>NC_052627.1:24763347-25963347 GCF_016161935.1 Mauremys reevesii | reverse complement strand
AAAATATCTTCAGTGAGACTCAAGAGCCTTTCAGACAGTTCTAGTGCTTCCCTCCAGCCCCATTTCACTTTGTCATGTACGGCACTCTGCTGAAACGTGTATTTAAAACTCAGCAAAATGGGTTTCGGGTGGAGGCAGCATATCAAATGCACAGAAGATTCTCCTGCCTCCCCAGTTTCTTCCAGTTCACAGTATTCATATAATCTGGGTAAAAACGGCAGTGAAATCTGAGGCTTGTGTGCTCACATCAGACCCCATCATCATTCCTGTGCCCATTCATCACTAGCTCTACAGGCAGGGAGCCAGACATGGTGGCACCACCACTTCTGCTTATAAAGGCTTTAAATCAGTAAAGACATATTTGTTCTCATCTGCTTTCAGTCTGCACTTTCACTGGGATTTCCAGTAATATTTTTATTGTTTAAAAGAGAGGTGTCCTTTCAGACATGATTATTATTCTCATTTCCTTAATAAGGCGGCTGCATGACTAGCAAGGGGACTCCATGTTATCTCCAGGGTATTTTTATTCTACTAGTACTGCAGGATGCACCAGAACACTGTCCAGAAATGGATTTAGCTGCTGTTGTGTTTTTCCTTCCTGCTTGACACAAAGATAGTTCTCTGGCTTGATTAATTTTAATTCTTCGGTCTGATATTTTCATATACCTGCTGCTTCATTCTGTTCATGGTTAAAGAGTGAGTCCCTTCCAGGAAATGCTAGGTATGGAGAAACACTTTCAGAACACAAATTGCACGCATCTGTAGATGATAATTCTGTGCGTGGGTTAATTTCTAGTTAGCAACCTTTGACCTACGGCTGAAGGACCTCCGCAGACTCCGGTTTCCCGAGATATGACCTTGGTCAAAAGTTCCTGATCAGGAGCTAACTTTTTTTGTATGTTTTAAAATACCAAACAACATACATTTTTGCATCAAATCCAGTGGAGTTTTTGTTTCAACAAGTCCATTTTTAATTTGAGTTATTTATTTTAATATCACTGTTTATGTTAAATTCTGATAATAATTCTGAGAGTCACTGCACCACATTTAAAAACAATCCAAGACAGGAAGAATGGCTATTAACACAGAACTCATCAACTGTTATATGGCTAGTGGGAGAATTCAAAGTCTAAATTGCTGCCTCTTTGGTGAGTGTTCAGATTGTGCTAGAACAGTGGCAAGCTGCCCTGGCTTCTGGCACCAAGAATCACAGCTGACCATACAGCTTTCAGAAAGGGGCTGACTTTGGTGCTGTTTCACAGCTACAGACCATAGAGCCACATTATCTGAAGCAGGCTCTAAAATGACAGCCACAATTTGCTATCTAGCTACTAGTGCTGGAGGAATTACGTTAAATGAACATACTGCCATTTGTCAAATAACAAATTAAACAACTAGTTTTGCAGTATTCAAGCAGCTCAAAAGCTATTCATCTAATAATGTATTCAAAAATATTCTCTCTGCTATTTGGTATTTATTCATCTTAGCTATCTGTCACCTTAGTACTTCAGTGTCTTCTGCCCCCGCAAAAAAAAAAATTGGCATTAGGAAAAGAGCTTGAGTTTTTGCATAAACAGTAGATAGATAGCCAACTATGCTAACTACCTGATTTTTACATTTCCATCCAGTTTAGGCTGGAATGGAAAATGTAATATAAAACCAAGGAAAGAGACAAGTTAGAACAAGGTTGCTCCATTTTGAATCTGCAGGGTTTAATTCAACCGGCATGTGGGGGAAAAATCAGGGACTTGATTTTCCAAAATAAATGTATATTATTAAATGTACTTAATTCTGGGATTTTCTCTGTCCAAGTCACTTTTTTTCTCTTAATAAAGACCAACAAAATGACACAGAGCTCTTATGTTGGGAGTCAGAATTTTATGAGGTTTCAGTGATCTCATGGCTCACCAGTCAATGCTGAATTATTTTACATATTACATTTTATGGGCCCAATCCTGTAGCCCTGCTGTGCAGAATCCCAATGAAGTAAGCCCTTATATAAGTACGGACTGCAGGAATAGTCCTTTCTATATGCATGTGTAGGGGTGTGTGTGGGTAAGTAATTACATAAACAATGTGTTTAGACTGAGATATGAAACAGGTCCTATTTACTGTTCAACTCTATGGTCCAAAGTTTGTTCTCAGCTTTAAACAGGCAACACCAAAAAAATTGTAAACTCTGTCTCCTACAACCAAATTTGATGCTGACCACACAAGTCAGGCACAGCAGCTATGCCAATACTATAAACGTTGTGCTTACCCAGGAACTGCTGTACATTAAAAATAAAAATATTGTATAACTTCCAACCAGACCTGGAAATGCATTTGTGCAGAGTGTTACTCTATTGTTTGTTCTATACCTCTGAAACACAGAGTTCATGGTAACGCCTAGACCCCATTCTCTGAGGGCCAGATTATTGGCGGCTATAAATCGTCATTAGTTCCACTGGCTTCAATGGAACTACGCTGATTTATAGCATCTGAGGATCTGGTCCCAAGTGTCATTCTGAAACTGTTATGTAGCTACAAACTACAATCTTTTGCAACGACAGAGGGCATTCATTATTGTTATTTTATATTTGTATGGCATGAGCACCTAGAGGCAGTAAGTCAACCCCGGCCCCCATCCCGTGCTAAGCACTGTACAAACAAAGTAAGAGATAATCCCTGCCCCAGCCTAACCTAGACTATGAGCTCTTTGGAGCAGGAACTGTTATTTTACTACACACAGCACCTCGTGCAATGGGTCTCTGATCCTTGACTGATGCCTGTAGGCATGATGGGAATACAAATAGAGGTAAATACCAACAACAACCAAATAGATACTCTTTCCGTATATTACCAGAACAGCTACAGGATACAAAAAAATATTGTTTTTCCATGAAGCTCATCTAATTCTCTTTTCTTTTCTAGGAAAAATACATGCATCTACTGATTTAAGGATAGATTTTCTTCCTCCTCTTACCTCTATTTTTCAGTGGTGGCAGTGTAGGGTGAAGGTTTTCATTACAGAAATCTTCATCTGTGCAGCATGCAATAGTTCTTCTGTGATGTATTATGGGTGTATCCTGCAACAGAGAAATTCACAGAGAACTCTGTGAGCAACTTTGTTCTTTTAAACAGACACTGTTGTTTGGGCGCTGGAGAAGGAGACAGACCTGACATGGTAAACAGCATCACAACCAGTGAAGGATTTTGAATATGACTGCAATAAGGATTTGGGCCATCCTAATAAAGCCATTTAAACATCAAAGAACAAATTCATCCCTCGTGAAATTCCACTGAAGTCATTACAATTATACAAAGATGTATTTGGCCGTAACAGCGTACGGAAGAGCTGTGAGAGAACATATGTGTTAGTGTTACATTATTCAAGCATTCCAATTGAATTCTGGGGCAGACAGATTTCATGTTTATGTACAGTGAGACTGAGGGCCTGATCCTCTGTCCCACTTTCCAGAGCAAAGCAGACAGAATTTTGCCCCAAGGCCAAGATTTCAAGAAACAGATGCCTAACGTTAGGCATTCAACAGAGACTTTAGGATTCTTGGCATTTAGGAAAATGTGGATGCTTATTTAGTAAGCACTTAGAAGCCTCATTTTAGACTCCTATTTTTGAAAATCTTGGCTTTAGCGCATGATTCCCTTCATGTAGGGGAATACTCAGACGGCTTAAAGCCAATGTAGTCAACCCCCAGCGAAACAGATTTGTGAAGGGTATGAAGAGGGAGCAGGAGGGGACAGAACACAGTACACTATACTTTGGAGATATTTACTTGAATAATGGCTCCTATGAGTTTATTACAAGCTGGTGAAAATAAGAGCAACCCTTAGCCTGCTCTAACTTGAACCAATAGCTGGTTTGGCCACTGGATAGGCCCAGATTTGGGTGTGGGAGCAGAAAGATTACTTAGGGTACATCTACACTGCAAACAAACAAAAAAATGTGGCAGCCAGTCTCAGAGCCCCGGTCAACTGACTTGGGCTCACACTACAGGACTAAAAATAGCAACGTAGATGTTCCTGCTTGGGCTGAAGCCTGGGCTCTGAAATCCAGCAAGGGGTACAGTATCAATGCCTGGACTCCAGCCCGAGCAGAAGTGTCTACACTGCTATTCTTACCCTGTGCCCTTATTCAACACCCTGTAGCAAGAGCCCAAGTCTGTTGACCCAGGCTCTGAGAATCGCTGCCATGGTTGTGGTCTTTTGTTGTTTTATTTTGCAGTGTAGATGTACTCAGAGTCAGTTTAACATCTGTGCCAGGGAAGATAATGGAGCAAGTAATTAAGGAAATCATCTGCAAACACTTGGAAGGTGGTAAGGTGATAGGGAAAAGCCAGCATGGATTTGTAAAGAACAAATCATGTCAAACCAATCTGATAGCTTTCTTTGATAGGATAACGAGCCTTGTGAATAAGGGAGAAGTGGTGGATGTGGCATACCTAGACTTTAGTAAGGCATTTGATACGGTCTCGCATGATATTCTTATTGATAAACTAGGCAAATACAAATTTAGATGGGGCTACTATAAGGTGGGTGCATAACTGGCTGGATAACCGTACTCAGAGAGTCGTTATTAATGGTTCCCAGTCCTGCTGGAAAGGTATAACAAGTGGGGTTCCGCAGGGGTCTGTTTTGGGACCGGCTCTGTTCAATATCTTCATCAACGACTTAGACGTTGGCATAGAAAGTACGCTTATTAAGTTTGCAGATGATACCAAACTGGGAGGGATTGCAACTGCTTTGGAGGACAGGGTCATAATTCAAAATGATCTGGACAAATTGGAGAAATGGTCTGAGGTAAACCGGATGAAGTTTAATAAAGACAAATGCAAAGTGATCCGCTTAGGAAGGAACAATCAGTTTCACACATATAGAATGGGAAGAGACTGTCTAGGAAGGAGTGCGGCAGAAAGGGATCTAGGGGTTATAGTGGACCACAAGCTAAATATAAGTCAACAGTGTGAAGCTGTTGCAAAGAAAGCAAACGTGATTCTGGGATGCATTAACAGGTGTGTTGTGAGCAAGACACGAGAAGTCATTCTTCCGCTCTACTCTGCGCTGGTTAGGCCTCAACTGGAGTATTGTGTCTAGTTCTGGGCACCACATTTCAAGAAAGATGTGGAGAAACTGGAGAGGGTCCAGAGAAGAGCAACAAGAATGCTTAAAGGTCTTGAGAACATGACCTACGAAGGAAGGCTGAAAGAATTGGGTTTGTTTAGTTTGGAAAAGAGAAGACTGAGAGGGGACATGATAGCAGTTTTCAGGTATCTAAAAGGGTGTCATCAGGAGGAGGGAGAAAACTTGTTCACCTGAGCCTCTAAGGATAGAACAAGAAGCAATGGGCTTAAACTGCAGCAAGGGAGATTTAGGTTGGACATTAGGAAAAAGTTCTTATCTGTCAGGGTGGTTAAACACTGGAATAAATTGCCTAGGGAGGTTGTGGAATCTCCATCTCTGGAGATATTTAAGAGTAGATTAGATAAATGTCTATCCGGGATGGTCTAGACAGTATTTGGTCCTGCCATGAGGGCAGGGGACTGGACTCGATGACCTCTCGAGGTCCCTTCCAGTCCTAGAGTCTATGAATCTTCATTCCACCTGCTGTCCTCCCTCCACCGTCATGCTGAGCTTTGCACGGAACAGCTGGGGATTTAACCCTGAGTGATTTCTCTGTGTTAAACATGCAAGCACAAAAGAGAATTGCTGTGTAGGGTGAGACGTTGATTGCAGTACATGAAATGGAAACACATTTATCTCCCTGGAACTATAATACCTTCCCCACATTTACTGACTGGATGACCGTCTACACATACAGGACTCACGTTACACATCAGTGATATGTAACAACTTCTGTGAAAACAGCAACTTTTTTACAGCACACTACTATGCAGCACACAGCAGTTTAGGAAAGGAAGTAAAGACTGTGTTACCTAATTCAAGCTGCAAGGGGAATTTAGAGAATCAGAATGTAATTACCCGAGTGGTAGTTTCACCAGGAAAGCACGGGCTAATATTAGTTAACTAACAATATGGTGTGCTTGAAGAAGCAGCAAGAGTTTTGGGGAGCAGATGCCATTTCCTCAGCATTCAGTGCAGAGGGCACATCTCCCACATGACCAAAATTCAAAGCAGCAGATGTATGCATTTATCCTGACTACACTGCAGCTGAATGAAAATTATCACAATAGCTAGACCAAACCTTGATCATAACTGTTTTCCTACCCGGCATTGGAAGTCTGAGCCTTCTAAGCCTAGGCATCCTGAAGCAATTGTACGTCCTCCGGATTCATCTTCTTCTACCATGGTGAAACAGTAGCCGTCAGTCCTGAAGATTGGAAAGAGCGAAGCAGAATTAGTTTTTTAAAATGAGAGATTTTCTATTAGATATGCTGTGCCCCACAAACATACAGTCGATAAATCAACACACTTTGAACAGTAATGTAACAAAATGTGTATGACTAAACTATTATCACATATGTAAAATCTTATTTATTTATGCAGTGTTATTTCAACATACAAAACAAACAGATGCTTATCCCAGGCTCCTGGCACCCACATATAGTTAAAATTAAATCCAACAAAGACAGACAGCAATCACAAACCGATAACTTTTCTTCAAACAAAAGAAGCCAGTCCTCAAAGCTGACATTTTCACACAAACCTCTAACCCCCATAATTAAAAATCTTCACCTAAGGCCCATCCCCTCTGCACAAATGTCTATCCCAGTGGTTCTCAAACCATGGCCCGCAGGCCGCTTGCGGCCCAATCAGCACACAGCTGCGGCCCATGTGATCTCCTCAGGGCCACAGAGGTAGTATATTGTGTGAATATGGCCAACATAACACAAAGAGAGCTGCATATCTGGTCCACAGTGGTAAATAGGTTGAGAACCACTGCTCTATCCTAATAGATGGGTCTCCAATGATGCAAAGCCTATCTTAGTAAAAGCATCAGTACTAAAGCAGGTCCACTTGTGCATGCACACACTGTACAGAGATTTGCTCTGTGGTGCAGACCTGAAGAGGCCAGCGTCATTGAGATAATGACTGTGAAACACTATTAAGAGTGATTTGTGGTCCTTACTTTAACCATATTACAAACTGCAACACTCTGTTGCGGATGAGTTCTTGAGTTATCATCAACATCCTTCATAACTGTTTACTTGGGTTATAAGCCTAAAGTGATCCATAATACTTCAGTTTACAAGAACATGTACAAGAGAGGACAAGTATACTAACAGATGGCTAGATGGTGCTTGTGATAAATGTCCTTCCCTAATGAAGGTCAAATGCATGAATGTTATCAGGGAAACAAAAAGAGTGCCGGCATCTGACTGAAAATCTTCTCTGCTAATTTCTCATCACTTTCTGGGGACTCACTACCGATCAAAATGAATGAAAAACATCTTGATCGTAAGAAATAAAATGAATAATAAAAAAAAAATAGCCCCTTATCCTCAAACAATCAAGTCATATAGCAATAAAATGTTTTATTAACCTCTTATTTTCTTTCTAATATTTATGATAATTAGATATTTTCACAACAAAAGAACAAATGAAGAAGGACAATAAAAGGGAAACAGATAAAAGAAGTAAATAAATGGATTTACAAGGCTTAAATAAAGCAGAATTTCAGATAATTATTTTACTTTTACTTGAAAGAAAGGAAAACCTAACAAAACAAACAAATAAAAACAATAATGACAATAAAGAAGTTGTAGGAAAAGGGGAACATTCCGTTACACACGGAATGCATAAATACAATTTGGAAATATTATCTGTGGCACAGAAGGATGCCAGAGAGGAAAACACCAAACATTTGCTGTGGCACGTTTTTAAATTACCTGTGTGAAATCTAGTCAGAGCAAGCTTGTTTCACAGTTACTTTCAATAACAGGACAAGTTTCTAACTTCTGGATCTGAAAAGTAACCAGTTGCACACTACAGATTACTTTGTCATAGAAGCGCACAATTTACTTTTATACTACTTAGATGTTGTGCATGAGAGTAAAGTAAGGAAGACAACAACCCTTTTGGGTAACAACTTCCATGACTTCATTACTCAGTCTCAGGATAGGAATGATAGGATTGCCAAGAAAAGAGACTGAAAAGAATCCATTAGAGTACAATATTATATTAGACTACATTTTATTTGTTTACATGGTGCCTTCGATTCAAAGCAAGGAGTAAGGGTAACTGAGGGACACAGTAACAAAACAATAAATTGCAATCAATTGAAAAACAAATGAAGTCAACAACTGATGGTCTCTAATAAAGCCAATATACAAAAGGAGGAGAAAGAAAAGAATCAAATTGTTAGAAGAGGTACTATTAAGAAGGGAAAGCGAAGACACAGGAGGTTTTGGCATTCTAGTGACTTTCAACTGGACATAGACCAGGGGTCGGCAACCTACGGCACACGTGCCAAAGGTGACACGCGAGCCGATTTTTAATGGCACGTGGGGCGGGCTGAGCCACTCAGCCCACCGCCGCTCTGGGGTTCCCGCTGCTGGCCCCTTGCCAGCTGGGGTCCCCCTTGCCACAGCCCCACTCAGCAGCAGCTGCTGGCCTGGGGGAAGGAACCCCAGGCTGGCAGGGGATGAGACCCCAGCTGGCAGGAGCCCGCAGCTGAAACCCGAGAGCGGCGGCGGGCGGAGCCGCTCAGTCGCTGCTCTGGGGTTCTGGCTGCTGGTCCCTTGCCAGCCGGGGTCCCCCCCCGGCCACAGCCCCACTCACCTTGTGCAGGCCCCTTTCAGACAGTCAGGGCCTCCTCTCTGCTGCTCAGCCTACCATCCGCCAGCTCACTCACCTCAGCTGCCGATGGGGGGGGTCTGCTGGTCCTCCTGCCAGCCGGGGTCTGGATCTCCAGCCTTCCTCAGCTGCTTTCTGGCCTGGAGTCCCAGCAGGCCACCCTGGGCTCTGCTCCTGGCCTTGGATCACTGCTCTGCAGCCTCCCCGCTGTGGCCCACTGTTCCCAGCCTGGGTCAGTGAGGGTTGCACACAAGGCAAGAACAGGTGCAGCTCAGCACCCTCATCTTAAAATTGCTTGTATCAGACCACACTGCGTTTGACCTTGTGCCTGCCTTCTATCGCCATTTTTTCCCCACTGAGAGCTGAAGGGAACATTTGACAAAATGGCAGCTCCTAAGAAAGCGAAGCTAAATGTCCGATCATTTCAGCCTGCTTGGACAGACGCATTTGGATTTATTGAAAAGAAGGACCGTGCTATTTGTGCTTTCTGTCATGAAAGTGTTGTTTATCGCACATCAAGTGTTTGATGACATTTTGAAACGAAGCACGAGAAAACCTTTCTTGACGAAGCAGACAAGACTGAATTAATCAAAAAGGCAGTAGCAGCCTATGAGAAGCAAAGTAGTGTTTTTAAAAGCTTAAGTGTAAGGAAAAATCAAATAACAGAAGGAAGTTACAAGACTGCACAGTGCATTGCAAAAAACGGAAAGCCGTTTACAGATGGGGAATATATAAAAGAAGTTTTTCTCAGCAGTTCGGAGATTTTGTTCAATGATTTGCCAAATAAAGATACAGTCAAATCTAGAATAAAAGAACTGTCCATCTCTGCCAGAACAGTTGAGAGATGCATAAGTGAAATGGCAGAAAACATTAAGGAAAAGCAGACGACTGCATTGAAAGACACAGCAGTGTTTAGTGTTGCAGTTGATGAGAGTGTGGATATAAACGACGTTCCGCGTTTGGCAGTTGTTGCAAGATATTGTGCTTCCGATGAAATCCAAGAGGAACTTTGTTGTCTAAAACCCCTGTATGGCACAACAAAAGGGGAACATATACTGGAAAGTTTTGTAAACCATTTTGAAGAACGAGGAGTTGACATCAGAAAAATATTTTGTGCGACAACAGATGGTGCTCCTGCCATGGTTGGAAAACAGAAGTTACTTGAAGATCAAACTGGCCATCTGACAGTCAAATTTCACTGTATCATCCATCAAGAAAACCTGTCCGCTAAAATGTCTAATTCAGAGCTTAATAATGTCATGAATACAGTGGTGCGAATTGTGAATATCCTTGTTGCTCAATCAGACAATTTCAAGCACTGCTAGAAGAGATGGACAGTGCTTATAATGACATCCCACTTCACAGCAACATTTGGTGGCCAAGTCGTGGCAATGTTTTGGTACGCTTTGTAAACTGTTTTGATGCAATCAAGGCCTTTTTGTCAGAAAAAGAACAAAACTAACCCAAACTGGATGATGACAAATGGCTGTGTAAGCTCATGTTTCTAACTGATATCACCGCTCACCTAAACGAACTCAACCTCTGTCTCCAGGGTGCAGGGCAAACAGTTCTGGATCTTTATGAAGCCTGGAAAGCATTTTTTGTGAAACTAGCCATTTTTTCCAGGGATATTCAAACTTCTACTTTCCGCTACTTCCAACTCATAAAAGAGCTATCGACACGTTGCACTGTCAATGCCGATGAAATTGGAAAGTACATGCAAGAACTGGAATCAGAATTTTCTGACAGATTTCAAGATTTCCAGCGATTTGGCCCAATGCTTTCTTTTCTAATTAAACCTGAAAAGTTCAACGAAAGCGACTTGGATTTGTCTGTATTTCAGTGGATGGGTGTTGAAGATTTCGAAATGCAACTCATTCAGTTAAAAAGCTCAGAATTGTGGACATCAAAGTTTGTGGCTCTGCGGAGCGCACTTGAAGCTACCGAGAGAGATCATGGAGGCCTCTATTCTGACCTGCTGGACATCCCTGCCAGTGAAATTTAACTGTTTGAAGAAAATTGCGTTTGCAGTGCTTTCAGCATTTGGATCCATATACCTGTGTGAACAGATATTTTCACACATGAAATCTGTCCTCTGTCCCTCTCGGAGCCGGTTAACAAGTGATCACTCAGAAGCCTGTGTGCAGCTTAAAGTATCCAAATACATGCCAGACATTGGAAAACTCAGCAAGGAAAAGCAAGGGCAAGGATCACACTACGCTGATAAGATCTACATTTTAATTTAATTTTAAATAAAGCTTCTGAAACATTTTGAAAACCTTGTTTACTTTACATATAACAGTAGTTTGGTTATATATTATAGACTTATAGAGAGACCTTCTAAAAAACGTTAAAATGTATTATCGGCACGCAAAGCCTTACATTAGAATGTATAAACGAAGACTCGACACACCACTGCTTAAAGGTTGCCGACCCCTGACATAGACTCATAAATCACTTTTGAAAATGGGAGATAGGCTCCTAAGTCACTTAAGTGCTTGTGAAAATTTTACTCTGATGTAAAATGACAAAGCAAGTTAGATCATGGAAAGCAGAGGGGAAGAGAGCTCAAAAACTTTGAGGGATGGAGGAAATCATTCTTTCTGGAGACAGCAATAGGAGAATGTCTCACAAGCTTCAGACCATGATACAATGAATGAAGAATGTGGAATGAAATTAAAAGGGGAATGTTTTATATAGGAAAAATGAGATTTAAGAGGGAGAATTTTCAGTGTAAAAGTTACCTTCACCCCTCGGAAAGCCTCCCAGAGATCTGGGCAAGAGAGTAGAAGAGAGAGTGTCTCCTAGAACTCCTGGAAGAGCTCTTCTGTGGTGGTGAGGAACAGATCCTCACAGGTCGAATTTAACGCACTCTACATAGAGAGGAGTGCCTAGCACACTCCAGCTGCACAACTCAGCCATGTCAGAAATTAAAATCTTTCCATCATTAAAAACAGTCTGAACAAGCATGTACCACATCTATTATGCTGTAGTTCACTGCATATTGCATATAAGTATGCATGTATAACATAGAATGATGAATACAGGGGGTCACCTGTATACACTGGTGTTGTGTTCTTGAAAAGGGCGATGGATACTGAAATGACGTATACTGGGGAATTTTTCTCCATGAGAAATAATGGAATAAGAGGGAGATGCGTTCACAACTTCACCACACTTGCCTATGACAATGTTCTTTTCACGTAAACGGTGTACCTTTTTACACTGACAGGTTATACAGCACACATTTTACACACAAAACATTGAATAAAATAATGTAGAACCCTACTAACACTGTTCAAACACACAGAACATTTTAATACAGTAAATACAGTACCGTATAAAACGATGTCAATTATGCAAAACTTAAGTAGGCGTGGCGGCTGGATTTTCTTGGGCTGGCTTTTCGGTTGCAGAAGTCTTAAAAAAGGATTTTATCGACATCTGCTCTCCTGCATGACTCTTTGAATGACAGATCTCCCTGTAGCAAGCCACTGCATCACTGAGAGCCCTGGAGACTTTGGCAGACCGTTCACGAAAAGGATCACTGCTCTGTATGATTTTTGTCATCTCATCTAGCAATCCAAAGAAACGGGAGAGATTCTTTGTCATCAGACTCCTGGCTTCCTGCCCTACGTCATCGTCGTCATCGTCCTTGCTTTCTTCAGGTATCCGTTGTTGGTCCAGCTGTCCAGCTCAATCAGTTCCTCACTTGTCAGTTGCTCAGCATGAGACTCCAACAACTCCTGTACATCATCTTCCTCCACCTCCTCAAAGCCAATATCCTTCACAAACTTGACAATTTCTTGCTCGAGAGCAGAAATGGCATCAAATCCCATGAATCTGTGGACAGCATGTGGCATTGCACAGTGCAAAACGCCATTCATATATTGCAAAGTGACCTTTCCCACGACGCGTCAATGTTTTCCACGCTGTTCAAGATGTTGTAGGACTTCCAAAACTCCTTTACACTGGGCTTTCCTTCACCTGCCATCTCCTTAATCAGCACGGAGAACATCCTCTGTAGGTAATAAGCCTTGAACGTGGCCAATACACCCTGGTCCATAGGCTGCAGCAACGATGTGGGTGGCAAAAATAGGACACTGACCTTCGGGCAGAGGGCTTCACTGTCCAGTTCATAGACACTTGCGTTATCCAGCAGAAGGAGAATCTTAAAGGCCAAATTTTCCTTCTGACAGTAAGCCTTAAATTCAGGGACAGCATGGTCTACAAATGGAAAATATTGCATGTCATCCAGGCCTTTCTATTTGACTTCCAAATCACAGGGAGATGAGACCTGACATAGCCCCTCATTGCTCTTGGGTTTTCACTGTGATAGACAAGCAAGGGCTTCAGCTTATAATCATCTTCTGCATTTCCTCCAAGCAGAAGAGTTAAGCGGTCTTTTAAGGCTTTGAATCCAGAAGCAGTCTTCTTGTCATGAGAAATGTAAGTCTTCGTTGGTATCTTCTTCCACTAAAGGCCCATCTCATCGACATTAAAAACTTGTTTTGGAGAGCAGCCACCTTCCAAAACAATTGCGTTTAGCTGTGTAGGAAACATTTCAGCTGCTTCTTCATCCACACTGGCCACTTCTCCTGTGAGTTTTACATTATGTAGATTGGCACGCTTCTGAAATCTGTGGAATCACCCATGACTAGCATGGAAGGTCTCCTTTTCTGCTGTTGAGCTCTCTCCCTCTCTTTCCTTTAAATCGTTATACAGGCTTTTGGCCTTCTCCTGAATCAAGCTTAAACTCACAGGTGTTTTCTTTTCATGGAGGTCATCAATCCAATCAGCCAGCAAACATTCCATCTTCTCCATTGTACAGGGAGTCCTCGGACTTACGACACCCGACTTCTGTTGGACGCCACTTATGACGCTTTTCAATTGACTGCCCCTACGACTCTTGTTTTGCCCTTACAATGAAAGCCGGCAGGGAGAACAGCACACATCCCATGCTGAGCCTCAGCCAATCTCTGATTTCACTGTTCAAGCTTTCTGATTGGCTCCCGGCCCCGGGCTCAGTCAATCAAAAACAAACGGCAACGCTACCCAGCAACAAGCTACCCTGGCCGTGGAAGCCAATCAGACAAGCAACTGCAAGGACCCCCCACCCTGCTTCCAGCTCCATTTATTATAACGCAGCACATCTGTGAATAGGGGCATATCCAACATGTACATCTGCTACAGAGAAATTTACAAGGAGAAGAGGAGAACATCTGTCCAAACTTCCTTGGACACTTCAAGATCGCAGACAAGACTCCAGAGAAACCTGCAGCCCAGACTTCAGCGAAGCTCCCAGCCAAGAGCCCTTCAAAAAGTTCTGGAAAGTCAAAGCATATGTGCTTTTATGTTTATTTTAATACTGTTTACCAAATAAATGCATTGATTTTGCTACATTAGTCATCTAAAATTCATTTAGTACAACAATCTGGATTATTGTGGTGAAAATAGTGTATCAAGTCTTGGATCAGGAACCAATCCCCCCTTTATACCATTGATTCCTACAGGAAAAGGAGTTTCGACTTACAACGCAATTCTGAGGAACAAATTGTGTCGTAAGTCTGAGGATCCCTGTACTGCTGCTCTGTTTCGTTATCTTCATTGATGACAACTTCGTAGCACTTCTAGCGCTTTCATGAATTCGATTAGCACTCTTTAAAAATTGAGTGTATCGTTGAAGCAGGCAAACTGAGAATATGAGCAACATCAGCTGCATGCTCAACTCTTTCAATACACTTTATAACATCCAATTTCACTTTTAATGTTACACTATTACATTGCCTCTTAGACACAGGCCCACTTTTAACACTTCAAATGCATTTTAAACTCATGATGGGTACAGGACACTACTGTACTCAGGGCTGCCCCGCCTCTTCCCACCCCTACTATTCATTCTCAATAGTGTAACATTTATGGATTATTAAATAAAATTACATTCACTTAAAAATTAAAAACATTTATTGAATTGAATTGGGTGTTGTAAAATGTAGCCATGTAATGTTGTAAAATGTAGGCATGTGGCCATGCCTCCAGTGAGGCATCATGTTATGCTACAGTACAGAAAAGACATTAAACAGATTTTGGACGTGATAATTCACAAGCAGAGATCTGGTATGTCATATTTTGCCTAGGGTGATTTTTTTTACAACCAGGTCAAATACCAGGGGGTGGGGTCGGGGAAGAATAGCAGAAATGCTGACAGAGCCTGAACTAGAAGGTATTGCTACAATTAACAATTACTATAATGACATAGGTGATCTTAACTGAGACCTTTACTAAATGTCAGAAGCGAGGCACGGGGGCCCAAGAGCTTTGCAGCTGTTCAAGCAGATGTCCTTACTGGAGAAGAGCCATTTCTCATGAAAGATGCAACACCTTAGCTACCACACTTTGATTGTTGAAAATTTCCTCCCCGGGCTTCTATGGTAGCATGACATCAATATCTGTCTTACTATTTCTCTTTCCCTCTCTTTTTTTAAAATAAAAAACAAAAATGCTTTAAATACCCATCTACCACAGAAGGACTTTAAAAATAACAGGCATAATAAATCCTTAACCATCTTTCAATGAATATGCTAAGTAACTTGTGGTGGCAAAAAAGATTTGGACAGATGAAATTATTTCCTCATTCATTTCCTGCAACCTGCAGGTTGGTTAAACACCCTGACTACTAAACCAGAAACCTCCTACTTTTCAGTACATTACCACCACCTTACTTTGGTCTGCAATGCAGCCTGTAGGATTTTATTTTTTTAAACTTCATCTCTTGTGCACATTTCTGAATACACTGGCAGCATAAATTATATTGCCCATATGGTCCCAATCAAATCAGCAAAACACCTTCTGCATTGGTTCTTAGTAACGATGGGGAAACTTCAATTACAGTTTGTATAGAAACCTGACCATTCAGATGCTTATGTGAAGCTCTACAGACTTTCTCTAGTTATGAAACTACTTGAACTCTCAACATGCATCTACTTCCTACATTTTGTCATATCTATCACCCTACGAATATGTTCATAAAAGCCAAGTTTAGCAGAACACTGTCCATAAACCAAAGAGCCACTGTACATTTTTTCAACACAAACTCATTTTCTGGCAAAAAATATTGTGGCAACAGTAACATGAAACCCAGTTAGAAGAACTGCATTATACTCCTGCTGAGCCAAATTCAGCCTTCAGATGTGTATGCAATGACTTTGAAGTCAGTGGGAGCCATGCACTTGCAACAAAGCACAGAATCTGGCTCATAATGGGACAAATCCTCGGCCTGTGAAAGGACCACACAAGCCTCCAAGTCAGCAAAACTGATCCTGTTCTGCTGTGTGGGGCACATCCCAGATGCCAAGAAGTCACAGAGGGACACTCTTCTTACCCCATCAGTGACGACCCTCTCTACAACACTGCACAGAAAGATGTGAGGACACTCTGCAGCATGGAATGGAGGATTCTCCCAGCTCCCACAGAGAACCACTTTATAAAGCTCATTTACTGTGTTAAGTACAGAGCCTATATCTACAGTTTCCAACCTGATGGTGACTCTGACATGGCAATACTACCAACCATTGAGTCATCCCTCTGTATTTTTGCTTCTGTCTCTATCATCACATACAAAATTCACTTGAACAGGTACTTGGGTTATTTACAAAAATGAATGATCAAAATACAGATAATTTATATTCTAATTTTTTGGTTGAAAAAACAAAGCAGATGAAAACAAGTAATTTTCTGTGCACATATGCAAGATCTTAGGCTGAGCCAGCTCCATTATTTTAACATTGCAAAATGAAAAGACAAATGTAAAGTGAGTATTTTCTAATATGGAGTGTGTTCTTGGTTTAAGTAAATTCAGTTTATTGTGGAAATCTCCCATTTTCTAGGGCTTCCTCTCTGAAGCTCATTGTGCTAGCTGGGACAGTGCAAAGGGGTTCAGCAGAGATTGGAGTATTATCAGTGATTATTTACCATAACATATATAGCAACAGAAAGGTACATGGGCCTACATTTTCAAAAAGTGATTAGTGATTTTGAATGACCAACGTGAGACCTTAACAAGGCCTTAATTTCCAGAAAGTTTCGAGCACCTGCACTCTGAAAATCAGGCCCCATTAAGTGGCTCGAGTTGGGCACCTGAAATTTGCTAGACACCTTGGAAAATTTAGGCCATGATGCTTTTACAAAACACAAAGTAAGACAATTCCCATTCAAAACAGATTAAGGCAGCATGCAGAGAGAACGTGGGAGTCATGAACTGTATTAATTTTGAGAGTACAGAGGAAACCAGGCTTACCTCAACACAATACTGTATTTGGATTGGGTTCATGGATGGAGGAGAAAGATTCATGCCAAGGTCTTGTTGTAATTGAATCATTTAGCCCATGCTTAATAAGGACTTCTGCTCTTCTCCCCCAAAGTATTTAAGGAGTTACACTTGACCTAGGCAGTGCTAGATTTTAAGCAATGGCAGAATATTCTTTTTTTGGAATAATATGAATAAAAATAGCTGAGTGATACAGCTTCCCCCTTCAAATCATAACAAAAGTTTGCTTTTCAACCACCATTCCAGAGGACATTGGTCCATGCTGATGACAGATTCTGCTCAATAATGATCCAAAGCAGTGCAGACCGACGCATGTTCATTTTCATTATCTGAGTCAGATGCCACCACCAGAAGGTTGATTTTTTTTTTTTTTTAGTGGTTCAGGTTCTGTAGTTTCCACATTGGAGTGTTGCTCTTTTTAGACTTCTGAAAGCATGCCCCACATCTTGTCCCTCTCAGATTTTGGAAGGCATGTATTGGAAGGCACGTTCTTAAATATTGGGTCGAGTGCTGTAGCTATCTTTAGAAATCTCATATTGGTACCTTCTTTGCGTTTTGTCAAATCTGCATTGAAAGTGTTCTTAAAACAAACAACATGTTGGGTCATCATCCGAGATGGCTATAACATGAAATATATGGCAGAATGAAGGTAAAACAGAGCTGGGGACATACAATTCTCCCCCAAGGAGTTCAGTCACAAATTTAATTAACACATTATTTTTTTAACGAGCGTCATCAGCATGGAATCATGTCCTCTGGAATGGTGGCCGAAGCATGAAGGGGCATACAAATGTTTAGCATATCTGGTACATAAATGCCTTGCAATGCCAGCTACAAAAGTGCCATGAGAATGCCTGTTCTCACTTTCAGGAGACATTGTAAATAATAAGCAGGCAGCATTATATCCTGTAAATGTAAACAAACTTGTTTGTCTTCGTGATTGGCTGAATAAGAAGTAGGACTGAATGGACTTGTAGGCTCTAAAGTTTTACACAGTTTTGTTTTTGAGTGCAGTTTTGTAACAAAAAAATCTACATTTGTAAGTTGCACTTTCTCGATAAAGCGATTGCACTACAGTACTTGTATGAGGTGAATTGAAAAATACTATATCTTTTATCAATTTTAGAGTGCAAATATTTGTAATAAAAATAATAATATAAAGTGAGCACTGTACACTTTGTATTGTGTTGTAATTGAAATAAATATATTTGAAAATGTAGAAAAATATCCAAAACATTTAATGAATTTCACTTGGTATTCTATTGCTTAACTGTGCGATTAAAACTGCTATTAATCATGATTTATTTTTTGAGTTAATCGCGTGAGTTAACTCTGATTAATCGACAGCCCTACTTCTGACAAAAGGCAAAGGACCTTAATTTGGTATTTCAGCCTACTGCTGAAGTCCTCTCCCCATACATTTGAAATTAGAGATACTCACAGCTCCATAGTTTGATAACAAAATGAGAATAAAATTGCTCACATGTCCGATGCAAACATCCCCTCAGCTTGTTCTGGCAAAGCAATTTTATTCTCTATTACAGTTGATAAACCAAAGCTAAGTGTTTTATCTGCTTTAAAACACAGCTGTGTAGAAACACAATCAAAACAGACCATTAGGTAATATCTGAGAAACCAGGAGGAACTTGCTTTGCATGGCAGTCGGACAAAAGCTATGGGACAGACTTTTTAGAACTGCAGGCACATGTTTGTGCACAGAAAATTGTATATATGACCATGCACCTAATCAGTGAATGTGATTACTCTGATTGCATTGTGTACATGCCCAGTTAAGTCCATTTTTTTGTTGTTGTATGCAACTACCCTATGGGTATGCATGACTGCAGTAACCGTGCATGCATTTTGCACATGCAAATGCATCGTTTCAATTTTTAAAATGAGGCGCAATTTGTCTTGAAATTAAGCAACTTTGAAATTCTGTTTTGAAAACTTATTTTGAACCCTCACAGCAGAAAGAGGGTTAAAGTTTCAACAGGTTGTGAGTTAACAATCTTTACAAGTATAGACATATGAAGTTCTTACAAATACTTTCACCTCTTCCTGAGAAAGGTCCCTGTTAATCAATCAGTCTTCCAAACACCTGTGTGCTCAGCCACTGTCTTCCTCAGTTAGATTGACACTATTTGCATATCTTTTGTGATAATGTAAGGTAACAAGGATACACAATACTCATAGCCTTGAAAACCTATCGGACTCTAGAGAATTCATGCTGAAGCCCAAAGACAAACATGAAACTAAGCACCCTATTCTGTCTCTGAAATCTAGGTGCAAAACAATCATTTTCAAGACCAAATTACTAGTTAACTACATAATATAAAGGTGACCCTTGAAAATTTGCCAATTGCCTTAGATAACTAAGTCAATATTTGCAGTTGGATAACCCCACGGTTTAGAGTAATAAAGGTATTACCTACAGTAAGTATAGGCAAGTAGGAGAGGAATACAGTAGACAATGAGCTAACCCTAGCCATTTATTTTAGTTGTCAAGTGTTTAAAAGGGCCATCGTTGTTATAAATGACAGTAATCATTTTATTTTAATGTTAAAATCATGCTGGCTTTAAGAGAAAATAATTAAGCGTGTTCTTAACTTATCTGTAGGGCTAAAGTATTGCTGAACACATGCTATATAAAATTGCCCATTGTTCACAGTACTATGGAATTGATAGACACTTGCTTTTGGAATGTTGACTTGAAAAGAAAGTAATGCCTATATCATGTAGTCCCTGCAAAAAGCATAAGAAATACAATCCTGGAGGGGTTTCTAAGTGGCCACAAGATGTCCTCATTTTTATACAAACATCCAGATGGATAACAGTACAGCTGGTTGGCAGTCAGTTGTGTCATACCACCCCAAGTAAATACCTGTCATAGTGGACCAAAATTTTCTGGCAGAGAAGCAGGTTGCTTTTTACAGAAGGAAATTCAATACTGTACCTCACTGCAGTTGCTACAGGGCTGTACTCTATATCTGAGTCTTAATTTGAATATACCTGGAAATGCTTTCTCACTGAACTTTCAGAAAAGCTGTTCCTTGACCCGTGAAAGGTCCCCTGCCTTTGGTAGTGTTCCAACAAGATGGGTCTCAAGCCTGAAATTTTGCTGGGCTCTGGCCAGCTGGTCTAATGAAATTTCACTTGCATTGTTGGGTTAGGGGTGTAGTGCATTGTTGGGTTAGGGGTGACCTAGAATACACTGCTCCAACTCTGTGCACAATGAAATCTCATAACTCATGAGATCTAAAGGCAGCCAACAACCTAACAGACTGATAGGGTTGCTGAGAGACTGAGATGGATTTCATAAAAGATAGGAAGCCCTTTTGGTGATTAGGGGAGATAGAGCGGAGATAATTAACTGAACTACTGCAAGAAGATTTTACCAGAATTAGTTCACCTATACATCGCGCAAATACAGTGGCAGCTCCTTCATTTGAACTCTAATAAGGAGAAACATCATTTATAGAGAAGCAGAATGAAAGTTCCTGATTGTTTTAAGGCATTGCAATGTGCAAACAGCAATTCAGATTACAGTGAAGGGTGAAAATTAAAGGTTCTATGGTGTGAGGGTCCCAAAGTAAAAGGAGTCCCCGTTTAGCAGGGTAGGCTCGGCCAAATCTCTTGAGAACTGGTTACAACACAGTCAGCTGATTGGTGACCTAGCAATCTCTCTCAGCTCTATCTCCTTCACCTGAGTATCCCTCCATCCAGATCTGAAGAAAAGCTCTGTGTAGCTTGAAAGTATCTCTCTTTCATCAACAGAAGTTGGTCTAATAGGAGACATTACCTCACCCACCTCGTCTCTCTAATATCACTCACTCACTCCTTCCCAGCTTCAGAGGCTGGGCACCCTTCTCAATACATAGGTCCCTTTGTATCTCTCTTCCTTAATTCTGAATTATGTACTGAAGACTTTAGAAAGAAAAAATATTAAAAACTAACTGGACTCTGCAAATATAAGGAAAATCAGTGTCACTTGGAGCTCAGACATAGATTCTACAATGATGGGAGGTGTCCAAATATTAAATTGTCATCCTTGAGAAGAGTCCTTTTATATTATATTTGGAAAGAGGTTCCTTTGAATTATATGTTTATTTTATTGCTGATAAATCATAGGGTACCTTTAAAAATATAGTATAAGAAATATGGTACAAACTTCCATTTTCCAGGTACTGGCTTAGCAATTTTTTCTTTTATGCCACTGTTGAGTGTGAAATTAACAAGGAGTACTGTGTTCAGATGACATATGAGAGGGCAACTGGTGGGGGAAAATGAAAGCATTTTAGGAGTAGAAGGGTTGTGCTGGGCTGGAGGGAGAATAAGGTTTTGTGAGGTAAATTCCAGTTTAAACTAAACACCTGACACCCTAATTAAAACTGGAAATAAAGCTCCAGAGAGGTGTGACTCCAATAAGGATGATTTTGCGACTGGATGTTTAACAATGTGAGAATCATGTTAACAGAACATAAATTTAACATTAATTTCCTCTCTCATTTAGGCTGAAATGACATCATATTCTGGCATTTTACTTTTTTTTAAACTGTTTGTAAGTGGTTAGCTTTAGGTACACATAGCTGAAAACAGCTACAGGTTATGATTTAAAACTAAAGGGATATGTTTTAAAAGTGTTACCTGGAAGGACTCTGAATAAATCCTGGTGTTTGTGAGTGGGATTTGTGCTCATGGCTCCTGAGCACTATGTTAAAAATACATCCAAGGGCTAGTCTACACTGACAACTTCCACCTGCATACCTGTGTCTCTCAGAGGTGTGAAAATATCACACCCTGAGAGATGTAGCTATGATGACGTAACCCCTGGTGGAGGCAGTGCAAGGTCAACAGAAGGAACGATTCTTCCATCGACTTAGCAACCGCCTCTCAGAGACGAGGTATATTAACTACGGGGACAGGAGAACCCCCTCCTATTGTTGTAGTCAGGGTCTAGACTGCCCGTGCTGCAACTGTAGCACTTTAAATGTAGATATCGCCGTAGGCTGGTCTACACTAGAAAATTAGGCCGGTTTAACTATGTTGCTTAGGGGTGTAATAAATTCACACCCATGAGCAGCACTGTAAGCCGACCTAAGTCCCCATGTAGACAGCACTAGGTCGATAGAAGAATTCTTCTGTTGATCTACCTGCTGCCTCTTAGGGAAATGGGTTATCTATAGTGACAGGAGAACCCCTTCCATCCACTAGGTAGTGCCTACTCTGAAATGCGACAGCGGCTTATCTACTGCCACTGTAGTGTTTTAAGTATAGACGAACCCTCAGAAACTTCACATTACACTGCTAACGAGTGTTAGCTTGGTGGCAGGTTCTGTTTCTAGCACATGGGGATACTCACACCAGCCAATTGAATGTTTCCAAAGTGGACACCTTTGTATTTTCTAATCAGCTGCAACTTTTTAGCTACTGCTTTACAAGTCTTCTGCTGTGAAAGCTGGCATGTGTAAAAACAGTGGCTCTCCTTAGACATGAATAGGAAATGGCTGATTCACACAGCAAAGAACCTGCAAACTGGTAGCCAAGTGTGGAGTTTTAAACCTTAAAACAAAATACCATGCAATAGCGGTTAGATGCTGCTTCATCTAGACAGAGCGCTAAGACTCGGAGGAGGAGCTGAAAGGGGACAGACAAATACTACCCAAGGCTCTTATCAAAGCTTTGGCACTTTTAAATTTGACAAATCTTGAAACTGCAGGCTGTGCAGAATAGTGTCGAACTGAGAAGCAACTGTTTTTAAAACACCCCCTCCAAATCTCTATCAACATCTTGAACAACCTTGGAGATTCCTCCCATCCTGTTTTTTGATAACACTTTGCCTTGAAATGTAGTCCAGTAGTATTAAAATATCAGACTCCCTGTAACCTCCTCAGATTAAACTGCATACCCAACTGGAATGTCCAAGTCACAGTAATATACCTATGTTCCAGTTCTATAGTTATTGCATACCCAATACTCCACCGGACTTGGATGAGAGCATAAAAGCTGTAGGAACTTAACATTAAATAGCAAAATCTTCAGTATTTCACATTCCTTACAGAAGCAGAACTGAGTTCCACATATACAGAGAAAAGAGAATAACAGAGTTGAAATTAACCACGCCAATCTGAGAGCAGCATTTTCCCCTCACGTTGCTACAAGAAAGGCTAATCACATATACATCCTCAGGCTAGATTGTGCCATTATTTAGCCACTAACCCTCCAAAGAGGCAATGCATTACACTACTCCAGGAGAAGCACAATTTCTTTAATGCTGGTCCTTATGCACAGGGGAAGAGCAATTTGCTCCATCCATACTAAGCTATGGCTTGTACTTTTTGATAACTTTTTGTTCAACTATGTTTCATATGCAAATTATTAAGACAAGCATTGGCCTAAATTTTCAAACTTGAATGCATCAAGTTAAGCCCCTAAAATCTATATTGAGGCACCTACATAAAAATGGTCTGATTTATAGAGCTCCACCACTCCCATTTAATTTTACACTGATTGTATTAAAGGTGCCTAAACAGATTGAGATGCCTAACTTGATGCACCCAAGTTTTAAAATGTTAATTATTGTACATAACCTTCCCCCAAAAATATCTGAAAGACTAGTTGTCCCATCAACCTGCAGGTGCTGTCGACTGAGTCCTCTGGACAGTGGTGATTGCAGTGACACTGCAGTGGCTTCTGGGGAGGAGCAGGTGCTGTACTCTCACCATCTTCCTTTCTGTTCTCCAAGTTCAACTGTCCAGAACTCCGCAAATACGGTTTGTCTAGACCACTGGCTACAAAAGAAAGAAGAAATGTAAGTTTCCAGGTGGGAGGGGGGTTGTGAAAGACTGTGAATAAGTCTATTTTTTTTCTTACTCGCAAAAATTTTAGACAGTTCTTTGTTTTGTATTGGAGATTAAAGTGCAGTTTTAAGATGACTCTAAAAATGTAATCATGGGGTTTTATGTTTATTGTGCCTCAATGATTTCATATCAAATTTGCTAATTGTATACATTTTCTAACAACCATCCATACAACCTCAAGTAGGGGCTGAGAATCAAACTGTTCCCCCCGCCTCCTCCCCCCCGCTTTGGTGCATCATTACCAGTACCAGATTCTGTAAGACAAATTCCGTACTTGGTTACACCACTACCTTCAGCGGAATTGCACAGTTGTAACAGAGGACAAGGTTTGGTCCCGTAATTTTAGTAATAGTTTATTGATGGTGAGTGGATGGAATAGAATCCAGCTCTCTCTCCTAAATTTATGTTGCCTCTTCAATTAGGGGTAAAAGGCTTTAACAAAAAAATGTTAAAAACAACTTATTTTTGTCACCAAAAGCAAGGAAATATTACTTTAAATATACATAGTATAGTCTATTAAGTAAGAAAGTGCCAGTTTTTATATAGTAACCATAGAGTACAAATGCACTTTAGGATGAACAATTCCAAGCCTTACAGAGGTTATTAATCCCTTTTCAAACCAGCAAGCATGAGGTGATTTAGGGCTCTGTCTTTTTGGAGGTGATGGTGGTGGCGGTGATGGGGTTTCAAAGGATTTTCCCTTTTTCAGTACTACTCACGCAGCACTTAAAACTAACATAGACTTAGAATTTCAGTCTCGAGGACAAAAAAATTAGCCCGGCATTAAAACCAGCATTGGTAGTTTCTTACTTTTAATTTTCTCTCTCCTCCCCCACCTGTAATCTCTTTCAAGTGTCTTCTGGAGCCAACTCTCAACCTGTGGAGCTTAGACAGCATCTGGATAAACCCCCCCACATTCTTCTCTTACTTTTTTATTTGCAATCTTTAAAAACCATTTGCATACTCTTGATTCCTGGTCTGTTTCTCCAGATCCAGCCAAACACTTTTTCTCATGCCTCCAGGCAGGTCTGCAGGGAATAAGCATAGTTTCCTCAGCAGTGACTATTCCTTAGCACTGTGGGTAGCTGTGATGCAACTGAGGACAAGACAGGGAGACTAGCTTTTCTACTCTGCTCCCTCCACTGGTGTGGAGTGGCTGGGCAGAAAAAACGGAGGAGGAAGCAGAGGTGGAGTGGCCAGCACTTTAATGGTGAAGAGGTGATAGGGATAGAAGGGGATGGCAGAGGCTGAAGGGGTAAAAGGCTAAAGGGACAGGAACCATAGGGCTATCCCCCTCAACCTTTTCCCCCCGTTAGGCCCAGTCTCCTCCTGGGACTCACAGGGCGCTTTCAGGTTTCAGGCTGGATCAATCTCTCTGCACCTGGATAAACTCTGCACACAGAGCTTATCTTTTCCATCTCAATGAAACCTGTCCAGATAACAGCTACGATGGCTGTACAAGCTTTAGTGTTCTCCTCATTCATTAATGGGTGATATAAATGAACAAAATCTTCAGCAAACCGGGAAAAAGGGTTCTGAGCTCATAAGCTTTGATAAAAGTGTGACCAGATGGTGAAATGCCTGAGAACCACTGATCTAGAGAGAAAACTTAGATTTGGGGACACTGTAGCCCTCCCATTCCAATTTCACCTCCACGGACTAGGGCAGAAAATATCAAACTATCCCCATCACGAAAAATATTTGAATACAACCACTAATGTAATGCATGTGAAATATAAACAAAAGCCCACAGAATGTACATTAAAAGCCACGTGGAATATACATTCATGGCCTGATCTTGGAAGGTCCTCAACAGTCTCACATCCCACTGGACCCCATGAGAGCTTTGAGTACTCGGCACTGCTGAAAGTCAAACCGAAAGCTCACTGTGAAGTATCCATAACATAAAACATTTGCATTTGGTGCACGATATACCTGGCTTCCCCAAAGTCCCGTAGCTGCTTTTTAAAAAAAAAAAACTTAGCAAAATCAGAAATTAAAACCAATTTACACACGGAATTCACGGCATCTGATGTATTCTCTACTTTCCCGTAGCTATGATTAATATTATTTTCTTTTTAAAATACATCATATTTGCATTATGATCTGCTTCTATTTCTCTAAAAGTGTTACATTTGTATTTATCATATTTTAAATCCAGCCTATATGCAACAAATTAACATCAATAAATGTTCCCTTTGTGGGTCACTGGAACACAGATTTTTAAACAAAGTGCTCTTTCAACAAGCAGTCACAAAGCAGGTTTTCTGACTATGTTACATTGTTATTCGTGGATAAGAACTGAACTTTTAAAATGTTCCAGTCAAATATTTTCAGACATCTGGCTCATGGGGCAGGGAATCTAAATAAAAATATTAATAGTAATACTGAGTGAAAACACTAGGCTCTGATTTAATCATGACATTTTCTGGATGTATCTACTAGCCAGCCAGAGCTTTTCTATGGCAAAACTTACAAAACATTCTAAGTCTAACATAAATAATGGATCTGGAACAATTAAATATCATAGTATGTCTCTGAAGCTATCAGATTTAGACAAGCAAATGCCTTCTTCACTATAAATGCAACCTGAGGTCTTTCCGTTTCTCACAAATATCAGAAGACAATCCACTGGGCAGAGACTGATGTGCAGACAGCAATACAGTGTGACATCAATCAATTTTGATCTAGAACAACTACTCTCAGTGAATCCAGCAACTACCAGCAACCTAATGAATTAACTTAGGTCTCAAGAAATATAACACAAGACTTTTAACTTTTCTAAATCCTGCACTTGCCCATTCACTTACTAAATTATTTTTCAATTTCATTGTCATAAAATGTCTATTTTTATTAAAATATGAAAAATCACATCACACCTATACTGCATGCACTGTAGAATGATTACATCTGAACGGACCAAAATTACAGCACTGAAATGATTGTTTTATGGGAAAGGGAAATTGTTAACTGCTAACTCACTGTACTTTACAGTCAGTCATCAGATAAAAGAATTTCCACACTTTT
Organism: Mauremys reevesii; assembly: GCF_016161935.1. Taxonomy (NCBI): domain Eukaryota; kingdom Metazoa; phylum Chordata; order Testudines; family Geoemydidae; genus Mauremys; species Mauremys reevesii. Next base: position 25,936,380 of record NC_052627.1, on the reverse strand, counting down.
TTTTGGCAAATAATCAGCTGTGACAATGCAGCTCTTAAAGAAAGCTGTAATAAAGGATACCTTAACACAGCCTGATATACTGCATGCAAAAGTAAAGCGGTAACAGTAAAACCACAGTATTGCTGATGAGATGTTATTGGAGATGATCATATACTGAAGAAGAAAAACAGAATGACGAACAGGCTTCCATCATCCTATACTCACTGTTGCCAAAAAACTGAAAAAAGGTACTGCACAGTTTTATTAAAAAACTGAGTAAATTAAATTTGGTATGAAGAAAAAAATCTTCCCTTTCAATAATATGATGCAGTATTACGAAGACCAAAGTTGAGGTTGAGGTTGTAATGCATTTTACTTGACAATTTAATACATCTGATAGAATATTGATATTTTGGAATATCAGTGGAAATGTAATATGTTTGGGATTATGTTTTATGACATTTTCTTTTCTCGGCTTTTTTGGCTGTGCTGTTCACAAGTTCTTGCAGTCCTTACTCAGGCAAAATTCCTCAAAGTCATCAATTTTGGATTTCTCTCTCTTTGCATAGATCAAATTTTATCAGAAAAAGTCATGACACAAATACTGTTTGTGGTGTTGTAGCTTGTTGGTCCCAGGATATGAGACAGACAAGGGGGCTGAGGTAATATTTTATATTGGACCAGCTTCTGTTGATGGAAGGGACAAACTTTCGAGCTGCGCAGAGCTCTTCCTCAAATCTGGAGAAGGTAACCAGTGTCACAGCTAAATACAAGGTGGGACAGATTGTTAGTCATAAGATATTTACACATGTTGTAAGAAATCACTTAAGATGAAGTGGCATTTAACACCTCTTCAGTCATAGGACAAAGGAGGGTTAGTAGGCAGCAAGGTATGTTACAAATTGTCATGAGGCAGAAAACCAGCATCTCTGTGAAGTCCATGGCTTTTAAGGTACAGCAGAATTACGAATTTAAACTCCCAGACTCATCTTTTGAAGGTGCTGTGCAGGTTCCTCTGAGGATGAGGACTGAAAGGTCAGATATGGAATGATTGCTTTATGAAGTGTTTGCCCATGGGTGATCAGGTGTTTTTGTCTTTTATCATTTGTCTGTGAGTTCATCCGAGAGCATAGTGATTTGTCTGGTTTCACCCACAGAGGAGTTGTTGGGGCATTTGATGCACTGGATGAGGTACACCACATGTTGTGATAGGCATCTGCATGTTGTGATGGAGCTTGAAAGGCATGCTGGGTATACTGATCACTGTAGCTGTGGACATGTCTCTGTAGGTTTTGCATTGTTATTCTGGAAGTGTATGGTGCTACTTTGAATTGGTATGTCCTGGGTGGGGCAGCTTCCATATAGGGTATCATAGAATATCAGGGTTGGAAGGGACCTCATGAGGTCATCTAGTCCAACCCCCTGCTCAAAGCAGGACCAATCCCCAAACAGATTTTTGCCCCAGATCCCTAAATGGCCCCCCTCATGGATTGAACTCAGAACTCTGGGTTTAGCAGGCCAATGCTCAAACCACTGAGCTATCCTCAAACAATTACAACTCATGCTTGATGGAAATCCCATCCTGAAAGAAATCTTATCAGAAGTTTGAATGCCCCTCTTCTGGCCTTCAAACAACCCCCCACCTTATCAAGCTCATCACCAGAAGCAAGCTCCCTACAGACTACTACTTTGTCTTGTACAATGCATCAACCATAAGGACCCCCACTCCCCAGCAAGCAACATTCATAGATAAGTGGGTTAAAGAGCACGACACCAGGGTTTGAATGGAGGCCTTATTAATCCTGAGAGGACCAGACTAAGGTCCCATGATGAAGTAGGTAGGTAGGAAGGAAGGAAGAAAGAGGGAGGGATAGCTCTGTGGTTTGAGCATTAGCCTGCTAAACCCAGGGTTGAGAGTTCAATCCTTGATCCAGGGCAAAAATCTGTCTGGGAATTGGGCCTGCTTTGAGCAGGGGGTTGGACTAGATGTTCTCCTGAGGTCCCTTCCAACCCTGATATTCTAAGGTTCTGATCAGACCTTCCAGAAAAACAATAGTCATAAGAAGATAGAGTTGTTGCCAGTTGGAGGATGACAGGCACTTATAGCCACTAAGTGTACCCATAGGGAGCTAAAGGAAAAACCTGAAGTTCTTAAGGAAAGAAAATATTCCAATCTGGTGGGGAAGGTAGAGCCCTCTGGGTTTTCTGGAGATGCTGACACAAGACAGAGAACCTTTTCCACTTAGCTGTGTGTAGCCCTTTCTAGTAGGCTCCTACTATTGTTAAGAATGGCCTGAGCCAATTCTGAACATGTCCTTTCTGGATCTGATGCCTATCCAAATTCCAGGTTATCAGGTGGAGGGAAGCTGGATTGGGATGCCTGCCTGGGTCCAATAGGTCCGGGAAGAACTGCATACTGATGTATGGGCATGTTGATATCTGCAGGATGTTGGGAATCAGAATTATCTGGGTCACCTGGGAGCAATCAGGATGACCACTGTTCCATCTTGCTTGATCTTCCTCAGAATCCAAGGTAAGAGTGGAAGGGGTGGGAAGGTGTACCAACCAAGGAATTAGAAGTGTCTCACCTCTGAAGCCCTGACCTTCAGCTTCCCTGGATTAGTAAATGAGGCATTTTTCTGTTCTCTTGGGACACAAACAGATCCCAAGATGGTGACTCCCGTTGATGAAACATGATCTGTACCATGGAATTGTGTAGTTCCCATTCATGGTCCTAGGAGACATGTCTGTGATGGGTTCAGTCACAGAGACCCACTTGGGACTGTCAGCTAACATGCTGAATTTACCTCTGAGCCCATTTTCCATGGCAGGTTGGGACTCCAGAACCCTGCCTTGTTGAGCCAGACCATCACTTCCCCTAGGTCAGTCTTTGTTCCTCAGGTGAGTCCAGGTTTGTTTTTGTAGGGAGAGTGAGGTACCATCATGATGTCATTTCCCCCTTTTATATCTTCTTCTCACTTACTGGAAAGTTCTTTTGCTGTGACCTGGGTAGCATTGTGTAGTGCTATCTTTGAGAGGTTTCTATTGTACACAGTTCCTGGGGTAATCCTTGTGCTTGTGTGCATTTCCTCAATAAGCCATTAACATTGTTTGGCCTTTTTACTGTTATACCTGAAAGGCTGCTTGTGGGTGTTTTCAACCTCACAATATGTTTCAGTAACACATACATGACCAAACTTCATAACTTCACATATGATGATAGCGCATACAATCCAACGAGGTATTAATGTCTAGCAGATCAAGACTTTTAGAATGATAGCTCAACAAGGCATACTTTGTGCAAAATATATACTAATTATATGACAGTGGTGAATAAGGGGGTGCCAGGGTGTCACAGTATGCTTGTCTAGATGTCTTCTTGGGGGTGGTGATGGGGAATGAAGGGGACCACCATATACACTTGCACTCTGTGGGGAGGAGCGAGATTAGCTTGTCCAGGCAACGAAGGCAGGGTCTGGTGAAAGGTGTCACATAGATACATGATACATGCATGGCTATGTGACCTAAAAGGATGATACATGAATGGATTGATGTCTGCAGGCTCAGCTGGAGCTGAGTGACCAGATCCTTTATGGACTGACATCTGTCCCGAGGAAGATATGCTTTGGAACTGAGAGAGTCCAGCGTTGCCCCAATAATCTGTATAGTCTGCATGGGAACTAAAATGGACTTTTCTGTGTTCACACAGATTCCCAGAGAGCATGAGAGATTGAGAAGGGATGAGGTGGCTGTCAGTACCTCTTGCTGAGATTTCCCAGTCAGTAACTAGTGGTTGAGGTAGGGGAAAATTGAAGATCTGTGCAACGGAAGTGAGCTACCATGACTGAGAGTACCCTTGTTGCTGTTGCAAGGCCAAAGGGGAGCACTCTGTGCTGACAGTGATTCATACCTATAGTGAACCTCAGGCATCTTCTGTCTGAGGGATGGATGTCTATGTGGAAATAAGCATCCTTCATATCAAGAGCTGTGAACTAGTAATTTTTTTTCAGTGAGGGAATTACTTAAGTCATGGTGACCGTCCTGAATCTCCATCTGTGGATAAAGACATTGAGCTGTCTGAGATCTAAGATGGGTCTCCATCTTCCCTTCTTTTTGAGGATGAGGAAATATTTTGAGTGAAAACCCTTTCCCCAGCGTTAAGGAGGCACTGGATCTGTGGCTCCCGGGTGAAGAAGGGATTCTATTTTGTGCATGTGCAACCTCTCATGACAGTGGTCCCTGAAAAGGGATGGGGAATGGAGTTTTGGAAGGGGAAGGGAGAGGAACTTTATGGTGTAGCCAGTATGAACAATGTTGAGAACCCATTTGTCTATTTCAGAGTAGTAGCCGTGTTAGTCTGTATCAGCAAAAACAACAAGGAGTCCTTGTGGCTCAGGTATAGATCTTGCTTACTCCTAACTTAAACTGAATTGGCTCGTTAGCACTGAATCCCCCACTTCGTAAGGGAACTCCCATCTTTTCATATGCTGTGTATTTATACCTCCCTACTGTATGTTCCACTCCATGCATCTGATGAAGTGGGTTTTAGCCTACAAAAGCTTATGCCAAAATAAATTTGTTAGTCTGTAAAGAGCCACAAGGACTCCTCATTTGTCTATTATCATCTTCCAAGCTTGGGAGAAATGAGCTAGATGGGCACCAAATTGTGTATTAAAATTTTGAGTAAAGGGACATGATATCTGGAATGATTCGCAGATCTCTAAGGCCCAGTCAAAAGTGTTCATTAGCAGGAGGCTGAGGTTGGAAAGAGGAAGACGGGGGGAATATTTACTTGCTCCACTGCACCCTCTGTCATTTCAGTGGTGGCTCATAGCCCCTCAGATGATTAAGAGTTGCAGTGCTGGTTATTGTTTATATCACTGGGGCCTGTGGAATTTCCTCCTTGGTGCTCAGGTATAGATCTCCAGTGAGTGGAGGGTTGTCCATGAGTCCTTCAATGAGTGTAACGAATCATTCGACTTCACACTGAACTGATTAGATGATTTGCCCTTTGAAGGGAGCACGGTACATCGGACTTCCCTGAGGAATCCGGAGGAATGAAGCTATAACACTGTAGGCACTCCAATAGTCTTCACCATCAGGTGTCTGTGTTATCTCCATCCATTGAAGGTTGGAGGGATGATCTGGCAATCAATTCACCTTCCTCAATAAGTGCTTGGGACTGCACTCTATCCTCCTGCGGGAGATTGTCAGTGAATTCTATGAATATGGAATAATTAACAAAATCGTATTTAGACATTAATACGCTGACAATTTGCTATGTGGCACCGCAGGCTGGTTGAAGTAAAAATATTCCAAACAGATCCAAATGTTTACCTTCCTTATCAGAAGGGGTGGATGTTGCTATCTTCTTTCAGTGACTGCTTGGACTATTAAGGAGTTTGGGACAAGGTGGATAAATAAATTCTGATCCTGTAGCTGTTACAAAGTATTTCTTTTCTATCCCTTTTGGAGTGGGAGTGCATGTGGCTGGGGCATGCCAGACCACCTTGGAGGATTCTAAGATGGCTTCATTAATGGGGAGTGTCACTCTGACACTCCACAGAATTCTGAGGAATTTGGAGTGTTTCTTGCACTTTCTCCATGTGTCAGTGATCTTTCTTAACAGGTCTTGGAATTACTTGCAAATACCTGCAGAGAAGGCAAGGCCAACAATCGTTCATCAGGGGATGAGGATGACAGCCTCATCAGAACTATCTGTCTGTTCTCCTCATCCATTTGTTCCTGAGGGGGTTCAGGTTCCTCTACTCAATGGGATTGTACCAACTCAGGATAACACATCTACAGGTACCAAGGTCCCCAATAATGCTAGTCACAGAAGCTGATTAATGGTTGAGGCAGCCCCCATAGCATGGGGTACCACTGGTCCCAAAAGGGGTATGTTGTCTTATAAAAATGGGAGAGAACCCAATAGACTCTGGATCCTCACTCTGGGAAAACCTCCTGCCTTGGCAGAGGTAGTGATACTCTCTCACTAATGTCAGATCCATCCAAGGAGGAAAAAGTTGGTTCCAATTCCATGGGCAGTGCCATTGGTACCATGAATCTTGTGATACCATGGCTAGTGGAAGATACTGGAAAGTAACTCTCTCTTTCACATCCTCCCTGGACTGGGGATGTTATGATCTCTCTTGTGAGGACTGGATCCAACAGGATGGCAGACTCCAGATCTGGGAGGAGGAGGATATCCTCAGTGGCAATGTATTTCTACCCAGCCATGGTGAGGTGTGGAGGTTCTGTCCTTTCATAGTGGAGGAGTTGGCTTGGTTAGAGTTCTCTATCTTGCAGTGTGCCAATCCTTAGTGCAGTGCACCAATACCACTGATGTAGAAGGCACTTGCTGCTTTTCTTTTGTCGGTACCATGGATGGTCCCACTTGTGCAGATGGTGTTGGTCTTGGAGCACTTTTGCTTTTTGGAGCTGGAAGATTGGTACCATGCCCCTTGTGTGCTTGTGAGCCTTCTATTCCAGGGTGCAACGTCTCACCTGACTTTGATGGTGTCAGGGAAGAGGTCTTCTTCTTGGAGGTGGACCAGGAGGGGGATTTCTCTCATCTCTTACGAAAAATGTTTTCTAGTCTCTTAATGTTCCCATGTGGAGGACTTTTCAGCTCTGCTCCTATCATCCCCAGAATCAAAAGTCACCATCTCAGAAGCATGCTTCTCAGTGCCTCTGTCCACTGCATAGGAGTGTCTGCCCAACCGACTCAGAATGGGGCACCATCCACAAGAAATCTTTGGAGCCTATAGTCACGGGCTTGGTGAGTTCTGCTAGTGAAGGATCAATCCTTGTTGCACTTAGAGCAGATGTTAGTCTCTCTGAGGGAATAGAGGCACTTTAGGTAGTTGTTGCTGACCGGGAAGGACAGGGTACAGGAAAGAGAGTTCCTGAATCCCAGGATCTTGGGCACACTAGTCACACTGTATTGGGTGAGGGGACAGACCCTCAAGCCCCAAACTTATCCTGACTAGCTAAATACTATGAGTCTCTGGGAGCAGTTCCAAGGCAGAGGGCAGGAGCAGCACATGGCAGTGGGGGGAGGGACAGCTGAATTGCCAGCAATTGATAGCCTGCAATTGATAGCCTGCTGGGCAGCTGCAGCACAAGGAACTTAGGGGAGCAGGGAGCTGATAGGGGGGCTGCTGGTCCACCCTGGTTACAAGCCCCAATCAGCTAGCTGCAATGGGTTGCTCTTCCTGCAAGCAGTGGACAAAGCAAGCAGCTGCCAAACGACGTTAGAAGGGAGCATTGCACAACTTTAAACAAGCATGTTCCCTAATTGATCAGCAATGTAACAACGAAACAACGTTAACCGGGACGACTTTAAGTGAGGAGTTACTATACATGTAAAATGTTGAAGAAGGTAGCAAATGCTGCAGACATGGAAAGCCACCGTCTCAGACCACTGGAGATGCAGTTGGCCTGCAGCGCCCCTTACGCCCTCAGTTTGGAGGAAGAGGGCACAGGCACAGACCTGTGGACACTGCTGTCTTCTGGAGCGCATGTGTACCCACAGTGGAATAGCTCTAGAGACCATCACTTGAAGAAGAAGCTGTAGTTATTTCTATTTTCAAGCTGCAAAACCTGATGCCTTTCCCTATGTGTTGGCAGGTCACATAGCAAATTCCGAATGCCACCATCTCCAGATTAAATAAATATCACTGCAAGCAGAGTCCTGAAAACTGTTCTGAACACCAGCAAGCGAAGAAAATATAGACAAGAAACAATGCAACCCGATGCTCTTGCTCCTAAACTATGCTTTGATATTTGATCTTAAGGAAACATCAAAGATTGAAACGAGCACATCACAGCATTTTACTGATTATCATTTCAGATGATGATATACCAATTGGCAAATGCGTTAAGACAATGACATTTGAGAGTAAAAGTAATAAAGGACCTTGAACTCTGCTCTTATTACATACAACTGAAATCATCATAGCTCCTCTTCCCTATTCCAATTAAAAAGTGATCCAGGACCATCTCACTGGTATCCAGGAGAAAATACTAACTACAAAATCAAAATATCAACTGGAATTTCCCCCCCAAAAGCAGACTATATCTGCATATTATAATATAATTATGACATGTACGTGCCAAGCTTACAAAACACTGCGCCGACAAGTGCCACTGCCCTTTCAACTAATTTTGTTTGAGCTATTCATGGCTAGAACTAAAACACAGTATCAGTTCAGACTGCACCGCAGAGCAACAAGCCCTTTTTGAAGCAGATTTATATTTGATACATTTCTTTTTCAGTTCCATGACATGAATTGTTTCATCTCCCCTCTCCTAAGGGCATATTTTCAAATGAATCCCAAGCCAGCTGCGAAATTCATGCATGCAGAATTTAAATACACGCTACCTTAGTTGACACAAATTGTGTCCTCTGTGCAGGCAAGTGATTATACACATACACTTGACATTACAAATGTACAGGACATTTTTGAAATTTGGCTCTCTGATTAATTCATCCTGAATCTTTCCACAATCCCCTATTCGCCAACACTCTCACTGCCCCTTCCCTGGGTGACTGAGGCTCCAGGTAAACTACAGAGCTTACTGTAGTGCTGCTAGTGCAGACATTCTAAGCTGACGGGAGAGAGCTCTCCTGTCGACTTAATTACTCCAGACTGCGCAAGCCGTGGTAGCTATGTTGGCAGGAGAATCACTGTCCACACCGGCACTTAGCTCAGTTTAACTTACGTCACACTGGGGGTGGGGTGGAGGGTGGCTTACTCACACCCCTAGCAACATAACATACCGACTTAAGTGTAAGTGTGAGTTGGGTGGGTGGATCAGTTCATCTCACCAGAAAACACCAACACAGTGTGATGAGTTATTTGATGGGAAAGTGATACCCAATGTCCAAAAATCTCATGGACTTCAATGACGTGCTGAAATTTCCATATGTTGCTGAATTAGCTGCTTAACCATTTGCAAGAATTTTAACTTCTCTGAGGCAAATGCCACCCTGCCAAGTCACCAGGCCAACTAGCAAGTTAGTGTTTTAAGTAACTGAATAACTAACAGTATAAATTAGTGTACTGTTTACCTGCCAAAATGGGGAGTGAATTGAACTGACTACAGCTCCTGTTGGGCTAACCACACACATGCTGAACAGGGATGCTGCTTTTTGACATGCAATAAAAGTCTCATTCTCTTACTATAACCATCCTCTGAAATGAATGTGTGGAAACAGCAAGCAAGGAAAATAATCTTTAAGTAGTCAGTGAGTGCTGAGGTACAAAACGTATCTCTGGCTGAAAAGATGGGTGAATTCAAGAGCAAGTGTCACTGACTTACTCCATTTGACAGGAAGCTACTACACATCATGTTTCAACTCTGGGGAAAGCTGCTCTATTACACACCAAAATTAATTGCACACATGAAACAACTATCATCAATTTTGACCACAGACAGCAGGGGTATAATTTGCTAAAAGTATTCGAGCAGCCTAAAAGCATTTCTGTGTTTGAAAACCATAGTGCATCTGTTCAGTTCGGCTATGCTGGAGTAGAAGCATATTCACAGCCCTGCATCTTCTGACAATAACATCAAGGAATCAACTGGCCCTTCTGGCAGACTGCCATGGTTTGGGTTCTGGCTTTATTCAGTGGAAGACGCTGTATCAACTGTCTGCTTCCCAGATTTTTTTTTTAACTAATGCAAGCAAGTCTCTTGAGGTACAGAGTATAGCAGCATTTTCACCTCCTGATATTAAGAAAAAGAAAGCAAGTTACGCAGGGATTCAAAACTTCTAACCAAAAATCAGTCCAGACACGATGAAACTCTACAAATCTTGATAGATGCCTACTTGACTTCGTGCAAAAGAAAATCCTAGGACTGCACAGCAAAAGTCAGGTCTGAATGTTCTATGTTCATGCTGACTCCCCATTCTGCTGTATTTACATGAGCAGATCTTTCACGGACATCAATTCAGTCTCTCACTTCGTTTAAAAAATTGAAACAGCCTGGTCTTTTTCACTTTGGTTTTAATCAATTCCTACTAAGAGTCATATTTTGAAATGTTATGAAATAACACTTGTTATCAGTGTTCTATGCATATCTTGCGTCTTTACCCATATAGGAAGAGAGCAGAATATCAGAGTCGAGGTGTGCATAGTACACTCAGATGAGCTTCACTATTTCATTGATTAAAATATTTAATCGAAAGCCACGAGATGTGTGTTCAACTCATCGCTGCCACTGACTCACTGGGTAACTAAGAGCACTCTGTCCCTCAGTTTCTATATCTGGAACATGGGAATAAAGAAATCTTACTTAATCTTTGTAAGGATTTTGAGGCTTATGGATAAAAAGCAATTTGTAAGTTTTGAGTAAGATTCCTATAATTAGTACTACTACTTAAAAAAGATCATAAACACAAGTTATAAGACTGGTCTATTTTCATTATCCAGCCTAACAGAAATACAAAATAAAAACAGCTTACAGGGAGAAAAAATAAATAAAACTGCAAAATTATCTAAAGTTTAAATAATGTATAGTATTATTATGAAACAGGTTAGGTAACTTTTAATATTTATTTTATTTTCCAAACATATCCCAATCTCCTCACATACATTATATTGATAACGTTCCTTTAAAACATAAACCATTGTTCAATTCACCTGTTATTATGGCTAAATATAACAATTCCAAACACTATAAAGCATCAACAAAATACCAACTACCACGGCACTGCAACAGCTAATAACTACTATTAATAAATCCTTCCATGTTATAAAGGTTTTTAAATTTACAGAAACAGATGAATGACAAAGCAAGTTTTTGAGGAACCAAGACAAAAATATTTCATTTTTTTTGCCAACCTGAGTTCCAGTTATGTCGTCTTTTAAAAATCTCTTTCACCTGGACTCTTCTGTACCAGAATGTGAAAGGCATAACTTTCTGTGATTTTTACAATACTCTTTCTTTAAACTGATCTCACTCCCTTTTAATAACTAGTGCTAATGAAAGTGTGGATGGATAACCTTGTTACTGAATGCTTATGAATTCTTAGTGGTCTGACATATATCCTAAGATAATACACTAAAATTCAAAATGAAGGTCATCTGAACTCTCAGAAATACTTCGCCACAGAACTAACAGATTTGGATTCTGAAAAGAGTCTGCATTTAAAATATTTAAGATCTTATTGATATAATTCTCGTTAGGAAAGTTCACAGAGGAACTACAGAGGAAGTTGTAAGAATACATGTATAATAAGTACCCGTCTATACTTTGCCCCATGGGATAGCTCTGCATCTGCACGCCACTTAAACTAAGCTGCATTCTCTAATCATGTGTTTCCATGTTTGACCTTTTGTCAAAAACCACTGAACTTTTTTCCTTCTTTCAAAAAGCGGCCAAACTCTGAAAACCTCTTTAGAATTCAGCTGAAACCATTCTTCTTCCTTTTTTTTTTAAAGAGCTTTGTAAGAGAAAAAGCTGACCCTTTTACTTACATTCAATTTCCGTATGCTTGTTATATCAATGCCAGATTCCCCCTGGATGAGAGTCATGTGAGGAGGCACAGAGCTGCTAGGGGGTTCCACTAACAAAACACAGCACCGTATGCTGGGCTAATCCTGCACCTGTGATGAGTTATTCAGCAGCTAAAAAATGAAGTCCAGAGGGTGATTGCCTAATACAGCTCAGCTGTTTTTCTCAGTACTCTCTTTGATTGTAAGCTAGCAAGCAATATTATTCCAGCCAGGCACAAAGCTATACTCAGAATACATAGCATATGACAGTAGAAAGGTGAAAGAAAAAAACCCCCGGAATTTAACAAAAAAAAAAGGTTTCTGACCAATACAGTATTCATTACCATTTCCAGATGGTTCAAAGCTGCCTCTGATGTGTGTGTGTGAAAAGCTATACTGTAGTCCCATTCTATCTCTACAGCTGTTTGCAGTGTCTCTTTTCACACTGGTAAACTACATGTAATATAACATAATTCACTGTTCCCTCTCACACAGTATTTAACTCCATAGATTCTTCAGTAAAAAGAACAACAATTGCAAGGCATCAAGATTTCTTCAACTTCTCTTTTATTTACTTTTTGGATAATATTAAAAATGCAAGTTGAAAACTGAGTATGGTTTATTTAATGGTGTGGCATACAATCTGTGAAATTCCTAGAACGGGAACAGCCACAGAAAAGGCCTTCAGGTTGTGAACTAAGACATATAATACATCACAATATAGTTAGCAAATGACAAAGCTACCTGCAGAAAAAAGATATAGTGCAGAGGAAAATATAGCTCCTTGCTGAAAAGTACAGACTAGTTAAAGCCAAGGAAGAGACTCTAGTTTAGGAGAGGGGTTTCCCTGGCTCTGCACCTATAAATCACTGCATATAATCCTCCAACCTGTGATGTACATTAATAGTTTACAGAGCTTTATAAAAAAATTACAGCTTAATATTCTTCACAGTAAATCCTAGATATCATTTAGTTGGAAAAAAATAGTTCTAATCCTAGAGCAACTATGCCTGGAAACAGATTTACACTGAAAGATCATTTATGTACTGCATCTCTTAAACCCGATAAATAGCTTGTACCACTGCAAACTAGTCTATAGCTGTATGGCTGCTTTGAGTAATCAACATTTTTCTTGACGATATTCATCTGAGAACATCTGACATTTCACCCACAGCAAATTGCTTACAGCACTTTGCACATAATTGTTATACTCCACAAAATGACACTTTGATTTCTGCTCCTCAGTATCTAATCTAATCCCAACCTTGGAGCACAATAATTAAAACAATAAACATCTACACATTCAGAAAATGTACTGCTCCCATCAGTTACCCAAGGGAGCCTTTCCAAAGAAACATTTTAAGCTTATTTCCTTTATGTAATGAATGTTACAGAGTTGCTAGTTTTCCCAAGAGCAAATGCATCACTCTCAACGAAAGCCCATAACCGGGAACCAAAATTTGATGTTGAAAAACTGTGATACTTCCTCCCTCGTTGTCTTTGGCTGACCTGGATCAGGCTTTCTTTTGATGTACTTGGCAATAGCAATGCAGTATTATCAGCACTTCCATCCTCAGTCTGATTCTAATACTTGCGTAGGTTTAGCCAAAGTCAGTGGTTCTGGCACAACTCTGTTCTTTCGACTGCATTTTGCAAAATGTTTCCTCATATGGTCTTGCCTTCCCATTCACTTTTTCTTTGCAATTTCTGCATCTAAGGTGCTCTTTACCATCTTCATGAACTTTCTCAACACAGCCATGAATTAAGTCAAGGGGTCTTCCACCTTTTTTCTCATGCTGAAATATTTTGCCTTGAGTTCACTGAGTTCAGTTGCAGACATTGCATTCTAGCCAGCCAGATCAAGAGACAGAGTACTGAACTGGACAATTAATCTGGCAGTTTACCTCATACTGAAACTTAAACTTCTGAATCTGGGAATTACCCTTCTTTGTCTGCAACACAAAAATGTAATTTTCATTGCTAAACAAAAGAAGGTGAATCCCCAGATTCAGAAGTTTCAGTTGCATTTTGAGGTAGCCCAGTCAACAGCACGCAGCTTTAGTTCAAGGCTCTTCTTTGTTTTATTTTACCTCCTTTCATTAAAATTCAACAGATCATATCGCTGCACAAATATTATGAAATTGCTAAATATTTTCATTAGTATATTTTCATCATAATGTTAGTTTTCCCCGTTTCCTGGTTTACACCAGTATTTGCCAGTACCCTGTCCTAAACTAGTCTTTCCCGGGAAATTGTCAATCTGGAAGAAAAGACAAAATCCAGGTGTCTAACAAATCCAGTGTGGAGGGGCCAATCCTTCAAGATGCTGAGCACCTCCTGTGAAGTTCATAGTGCTCTCAACTCCCATTTACTTGAATGAGAGCTGAGTTTACTCAGCACCTCACAGAATCAGTCCTGCTCTAGTTAGTCATCTATTGATTTTATATAAGGCCCAAGGTTAATAATTCTTCACAGGCCACATCCAAAACTACAGCAGTGTAATAAATAAAATCAACAGGTAAAAGTGTACAGTGATATTTACTTAGCTCTCCTTAGGTTTCAATGATTCTCCCTCTACCATCACTTTACTTCTTTTGATTTCATAAAAATATGCCCGTCCAATGCTCAGGGCACATGTACACTAACAAAACCCCACAACATTTCAGAGTTATTCTCACCAGGGATGACACAACTCTCTCTTATAATAACTGTACTGAACATCAAACCTTTTTCTGAACTGAATCCAAACTTTTTTTTTAAAAATCTGGGATTGAGTTAGCGAGACCCCCATAAACTTCAAAATTGGCATTAAACTACTGCACTGCAGTCTCTCATCTCAGATCTTCATGCTTAGTCACTTTCCATCCAAGTCCTTCCCCAGAGTTGCCTCTTTTCTCCTTCCATCCAATTTCCTCCAAACTCCCAGCTTCAAGATAGGACTACATGGTGAGTAGACAACCTCCAGGGCTGGCCTTACTATGAGGCGAACTGAGGCGGCCGCCTCAGGTGCCAGACTGTGGGGGGGCACCACTAGGACCCAGAGTGTAGAAAATTGTGTCTGCTGCTGGTGCATATGTATTCTCTCTGCTCTAGATGCACAGAGATGGTGGAGTGCTGTGCTGGAGGAAGGAGGGCACAAGAGACATAACAAGCAGGCAGGAGAAAAGGTGAGAGGGAATAACAGAAAGCAGCAGGAGCTTCAGGAAGAGAGAGTAGAAAGAGCTTCTTAGGTACCTCTGTAGCACCCCCGGGAGCGTGGACTGATTAACACCAGCTTCTCAGGGAGCTTCCTGTTTCCTGCTGCTTCCCTGAACCCACTTGAGGAGAACAGGCAGTCAACTGAAGTAGTAGGAGCCAGTTAGGCCTTTAAGACACTGATATCTTCCCTCACTCAGGCCCTGCTACCAGCCTGCTTATTTGTCCCCTTCAATTGAGTGTTGAGAGCCACTATAGCTGGCACAGAATAGCAGTCATGAGTGAAAGAAGAAAACGACCCTCTGGGGCAGCATTCCAAAAAAGAAAGCAAGCAAAGGAAGCTTTTCTATCTAAGCAGGAAGGAGCTCTCCTGAGATACACAGACACAAATGTTCACGCTGAGCCTTCCGGCCCCACTGAGGATGTGAGTGGCGAGGAGATGCCTGATCTTCTAGTTAGTCAGAGTGCAAGTGACCTGGCAGCTACTGCAGCACCCATATCTCCATCTCAAATGGATGTAACCATGCCTATTCCTGAAGAAAAGTGTAGATCAGAGAAGAGTGTGGTGGAAGCACAAGAAACAGCTGCTGCTGAGTTTAGTTCCTTAAGTCTAGATGATCCAGGACTGTGGACCCACTTGAGCAGTAGCCTGAGGGACTTCCTTGTACTCCATGGGCCACAGCAAGTGAAAAACTTCATGTTCCCCAAAGACAATGAAAATAGAAGTTTTCATCTAACACATTACTGGCATGAAATCCCCACTGGTGACAAAGTGGAGAGGCCATGGCTATGTACTCAAAAACACAGAATGCTGCATACTGTTTTTGTTGCAAACTCTTCCAGTCTAATGTTCCAGCAAGATATTACTCTGTTATTCTGGACTGCACACCTGACATCAGCCATACGGAATAAATGACTTTAATAGTGCATTTTGTAACAACAACAGAACCTAGTGAAAATGTCCCTGCAATGGTGACTGTCAGAGAGCATTTTCTAGAATTTATTGACATTGATGATACTACAGGAGCTGGTATGACAAATGTGCTTCTTAAAAAGCTAGAAGATACGAGAATTGCGATAGCTGACATGAGAGGTCAGGGCTACAATGAGAGGAAAGAACAGAGGAGTGCAGACACAGCTCCAAGAGTTAAACCCTCAAGCTTTTTTTGTCCCAGGCAGTTCTCATTCATTGAACTTGGTCAGGGATGCAGCATCAGCTTCTAGTGAGGCTGCTGAATTTTTTAATGTAATTCAAAGCATCCATGTATTTTTCTCTGCATCAACTCATTGATGGCAAATTTTGAAGCAACCTCTGGGAACATCCTCTCTGATACTGAAACCACTGAGTGCCACACGATGGGAAAGTCGAGTGGGGGTGATAAAGCCTATCAAACACCAAGTTGGGAAGATAGATAATGCCATAGTTGCCATTATGGAGGATAATGCTATGAAAGGAACTGTTCATGGGAGAACAGTGGCAGAGGAAAATGGAATCACCAGAAACATACATAACTTCAAATTTCTGTGTGGCTTAGTGTTGTGGCATGCCATACTGTTTGAAATAAATGTTGTAAGCAAGCAACTCCAAGGTGTTGACCTTGATATATCTGGAGCAATGGAACAACTGGACAAAGCAAAGTTATACCCACAGTCTTACCGGTCAGAAGAGGAATTTCAAAACATTCTGAAGAGTGCACAGAAGTTGGCAGAGGAACTTCACACTGAAGCAATTTTCCCACCCATTCAAGAATACAAGAGTCACTGACGAAGACGACATTTTGATTACGAGGCATGGGATAATCCCATAAGAGACTCCAAACAACAATTCAAAGTTGAATTCTTTAACCAGGTGCTAGATTGTGCAATACAGTCAGTTGAAGACCATTTCATGCAGCTCAAGGAACTCATCAGTATATTTGGGATGTTGTATGATATTCCAAAACAACCTCACCAGGGCCGGCTCTAGGTTTTTTGCTGTCCCTTCCCCACCCCTTTTTTGGCTTTTACACGTTTGCACTTTGCAATGTTTTTGTTTTGTTTTTTTGACTCTTTAAAATAAAAAAAAATGAAAACAGAATTTGTAGTTAGTGAAATAAAACAATCTCCTACTAGTGTACTCATTTAATTGTAACAAAATCACAATTACAAACATGGATACTGGTAATGTTAAAAGAATGCATAATGCTATAGCAATGTTTGGAGTGAAAAAATCATTTCTTGCTATAAATTCTAATACTTTTAGAGGAGAAGTTTTAGGACTTCTTAGCTTAGATAAAGCTATGTCTGGTTCAGACACAAGCAGCTGCCAGCAACTCTGGACCCAGAGAGGCAGCAGCACACACAGATTCCCCCTGTCCCATCACCCCAGCTTAGTGGCAATCGGGTACACAGGTGGGGGGGGAGAGGTAGACACCTGACCATTAATCAGCGCCTGTCCCCTCCCCTACCTGCCCGCAGAGCAGACAGGAAAACGCTCCCAGTCTGGAGTGGTCAGGGTGACTCCAGGGATGAATGAAGGGCTGCGGGCAGGGGGGACAGGAAGAGAAGCAGCTGCAAACGTGGAGCAGGGCAGAGGAGGGGCTCCCCCTGCTCCGGAGCAGTCACCTGGCTCCGACCGCTGGTCATCCAATTGCCCCTTGCAGCTCAGGTCTCTCCCCCTCCCCCACGCTGCTGCTCACCTGCCTGCCGTGCCACCTCCATCAGCCAAGCGAGCCTCTCGGCAGCAGGTCAGGTGGGAATAGGGTGACCAGACGTCCCGATTTTATCGGGACTGTCCCGATATTTACTTGTTTGTCTCGCGTCCCAACTGATGTTCGGTCGGGGACGCGAATTGTCCCAATATTTTGCCCTCCAGTGCACAGGCGGAGGGGGCTCATGCCCCCCCCCCAATTCAGCCCCAGGCCCGCCCCGACTCCGTCCCCTCCCTGCCCCATTGGATCCTTCCCCAAATCCCTGCCCTGGCCCCACCTCTTCCCCAGGCACACTGCATTCCTCCTCCTCCTTTCCCCTCCCTTCCAGGCTTGCGCGAATCAGCTGAATGGCGGCACAAGCGCTGGGGGGGGGGAGAATCAGGATGCGGCAGCTGGCTCAGGGGATGCGGAGGCGAGCTGGTGTGGTGGGGGGTGGGGCGGGGAGCTGCCGGTGGGAGCTCAGCCCCCACCAATTTTTCCTATGCTCCAGCGGCTTTTTTTTTCCCTCCGCTGGCATGCGGCTCCCCCCACCCCTCCATGTCCCAATATTACATGTCTCTCATCCGGTCACCCTAGGTGGGAATGCAAACCCTCCGCACGGTGGAATGCCGCCCCTGCAAAACGTGCAGCCCCAAGCATGTGCTTGCTTGCTGGTGCCTAGAGCCGGTCCTGCTCCTCACTATACCTGAAGAAAATCTACATCAGCAATGCAGGGCACTAGAGACAGTGCTGACACATGATGACATGTGCAATATTGATGCAAGTGATTTAGGTGATGAACTGAAAGCCCTTTCAAAATACATTTCAGAGGATCAACTCCAAAGGCTGTTCTGGAATATATGTGCACAAATAAGATGACCACTCTCTTTCCAAATGCTTTTGTTGCTCCGTGCATACTTCTAACACTTCCTTTAACAGTTGCCAGTGGAGAACGCAGCTTCTCCAAGCTGAAGTTAATAAAAACACATCTACGCTCCACAATGACACAGGAGAGGCTGGTCGGCCTTGCAACCATCTCAATAGAGCATGAGCTGGCCCAGACTGTGGACCTTCAGCAGGAAGCAGTTCAAATCTTTGCAACCACGAAGGCACGGAAAGCACCACTTTGATTATTCAAACAGATAAAAATGCCAGTGTTTATGCAGACAAGAAAAGTTACATTTGCTGTTCAAGCATTTGAAAGTTAAGTGTTCCTTAAAATTTTTGAACAAGGCATTTTAAGTTGTTAGTTCTCCTTTATTGGGGTAGGTAGCAGAGCAGGACCATGAGAGGAGTAGAACAGGAAGAAGGCAGAATTGAAACCTTTCAAAGTTTTGGCCCAAGCGAGGGGACATGGGGGCATCATTTGAGCTCCCCGCCTCAGGTGCCAAAATGTTGTGGGCCGGCCCTGCCTACCTCCAACTTTTTGCCCCTTTCAGGGATAGAGCTCTCCACTTGCTGTAAGCATCTTTCTCTAGACTGGATTCCTGGTGTCTCTCCACTTTCAGTTCTCATTGACACTGGTGTACAGTGCAATTTGAGAGGTTATAAACACCAAAAGCACTCCATATACTGAGAGAAATGAAAGTAGCAGTCTCGTACTTCTGAGAAAGAGACAGACAGACACAAATACGGTGGATTCCTTGGGAACATGATGTGACAAAGACTTGAGGGATGTTCCTGGAAGAAAGTGAACCTTTGATCATGCACAGAGGAAGCTTAGGGCACAGCAGTGAATCTTACAAGAAAGAACCAAGGTGGTTACTGGGAACTGAATAGGAAAGCTTCAAAACTTAGGTTTGGATTAGCATTCAGACACATGGGGCTTATCCAAAGTGACCATTAAGGGTTTTTAGTCATTGCTAATACAGAAAAGTCCTTATAATTGCAAAGTAATGCATTGACACCAACACACTAAACTTTAAAGCTAAGGTTATCGTTATTATACAAATTTCTAAGGTATTCATCATGATAATATATTTATGGTGAAAGTAATTCCATTGCATTGTAAATTTCCGGTTATATGATTTCTCACAATTTGGGCCTTAAAGAATTGTATTTAGAGTTGTCTATATCACTTAAGCAGCTGCAAAATAATGTACTGCAAATATATTGCTTTAAAGCATCAAACTCTGGTTTCCTCTTTAGTACAATGTATAGGACCAGTTTCTCAGCAACTTGGAACAAAAGCATATGGGGTCAGATCCTTAAGTCCTGTCAATGGAGTTATGTTAAATTACATCAGCTGACATGACGACTCTGGATTTGAATTTGATACATTTGGGGCAGGGCAAGAAACAAAACTATTACATAGCAACATAGGCATCAAATTTGTAAGCAAACCACCCACAGGCGCCGACTTTCTCATTTCCACAGAGGTGCTGGGAGGGAGGGAGGGGGAGGAGCTGACTGGTGGGGTCCACTGGTGGGTGCTGAGCATCCACTAGTTTTTTTTCCATAGGTGCTCCAGCCCCAGAGCACCCATGGAGTCAGTGCCTATGTGTCCTTTCTCAAACTCAAATAATAGGTGTGTTTCCATACAAAATGCCAACACATATATATTTTTATTCCCCATAGATGCATTTTAGTTTCCCTTTTCCGAAAAGCCTGGATCACGCTTTATATTTTTAAGCTACTCTTTGCTCAAACCGAGTCTCTTTCTGGTACTGGTAGAGTAATCTGTCCTCCTCCATGCTGCTCATTCTTGTTCTTGGTCAGTCTAAACTCCCTGAAAAGTCCTCAAAACCAATCTGATAAAGTGCACAGTGTGCCATCTAGATGTCTAGCATGTCCAGGAAGTGCTGAGTTACTATGGCATATCACCCTCTCCGAATATGACATTTTGACAAGACCTGAAAAAGAGCCAGGATAGGGGGCATTTGAGTTCATGGTATTTTCCTCTTTCCTCATCCCCAAGCCATGCCATCTACTACTCTCCTCATTTTGGGGGGCTATAACATTACTGTTTGAATGGATGGAAATGGAGATGGCGCTCCTCTCTCTCTCGTCTCCTCCCATCTCTCCCTGAATTCTAATTCTGGTTTTCCAGCAGTAGGCAGGCAGCAATCACCAATCGGTCATGTAGTGTGCCATCTCCTGCTACTCTCCTGGCTCTGCTATGCCACTGTCAGCTGCTCAGTCTAGCTGAGGAAAGAACCCGCACCTGGAGCCATACACAGAGAGAGAACTGTAATTACACACCAATGCTGAGAAGAGTTCAAAGGTGGTGTAAAACAAAAAAAAAAAAAAAAAGGTCAAAGGCATCATCATGATCCATGTGAGTGAATAATATACAATTAATTAAATTAGGAAAGAGGGAAAGACAAATAACACAATAAAAAAGCCAGCCAATAAACTAAGGAGCCAGAACAGAGCACACACTAAAGGGAAACAAATACACCTTACACACACACACAGAGTAAAAGAAAAATCCCTGGGAGACAAGTTGGGAAATGTCATCCCTCATCCAACTCCCCACTCCATCCACACCCAGGGTTGGCAGTTGATGAGAAAGTGATGAAGGTGGGAGAGAAGGAGAGCTAGGGTTCATATTAGATCCATGTATCCATCATGTTGAATCATCACAACATCAAAAATCATCACAATCATCAGGAGATCATCATCATCTGGATCAACCAAGAAAACAACAAGGAGTCCGGTGGCACCCTAAAGACTAACAGATTTATTTGGCCACCAGACTCCTTGTTGTTTTTGTAGATACAGACTAACATGGCTACCCCCTGATACATATCCAACCAAGATGCAGAAATGTTTAGAACTGAAACAGTAATTAGGAGTATCAATGGGTGAACCTGTAAACTTCTAAGGATTTAGTTTGATTAAGCATCCTAATGTTTAGATATTTTATCCAAACCTATTTAGTAAGTGGGACGCGGCTAGAAGACTCCTTAAAGATGAAATTTCCCATACTTTCTGTTTCTGGTCAGGCTCAACAATGCCATAAAGCAAGCTCTCATTGCTGTGCTTTCAAGCCTCTCTTACAGTATTTTACTCCTTCTACTTTCAGAATTAGGATGCATAGAAGTATGTAAAAGGGAAATGAAATGGCTAACGAAACTGTTTAAAACGTCATGAAAATTTGAAAGGTTTGGATCAGTTCCTATTTTGTGTGTACAGCATTACAGTGCATACATCGTGTAAAGGACCTGAAATGATGCATTACAACAAGTAAATCATCCTTCTCTCTCTCATATATATATATATATATATATATATATACACCCACACTCACTTAAAAAAAACTTATCTGTACCCATTTACTGTAGGGTCTGAGCACCTCACAATCTTTCATGTATTTAACATCAAAGTACCCTTGTGAGGGAAAGCAGTACTTTTTATCTCCATTTTACAAATGGGGAATTGAGGCAAAGAGATGCTAAGTGACTTGCCCTGTGCAGGAGCAGGGACTCGAGCCCAGGTCTCCCATGACATATGCTAGTGCCCTAACGATTGCACCAGCCATCCTCTCTCCTCCACAGGTTAAAGAAGAACATCCCCTGAATTGTAAGTGGTCTCTCTTCATTATTTTTCTTTATACAGTGCAAGATTTTGACACTTTAAAGCACTGCACTTAGTGTTACGTACACAGTCTGCTGTGCTGTATACTTGTTTTCAGTACTCCAGGCAATATTATGTTCTGAATTTATTTGTTTTTGTTTTTTAAATACTAAGAAAAAACATTCAAAATAGAAGTACAGGAGCCCAGACACAAAAAACAAGGTTGATATAAATTTGATTAACATGAAAAACCTCTAATATACAGTTCGCTTTGCAGGCCACCAACCAAATATCTATTTATTTTAGTCTTCCAAAAAAGGGGAGTGGATGGCTGAGCAACTGAATACAGAGACTAACTTCCAGTATCACTGGTTCAGAACCACCCCTGGTGAGCAACAACTGAAAGTTATCATCTGCTGGCTGTCTGATTTGCAGCCAGTGGGTAGATGCCTAACGAAGTCCATCATTGCAACTGCCAATAACTGGCATCCTTGTAGACCGTCTCAGTGAGGAGCAAAGAACTGAATGGGCAAGGTGAGAGAACTACTAGGTTTCGGCTCATCAGTGAGGGCTGTGTGGTTTTGTTGCATCCTGTGTTATATATGTTCTGAGTAAGTAAAGGCCTTGTTTCTAGAGGTATCAATGTAACACTTCTCTGAATTACTAAATCAAACTTTTTTTTCCCTCATGAAAGCTCCTTCACTTGGGATCCACTTCACCCTATTACACACAGAAGTCCCTTGACCACACTCTAAAATCAAGCAAAAGGTCTGGACAGGGAAAAATAAAACATCTTATGTTCATTAATAAATTAAAATGTCATTAAAGAAAACCTAGCAAAAACACAGCCTCTGCCAGCATCCTAATTATTCTCTCCAACTCCCAGTACTCAACCTAATGCATCCTTCAGGATCTTGGCCAGCGATGTTCAGAACATTAAAAATATCCCCAATTCCTGTAGAGCTTTTATGTTGCAACATGTGCAGTGACAAACAAAACTGAATCAAGTTTAAAGGCAAATTGATGCTACTTACTTTAAACCCTGAAGGAGAGGAAAGTGTGTGAATTCTGTTATATGGTTTGCTTCGGCTCAGCCTTGTATCCATATTCATAAGCAGAACAGTTCAATGACAGGAGGTTAGAGGTGACTGAGGACAATTTTCTGTTCCCAATTAACACCAAGGCAATGAAAGCCTTGACTACCAGGCGCCATCACATACAAACTATCCTCCCTTTGTACAGGGCCCTTGCTCTCTGTAGAGTTCAGTGTCTCCTGACTGCTCTACAGTGTAAGCAGAGGGATCATTAGTTATGACTAGGAGAGTCTAGCAGATAATGTTGACTCTTATTTCAGGAACTATTAAGCTATAAACACAGCTCTGAAAGCCATTTATCTGCATTTTAGGATAAACAGTAGAAGCTACTCAATTAAATAGATTGCAAGAAATAAGCTACGGATGCCAAAGCAAGGGACACTTAAATTTTGAAGAAGAAAATCTGTGCATTTAATAAATGCAATCTTATATCACAAAAATATTGACAAGGAAGTGCATATGCTATTAGATCTTATACCTCTTTGGGATATACGATAAAGAAATCCAAATCAAACTGGAATTATGAAATGGTTAATTCAAAGCTGCGCTCAATTGTAACATGTAGAATTCACAAGTGTTCTCCCTTTCGATCCCAGTTCCAAAGTGGAAAATTCTAAAATGGAATTCTGAAAAGTACGTTTCGATATGCACATTACTACCATTTGAAAATCGGATGCTATTATAGCACTATGTGAAGGAGATAAATGTTAAAAAAGTCATGCCTGCATTTGCATTTATTATTAAGAGAATTTCTGTCTACAAGCCACAGTGTATAAAATTAAGGAGCAGGAGTGACAAACAGAAATTTATCAAATGATGGTTCTTTTGCTGCATCTCTAAGAATCCACATATGTTAATACTCTAAGCAGAAACATCAATGAAGTATATTGACAAATAGAGTGATTTTCAGCAATGCAGCCCATATAGCCCCCTCTCACAAAAAGCTGCCGTAAAACATCAGGATACCTAGGCACCTGATGGAGGGGAAAAGCAACAACAACAAAAGATGGGTATTTTCTTCTTGTGTCACAAAAATAAAAAATAAAAAACATGCTTTCTTCACGCTTCCAAAAGTAAAGGGATTTTTCAAAACAGTTTAGAGGTCAGAAAAGAGAACACACAGGTGTGCGTTATGTCAATAACTGAAAGCAAGCAAGGTTAGGCTGGAATCTGATCCTGCCACTGACACATTCCTGAGGGCATTATAAACGCTCCCTGAAGGAATATTACATTAATGCTGACTAATTTTCACAAACATCACCAATCTCATTAAACTTCCTCTTTATCAGCATTATTCAAAGCTGTTTGGCTGGCAACACTGAATTTGTACCTATGTAAAAAAAATCCTTTCATGTTCTCTCCAATGTCATTTTTTCTATTCAGTTCCACTAACAATGCACAATGGGTTTAATAAAATATATTCAGTTTCATCATACACTGTGACTAGTCTTTCAACCATGTCCCAACGACTATGCCACAGAGATTAAGAGAGAGGTTATGTTCCCTTAAATAAATATGCTGTAAGAAGGCCATTCTCCAAACAGTGTTTGATATATTTTAATATGGGGAACTCATCACAGCTATCAGGCAGGCACACCTCCCAAGGGATTTAATAGAATGGTGCTCCTAAATATGGAGGGTGCTTACCTAGTACTGTAATTTTATTTGTGCTGATATTGATCCTGCTTTCTTTCCCCAAACAAATCTCCCATTTACTTTAGTGGAAAGTACATATGTACGTGTGTACACACACACACAATTTTTTGGCTAAGTGATTTTCTCTAGAAAAAATTCTGTTAATCTGAACAACATTCATTTTCATTTACCTAAAAATTATGGTACATTTGCACATGGCTTGATTTGCGCACAAAATAATCTCATCTGTGCACCTTTGAAGTGGGAGGAGAAGGTAGCATCCTGCATGCATACATGTGGAGGGCAGTGTTGTCTAATGGTGAAAGCATGGGATGGAGAAATCAAAAGAACCAAGTTCTATTCCAGACTTGACCACTGCTTGACTGTGGGCAAAATTCTCTGTTCCTCAGTTTCTCCCTCTGTAAATCATGGACAAAAATATTTATTTTTTTATGTTCAAATGAAAGGTATTATTCAAAGATTAATGCAAAAATATTCTTTGCAGAAGTTCTTTCCACCCCTTACTCTCCTGAAATCATCTTTTAGATAACCAAACCCCAAATACAACACAGAATAATCGCACAGAGAAACTAGATACAATGAAAGGAAAGGGCATTTCTGACTTTCATAGTCACAACAAATAAAAAAATAAAGAATCATACAACACCACAATCCTGAAATTATTAAAATAGTTTTAGAGCATTTCTGTTCCTACTAAGGAAAGCAGAAGACTTTATACTTCATTTCCCATTGATTCTGCTAACTGCCGTTCATTGAGCAAACAGCTGAGAGAAAGCACTGGCTATAAGCATACTATTGAATAAGGAAATGCAGGCGACATTGGACTGGGAAGGTCGGTCCTCTTTGGGATGCTAAAAGTTTATCATAATGAGTAAAAATATAAGCAGATAATCAACGGTGGAGTAATTTTGGCCCCAAAGTTGGAAAGGCAAAGAGCTAGTTCCACAGATGACTGTTTCCTCCACTCCTTTCCACATGAGGCCCCCAACATCAATACAAGTCTCTCGCTCCCCAGGACATTAAATACACACTCTCTCTCTCTCTCTCTCACACACACACACCCCTCATAAAAGAAGAAACATTTATCATGACTCTGTCTTTGTACAAAGTCCATTTTTTTAAACTTTTGACATTGATGTAGATGTAGCTCTTTCAAAATTAAATGCATATTTTCTCCCCCTTCCCATCATCGTTCGTGATGCCTTCCTCCTAATTTTATAGGGTCTTATTCTAGGTATCCTCTTTGACTGCTCCCTCTCCCTTGCCCTAAACATCCAGGTATATCATGGTTTAAATTGTGCCATTTCTTTCCCCATAAATTTTCTAAGAACTGGTCTTTTTTTCCTGTCTCTGCACAACTAAACGTATTGTCATCTCTCATGTTTTCAACTATAACCTCCTCCTCTTTGTAATGCCTACATCACCTCACTCCATCCATTCAAAACACGGCTGCTAAAATCATCTTTGCTTTGACCAAGCCACTCCCTCTTCAAATCCTTCCATTGTCTCCTCCTTTACCATTGCATCAAGTTCAACTTATTGTCCTAACCATCAAGATCCTTCTTAAATCAGCCCCTCCCCTCTCTCTTTATCTACTCTTGTCACCAACCATTCTATTCCTGCCTTCCTCTCAACATGAACACTGATCCAATGCCCCCAGGGAGACCAATGAAAGAACAGGTAGATCAATGTTCTTTCTTCGCCTTCCCTCATTTTCCTCCTAGCTGTGGTGATTGGTGAGGAGCAGAGCAGAAACAAGCAAATGTAACATTCAGTTTGGCTGCTAGCTCCCAGCACTAAAAGGAGGGATTGATGGCAAATCAGGACCCTGAGACTGACAGTCCCCAGGAACAATGGCAAGAGGCCAATGCTCCAGGTCAGCCTGATTGACAGGGCAGGCCGGCTAATCAGGAGACAGAAGGCCAGTGTGGGTGCTGAGCTGGAGAACAGAGCCAGGCCAGATCCAGAGGGGCCAGAGCTGCAGCCAGAGAGCCAGAGGCACAGCACAGAGAGAGCAGACCCTGTGCTGGGAGCAGAGCTGCAGCCAGAGAGCCAGAGTGTGGTGAGCAAAGACATTCCAGCCAAGGGTCCATGCAGGCCAGGCTGGGAGGGGCTGGCACTGGAAAGAAGGATCCCACCACCCAAAGCCCGGAGGTGTGTGGTCACCACCATTTCAAGTGTCCCACCCACAGCATCCCTGCAGCACAGCCAGGGCCTGAGAAGGAGGCCTGGGGCCTACAAGGAACAGACTGCAAAGTGCTTTGATGTCCAGAGACATTGTTTGTAATGTTCCCTGCCACAGAGCAGGGTGATGTCATTTATTCTTATTCTTTTCTTTAAATTGATTGTTAAGTAAACAACTTGTATTTGCTTTAAATTGTATGGAATAATCAGTGGGTCAGGAGGTGCCCAGTGCAGATCCTAGGTGGCCACAGCAGGGTTGGGGTTGAGCCCCAGGAATCCTGGGCCCAGTCTTGTTGGGGCTACGAACTCTGCCAAAACAGGAGAGTCCTCGACTCAGATCCAGCCCACTTCACCCAGGATCCTATCCACAGGGTCCACCCCATTGGTTTACTGGTTGAGTTCTAGTAGCACTGTCCAGGCCTGGTTGAGCACTCTACCATGGCTGGAATTGAAGAACTACGAATCCAGTTTGCTGAACTTCAGCGCAGATTATCAGACCAAGCGGAGGCATTACAACAAGCTAGAACTGAACAGAGAGAAGCCTTATCGCTGGCCAAGGCAGTAATAGACCAACAGGCAGCAGAAGCGAAGGTCACAGAGTTTGGTGGCTTCCGACCAAGACCAGGAGACATTACGGTAGAAGAGTGGGTCAAGTCTGTGAAGGCAGCTAAGAGTACCTGTAGAAGACCATGTAGACTTCATAGAGGAACATCTCAAGGGCCAGGCCAAGGCCACAGTAAAGTTCATGGCAGTGGCAGACAAGAAAGATGTGGAAAAGGTATTTGAACTCCTCCTAGAAGTGTATGGAGACAAGGTGCCTATTGGAACCCGACTAAAGGAGTTCTTTGAGAGAAAGCAGGAGCCTGGTGAAACTATCCGGGCATATGCATATGACCTCCAGGAGAGAATGAGCAAAGTGGAGCGGAGAGACCCTCAACGAGTTCCAGACCCAGATACAGTTCTGAAAGAGAAATGAAAAGGAGGTTTAAGGAAGAGCCCAGTAAGAAGTTCTATGAACTCATGCAGGCTGCCATTATGTGGTCAGAAGAAGAGGAAGTTCCTGTGGCAGAGACAGCCAAGAGTAACCCCTGTGGGAAAAAGCCCTGCCCCAAACACAGCTAACATTGGAAAGCTTAAGTGAAGCTGTCCAAAAACTGGCGGTCCAACAGGGGGAGATGCTGAAAGTAATGACTGAGGTGATGAAAGGGAAAAACCCCACCAATATGCCAAGACATCCAAGGGTCCCAGGACCACTGAAGGATGAGCTGGGAAGATACATTTGTTACACTTGTGACAGGCCAGGACATACTAGCCGAGAATGTTCACTGAGAAGGAGAACAGAGTCCCAGGCACTCAAACCAATGGGGCACCAGGAGCGAGTGGTCCATCTAGAGTAGAAGGCCAAGCAGTGGCAGAAGGATTCCTAGGCCTGTCCTTGGTGGAAAATCCCTCTGCATACAGTGAGAGGAACGTGGTCAGTGCCAGCATATCTAGCGACTTCTGTCATTTGGAGACTGTCTAACTGCTGAAGTATATATAGGGGTGAAGACCAGATGTTTGGTAGATACTGGCGTCACCACCATTACAGAGTCGCATTTTAAAAATATTTGAAGGACAAGGACCTGACCATGCACAGCTAACAGCTGTTAATGGACTGGCAATCCCAGTGGCGAAAATGCATCTTCATCCTGAAAGACAAAGGGAGCCATATGGGAGAAGAAGTTCCAGGGATTCTAGGAATGAACATCATCAGTGAGCTGAAGGAGCTACTCTTACCAGGAGAAGGAACCAGGAGGATGAACTGTCACGAGCACTATACGAAGAATGCTGTGCGGAGTAGAGTATTGGCAGGCAGAGTCATTCCTGGGCCCCAGGAGGCATATTGGAAATGTTAAAGTGGGCAGAAAACAGAAGACCATTATTCCTCCGTGGAAAGGGAAGATCCTTGATGAACACCGCTGTGTACCAGAAAATGAGCTGCAGATGATGAGGGAGAAGGGAGGACGAGTTACCTTTCTTCCAGAAAGATGTGATGGGAGACTGCCAGTTCCTGTTCACGCTGATTCCTGCACACAGAGAAACATCAAGAAATCTTTTCTAAGGATGAGGTGACCAATTATGATGACCAAGTCAAAGGTCACCATGACAGGCTGAAGATAGCCTGTGAAGTTGCTCTCAATACAACTAAAGACACTGCCCAAAGTAGGAAAAGGACTTATGATCGCAAGTCCAGTGGGGCTCTCATCAGGCCCGGTGACCGTGTACTAGTTCGTAACCATAGACACCGGGGGCGTAATAAAATACAGGACAAGTGGGAGTCAAAGCCCCACATTGTAGTTGCTCACACCAATCCCGAGCTACCAGTTTACACCAGAGGCCCTGAGAGAGTAGTACACAGGGACCAGTTGAAACATTGCACTCTTAGTCCAGACAGGGACCATAGGAGGCGTAGATCAGTACACTCTGAGGAGGCTGAAACCAGTTGGGAAATGGTTCTAGTCCCACAAACCGAATACAGAGTGGGGCAAACCCAAACCCTAACGAGAATGGCCAGATCCCTCAAACTGACCCAGTATTACCCGAGGATAGGGAAACCGAAAATATGGGTAACAAACCACCAGTTTTAAGGAGGTCCCAGAGGGCTAATAAAGGTGTACTTCCTGTTAGACTTAGAGATACTTATTTTATTGGTTCTATGTAGTGTGTTGATGAATATTGTTATGTATAGTATTAAGAAGTAGATGTGGAGTGTTAACTATGTTAAATGTTCTTTTCGTAATTGTTAATGGGTTTTTAATATAATATGATGTGGATATATGTTGTTTTTATGGGGCCTGGATGTACCGGTGTAACTATTGTGGCTGTGGCAGAATTTTAGCAGGGGAATGTGTAGGGGACTGTGCCCTTACTAACATTCAGTTTTGGCTGCTAGCTCCCAGCACTAAAAGGGGAGGGATTGATGGCAAATCAGGACCCTGAGACTGACAGTCCCCAGGAACAATGGCAAGAGGCCAATGCTCCAGGTCAGCCTGATTGACAGGGCAGGCCGGCTAATCAGGGAGACAGAAGGCCAGTGTGGGTCCCGTCCTCCGGGTGTGAGCAGTCAGACAGAGTGGGGCCGAGCTAAGGAGGAAGCAGGGGCCCAAGCTGAGCTGGAGAACAGAGCCAGGCCAGATCCAGAGGGGC
Organism: Mauremys reevesii; assembly: GCF_016161935.1. Taxonomy (NCBI): domain Eukaryota; kingdom Metazoa; phylum Chordata; order Testudines; family Geoemydidae; genus Mauremys; species Mauremys reevesii. Next base: position 25,906,392 of record NC_052627.1, on the reverse strand, counting down.
CAGAGCTGCAGCCAGAGAGCCAGAGGCACAGCACAGAGAGAGCAGACCCTGTGCTGGGAGCAGAGCTGCAGCCAGAGAGCCAGAGTGTGGTGAGCAACTGGGGCCAGCCAGAAAGACATTCCAGCCAAGGGTCCATGCAGGCCAGGCTGGGAGGGGGGCTGGCACTGGAAAGAAGGATCCCACCACCCAAAGCCCGGAGGTGTGTGGTCACCACCATTTCAAGTGTCCCACCCACAGCATCCCTGCAGCACAGCCAGGGCCTGAGAAGGAGGCCTGGGGCCTACAAGGAACAGACTGCAAAGTGCTTTGATGTCCAGAGACATTGTTTGTAATGTTCCCTGCCACAGAGCAGGGTGATGTGTTTTTCTTATTCTTTTCTTTAAATTGATTGTTAAGTAAACAACTTGTATTTGCTTTAAATTGTATGGAATAATCAGTGGGTCAGGAGGTGCCCAGTGCAGAGAGGGACACCTTAGCCCCTGTCCTAGGTGGCCACAGCAGGGTTGGGGGTTGAGCCCCCCAGGAATCCTGGGCCCAGTCTTGTTGGGGCTACGAGAACTCTGCCAAAACAGGAGAGTCCTCAAGGGCAGGGAGGCCTCTGGGTAAAGGAAGTGGGAGCGAGGACTCAGATCCTTTCGCTAGCCCACTTCACCGGGGTACACAGAAGCCAGGAAAGTTCCCCACAATAGCGGGACCATTCCCCCGCTTACACAAAGAACCTCCAATTCTCTCCCCTGCTATACAAGGAGAAGAAGGAAGTGCTTAACAGCACTTATTCTCTCTCCTGTAGCCTAATGAGCTGCTGGTTGTGGCTACTAAAATGGGAAATGTGTATGCACATACTCATTATGTTTTCCCCAAATATACTACTGTTCTTCACGCAGCGCACAGTCAACTTGTGGAACTCCTTACCTGAGGAGGTTGTGAAGGCTAGCACTATAATAGCGTTTAAAAGAGAACTGGATAAATTCATGGTGGTGAAGTCCATAAATGGCTATTAGCCAGGATGGGTAAGGAATGGTGTCCCTAGCCTCTGTTTGTCAGAGGATGGAGATGGATGGCAGGAGAGAGATCACTTGATCATTGCCTGTTAGGTTCACTCCCTCTGGGGCACCTGGCATTGGCCACTGTCGGTAGACAGATACTGGGCTAGATGGACCTTTGGTCTGACCCGGTACGGCTGTTCTTATGTTCTTAGGTGATGACAAGTGAAACACACAACAGAATCTTTCCTAATATATCAGTTCAAATTGCTACATATTGTATATGGAGGAAATCTTTGCTTATCATTGGCTGATAAATGTCGCGTGATATATCAATAAGTACTTCCTTAGGGGTCAAATATACTGTGGTGATCAGAGCACTACAATGACCAGCAGAAGGGACCACCAAGGGAGTAAGGGACAGGAGGAGAGAATCATCATTGAGATCATCATTGAGATCATCAGCAAACTCCACGTGGGAGCAGAATTGAGACAAAAGGAGAGAATTGACTTAAAAGGTTTTCAAACTTTTTTTGCTTTTGAACAGTCCCGTTTACTTTGCCACTTAGTATTTGTAACTTTGCTTTCATGCAGTCTTTTTTTTTTTTTAAGTTCCTTTGCTTCCTTTAAAGGGAGTAAGAAGCCGAGGCAATGGCTTTGCCGCTGACAAATAGCTTGACAACTCGGATTACAGGAAACAAGCAGACCAGAGTGATTATAATAGGCAAGTGTAAGATATACATATTCATAGTATGGTTATTCAGAAGTAACAGCATAGTGATTCTACAAATCCTTGCACTTTGATTAGCCGATTACGACTGTTGGGAAGAATAGCGGGTTTTGTATACTGAACGGTTATTGGGAATCAACATTAGAATGATTATGCAGATGAGACACCTAGAACCAATCAGAGCCTAGGGAACTGCATAATAGAGGAAGAACTATATAATTATACTTTAACAAATGCTCAGCATCCCTCCACTGTGACTGCCTGAGACAATTTATTTCAGCACAATTCAGCAGTAATGTAAAGGATCATACATTGTGATACAAATATGTGATTGTGTTTCTTAGTAAATAACTGTGTTTGCTTGCCCCTTAAATAAGATTTGTCATATATTTTTCACACTGTTCTCAATTTTCTTGAAACACAGGGGCACTCCTTTTGGGTGGATGATCTCTGATATATTTTTAAAATTTGTTCTATTTGAAAGCATGTAGGCTACTTGTTATGTACTTCAATTGAAATAAAAAGTAATGCCATAGTAAACTGGGCATAAAACAGTGTAACAATCAAAGTTAATGTTGTGCACAAGTTATTGATTTTTCACCAGACCCTCAATGCCTGGCTTGAAAGTTTGACCCCATTGAAATCAATGCATGTTTTGCCACTGACTTCTCTTCAGGACAGTATTTCAACCCGGGTAAAATTAATGACAAGTCAATCAAATATCAATTGACTTGAGGCCTTCCTTGAACTTACAAGATAGTTACTTTCACTGATGCAAATGAAAAAAAAAATCAGCTGTATTTCCTGGCCGTTGCTTAAAAAAAAAAAAAAACCCACACAGATGGATATTGTTCCCTGACAGCAATGTCATTTAAAATATCCAGACAACTCTAAAAATGCACTGAATAGCAAGAACCTAGGTGCTTAAACCAAATATGTGTTTCATGCTGCGATGCTGTATACTTTCTGAGAGAAAGAAAAATATTTTTGCAAGCTGTTAACTTTTCAAATTGTATAAAATAGCTTATTTTATAGCTAGGCAAAGCTGTTAAATTAGAGTAAACTTCTTCATTAGTGTAATGTAGTGTAGCTTATTATAAATACCTTAAGCATAAGTAAATGCACTAGTTGTGCAATATTTTCCATCGGAATATATAAGGAAATAGATGCCAAATATAGGGTAAAGAAATATAAGAAGTTATTTTTCTTCCTCAAAATATTAACATTGCTGAAGAACGTGTTGGTGGTCAAATCTCTGATGAACAAGAGGTTGTTTCTGTGCTGTATAGCCCTGTTATTGGTCTGATCAGCGTTTACCAGGGAGAAAAAAGAGGTGTTTGGATACACAGTAAATATGCACAGGGATTCTTTTTTTATAAAAGTCTGTGCAATTCTTTTCTAATGCAGTGCTTACATACTCATTCTATGGCGGGTGATGCTTTAGAGGCACTATGCTGCCCAAGCACTGAGGGTACTGGACTTAGCAGAATCAGCATCACTATGCCCCTGAACATGGAGGGAGTTTATGGGCAAGCCCGGGTAAGCATGAAAGGCTGGGTCTGGGGAATCTATGACTATGCAGACACACTATCTTCCTCACGTATAGTTTACACTTCCATAGTGCATTCCTTCCCAAACTAGCTGCTCCATGGACTGGTGATGGCAGATGGGGATAAGTCACTCTATGGACTGGGCGAATGGGGCTGAATTCCCTTGCAAGCTTCAGAGAAACTCTGTAGAAGCCCATTTGCTTTGATACAGGATACAGTATTTAGCCCTAAATTACTAGTAGAAAAAAACAAATTCATTGTGTTTTGGAAATTACATATCAATTTAGAGTAAACTCTTATTTAAGGGGAAATTTTCAATGACTTAGCAGACATGATGGGGTCCCGACCCACAGTTTGAGAATCACTGAATTAGACAATGGCCGTTTCACAAATAGTTCAAAGGCAGCTGTGCAGAAACTCAAAGTAAAAGCCTTAAAATGTATTTAACATCAGAAAATATAAGGGTTAGATCTAACAATTCTCTTCTGTAAAACATAACGTTTGTCTACAGGTTATTAACTATTCCTGCTCAATGTTTATTTCTCTATAATACCCTGCTTACAGATCACATGCACGTGATATGTAGCGTGTTTCGCAGCTAAAGTTGACACATAAAACAGATGGCAGAAGTAACAAGCATGCCAATACCATACTGAAGCAAGCGTTATTAACCTTGTCCAAATTTAAAGGGATTTGTGGTTCTTTTGAGCCTGTTTAAGAACAGAACTATGAGTCACTTCACACACATGTTTCATTTTCTGATTTGTACCCAGAAAACTAAGATGGAGTATTATTTGGGGAAACCGTCGGGTGCATTTACATTGATAGCTGAGTTTTGGCAGTCAGCTTGAAGACCTGATTTTTAAGGTAAGAACAATTTGATCTTCATTGTCAATCTTACAAACTATGGAGGCGTCAATATACTATACAGTGAGTTTACTGTACTGACCACCAGTACAATGCTGAACACCTAACCTCAAAAAACAAACAAACAAAAAAATAAAACTCACAACCAAAAGGCATCCTTTAATAATTATCTGGAAAAGTCTAAGAAACATACGTTTCAGACAAACCCATGACATTTCTTTGAGAGAAAAATACTTTATTGTAAAAGCTGCACATTTTTGTCAATTTGTATATGAAAATAAATGTCAAATGAAGAAATCCTGGAAGATACATTAAAAGGAGAGTGTCAGAGATTAATCAGAATTCTAAGTACAAAGAAAGATATGTAAACTTTGCCCTTTAATTACTTTCAAAAATTCATAAGCTAAATAGCCATCAGATGCAAAAGGAACCGAATACTAAAATAACTATTTCAGTTATGCTACATTCTGCCGTGTTAAATTCTTGCTGCAATTTTAATAGGATACAGTATTCAACTTCAGATTTGTCCTAAACTGTTGTGTTGCTGTGTGTTGTTAAATTGCCATGATTCATCCAAGAGGTGGCTGCATTTCAGGGAAGAGTAAAGTGATTACTGTTTATTTTGTAACAATCTGTCATAGGGCCTGATCCTGAAATCTTTACTTGGGTAAAAATACTGAACCTACAGGCTGCAATCCTGGCCCATTGAAGTCAATGGGAATTTTGCCACTGACTTTAACGAGGCCAGGCTTTTACAGTCCAAGTCTTTATTAAGGCAAAATTCCCAGTGACTTCAATCCAACTGCACAGCTGATGTAAATCAAATGAGAAATGTACATATTGAGTTCAGTTCTCTCTTTAAGTACACGGGATGCCTGCAGCCACTCAAGGAAACTGGGATGGCACCATTGTAAACGAAGGCAGCACCGGGCTTAGTCGGTACAGTCTAAAATCTGCTCGTTTCCCTCAGACTTTCACAGTTGTCTCTATGCAGTACATCACACCCACCTGGAATATCTTAACAACAGCAGGGAATGGGAACAGAAGTCAGGATCTTCTGCTCCAAAACCCCAGGCTCCCACTTAAAAGAGAATCTTGGTGAGCAGGAGCAGGGCAATGGTGCTCTAGCCAGTTCATTACAACATATTTCTCATTTGCTTTACTATTACACTACAGCGTCTTTTCACATTTGGCAGCAATAATAATAAACCAATGTTAAGGGTGCATTTTCCATCCAAGAATTAAAAGCACAATGTGGACTATTTTATTGGAATAGCTCGAGTGAGCTACCACAAACCAAAATATGGTCAAATTAAAAACAGGTTGTTCGGCCATGGTTAGAATTTTTCTCCCTCATAAATGGATAATTAAAATAAAGTTATCTGTTCAGTAAATCAGATTAGTACTCTGACTTGTCTAAACTCATCTGAAAAGAAATCTACAAACTCTTAAATAGGTGAAGTAGAGGAAAGAGCCCATTGTTTCTGCAAACATATTTTATGACTACTGTACCATGCATCACACATCTAACCTGTCACATGGAAGCAGCTGTCCACTTGTGACCTTCCAAAAAAGTGGAAGGAAAGCATCTGCAGCAGGGCACAAACCAGAGGGCTTAGTTAACAAAATACAATATTTTAAAATCTATTTAGCCTGCATTCACAATCTTGATTTTGATGGACAGCAATTCATTTATCAGTCCCTCAACTTCCCTTCTCCAGCAGAGACAGAATATCACATTAAACATTGTTTTCAGTCTCTTCACCCTTTTCCCGTGTCTCCTTCCAACATAGCTGCTGTATAAGGGCACCAGCTTATAGGACAATCACAAGGGACTACCTGGCAGGCAGGGGACAGACCCTTTCCTGCTTCAAGTCAACCAGATGATTTTAAAGAGGGTGACACTGGATGTCATCTCAATGAAAGGTTTCCAGAGGTCACTCAAGGAGAAGAAATGGAGGACAGTGCAGTCCAGCCATTAACCTTTGTTACTTGCTTCTCAAAACCTAGCAATTAGTGTAAGGACAGAGAACTTCATTCCACTGCACTCCCACTGTTTGCTTGTACGGAGTGCCTTATCCCATGAAAAAAAATGGTGACACAAGAAGCATTTCTTGTAAAATTCACTGGCAATCATGGGTGAACAGGCACCCCTTATCCCTGTTATTTCCTAGGTCATTGGTTGGGGGAATCATCCATCTTCCAACCCTAGACCACGTGAGGCAGGGTTTATTAACTGATAGTATTCTAGGTAGTACTGTGGAGTCGGAGATCAACATTTCAGATTAAATCATCACAAGGAATCATTTACTTTTTTTTAAAAATGTCTATTTTCAACGGAGAGAAAAAAGTCTTACAGCCTATGCAAATCCATTATTCTTTATACCGATGTGTCACTTTGTGCCCTTGAGAATCTGAATCAGAAACAAAAGGATAATTTCCTGTTAACCTTTTTTTTAAATGAAGCTAGTGCATTTTATCCTTGAAAATCCCTAATACCTTTCAAACACTGTTCTGACATTCATTGCCTAAAACAAATGTAATGACTGCCTCTTGGTCAGCTGCTAAACTCGATCTGCCTGTTGGTATGAGATTTACAGATGTCTTTGCTTTCAGAGCAAAAGATACCGTATAGAGCAAACTCCCTGTCTCTCCAGAAGCAACTGCCTTCCCATTGCCAAAGTTCAGAAATGTGTGTCTTGTGATGTGGCACATTTGTTTGTTTCAACTAGCAGTGCCATGATGCAACCCAGAGTCCTAAGGAGATGTAAACTATTTACCATGTTTTAGTGTAAATTATTTTTTCAGGCAAGCTTCCACAGACCCTTGTTTGTTTATAATTCAAGTATGCTAGTGCTCCTTTAGGGGCACTAATAGGAGAGGAAGTCTGGAAGTTTCTATTTGAGGAAAAGCTCTGATTTGTATTTCTAGTGTGGAAAATGTCTTGTTTAATTTAAAAATAATTTTGGAAGGCAGAAGTGTATCTAAGCAAACAGCAAGTATCTGTTTTTCCTGAAGAATTTAACATTACAAATGATAGAGTAATACTAATAAGAGGAAAGTTCAGAGCTATCATGCAACACACTAATAAGAGTTTATATAGCAGCTTTCAGACACTATACAATACTTTTCTTTAAAATCTTCACAATTAGGTACAGTTTATGTGTTGTACCCATCATTCCTAAAGTGGTAGTGGCTAGTTTCCTTTTGAAATGCTTGAAACGTACCAGATCAACCTAGTACCTATCCTGATTAGTAGTATTTGTCCCAGGAAGCAAAATGAAAACGATAATGTAGAAGTTAGATATTTGCATGTATCTATGAATTTAAAAAGTTGCTCCTGTCAAATAGTAGACCTTCCATAGAAACCTAAATTAAAATGTCTATCTTCAAAAAACACAAATAGTTTGGAATTAGCACAGAGAAAATTTACAGCAATTTACTGCAGGGCCTTATCACAAAAAAAATCAGATTATCATTTAAATCCCACAGATTTATGATAAAAATCCACAAAATCCACACAAATGATCAACCACCACATACTGAGTCCCCCTGGAAGTGTGTCCACTTTTTATCACACTGTCGGTATGCCAAGTATTTTAACAGTAGACACTGTAATGCTTCCAAGCATCCCTGATTAGCAACCCATCTTACAGAGGTGAACTCATGAAGATGCCTATGACTTCTTTAGCGATAATATTGTATTTTAATAGAGTTTACACCAAATGAATCTCTCTTCTACATAAATAAGGCTGCAATTCCACATAAATGGTTAACATGCAAGGGTGAAACAAGAATTTCAGCCACAGCTGGGTCAACCCTGTTGAACAAGAAACACTACAGAGAAAACTCAAAGTAATGCCTTTCCATGATTCCACGGAAAAATATTTGGTAAGAGAGGAGAGCTGTATTATTATAACTTTGCTTCTGTGAGAAATGCTCTCCTTCTACCAATCAACTGAACCTCCTCAAAATATCTTAGTAGGGCCAGGCTGACTTTCCTTTTTTTGAACGTATTTATAAAAGGCAACAAAACTGTTTTTAAATAGTGAACAGAAAATTCAACAACCCACATTTCACCTAAGAGTCTCCTTTTTCAATCCATCTCTGCTGGCTGTTTGTGGTCTGCATCATTTCACTCAGCTTGCAAATTGACTAGCTAGCTTCCCTTTTGTTTCTAAGGCAGTTTTACTTTCTGGTTCTCATTCATTACCACAATCATGGTTAGGATTGGAGTCATCACTGCTGGAGACTGTTCACAGCTGCCAAACTCTGTGCAGCTGTGTGTGACAATTAATGTGAATTATCTGATAAGCTAATATTCTTATTTAAAAATATTTCCAACAATAATAAAATTCAGTTTCAAATACAGTGTTGTGTGGATTTTGTGCTAGTGAAAGGGCAGCAATGGGGCTTGAAGTCTGCTAATCTACCAAGCAACAACAGGAAAAGCTTCCCATACATACTGTTCTGGCAGCATGTCTCATCCCTGATTGAGGGAGCCTTTTTCTAGGAGTAACAGGGACACAGGCAGAGTTGAGTCTCCATGGCACATACAATACTTGCCCTCTCCGGTGAGTCTAGCAATTAGCATTGAGTGTGGTGATGTGCTAGTGATGTGCGAGCTGGAATTGAGACCCAATAAACAGACTGGGGAATGTGGGCTGCTTGTGGGACTCTCTCCCATCCTGACCCTGCTTCCATAAGCCTCCCCATTCAGCCAGCCAAATTCTGCACCAGTCCCATCCTATCCCTCTGTTAGAGGTTGTCCTCAACCTTTCCCCATTAGCATGCCGTGTCCCTCCTCCCATTAACTTTTGTGCCGCCGACCCCCTCCAATTAGCTCCCCTTTCTGAACCTTTCCCTAACCATATAACATTTAGCCCAATCGGGGGGGGGGGATTTGTAAAGGGGAGCCTGTAGGATTAAATGTCAATAAATGCCATGCATCTCATGGAAGTCTGAATACTTAATTTAAAAACAACACTATTTTCAAAAAAAACACTCCATCCATAGAGTTCACACTGTTTAAAACGTGTAGACTATCAACATGCCTCCTTAGGCATCTTTTAGCCAAGCTGCTGTATATATAATTCACTCTTTTAATCTTGCTTCCTAACATTTTCATTGTTCAACAAGCTCCAGGAGGACAGACTCACCGCATCTAACCTCGTGCCCAGGCAAGAGTCCCATATATGCTGCAAGACTCAAAATGGACGTCTGTCCACACGGCTCACTTTGCAGCATCTTGGCCCTTGTCTGTTCCTCTAGCACTATGATTATTTTTATGCTCTTCTCTGAATTGCTTGCAAAAATCTCTCTCATAATGTGGTTTTCAGAACTGAACAGAATAGTCCAAATGTGGTCATAGATGAAGTATTCTAAAAGGGACATCCTAGTTCCAGAACATGAAGCCTCCGTGTAAGCACCCCAAAATTGCACAGGCCTTTTTCACTACCTTACCACGTTTCAAATGCATATCCATATTAGGTGGTTCACTATTACTAGCAGATCTCTTTTACCACTTTCCAGGTTACTTCCTCCCTCTGAAAATTTGTTTCAAATTATTTTTACTTGTATTCATTAGCTTGCATTTTTCAAAACTGAATCTTTTTCGTTATTTTCTGATTTTTCTAGGTACTTTCATACTATTTTTGCTCTCACTGATGCTCCGAATTCATTCTAATTGAATGTCATTTCATTAACGTGATGTTTACTCCCTTTATTAGATTATTAATAAGTTAAATAAGATTGGACTCAACATTAAATTTTGCAATACCCTAATACAGTGGTTCTCAACTTTTCCAGACTACTGACCCCTTTCAGGAGTCTGATTTGTCTTGCGTACGTACACTAAGTCTCACCTCACTTAAAGAACTACTTGCTTACAAAATCAGACCTAAAAATAGAAAAGTATCAAAGCTAATTGCTCACTTTCTCATTTTTACCATAGAATTATAAAATAAATTGACTGGAATGTATTGTACTTACATTTCAGTGTGATACTTGATCCTGTGTTTCACTTGTGAGACTTCTCTGAAGCCCGAGCCCAGCCACCTGGGGCTGAAGCATGTAAGAGCTTCGCAGGGCCCCCCATCAGGCACCAGGCACTTGCCCTTCCTACTACGCCCTAACACCAGTCCTGCACGTGCGACCCCTCCCCCTTAAGCCTGTCCTGCAACCCCCAGGTTGAGAAACACTGATCTAAATGAGTTGAGTACTTCCGAAAGACCTGTGTGTATCCCCAGAGGTACAGATCCCTGGTTGAGAACCACTGCCCAACTAGACACCTGCCCTAATATGGTCTACTGCTGTTAATAATTACCCTTTATTGCTAGTCCTCAGCCAGCTTTCAGGCCTCATATTCAAGCCAATCTGAAACCATTTTAAAATCAGATTTTGTGATATAATATCAAATGCCTTATTAAGATTGACATATATTACATTACTGCATTCCTTTCATCCGCTCATTTTGGAATTCTATCAGACTTTGAAATGCCAGTAGGGTTATACCCTGTATGTCAAACATGGAATACACCAGTGTTAAATGAAGAACAAAATTCTGGAGCAAACGTGTAAACTTTAGGGCACAAACATGGAAACAATTGTTACTGGATATAGTTGCTTGCTACTATTCATATATTCCAAGACCAAAAGGACCATTGTGATCATAGTCTGACCTCCTGTATAACAGGCAATAGAACTTCCCCAAAGTAACTCGTGGAGCAGATATTTCAGAAAAACATCCAATCTTGATTTAAAAACGGTCAGTGATGGAGAATCCACCACGACTTGGTAAATTGTTCCAATGGTTATCTACCCTCAATGTTAAAAATGTACGCTTTATTTCCACTCTGAATTGGTCTAGCTTTCACTTACAGATGCTGGATCGAGTTATACCTTTCTTTGCTAGACTGAAGAGGCCATTATTAAATATTTGTTCCCCATTTAGGTACTTATTGACTAATTAAGTCACCCCTTAACCTTCTTTTTGTTAAGCTAAGATTGAGCTCCTTGAGTCTATCGCTATAGGGCAGGTTTTCTAATCCCTAAATCTTGAGAAATCCCAATGACATTAATAGGGTTTCTTACAGTAGTATGTTCTACTCACAGCAATAAGTGTTTGCTTCTAGGACTGAGCCCTTATTATGCAAGATTCCTGACTCATTTATGTCAAATAGGTGTGGACACGGATTACACATTGGTTTATCCTGTTAGGATGAGATTTTAGGATGCAAATGGGAAGAGCAGACATACACCTCTCTGCCCAGTTAATGCCACAGTTGAGCTTGAGTGGTTAAATGGCTTAATAGAGCTCCTATACACAACACATTTATCCATTCTAGTACAAACAGTGGATCTGCTTCATATTAACTTTAATTTAACAAAAGTTGGTACCTTTAAGATTTGCATAAAATAACTGGGTTTGTGAGACATTTCTTGGCTGGTACTGCAATTTTCTACATTTAAACTTGCTCAAACTGTAAACATTTTTGTTTTACAGAATAGTCAAGTCACCTCTTTTAATTTTATTTTTGTAATATGCACATTGCAAAGAACAATAGCTAAGGGGCAAGAAGGATGGGCTCAGATTAAAGGATTTTATTTTATGGGAGAGAGATTAGTTGGAACTGCTTTGGTGGTAGGATTTTCTCCATGCTATAGAGGTCAGAGGTGAAATAGCTGTCAGGATTTTTTTTCTCTTTCATACCACCTTCTTTCTGTGACAGGAAGCATTACCTTCATACATAAAGAGAAGAGAAGGATAACTACTTGGATTTTGGGAAGAATTCTGCTCTCAGTCACTTCCTCAAAACACAATTAGGGCACAATACTGCCCTTTGTTGGGATTTTTTACTATGATAAAGGCCTCAATTTTACGACTTTAACAATAAAGGATTATATTCTTTTAGGTGAAAAACTTTTGAACTGTTATGTGTGTGGATAAGTTGTATTTACATGAAGTGGAGTTCCAGTCTAAATATATCGATGGAAGTTGAGATTCCCCAAATCAAATGCCCTTTCCTAATTTCTGGATGTTGAATGGACACTGGCAGATATGTTTGTGAATGTATAGATGTTTTTAATTGCAGAGCAATAGCAAGATCTACTATGAGAGGTGCTAAATATGCAGCTCATGTCTCTGGAATTCCCTTTGGAATGGATAAAATAACACCATGGTCTTAGCAAGTATTATTGTGGTGGAAGAGCATATTAGAACCATGCTGTGTGGACAGCTTTAGACAAATAAGCTCTGTTCATTTAAAATTAGATACAATGGGCCTGACTCTCTTTACACTAAGGCCTCTTTACATTTCTCTGGCAATAAGGCCACTTTGCAGTGCCAGAACAATATGAAGGGCTCTTACTGTAAATGAGAATCAGGCCCAATATTGCTAAAGTTCTCAAATAAACTATTTATTAGTTCTAAATTCAACATTAAGATCAGAACTTTCACTTGGGAGGGCTTTGTCTTGCTGTCCGAATAAACAAATATATTTAAATACATGTGCCTAAATCCAGATCTCCCTAAGGGACAGTGAATGGCTGTGTATGAGCAGTGTAAAGTGGTTAACTCCACCCTCGACTTTCCTCACAAATTTGGATGTTGCCGATTTAGCTGAAAGAAGAGTTTTTGCACTGCTAGAACAAGTGTTTGTGGTCATCCAATAGTCTGATATCAGTGGCTAAACTTAACTGTGTATAGATTTGCTATAAGATGTTTTGTCTCATCTACCAGACAGTAAATACCCACCTTAATAATCCTCCCAACTGAATTGACAAAGAACATAATCCTGATAAGGTCTAACATTATCTGAAGCACATTTATGTTCATGCTGGGAGGTCCAGAATCACACCAGTTAACCTATTCTTGTAAAAGCCTCAGGAAAATTTGCAGCCAAAACCCAAAAATCTACACATCCCACTCATATCAGGAAGAGGATCTTGGTAAAAGAACCTCATATTTAACTTGCCACAAAAACAAAAAAACTGCTCATTGAGATAGGCAGGCAAATAGAATGTTTAAGTCTGAATCTGAGTCTTGTTAAAGAAGTACATATTTTACTCATAAAAGAACTAGAATAGGAGCATAGCCTTGAAGGAGATAACTGATTCCAGGTGGTTCTAGGTAATGCAGTGTACATCTGGCTGTTTTGTTCTTTGGAAGGGGAATGCACGAGACCAATTAGGCAAAGCCTTCTGGGGGAAGGAGTCAACTTATTATATAGACTAGAGCAGTGGTCCCCAACGTGGGGCCCGCAAACGCCATGGCGCCTGTGGGGGCATCTTAATGCGCCTGCGTCCTGGACCCCGGGAGAGCACCCGCTGAAATGTCGCCAAATTTCAGCGGCATTTCAGCGGGGACGTCTATCGATGACGACGCTTGTCGCCAGAAGTGATGTCATCGAGAGGTGTCGCTCCCGAATTTCGGCGGGGATGCCTCTCGATGACGCCGCTTGCCGTTGACAAGTGACGTCATTGAGAGGCATTGCTCCCGAATTTTGGCGGGGACGCCTCTCGATGACGTCGCTTGTGGACGGCAAGCAGCGTCATCGAGAGGCGTCGCCGCCAAAATGCTGCCGAAATTCGGCGGCATTTTGGCGGGTGCTCCACCGCCGCACTGGTCCTTCGTCTGGCACCCAGCAGACAAAAAGGTTGGGGACCACTGGACTAGAGGTTCCTTGTACCAGAGAGAAGAGCAGGATGTACACCTCTGCTAATTCAGCCAAGCTTGATACTTTATTCCTAATGAACCGGTGAGATGAGGGAATCTGATGCTGAAGTCTTGAGTGTCAGCAAAAGCAAGGTGTCTACCATATGTCGAAGCACAAAGCACCTTCCTTTCTTATAGTTCAGAAGCATTTCCACATTGGGGGCTGGTCCTCATGGCTTCCCTGGCCTCATTTTCTTTTTTAAGTGCAGCTCCTGTGCACACTTGAGTGAGCTACTAACTCCTGTCTGGCTGCAGAAATTACTGAAAACACACAAAATGGCTGCTGTGTGCACCATTTACAACTAACCCGCTGTACCACCTTTTGCAGACCATCAGAAAGATCTGAGTTCTGTCCCCATTTTCCAGGAAGGAGCAACTGCCATCTTTTAGCTATTCTGCTTGCAGGCTAAGGGAGCCTGTCAGGTGAATTGTGCTGAGAGAAAGCAGGAGCTTTTCCTCCCTCTTAATGAGTCAGTTTCTTGTTCCTGATGCCCCATCTCCCCAAAAACTATTTGCTAGTTTAGGAAACCACAGCTGTATTTTCCATGTAGATTAGGACTGGAACCCTTAACACTTTTCTTTCTTGGACACTAGCATGTTTAGATGCCCATATCTCCAGCAAGATTGTTCTGTCTCTTTTACCATTTTGCCGAAGCAAAACAGAGTATGAATGGAGCTGTAAGGTATGCTTCCGCAGAGGAGGAGAAGACCATGGAAATTACAGCAACCCATAAAGTTGGATGCCTGTTAACTGACAGCTAGAAGCAGCGGCTCATACTCCTAACTGGTGGGCACCCTTGCTGAAACTGATATTATCCAGGACGCTGTCTTCTTTAAATTAGGATCTTTAACAGATGAATACGGTCAAGAACAAGCACTCAAGCCAAACATAGTATTAACGTGTCACTCTGTATAATAAATACATGACTTACTGTACAAAGAAATATAGTTGAATGGCTTTGGCCTTGTCCAAGACTTATTTATTACAAGTCTAAATATAAGTCCCTGTGACAATGAATTGTGTAATGTCTACAAGACAAAAAACGGCACACTTTGTTAGCTACAGAAAGACAGGTAGACAGACAGAAGCTTCCACTTAGTGCTTTATTGGCTGCCAGCCATTCTCTGAATGGGGGCAATTATGAAAAAAAAATGAGTACATAACTTTAATAAGGTTCACTACAGATTGCTGTCTGATAAACACAGATCTTGACAATAACCTACTCTGGATCTAACCCCTTCTACTTGGAACACACGTGTTATTCCAAGAGATGTACATCACATACTTGTTGTATGTAGGAGAAGAGATTAGAGAGAATAGTGGCATGTGAAAATATGTATGATATGAACTATACACAGAATATCATGTCTCCTAAAATATCAGAGATATCAGCCTAGGTCTTGATTCACGTGTCTGTACTGGGGATGGGATTCAGAGATAGAGAAGAGCAGAGATTCCACCAAGGATGGGCAACTATAATTAGGGCCCTACCAAATTCAGTCCATTTTGGTCAATTTCACTGTCATCAGATTTTAAAAAATCATAAATTTCATTATTTCAGCTGTTTAAACCTGAAATTTCAGGGTGTTGCAATTGCAGGGGTCCTGACCCCAAAAGGAGTTGTGGGGGTCACAAAGGGGCTTGTGGTACGGCTACCCTTACTTCCGCGCAGCTTTTGGTGGCAGTGCTGCCTTCAGAGTTGGGCAGCTGGAGAGTTGTGGCTGTTAGCTGGGAGCCCAGCTCTGAAGGATGAGCCTCCGCCAGCAGCAGGGCAGACGTCAAGATGGCATGGTATGGTATTGCCACCCTGACGTCTGCCCTGCTGCCTGCAGAGCTGGGCTCTCAGTCAGCAGCTGCCACTCTCTGGCCGCCCAGCTCTGAAGGCAGCAGTGAAGAAGTTAGGATGGCATGGTATGGTATTGCCACCCTTACCTCTGCCTTGCTGCTGGCAGGGTGCTGCCTGTAGAGCCGGGCACCTGGCCAACAACTGCCACTCTTCAGTCACCCAGCTCTGATGGAAGTGCAGAAATACGGTTGGAAATAACGCGAACCCCCGCCACTATCTTTTGGGTCAGGACCCCCAATTTGAAAAATGTGAAATCTGGTCTCCCACTCTGTGAAATTTGTACAGTATAGGGTAAAAGCACAGAAAAGACCAGATTTAACGGTCCCGGATGCATTTTTCATGGCTGTGAATTTGGTACGGCCCTAACTATGATTTATGGATAGGGCTTAATACGAGCCCCCGAAGAAGAGACTTTTCAGGCATGTGTTTAACTAGATCAGTGTTTTTCCAAAAACGGAATGGCGAGACCCTTCGGGGTCAATGAAAGCAACCCCACAGTATGTTGTCTAAGACCTACACATCTTAATGCGTGTATCTTCCACACTGATGTTGACATTTAAAATATCACTGGCCTCTGAGTAGGTACCCATTGAAATGAATGGAGGCAGGTCATCCCTCAGAGGTATTGTTTCAGGCTCTCCACAAACTCAGGAAAACATGCTGCTGCAGCTTACACTTGATTCACACTTTGAACATTCACAACAGCTAGAACCTTACAAAAACATGGAAGCTGAAGCTCTGAAGAACTGTGATGTCTGCCCACCCCAACTAATCATTCATATCCCTTCCAGGAGATATGACCCACACTTTGGGAAATACTGAAATAGTGTATCTTCTGAGCACCCTGGAAAGGTTCCTCCATGGCTAGCAAATCTAATCTTTTGATCTGTGCTTGCTGGAACTAGGCCTATAGGACAGAGCTGGGTGTGAGGGTGTCTTGTATTTTTATAACGTTAATTATATCGGCCTTTCCATATGGGTAAATATTTTCTCCATCAGCACCCTGCAGCCTGGTTTAGTTAAATTGCAGGGAGGGATGGAGATAAATAATTTTCAGGTCACTTCATTTTAGAAAGTTTCCACAATTTTGGCTGCTTTGTAAAATACTCTACTAATTCTAACCTAATCATTTAAAAAGAAGAGGTTCTGCCATTTCCCATGACTGTGATACCATTGTTGCTTGCAGTGTAAACAGATGGGTTGTTGCTGCCCTTTTCACTTAGGGCTGCAGGTAACTTTCCCTAGACAATCACCAGTATCAGAAAAGATGAAAAATTGTCCCCCTTCTCTACCTTGCTTCACCCCACTTTAGGGTGGTTTGAACTTCAAACCCTACTGACAATTGGAACCATTTAAATGTTTACATATTAAGCACAGGTATTTCCTCTACTAACCCCCTTCTTTTTTAATATAAACAACGCAATTACATGCTGTAAACTGCATGAATACAAAATTAACATTGCACATTTTAAAATAACAAAAAATTAACAAATCCAAAAGAAAGTTCCCACAGCAACGGTTCCTGTTGCATATATTTGGTATTTCCTACCCCCGTTTCTGTGGTTAAGTGTGAGCTTAATATGTTATTACTGTCTGGATCATAACATACCATACCACAAAACATAGGATATGTGGCCAAGTTAATAGTGCTATCAAAACCTTTTACGTTTCCTGTCTTTGTAATTTTAAAACTATTTTGTGAGATTTTATATGAAAATCTTATGAACTCATTTTATATATATATATATATATACATACATGTGTGTTTATATATACATATATATATATATGTTATTTTATATAAACATATATATATATATAATTAGTTCATAAGTACACAAAATTCCATCTATTTCACCTCCATTCCCCACTCCCCATCCCTTCTGATAGATTCATAGATTCCAAAGTTAGCAGGGACCACTGTGATCATCTAGTCTGACCTCCTGTACAACAAAGGCCATAGAACTTCCTAAAAATAATTCCTGGAGCAGATCTTTTAGAAAAACAACCCATCTTGATACGAAATTGGTCAGTGATGGAGAATCCACCAAAACCCTGGATAAATTGTTCCAATGGTTAATTACTCTCACTGTTAAAAACGTATGCTATATTTCCAGTCTTAATTTGTCTAGCTTCAGCTACTGGATCATGTTGTATCTTTCTCTGCTAGATTAAAGAGCCTAGTAATAAATATTTGTTCCCATATAGGTACTTAAGTAAAGACTGTAATCAAGTCACCCCTTAACCTTCTCTTTGTTAAGCCAAAGAGATTGAACTCCTTGAGTCTATCACTACAAGGCATGTTTTCTAATCCTTGAATCATTCTTGTGGTTCTCCTCTGAACTCTCTCCAATTTATCAACATTCTTCTTGAATTGTAGACAACAGAACTGGACAAAGTATTCCACCGAAGGTTGCATCCAGTGTGAACACGGGTAGAATAACCTCCTTACTCCTACTAGAGATTCCCTTGCTTATGCAACCCAGGATTATTTTAGCTCTTTTGGCCACAGTGCCATACTGGGAGCTCATGTTCAGTTGACTATCCACCACAACCCCCAAATCTTTTTCAGAATCCCTGCTTCGGAGGATGGCTATGTTCTTTTTTCCTAGATGTATACATTTACATTTAGCCATATTAAAATGCATATTATTTGCTTGTCCCAGTTTACCAAGTGATCTAGATTGCTCTGAATCAGTGACCACTCCTCTTCATTACTGACCACTCCCACAACTTGTGTGTGAACCTTTATCAAAGATTTTATGTTTTCTTCCAATTCATAGATAAAAATGTTAGATAGTGTTGGGTCAAGAACCGATCCCTGTCTGACCTCACAAGAAATACACTTGCTCTATGACTATTCCCTAGGTTGGATACAATTTTACAGCCTGTTTACATTTTGAGGCCTATTGATATGGCCCTACCAAATTCACAGTCCATTTTGGTTAATTTCACAGTCACAGCATTTTAAAAATAATACATTTCATGATTTTCAGCAAGGACAAGTGCAGAGTCCTGCACTTAGGACAGAAGAATCCCATGCACTGCTACAGGCTGAGGACCAACTGGCTAAGCAGCAGTTCTGCAGAAAAGGACTTGGGGATTACAGTGGATGAGAAGCTGGATATGAGTCAGCGGTGTGCTCTTGTTGCCAAGAAGGCTAACGGCATATTGGGCTCAATTAGTAGGAGCACTGCCAGCAGATCAAGGGATGTGATTATTCCCCTCTATTCGGCACTGGTGATGCCACATTTGGAGTACTTCATCGAGTTTTGGGCCCCCCACTACAGAAAGGATGTGGACAAATTGGAGAGAGTCCAGCAGAGGGCAACGAAAATGATCAGGGGGCTGGGACACATGACTTACGAGGAGAGATTGAGGGAACTGGGCTTGTGTAGTCTGCAGAAGAGTGAGGGGGAATTTGATAGCAGTCTTCAACTATCTGAAGGGGGCTTCCAAAGAGGATGGAGCTAGGCTGTTTTCAGTGGTGGCAGATGACAGAACAAGGAGCCATGGTCTCAAGTTGCAGTGGGGGAGGTCTAGGTTGGATATTGGGAAACACTATTTCACTAGGAGGGTGGTGAAGCACTGGAATGGCTTACCTAGGGAGGTGATGGAATCTCCATCCTTAGAGGTTTTTAAGGCCCGGCTTGACAGAGCCCTGGCTGGGATGATTTAGTTCGTGTTGGTGCTGCTTTGAGCAAGGAGTTGGACTAGATGACCTCCTGCGGTTTCTTCCAACCCTAATCTTGTATGATTCCAGATATTTAAATCTGAAATTTCACAGTGTTGTAACTCTAGGGGTCCTGACCCAAGATGGGGTTGAGAGGCACAGGTCACAAGGTTATTGTAGGGAGGTTGCAGTATCACCACCCTTACTTCTGCACTGTTGCTGGTGGGGGCACTGCCTTCAGAGCTGGGCTCCCAGTAAGCAGCCACCACTTTCCAGCCACCCAGCTCTGAAGGCAGTACCGCTGCCAGCAGCAGCGCAGAAGTACGGATGACATGGTATTGCCACCCTTGCTTCTGCACTGCTGCCTGCAGAGCTGGGTCCTGAGTCAGTAGCCACCACTCTCCGGCCGCCCAGCTCTGAAGGCAGCAGCACATGAATAAGGGTGGCATGGTAAGGCGCTGCTCCTGGTGGGGTGTTGCCTTCAGAGTTGGGCACCTGGCCAGGAGCCATCGGTCCCTGCCGCCCAGCTCTGAAGGCAGCACAGAAGTAAGGTGGCAATACTGCGACCCCGGTAAAATAACCTTGTAACCACCCTGCAACCTCTTTTTGGGTCAGGACCCCCAGTTTGAGAAACACTGGTCTACCCCGTGAAATCTATATAGTATAGGATAAAATTACACAAAAGACCAGATTTCACAGTCTGTGATGTGTTTTTCACGGCCATGAATTTGGTAGGGCACTACCTATTGATGCTGATATTGTATATACAGATAATGTTTATATACGCTATGCAAAACATTGATGTACCAACCTACGTTAATGCAACGTGAAGGTTAAATTTGAGTTGCATTTTATATATAAGCAGAAAAAGAGAGAGACATGCCTTTATTTAAAGTTGCTCAAAACTTTCCATTATAATATCCTGGTATTCAGTTGCTTATAAGTTTGCCAAACTAGCCAAGTAAGTAGTAGTAGTAGGCTGAAATTTCCCTTGCTGAGATCTGCCTTGGGCTCTTACTCTTGTTCCCCCCCAACCCTTCCTTTTTTCTTTCTTTCTTTCTTTTTTTTTTTTTTGTCAGCAAAAACACATCAGGCATTTTAGAGAACAAGATTAAGGGAAAATATGCTCTTCCCACGTTCAACATTTTTTTACAGTTGGTGTAGATGGTGTCTTGTAAAAAGAATGGTTATGTGATCATGTAAAGATTGTATCATGATGTATACATACAAAGGCTGTACACAGGCAACTATAACTTTGGGATTTCCCAACTTTTGAGTGCTTGACTTGGCAATCCTAATGTGCTTTAAATGTAATTTTCCATGTGTGTGTATACATATGCCCACGCATACACAAACTCTCCCTCTATACAAAATTGATTTTTGGTGATAAAGACGTATTTGAATAGTTATATCTAGATCAGCTACTAGTAGTGAATATCAGTATTCACGAAGAATATTTCCAAACCAGTGCAACATGGGGAACTACCAATGAAACCATGGGGACTGGTTATTATATTTTCCATTTAAAAAAAAAGGAAAACATAAAATGATGTTCCATACAATGGGACCTCTTGAGACATCTAGATAGACTTATGTGCAGTGCTGGGGAGGAGCCGGTGGTCATAGTATATGTAGGTACCAGTGGCAAGGTAGGAGAAAAGCCCTAGAGGCCAAGTATAGGTTGTTTGGTTAGATATTAAAGTCCAGGACCTCCTGGTAGTATTCTTTGAAATGTTTCCAGTGCCACATACAGGGCCAGTTAGACAGGCAGAACGACAAGGTCTCCATGTGTGGATGAGAAGATAAGTGTTCAGAGGAGGGATATAAGCTAATTAGGAACTGGGAAAACGTTTGGGAAATGAGGAGCCTCTATGGGAAGGATGGGCTCCACCTAAACCAAAACAGAACCAGATTGCTGACATGTAAAATTTAAAAGGTTGTAGAGGAGTTTTTAAAGTAAGGATGACAGAGGAACGAAAGGAGCACCCTAAGAAGACATGGCTATTGCAGATAAGCCAAATTAATTCTTTGTATCGGTCACTGCAGAGGATGTGAGGGAGATTCCCACATCTGAGCCTTTCTTTTAAAGTGACAAATCTGAGAAACTGTCCCAGATTGAGGTGTCAACAGAGGAGATTTGGGGACAAACTGATAAATTAAAGAGTAATAAGTCACCAGGACCAGATGGTATTCACCCAAGAGTTCTGAAGGAACTTAGATATGAAACTGTAGCACTAACAACTGTGATATGAAACCTATTGCTTAAATCAGCTTCCATACCAGCTGACTGAAGGATAACTAATGTAACACCTATTTTTAGAAAAGGCTCTGGAGGCGATCCTGGCAATTACAGGCCAGTAAGTCTAACTTCAGTACCAGAAAAATTGGTTGAAACTATAGTAAACAACAGAATTATCAAATAAATATGATGTGTTGGGGAAATGTCAACATGGCTTTTATAAAGGGAAATCTATCTATTAGAATTATTGGAGGGTGTCAGCAAGCATGAGGGCAAGGGTGATCCAGTTGATATGGTGTACCTGGACTCTCAGGAAGTCTCTGACAAGGTCCTTCACCAAAGGTTCTTAAGCAAAGTAAGCAGTCATGGGATAAGAAGGAAGGTACTCTGGTGGATCAGTAACTGATTAAAAGATAGGGCACAAAGGTTAAGAATAAAAGTCAGTTTTCACAATGGAAACAAGTAAATAGCAGAGTCCCCCAGGGATCTGTCCTGGGACCTGTGCTGTACAACGTATTCGTAAATGATCTGGAAAAGGGGGTGAACACTGAGGTGGCTAAGTTTACAGACAATACAGTTCTCTGAAAATGTCTGCTCAATGTGCAACACTAGTCAAAAAAAGCTAACAATGTTAGGAACTGTTAGGAAAGGGATAGATAATAAGGCAGAAAATATCATAATCATAGAATCATAAGACTTTAAGGTCAGAAGGGACCATTATGATCATCTAGTCTGACCTCCTGCACAACACAGGCCACAGAATCTCACCCACCCACTCCTGTATCAAACCTGTGTCCGAGCCACTGAAGTATAATGCTACTATATAAATTCATGGTATGTTCACACCTTGAACAATACATGGAGTTCTGGTCATCCCCTCTCAAAAAAGATATAATAGAATTGGAAAAGGTATAAATAAGGGTCACCAAAATGATTAGGGGTACGGAACAGCTTCCATACCAGGAGAGATTAAAAAGACCGGGACTGTTCAGCTCAGAAAAGAGATGACTATTGGGAGATACGATCCTGAATGATCTATAAAATCCTGAAGGATGTGGAGGAAAAGGTTATTTACCCTTCACATAACACAAGAACCAATTAAATGAATAGGCAGCAGGTTTAAACCAAACATAAAGAAGTACTTCTTTACGCAACACACAGCCGACCAGTGAAATTTGTTGCCAGGGCATGTTGTGAAGTCCAAAACTATAACTGGGTTAAAAAAGGAATTCGGTAAGTTCATGGAGGATAGGTCCATCAAGACAGTCGGAGACTCAATCCCATGCTCTGGGTGTACTTAAACTTGGACTGCTAGAAGCTGGGATTGGACAATCGGGGATAGATCACATGATAATTGCCCTGTTCTGTTCATTACCTCTGAAGCATCTGGCACTGGTCACTGACAGAAGGCAGGATACTGTGCTAGACAGACCAGTGATCTGACTGAGTCTGGCCATTCTTATGTTTTTCAGACTCCTGATGGACTTATATCACCTTGTAAAGCAAACAGTGATTTTGAATGACCGTGGCCTTGAAAATGATCAGGTCATTAGAAGTGGTGTTTAACGGCTTAATTTACTCAGCTATGATAATAACAAAGCTATTCCTCACTGAAAGTTTTAATTTTAGTCAACTGAGAAAATGGTTAGAGTGACTAATATTTCTGCCTAAATTGTTTTTGCTGTCCAATGTATTTGCGATGTGCTGCAAAAGGGTAATTGGTTTTGGAGTGTTTTCATTCCAGATATACTTAAGCATAACTAACACACAAACACAATATAAAATAAATGAGTAATATGCAGTTTATTGCAACCATGAATGCAATTTATGTATTAATAGATGCAATTTTATCTATGTGTTAGTTTGCTTTATTATTTAAAAGTCACCCCAGCAATTGTCATATACAGCCATTTGAATCTGGACCCCAAATGCCTCATTTAATAAAAAATATAAGGAAAAATCATGCTTTCCATATTGTTTTCAGAGAAAAACATGCATAGAGAATAGCTGAAGGGAAAAATTCTACTTGATGGTACACTTTGCAATCATCTCAATTACCACACCCACTTGACAATTCATAGCCACTGATAAAGAGACAGTAGCAGAAAATGCTAAAAGTTTGCAAAAAGTGTTTGCTTTGTTTGTTTTTAGGGGGTGTTGACTAATCTAATTTCTGGAAATAATGAGAGACTGTAGACAATGTTATTTTGTTTTTTCTTAATTCTTGAAGTTAGAAGTACAGGTGCCAGCAAACAGCTGGCATAATAAAAATGTACTTTGTTAGTTGCATTCATTTTTCTCCAAGCACAGTTGGATTCATCATTACATTATCTCTGGTTTTATGAAAGTGTAATTCCAGCTGAGTAAGACAGTGCTGAAACCAGCCCTATGACTTAATACCCAAGTTATCTTGTCAACATCTACATGATATTTTTAATGGAGCACAAAATAATTGTTTTTCCAGATAAAGTAGTTGACAGGATCTCATTATTTCCACAATTTAGATTATGCAATGCAGTTTACAGGCTTCTGTCTTTAAAGGTGCTTAGTTTCATATGCAATCATTTATTTTTAAATGACTGACAAAAAGTAACATTTTAAAGGTCAAAAAAGAAAAAGATTTTTTTAAAATAATTTGGAAAGCAATTTTGTTGTGCAAACGAGTAAAAGTAAAATGATGGCAAATAATGGAATTTACTATATTTTTGTTACCTAATAAATGTATTTGTGATGCTACCTTCTGCCTCATATTGGATTGTCACCGTTGGCTGTTATAGCTGTTACAGTTGTGTACTTTAATTCAGTGGCTCTCAATCTTTGCAGACTACTGTACCCCTTTCAGGAATCTGACTTGTCTTGTGTATCCTCAAGTTTTAACTCACTTAAAAACTACTTGCTTACAAAATCAGGCATAAAAATAGAAAACTGAAAAATGGCTTACTTTCTCATTTTTACCATAAAATTATAAAATCAATTGGAATATAAACATTGTACTTACATTTCAGCGTAGAGTACATAGAGCAGTATAAACAAGTCATTGTCTGTATGAAATTTTAGTTTCTACTGACTTCACTGGTGCTTTTTATGTTGTCTGTTGTAAAACTAGGCAAATATCTAGATGAGTTGATGTACCCCCTGGAAGACCTCTATGTACCCCCAGGGGTACACCTACCCCTGGTTGAGAACCACCGCTCTAATTTTCATTGCTTCTTTTATATTTATACATTTTTGGATGTCTTTATATTAGTAGAGTAACCTCCTATGCTGTGTACTGAATTGAACTGTTGATTATTTGGGGGTGAAGGTGGAGGTTACTTTCTTTGAAGTGCTATTTTATGCTGTCACACCCAACAGTGGCCAAGCTGTGTGCAGAAAAACAGAAGTCTGTGCAAGATGAGTTGAGTGGGGTGGGGAGTAGGAATGGGAATAGAGTCAAGTCACATACACAGAGTTGAGTAAGTGATATTCCTTCATTACCAGTTACAAAGATGTTACACTCAGATGAAGTAAATCTATATAAGCAAAAAAAAACAAAAACTTTTTTTTTTGTTGCCTGACAGAGTTCAAGGAATCAGATGCCATGTGTTTTGAGCTTTGCAGAAATGTCTTGCATTTCTTTTTGGCATGTCTCTAAAGGGTTTTCAGTGACGATTCCAAACAGTAAACTCCTGGTAATCTGTTGGAGGGTCTGACAGGAAGGACACTGCAATTCAACCTTACGCTTTGGGAAAAACACACAGGTGTTTTGTCAGAACACTTAGCCTAAAACCTGCATTATGATTATGCTGTTTTTGGAATCTTTCTGGAGAAAGAGATCTGACAACAGTCCTGGGCTTTGTTTAGAGAGTCTAATCCACATTCCCCTGGCTGCTGACAGGAAGAGACCATGTTTTGCTTAACTCCAAATTCCTTTCACAGAATAAGAGACAAGAGGGTAGGGAACAGCAGACGGAGATTTTCCCTTATCTAGCACAGTTAAAAACATTGTACAGATAGGAGATGTGTTTAATCCTGATTTCCCATCCTCCCTGACACCAAAAAAATAGCTTTGTTTCTGTTCTACAACATACATCAAAGTCAGAAATCTCTAATAAAACAAATGACAGTCATTACTGAGGTCTTATAGGCATAGAAAAAAACATCCAACTGACAGCCTGACCATATGAGATACTCAGCATCCTCAACTCTCACTGACATAAATGGGAGTCTGAAAGCACTCAGCACCTTGGAAGACTGGGCCCTTAACCACACACTGGAGTTTACACATCACAGATCATTCTCAAGCAGTGTTCTGAGGTTTATCTTGAACCTTTCCAAAAACCTGGCATTATTCATTTAGGGCCCAACTCAAATATTAGCTGTGTAGTACACACATTTCTATGTAGCTCAAATTACTACTACTGTACTGACAATCAGCAGATGCTAACAGATTTTTCAAGGTACGTGACAAAGGGAGATTTCTTTAATTAATTAATGTATTTAAGATAAGTAGTCAGTTTTAAGTATACTGCTATTAAATACACTTTAAGTATTATAGGCAGGGCTGGTATGTTGTTTTGTCCATGTTAAAATATTCTGGCAACCATTTCTTTAAAAAATTACCTGTCCAGCTATAATTTGGTCCATTTGTGTGTATGCATTATAATACAGTCTTCAATTACATGATCACAAATTATTTTTCCACAAGTCCCCTGCCTCATTCAGTGCACAGGATGGACCTGCTGTCAAGATGAATCAGGGTGTTGTAGTAAAGGAGGTTACCTGCTTCATTTGTTGCGAGAGTTGGAAAGCGTGTAGTGAATGAGGCAGGGGAATACAGGAAAAGAAGGGAGGGTCTCATGGTTCAGGCAGCTTTATACGGCCCTGGAGAACTGGATTCTACCCCTGCCTCTGCGTTCATGTGTGATTCTAGTAAAATTATATAAACTTTTCACAGGTGGTCACTAATTGTGTGTCGCTCAATTTCTTTATGCCCAAACAGCACACTCTGATTTGTAGGAGTTTTGAGTGCTCACAGCTGCAACTGAAGTCTTGGGAGCTGTGCTCTGAATATTATTAAGAGCTTTATAATGCGAAGTACTCTAACAAATCAGGTCCTAGGGTGCCTCAAAGTGGGCACCCAAAAATAGTCAATACTTTTTACTTTTATCTCTCTGTGCCTCTGAAAAATAGGTATAATACCACCTCCTCACCTCACAGGGATGTGGTAAAGATCAATTAATGTTTATGACGCACTCAGGTATTACAGTGCCATAAAAACACCCCTGAGGAAATTAACAGTTTTGTCTTCAGAGCAGGGTTTGAAAAGTGGGGAGAAAATACGGTCTAGGACCACATGCTGAACAACAAGGAGGAAACAAAATATTGAACAACTGCTCACTAAGTGAATACCATCCATTTTGTGAACTGAATGAGGCAAAGGTGCTGTGAAAAAAATAGTATGGGATCATGTAAGACTCCATCATAATGCATACATATAAGGGGGGCAACTTAAGGTTGCATAGACATTTCCTAACTTTTGAGTGTTTGACTTTTTGACCTGAATCGTGTTCTTTTAACATAGTTTGTGTGCATGTACTACTAAATAGTTACTTAGAATTCAGCTTACCTAGGGCTGTGGCAGATTCTCTATCACTCATCAGAGGGGTAGCCGTGTTATTCTGGTTCTGTAGAAGCAGCAAAGAATCCTGTGGCACCTTATAGACTAACAGACGTTTGAGCTTTGGATGCAAGTTGCATCCAAAGAAGTGGGTATTCACCCACGAAAGCTCAAACGTCTGTTAGTCTATAAGGTGCCACAGGCTTCTTTGCTGCTTCTCTATCACTCATAGTCTTTAAATTGTCTTTTTAAAAGATATGCTCTAATTCCACTACAAGATATTGAGCTTGATACAGGAATCACTTGGTGAAATTCTATGGCCTCCCTTATGCAGGAAGTTCAGATTGGATTATTGTGATGGATCTCTCTGGCCTATCAATCTAATCTGGATGATTAATGTTATTAGACACTTTTCTCCACCGTACCTCTCCCACTGTTCTTGGGATGGTAGCCAGAAGGCTGCTGTCCTCATCTTCCAAATGTGGGTCAGTTCATAGCTAGGCATGGGTGACGGGGGGCTCATGGTGGCAGAATGGGGAACAACACCTCCCACAGTCCCTAGGGAGAAATTGATTTGATTTTAGAGTGAGCTGCCATATTGATCTTGCAAGAAGAGAGAGACGAGCATCTAATAGGAAACAAACTGGTAGAAAGAGACTGAAGTCTGCCCTCAAAGGGCTGCCACAGGGTTGCAAAATACCCTAACAAGCAGTTGGTCCAATTAGCTTAATGAGAGCTGTGGAAAAGAACAGCCCAGTAATTGGTCTATTTATTTAGATATGGCCCTTGTCACTATAGCATGTGAGTGCCACATAGTTAGTTAATCTCACAATAATCCTATGAGGTCAGGATGTCTTATCTCTATGTTCTAAATGGGAACCTGAAGCACAGAGAGACAGACTTTCATAAAGAAATGCAGGAAGTCGGTGGCAGAGCTGCGGATTGAACCTAGGGCCCTTAACTCCCACTCCAATGACTTAACCACAAGAGCATCCTTCCAAGGTCACTAGAGGAGCTAGAGCAGAAATTCATGCATTCAGGAAGTGAGGCAGTACGAAGATTTATTTCCATGGATCAAGGCCGTTCTCTATTAATACAGAGAATGGCAACAATAAACAGGCAAGTAAAATTTGAAAAGCGTTAGCATTGGCTGACTTACGACATTTGATTCTTGATTGAAAATGGCTGCAGTTACAGGCATGACATTTCCTTTCCCCACTTTTTATCTCTGTTTTTAATGCTGTCTCATATACCAAAAGCAATAACACACTTAAAACTATAGGAGCATAAAATTTTTTAAGCCTGATATACAATAAGAAAAAAAAAAACTTGCCATTTTAGCTAACAGCTTCATAAGGACAAATTGCTGTAAAGCGTTCATACTACATCTTTAATTAGCTCCTAAAACCATGAAGTATCAAACACAAGACTTAAAGCTACACCACAGAATCAAAGAGAATGCACTCCCACAGCTGTTCAAATCCAAAGCTGGGACTTTCTCTCCTATTAGAAGTAATGTATAGTTTGGAGAGGCAGTGAAAACTGTACACCATCTACGGTAATTTACTCACTAAAGCCACTTGCCAAATGTTCATAAACATGCCTACAGCAAGTGCACAATGCTGCTCTGAAACCCACCTGTCTAAATCTGTGGGATCCAAATACAATTTACCAAAATAAATGAATAAAACACATGAAATATCTGTTGGCACTCTACAAAGAAAAGGTACAACTTAGAGTGTACTTTTAGCATTAAGAAATAAAATATAACGGTGCCAGGGCTCCTTCTCAGCAAATTCTGCTGTCTAGAGCTGCAGATGACATTCCTTGCTTGCACTCTAAATAGTTGAGAGAATTTACAAATTAATTACTTTCATTCTTACAATATTTGTGGGAAAACAGAAGGTTACTTCTCCATTTAAACAAATTTGTTGTAGCAACAGTATTTTGTCCTTCTCATGCTCACCAACAGTGCCTGTTGTCATCCCTATAGTACCTAAAATAATAAGCAGAGTTATTTTTGGCACAAAAGGAACTACATGGTATTTTACTTCATTTTAACTGTGTTCATGCTAGTAGAATAATGGTTCAGTATTTGTACAAGATTCAAGTGAAGTACTTTAACTAGCAACCTGTTTAGGGCTGTAAAGAGAATTAATTAAAACAGAATTATTCAAAGAAATTGGCTGTGCACTTTATAAGTTATCACAACCCTGTGGCATTGTGTTTTATTATTGATGGGTTTTGGTTTGTTGTTCTCTGGTGGTGATACTTGGTTATCTATACAGAACATTTAAGCAATACAAATGCAGTACACAGCAAAGAACAGTCTAGCTTTTTTGTTTTCTAAGGGAGCTTTTTGAGTAATCCATGAAAAAGCCACAGAACCATATTTTAAAACCTAAAATGGCACCATCAAGTTAAAAATCAGGGGCCAGATCCTCAGCTGGTGTAATTTAATGCAGTTCCATTGAATTCAGAGAGGTATATCGATTTATATCAACAAGGTTATGGCCCTATATGTTTAAAAACTAATGATGGGATTTTCAAAAGCACACAGCATTGGCCTAACTTTGTCCCCCTGAAGCAATGGGAGTATTACCATTGGATTCAATAGGAGCAGTGATAAGACAATCCTGAGTGCTTTTGAAAATCATGTACTAAGGGTTTGCCTACATGGAAAAACTGAATGGCAGAAACACATTGGTATAATTATGTTGTAGACAAGCCCATTCCTGTCATAGGTCACAAACAAGACTTTACAATATTAACATAGAATATCAATTCTAGGAAGCACTTAGAGGAGAGGAAAGTGATCAGGAACAGTCAGCATGGATTCACCAAGAGCAAGTCATGCCTGACTAATCTAATTGCCTTCTATGAGGAGATAACTGGGTCTGTGGATGAGGGGAAAGTAGTGGATATGTTATTCCTTGACTTTAGCAAAGCTTTTGATACGGTCTCCCACAGTATTCTTGCTGGCAAGTTAAAGAAGTACGGGCTGGATGAATGGACTATAAGGTGGATAGAAAGCTGGCTAGATCGTCGGGCTCAATGGGTAGTGATCAATGGCTCCATGTCTAGTTGGCAGCCGGTTTCAAGTGGAGTGCCCCAAGGGTCAGTCTTGGGGCCGGTTTTGTTCAGTATCTTCATTAATGATCTGGAGGATGGCGTGGACTGCACTCTCAGCAAGTTTGCAGATGACACTAAACTGGGAGGAATATTAGATACGCTGGAGGGTAGGGATAGGATACAGAGGGATCTAGACAAATTAGAGGACTAGGCCAAAAGAAACCTGAGGAGGTTCAACAAGGACAATTGCAGAGTCCTGCACTTAGGACGGAAGAATCCCATTCACTGTTACAGACTAGGGACCGAATGGCTAGGAAGCAGTTCTGCAGAAAAGGACCTAGGGGTTACAGTGGACGAGAAGCTGGATATGAGTCAACACTGTGCCCTTGTTGCCAAGAAGGCTAATGGCATTTTGGGCTGTATAAGTAGGGGCATTGCCAGCAGATTGAGGGATGTGATCATTCCCCTCTATTCGACATTGGTGAGGCCTCATCTGGAGTACTGTGTCCAGTTTTGGGCCCCACACTACAAGAAGGATGTGGAAAAATTGGAAAGAGTCCAGCGGAGGGCAACAAAAATGATTAGGGGGCTGGAGCACATGACTTATGAGGAGAGGCTGAGGGAACTGGGATTGTTTAGTCTGCAGAAGAGAAGAATGAGGGAGGATTTGATAGCTGCTTTCAACTACCTGAAAGGGGGTTCCAAAGAGGATGGATCTAGACTGTTCTCAGTGGTACCTGATGACAGAACAAGAAGTAATGGTCTCAAGTTGCAGAGGGGGAGGTTTAGGTTGGATATTAGGAAAAACTTTTTCACTAGGAGGGTGGTGAAGCACTGGAATGGGTTACCTAGGGAGGTGGTGGAATCTCCTTCCTTAGAGGTTTTTAAGGTCAGGCTTGACAAAGCCCTGTTTGGGATGATTTAGTTGGGGATTGGTCCTGCTTTGAGCAGGGGGTTGGACTAGATACCTCCTGAGGTCCCTTCCAACCCTGATATTCTATGATTCTAACAAAGAAATATTTTCACTGTTATAATTTACTCTTCACTATTTATGTTGTTTGTTTATCTTTACATTTCTCAACTCTAGACCAATAAAAACAGACTACTCACTTTCAACTTTTGTTTATAGCCAGCTTCCAGTCAATTACACATGTCTGTTTGCCTATGCTCATGAATTGGTAGGAAATGTATGGGGTGTTCTTTCACATTTTTTTTTTAAAAGAAACATGTTCCCATTGGAATTCTCGGCCCCCCCTCCCCCAAGTCATAAAATGTTTCAATGATTTGGGATTGTTTTAGGATTATTAAATTTACAAAATCTAATATTTAGGCCCAATTGGATGTGATAGTATCTCTCTAATTTTCCCCAAATGTCTTATAAATTAAAAGATATTGTACCCTCTGACCAATCCAAATGCATCACTGACCTTCAAAACATATATAAAAATCACCTTGATGAAGATTGCAAATTCAGAAATAGAAAAGATCTACAGCGTAAGGTCATTAAGTCCACCCTCCTGGTGTTCAATTGCATAAAACTAAACTGTTATACTTTCATTCCAGTTAACTCCCCGCCCCCTCCGCCAACGAGGGGTTTGTCTGTGAGGGGAGAATTTTCAAAAGAGACAGAATAACTAGGTGCAGAAATCTCATTGTCTCATTATCACTCCATGGTATTCACACTACTGAAGTCATTTGAAAATTCTATCCTAAAACGTTAAACATTACCGAGGGATAGATACAGCTGAATGAAGTGTGAACCATTTTTAT
This sequence comes from Mauremys reevesii, assembly GCF_016161935.1. Classification (NCBI taxonomy): domain Eukaryota; kingdom Metazoa; phylum Chordata; order Testudines; family Geoemydidae; genus Mauremys; species Mauremys reevesii. The sequence goes on along the minus strand of NC_052627.1, from coordinate 25,874,347 downwards.
TCTTTAATTAACAGTAAGACATTATCAACGTTGCTAAGCCCCAGTGTTAAAAAATCATGAATCCATTCTGTTCCCCATCCCCTCAGAGTGGACCAGAAAATCATGCAATTGTAGAAAATATATATTGCCAAGTAGGGGGAGGGATTGCCTTCTAGTTTTGGGGCCTTCAAAGAACACTTGGTTCACATTTTCAAGCATTTCTCATCATTAGAGCAGAACACTTTTTTTTTAAAATGAAAGATGTGGTTCTCAGGTAACCATAGAACTCCAGGATTTATGAAAAACAAAATATTGTGAAAACTGGAAACACTATAAACTGGCTGGTTATAGGTTCCCCTCTGTGCGATCTGCAGAAGATAATGATTTGTTACAGCCCCTCAGCTACAGAGCCTTGCCTTTTTAGATCAAGCTGCAGTAGTTCATGCTTTTCACTCTGAAGGTCCCCAGTTCCACCCATGTTGTGCTGGGCAAGATGGTAGCTGCCACGACTGCATTATTCTCATTTGCAGGAGAAAACTGATATGAAGGTGAGGGCTGCCTTTTTGTACTCCCTCCCACCTTTCGAACACAAGAAATGTTAACACCTTCTGATATATTAGAATAAGCAACAAAATGAAAAAGCCCTATAGGAACTACTGCAGACTGTTCCCTCCTTACCCCCTAAATTTTTACAGCAGGTGCTGCTTCTCGGTGCATACATTTGGTAATATAAATATGAAAAAAATAAGCAACCAAGGACATAGAAATAATGCAAATACTACTTTATGGGGCTATTTAGGATTGAATTCTCAAACGAACGTGAAGAACATCCATTTAATAAATAGCAGAACTTGCGAATATACAGAGATTCCAGTCAACTGCTTTGAAAATTGACCCTGGAGAAAATGCTGACCCACCTTGAAACAAAAACTCATTCAAAAATTAATGTCATTAATGAACATTTTAAAAGTAGAGCAATACTTTAGCAAAATTTCTGAGTCCTTGAATATTTCAAATGGGTAATTTTCAATGGGTGGATTCAATGTGCGTCAAAATCTGCTTTATTGACAATTTTTTTAAAAAGGGGAAGAAGGTAATTTGTTAAATAATACTGAGATTTCATCTCTCACCTAGTCACACAGGAAACAGTAGTATAATATGATACTGATTTAAACAATGTGCATTCTGACTTAAAATCAAAATGCAGAAGTATTTGGGTTCAGCTTCCAGCAGCTAACTTGCACTATGGTGGACTAAACCAGAGCAAATGCTAAAAAAAAAAATCTCTGTATCCCGGGATATGGGGTTAATTCAGTCTAGCAAAATAGCAAACTCTATGACCTTAGGAGCACGCTGTTGAGTCAATCTGATGCCAGATGATGCTACTCTGTATGATGATGCTGTGTAACTACTGCTGGGTCATATTAGCAGGTAGTTGTTAACTTCAACCATTATAAGGAGGGTAGGAGTATCCACCTGGGCAGAGAGAACGATGATGAAATCAAGCAGAAGCCAAAACTGGGGAGAAATTTAAGGTTATGTTTATTTTTCCTTTTTACTTTAATTTCCAATAAAGCCAAACCCAGAAAAGGAGTAAATTTGGACTATATATAGTTTGTGCATATTCTGTTCAGAGCACGTTGGGATCTACACCTGATTACACCCAGTATCTTTATTTCTTTAGCTAATGTATTTAATTATAATACAGAAGTAGCTTCATTTTTTAATATTGCATAGAAAATAGAATCAGACTGTTAATGCATTTCAGAAAATGTAGGTTTTGTTAATCATGGCCATTTCTGCACAAAGTTAGCTAACATGAACGGTGAACGAGGCATTGTACAGATCTCCCTTTCTGGTTACGGTCCAGGCGAAGGCTAGTCCAAATGAGTTACTAAAGATTCCTCACAGTTCAATTCACTATACACCATTTTCTTCTATGAGCCCCCCAGACAGCCATTATGAAATTGGACCAACATTACCGCTGCTTTTACTGGTCAGGAGGAGAGCCCCAAAAGCAGCTATGTACTGCCCATATGGCCCAGGCACGGTACAACATTCTCCATTACAAGCCTGAATTTCATCAGCCCAGTAAGAGAGACTGAAACACTTGTTCCTGAACCTGAGCCTTTTACGCTGCACCTCCCAATACTACTGCAAAGCTACCAAACCAACCAACTACAATTCTGCTGTTGGCAAGAAATACAAATTTGCTAGAAATCCCTTGCAAATGAAACCCAGCTGAAGTCTGGGTTTAAGCAGAATACCAGATGTCTCCTACACTGTGTGGCTTTGATAGGTTAAATTGAGCATAAGAAAGAGATGAAATATTTATGAAAATTAAATTTGTAGGATGCATGTCAGTAAGCCTGAGAAACACTTTTTCGAATGACAACAGGAAACCACATTTTTCACCCAAACAGGTTAGGTTATAGCACTCGTATTCACATGAGTCTCTGAAATGCTTATGTTTCATGCAAGCTGCTTAGCTTTTATTCAAACCATGCATTCCAGGAACAACTAATTCTAGTATATTAAGGATTTCTAAACTACATGCATAAATGAAATTTTATCCATTACTCCCCCCCCCTTTTTTTTTTGCACAAAAATTTAGCATTTTTGGAGACTGGCACACAGTCAAAATCACGTAAGGTATTACTCACGCCGTGATACTGTACATTTGATATCCAGTATCAATGGAATGAAAAAAAAGAACTACTGTACATTTAAGGGAACATCATTAGATAAGCAGCTAATCCGATCAAAATTCATACACTTGACTTTCAGATGCTCTCGTCTTCAAATGTCATACAATTTTCATTAAGCGATGTCCTAAGAATACCCATGAAACCAAAAGAGAATTTTGGGAATGGGTACAATGACAAAAATACAACATTAATTTAAATAAAATCTGGGACTAAGTGGCTTAGAGGATTGATAATTGCATATAGACCTTTTTAACTTTAGAGCACCTTTTCAAAGATCAGTAATTTACCACCCAATTGCTTAATGATGGCCTATTTGAGATGACCATGATGGCATCAGTCAATTTCCCAATAGAAAATGTTCACATCAAAGGCCAACAGAACAACTGGCAGTTCTATATGGTCTGAGTCCTGCCTATCTCAGCACACCCTCTCTACCTATGCTAAGTGTTGTCAGTGAAGATGAACAACAGCTCATCTATTAATGGCCCAGATTCAAACTCTTTCAGGCATTCTTGCTAGAAGGTCTTCAGCGATGCAATTCACTTCCCCTACTATTGGACTGACAGCTCAGAATTGTTGACCTTCATTGTATGCTGGTTTTTTCTTCACTCAGATACACTGTATGTGCTTGAGTTCTGGCTTAACTGAATTAAATATCCACAAAGATTAACTCCCCAAGCATAATATCAGCTGATGTTATCTGTGTGGAGTAAATTTTTGTGGATATTTAGCAATCTGTTATTTTGAGAAATTTGCTTGGTATAAATGTCCAGGTGCTTAGAGAATGGACAATGGGTGCAGTTTTATTAATAAAAGAAATAAGATATGAAATTAAGCAAAAACCAAGGATTGAAAGGGGGAATGTACACAGAACTCACTTCTAAGTGGTCCTTTATATCTAAAGGCACACTATGCGGGCAGTGTGGGTAAATGTGCACTGACACTGCTAATATTATACCTATTTTGTGGATTAACAGAGGGCCGCAGTTTCCAGGGCTGTCAATCCAGTACTTTTCACACAAAAATTAACAGGCCCCTGACCTCAGTGAACTAGAAATACATAAAAATCAAACCTTTCCCACTGAAACTGTAACAACACGTGTACTGTGAAAACTCCTTCCATTGATTTTACTGTGTACCTGGCCATTAGGTGAACCTGGCCAATGGAACAAATACACAGTTCTCTCCCCAAAGACGTCAAATATTTATATCAAGAAACAGTAGGCAACATACTCTGTATTTTCCCAATCTCTTTCAAAAGAAAGGTACAAATTGTTTAATTCTCTTTTGATGTAATGTTTATGTAGTAAGAACAGGATGCATTTATTCTGCAACACCAATAGGGTGTCAGGATTCAGTACAGGAAGACTAATATGCATTCATACGGCACATTTTCCATTCTATTTGCATTAACATTTTGTGGTTGAGGCAACAGTGTAATAAATTGCTGATACATCATCAGGGCTATTCTCGTGATATCAAACTAGCTCCACGGTCCTACTAATATACCACAGCTTTGTAGTATGCAACACTGAAGAAGCCAGCAAGCAAACTCATTTGGTTTCTTTCCCCAAAGACAGGATGCTCTTGATAAGCAGCTTCAAAATAAAAACACAATAAAAAAGGTCTTACAATAGAATATCCAAATACTGTGGTTAGAAATGAGCACCAAATAATAGGCATTACATTCATCAGCTTAATTAATGTATTTCATACTAGCCATATCAAATTATTTAGTCTTAATATCAAAATTTGCAAGTGCAAATAATGTGAATATTTTCATTGTAAAAATGAAAAAAAAACAACCACATGTATGCCTTTGTATCATCTGCAGTGAACTGTTTTCAGGATAACACCTATATTTAATATAATGAAGAAAGCAAAAAAGAAAGAGTTGAGATGCAAAAATTTTGCCATTTCCCTCCTAGGTGAAGTGCAGTGGAGATCAGATTTCGAGCATCTGTGATGCTCACCACAAGTTGCTTTTACTGCCGATTAATAGCTGGAGATTAATAGCTGGGAATGCCACATAATAGCTGTAGTATAAAACTCTTAAACACACAGCCATGCTTATGTATTTAACAGCTGTGTCAGCCTTAACTGTTGAAACTTCCAGTATATTTTGCCATATGGTAACCAGGATCATTTTACACTTTAAAATTATTACTTTAAATGCATGTCATATAAATATACTGCATATCTACTTCTAAAGCAATATATTCTAGGGACCAATTATCCTCATGTTCCTTGATTCATCCTTCAGCTTTCAGGTTACTGAACAAAGTTGACTTGTGTATCATGACTAAGAGTTTCTGGGTTTTCAGCTGGGGAGTTTTAAAATACACTGGCTATGAGCACTTATTACAGTTTCGGGGGAGGAGGAGGTCTGGAACTTTGCCAGACAACAGCTAGGCCAGCAGGTGAACATGAGTTTTTTGGATCAGACTGAAGTATGGTACTCCCTGCTAAACCCCTCGGGCAGTGAACTGCATGACAAGTAATTATACCAAGGAATTTTGTTGCATCAGGTTTATATATTCACCAGATTGCTATTGTAATTAACAACTGGTTCCTTACTCAAAATCTCTGTAGCATTAACACACATGCAGTAGAGAACGTTCCGTCCTAAAGGTGGTCCCCTTCAGACCACAGGGATAAGTCTACCAGCAGGAAGCAATGCAGGGGTAAAGCTTGGACTGCCGGTGCCTACAACATACTTGTCTCCTGGACTTTAATCCCATACTTTTCACAAACACTACATTCATTTTAATTCATTTTTAAAAGCAACCCCCCGCCAATTTCTCCATGGCTTCCAGATAATGATTCAGGACCAGAGTGGTGTATATCCTGCATGCCCATGCAGTGAAGTAAGGCACTCCTTTATGCCCCTGTGCTGACTACCATCATCACAGTATCAGCATGGATGAAAACAGCCTTTGCTGAGCCACAATTCTCCCCACACTCCACCTAAGCGGGCATGGGAGTGGTTAGAGCCTGGGCTCCACTCCCACAGTGTGCTGGGGGCGGGGAGGGTGTCGTACACTGTGCCAGGTACCGGAGTGATGCAAGGTACATCATCCTCTGGAGCAGAGAGAAAACCACAAGGCGGCCTGCAACTCCTCAGTCACAATCAGCTTTTTAGTCTGTTCCTGGGTCACTTCAACTACGCATTGCCTCCCGTACGTGGGGTTTGTGACAAAGTGACTCTTTAGCCCATAACATATATTTATAACTCAGTCTGCTCTGCAGTTATTTCTTACCACAGCTTTTTTCTTTCTATAATAATGAGCGGGGCTTTGTTGGAGTTATTGGGTGGCCTGCACTTTTCCTAAAAGACTAAGCTGTTTCAAGGAGAAGACTTGTCATCATTTTTCCTTTTACAGCACAACCCTTTACTTCCCTTCATACAGCTCAGTCAGCATTTTCTCTTCTTGGTGTCCAATTAGACCAGCTGTGCACTCGTTTTACATTCTTGAATTTTCAACCACCAAATGCATTTCCTAAGCCTCTTTCTGAAAAGTGAAAAATTCTTGCCAAAGCAGACTCCTGAGGTTTAAACGTCCTCTCAAATATTTCTATGAAAGATTTTTCTGAAAAATTTAAATGGTAAGTAGCACACAGTACAAATTCCAGAAAATAAGTTTGGCAATTTGAGTTGATGAGCCGCTTTGCTCTCCATTTCAAGATGGCCTTTTGTCCCTCTATAGCAAACTAAGTAAGTAACTAAGCAAGCAAGCAAGCAAGCCCAATGGGACAAAGTCTGCTATTAGATTCATGGCACAACTGCTTCTGAAATTAGCAAAAGTGGGCAAAATTTGGCCCCAAATCAGACTAGCTTCCTAATATTGACACCTATTAGAGTACCGAATAATCTTCCAAGGGAAGCAGTGTGAAAGCACCATCTCCTGAGATGTTTTGAATTAGATTGGACCAAACCTCGGGAAATACCTGACAGGGAAGAACTCTGCACCATCTAGATGCAGAATTGTTTTTTACTTAGGCTACGTGTATGCTGCAAATGGAGGTGTGGCTGCAGCTCACACAAGCATACTCTCATGCTAGTGTTATTTAGCTAGCGCAGCTAAAAATACCAGTGAAGAAATGGCAGCACAGTCTCTGCAAGTCGAATCAGAACTCTGGGTACACACTCATGTTACCAGCCTATGCCAGGGTCCATGCAGCCAGGTCTTCACTAATATTGTTAGCCCACCAGGTAAATTAAAGCTAGTGATGCCTATGAGAGCTACAATCACCCTTTCATCTGAAATGTAGAGCTACTTTTAGATTGTTCTGTGATTGTACAGTGCCTAGCACAACAGGTCCCTGATGCAAGACCGGAGCTACTGCAATACAAAATAAAAGTATAATCTTTATTGTAGATGCCCTACTTCTATACACTTCTTTAAAGTATATTTCCCCATAAACTATCCTGAGGTTGTATTTTTCACAACTTCAGTTGTCAACTAGCATGTCATCTTTTCAATTTATTAAAGATCTGGGGACAGATCCCAGCCCACAGAACAGACCCTTTTCATTGCTGCAGTAGTCTCTGCTTCCATATTTAAAGGCAGAGGGCAAATTTTCACTCCTGGGAGCCTGAAGGTAAACTCTTAAATCCATATTTAGACACCTAAATAGAAATCAGCTGATTTTCAAAGAGGAAAAACAGCTCTCATTGACTATGTGGGTGCTCAAGCACAGTTGAAAATAAGATCACTTGTCCAGGTGACTACATTTCTATTAAGGAGCCTAACTTACAGGCACCCAAGTACGAATATTTTGGGCAGTGACAGTACAATATTTAAATAATAAAAAGACGCCGCAATACAGTCTAAACCTTGGTTGCACAAGTGTACAAGCAATGAAGAGAGGAGGAAGGCATTGCAACACACAAGAAGATGGCCCCAGGCCATTACAATATGCAAGAAGGTGCCAGCGCCTATGCTATATGAAGGAGAGTATGCACCAAGGTCTAACTGAGGCATGGCTTGTTGGACCATTAAATAAGTTTGTGGTTAGAAGTTGAGTAGGTGAGTGAACTTGCTGTAATGAGCATGAGCACTGACTGATAAAGATACCTGAGGGTATCATGCTGCTCTTGCTCAGAGGAAAGGTAACAGCCAATAGTCCTCCAAAAAACAACCTGGCCTGAGACAGCAAGATGCCCCAAGCTAAGCATGCTGCTGGTTACTTGTCACTACAAACATTGTGTAGGCATCACCAATCGAGACAGGATGTGACTCTTATCTGGCAAGATGTGGAGACAATGTTCCAAATGTAACACACGGATTCCTAAATAGTTGTGTTTGTGATATGGTATGAGGTGGTCTTCTGCCAACACATCGAATCATAGGACTGCAAGGAACCTCGACAGGTCTACTAGTCCAGTCCCCTGCACTCATGGCAGGATTAAATATTATCTAGACCATCCACGACAGGTGTTTGTATAACCTGCCTTAAAAATCTCCAATGATGGAGATTCCACAACGTCCCTAGGCAATTTATTCCAGTGCTTAACCACCCTGACAGTTAGGAAGATATTTTCTAATGTCCAAGCTAAACCACCCTTGCTGAAATTTAAGTCCATTGTAATTATGCTGTCGATAAGGTGAATAGTTCTAGATTTTTATTTTCTTTTTGATTCATTTTTATCCATTTGAAATGCTCTAATAAGACAAGCAAACTGGGACTCTTATGGCTGAAAAATGATGTGCATATCTTTCACCAATCCACTGCAAGTTTCCTCTATTAATCTGTCCATGCCCCTACAGATGCCTGTATCTCAGAATATGCGTCTTCCTTGAGGGTCTACCAAACTGTTAAGATTCTGTGTCTCTTTTATAAAAAGGCCAAGGATCTGGCCCTGAAATATGGTCCATGTATCCAAAAACTATTAGAGGTTGCTTCAGCAAAGTTAAATGCTTATTTTTTTGACAAAATTCCTATACTTTTTGGGTAACCCAAGAACCCTTTCTTTTCCCAAGAGTTCATCAGAGATAAAGAATAAGGGCAGTTTGCATTTGTTTCCCCAAACTTTAAAAGTAATTGAGGAAAAATAAAATGTCAGAAACAAGCTCACTCAGGTTCCATATCGGGCTGAACAGTTTTAACGCAGTGCTTTTAACCAAGATACATAACTGGATTTTGAAGCTTCACCCTAACTTTGCAAGATTTACTCAATTACTACACACAGTTTTAAGAAGTAAGATGGCTTCTATGCTTCATAAATAGCTTCCCCAATATAAACTGGAGATGGGTCCAAATCACTAAGTTAAGAACCATATTTCAAGATAGTTGTCAATAGGGAAGGCAGGACATTAAGCTGAACTTCACCATAGTTCAGGGTGTTGGGATCCAAAGTTTTATTTTGGCTCGGTGCACAGAGCAGACTCAGGAAGTTAATTTTCTCCTACCGATACTACCTTCCTACCACACATTAAATCTTTGAGAGCAAATTGACTATACAAAGGTACTACTGCTGTTTCTTCTGGCTATTAGATTTAACTGTATCATGTCCTATTAGGGAGCCAGAGTAAGATTCCCTAAAGCACCAAAAAAAAATCCCCCAAAACAAACCACATGTCCAGTACTGAAGGATTGTAGGTGAGTCACAGAAAGTTTAAATGTTTAATAAACAGAAATGACTAATATATGGGGAGAGAGAAAAACCTTCCTTGTTGTGAATATTTATTTTTCTTTTTAGATGCGATAGTCCGCTTGCTAGCTAACTGCCACATGGTGAAAACAACCAACCAAAGGAAAAGGACCAAGACTATTTCATAAAATTATTTGCCATCTTTTCTGAAAGCATACTACTTCAAAAAAAGTCTTTGAAAGATGGCACATTTATAAGGAACGACGGTATGCGTATAAAGCAAATTACTTTAAGCACATTTATCTGCTATTAAAAAAACCATTTTCTCAATTATTGCACTTGCTTTCATACAGTGGTATTGTAAACATGTGAATTTCATGTAGCTGCCTTATCACACTCTCAACAAGGTATAATGCGACTGTGTCTCTGCTGTCAGTCATTCACAATTCTTCCTTATTACAACCTCTGCTTATTGCGCTTTCTGACTGGTAAATACTGCACTATTATAATTAGCCATATTCTTCATTTTTGCCTTTTAAAAGTAAAGTATAAAATCTATCAGTCCATATTATTGAACAAGCAAAATATGTTTCCTAATCCTTGTTTATTGATAAATCCTTAAAACGAGTGAAGTTAAGGAACAGCCTCTTAACATTATGAAATGTTCAAAGATAAAACTATATAACTATAATTAGTAATCTTTACCTATTTCAATTTAATGCATTTGTTACAAAAAATCTTTGTTTCTACCTGAGCAACACATTTCTCAAATATTGCATCAAAACTCTAACAGAAAACATCACTTAGAGCTGATATGTACTGCACCCCTAAACATGTTGGTTGATTCTACAAACTGTGTCTATTGAGAGCATCAACTGCATATTCAGGTCTAAATCAGATTAGAAAGTAATTTAGACAATTGCAGTCTCAATAAAAACCTTCTATTCTATCTCTCTGTAACTACTGTATCTCTCTGCAACTACCCTTTGAAATTCTGTTTCCAATTCAGACATACTACTTACATATGCCATACAGGCAGTCAAAATACTGTACTTTCACAGACTGCACTGTGGTTTGGAAATTCTTAAGCTGCGATTCTCCATACTAAACTTTTCCTTTCATAATAAAATTGAACAGTTAGCTGTTATCTTTCAGCTCACCACCCTGTCATAATTACATTGCCGAACACTTTTTCTTCTTACCCTTGGTGTGCATGGAGAGTAGCATGATCAAGGAAATGTGAAGCTGCCAGTTTGATTCTTCCAGCCAACCCATTGCTGCGGGAGAGTAGGGATTATGATTTGCCTGTGTTCTTCTGTTTCTTTTGCTTTTCTTATTTCACTGTGCTTCGCCTCTGTCAGATCCTCCGACAAGTCTGCCAGCAAGCCTGAGAGGATAATGTGAAAGACAAGCCTGTTACAAACTGGTTCTGTCACCACATAGACCTCAACTGATCACCTCGTGGGGAGGACAACAAAAGGGCAGCAAGGATCCCAAGCTGGAGTGGATTCCTGAGACAGGAGCATGGATTGACTGCCCACACAGGGATTTGTGTAAACTTGGAAGCTGCAGCCGGAGTCTTTAACTCCCTCTTTACTTTACACATACAAAAAACAAAGCCCTGAAAATTCATATGAAGTTTGCATTGCATTTTTCAGCGAGATGTAAGCAAACCCCTCTTGTCAACTACTTATAAACTGTTTGTTTTATAAACTGAGCGCTGCCTTTGGCTTTTGTTTCTGGAGTCACACCAGCGTTTTCCTATGCACTTCCAATATTAAGGGAGAAATAAGGGTTGCTCTGAAGCAATAACAGAAGACAGCTAAGAGAGATAAGAAATATAGAATGTCTGTGTCTGCACACTGTGTCATTCAAAATGAAGTTTTATTACCCCACCCCCATGAACAGTGATTTATTGGAAAATTGCAATAAACAGATTTTTTTAAAGGTCAGTGGATTTCTCATGTAACTGGACTCCTTTAAATTTATATAAATCACATGAAACTACTGTAAGTATATTAATGAATTAGAAATGCATACAGATTTCATTAAATCTCTCAACTGTGTGCCATTGGTCACAGTTGCAATACACGCTTTTTGTATTCTGCTAGAGGCTACTCTATGTGTCAGAGTTCTAAATTACTGCTTTCTCCATTTTTATACAGATAAATATTTATTTCAGTTTGTTTGTTTATTTATTTATACACAACTGAAGTCCTGGGGACAGATCCTTCACTAATATAAATTGATATCGCTCCAACTGACAGATTACACCCGCTAACGATCTGCTGCCTGCTTTTGGTAAATGGAAACAGGAAACAGATGTACGAACAATATTACGGTATCAATATTAAAAGTTTGCGATCTTCACTTCTGAATAAAATTCAATAAAAACACTAAGTCCTGAAAAGGGAATGTAACAGGACCTCACTAATCCACATAGAACAAAATTAATTGATGGTCTCTCACCATCTCTGAGCAAAGATTTAACAGCTGAATACTCTAGTGAGGGCTCACATTGGTCATATATATTTACAAATATACTACAGTATTGTACAATTACTAGTACATATTGATGTATTATCATTAATAATTAAAATACAGTATAATTTTCTAAATAAATGAGCAAAGTACATTTTATGATGCATTAGTCTTGCTTTTTTATAGTCTTTGTTCCCTTAAGACCTGATACTGCCCCACTGAAATCAATGGGAGGTTTCCGATTGATCTCGAAGGGCTAGATCCTGTCACCCATACTTGACTAGTACCTTAACTCTACAAGTCATCCCATTACAGCTCTTCAAATAAGGGACCATCTTTTGGTTATATTTTTGTACATCACCTGGCAAAATGGAACCTAGATCCGTGACTGGAGCCCCTAGGTACTACCACTATATAAATAAAAAATCAACAACAACAGTGCAACAAATGCTACTCAGTGCGAGTAAGACTAACCTCGCCCACTGCTGGCAGAAAAGACCCTTGCTGGCCAAGTAAAAAAATCGAGTAATAATACTGTCTGCCTCCCAGACTTCAGCGTGAATTAGTGAGATTCTACTGCATTGTATTTACTTTTTCTTTCCTTATTTTTTTTTAATTCTTTAGTGACTAACTACATTATACCAAATACACTAACAGGCCATTCTGGCCATTCCCATAATTTTCCTTCATATAGAATTGGAAAGTACAGAAATAAAGAAACATGTATGTTCCCAGTCTCATCACTGTCTGTTCTGAGATTTGCTGTACATTTTACACCATTTTTCATGGGAAAAACATGATCCTATCTCCTATTTTATTTTTAATATGTGTGTTTTGCTTCAAAGGCATCTTTAAAGTTTCTCTCCAGAGTTCACATATAAAGCACCAGTGAAGCTTGGAATAATGGTTCAACTACTGACTTTTAAGCTTGTTTCTTTTACAAAAAAACAAACAAACAAACAAACTCACTCACTCATGAACATACCATATCCTTCACCAAAAGTCTACAGAACAGTCCAGTCAAAACAGTGAGCGCCCGGATGAAACGGGAGATCCAAGTTCAAGATTTCAACTGGTACACTACCCCATAAAGGGAGTGACTTGAGCTGTTCTGTATCAACCTCTTGGGCTAGAAGTGTTGAGGAGCTGCAGAGGAGTGTTGAACATGGGTATTTGCGGGGGAGGGGAGGTTGGTTAATAGCACAGTCACCGTGATATAAGTTTTTGTGAGTGAAGAGGACGTCAAGAAGGGAGGGGGGAAATGGAGGATGGGAACTATGATACTACACTGTCGTTAGCAATAAATGCTCCAAATGCAGCCATGTCAGTCTTAGAAGTATAGCTGTGAATTTGAAAGACAGCTATCAAACGGGGACAAGCTAATCTGAATACTTTAGAAAGCCAAGGGGGACACATTTTGCCCCCAACCCCACTAACATCAAAAGGAGTTCCACATGCAGACTAAAGGGAGTGTGTGTCCCTAAGATCAATGTTTAAGTCATGTTGGCATCCAGGTATAGATATCAACTCCCAGGGCTGCACTAGGAGAGGATTCTTGGACTCCCGAGCTATGGTTGAAGCAATCTTAGATGAAACAGCCAGGCTGAGCCACAGATGGGGTTGCAGTGGCCAGCTCAGCGCTACTAGAAACCTGTTGGGATGGGCTTGAGGTAGCTGGACTGCCTGGCTGAGCAACAAGATCAAAGATGGAGAAATAAGGAAAATACAAAAGTTCAGAGAGGTGGAGGGCTATGATGAAAAGCCTGCCTGGGAGACCCCCCCCCAAAAATTCTGATGTCTCCAAGCACCATTAAGCACTAATCAATTCTTGGCAATCCCCTTTCGATATAATTAAAAATCATAGAGGTTTTAGTTTATCATCAGGGAAAGATGGATTCCTTTTGCGGCTAAAACACAGGGTGGGGAGCCAGTAGATCTCTCTATCTAAATTAGGCATTGCTAGAGTATCCATCATGTGAGTTATATTCCTGACTCTGCTACTGACTTACCCTGTGGCCGTAAGTATCTAGGTAAGTGGCTCCAATCTGTGAAATATGAATAATATCATACAGTACAGAGGGAAGTTATGATAGTTGAGCTGTGGAACACAGATGGGGGAGGTCTCTGTTGGATGTTTGTTCTTTCAGAATATTGGCTATTAGCAGTAGTTCAAGAGGCTGTCTGTTTAATTGTATATTTTTAATGAGTGTCAAGGATGCTCTTTTTGGTAGTAGAGTGCAAATCAAAATGAATACAGTAATAAATTACAATAATTACAGGATTTATAGACAGACTCTAGGGTTTATGGATCTTCCATTCAGTCCCAGAGATTTAACTGGCATTACACACTTATCCATTGTACAACATACAAGCAAGAAAAAGCCCTGCAAAATGCTCTGTGGGCGGGGTCATTATATATCCAAGAATGGAAAGAAACTTTTTAAGATATCACAAATGTGGAAAAAATCTCAATTATTTCCACAGCTTGGAGAATGACATCATTGTTTCCATAGTTGTTAATGTTATCAATGGTCTAACTCTAGATTTTATTTCTTTACTGCTAATTATCCTATTATGTATACATTTTCTTATTTTTAAAAAGCCCTTTACCCATAAAGTAAAATTCCTTTCTAAGTGAAACCATCAACCAAATGTGTCACAGTTGCAACATTTCATTGAAAGAGACAGGAAAACAGTTTTTCCCCTTCCCAGCTTAAGAAAACAACCAAGTAACTAAACCAGAGTAACCAAGCAACATCCACATAACTAGAGAGACACCAATCCCTACATTAAACTTGGGTTCTTGTTGTTTTGTTTCTTTTTGACAAAGACTGGCAGTGAATTTTTGAAAATAATTTTATTTCATTATTTATATTGAGGTACCCCCTAGAAACTCCAGTCATGGACCAGGATCCTATTGTGCTAGGCTCTGTCCAAACACAGAACAAGAAGATGGTCCAAGCTCCAAAATTGCTTACAACCTAAGTAATGGGCCCCCCTAACAGCTATGTTAAAATTCTACCAGAACAGCATGAACAGACTTGAAAAATACTTTAAGACGTCAACTATTTACAGTGTATTAGCAGTGGAGCTCAGAGGCCCTGGTGATAGGTGTGGTGTAGGTATCTAGCCAGTTAACTACACAGGTGTTAGCAGTGGACAGAATTTTCATCATAATTTGAAGGGAAAAAAAAGGGTAACTGAGCAGAATTTGTTTTGCCAGATGGTGTGTTTAACTCCTGAGCAATCTTAACATTTTTATTTTATTTTATTTTTTAAAATTCAAACAACAAAAGTTGTGAAGCACTAAACAATTTCTGAAGGGATTTGGAGAGTTTAAAAAAAATCCCACAATCGAAGTGAGTTTGACACGTTTCCCCAAGTTTCTTTTCTTCCCACTCCATTCCCAACTTGCAGCATTCCACATCATTAGACATCAGCAACTCAAAGAAGAGAAGTTCATTTCAGCCACTCAGTGAAAAGACTATCACTTTGTTACAAATAAACAATCCCCATCCCCCCACTTATTTGAATGAGCGGTCTAGTATTCTGAGCACGTATTCCTTTGGCTTTCAGAGCTCTGCCAAGGTTCCCCGTCCTTCCCCCACCCCCACCCCCTGTACAGAAAGAGGTAAAAGGAGAGAAGGAGAAAATCCCATAACTTGTCCAAAGCATGCAGAGGATGATTTGTGTTCTCACTTACAGAGTATGACTGTCACTGATGATCTGCTTTCAGGCCTAGATTACATGTGATAAGGGCTGACCTTATTTGAGTATTCACACATTATGCACTCATGGAGAGCAAGCTGGACACAAAAGTCCCTCACATGTTCTGGGCATCAATCAAGCTCACAGCATGGAAGCTGCCAAACTTTTCTTCCATTTAACTCAGGAGAGGAAAGGCTAGTTCAAGACAGACTTAATAAAGTTTAAAGCTGTGCCACAGTATATTTGGGGTCCATTGTCTTCTAAAAGTGAGCTTTTCGACAAATTCTCAGCAGTTACCACTGACAACAACTTGTCTTTAACAATTTTTTTTTTTGCAAGGGAGGGGAGAGAGAAGACAGGGAACAAATGCAGAGCCAGATTCTTAAAAAAACAAAAAACCTCTTATTTCCAGCTGTTTACAAACAACTAAATTATTGCTTAATATATGAATATATTTTTCATTACCTAGGATTTTCATCCCATATTTGTAACCTTTTCCTGAAAACTAGTGCATGCTTCAGGGAAAGACTGTATCATGATCATAGCCAATTTTAACACTAAAATCTTTTATTGCAGGAAGATTGACACCTAACACAACACATTTTCTGTTTGCACCAGGACTACAAAAATGTTTTATCAACCCTCACTTTGAGTACTCACATTCAGCTTAAAACCAACGATACACAAACAGTAGGCAATAGGGTGCACACGGCAGAAGGAAATGTGTGTGTATTTATAGAATGCACACATCAGCAGGGCTCAAAGTGCGTCTAAATAGGCCAGAAAGCCATTCCAGTACTTCTATCATGGCCACAATCAGTTCTACAGAATTTAAGCTTTCACTTAAAAAAAACTAAGCCTCTTGGCCCCTATACACGGTTCATTTCCAGAGTTTACAGGCAATGTGAAATAATAGCTTAATGAGAATATGTGAACTGCTCTGCCCATCACATATTGTTAACTCTGGAGTCTAATTATGATAATGGGTCAATATTGTTTTCTCTTCCTTTGCAAATAATTTTAATAACAACCTACAGCTAATGAGCTTTTCTGGCATGGCTGGAAATAATGTAAGTTAGAAATGAAGAAACTTATCCCCTAGAGTTACTGCTGGATTGTTCCATACAGTATATTTTCCCATGCTTTCTCCAGTCTATCTTAGATGTCCTGCATTATGCAGCCTCCACTACTTCCCTTGGGAGACTTGTCCACAGCCTGACAGATCTCATTATGAGGCGGTTTTTCTGCCTTTTCCAGGTGAATCTTTTCTTAATTAAATCCCATTACCTCCCAGTTATACAAAGTAAGAATGGTACGAGGAGAGGACCATAGGGGATGGGGGGAGAGCAAGCCACCAAAAGAAGTCAACAGACCACTATGGTATATACCCCAATTAGCGCACAGAGGGAGATAGCTATCAGGTACAAGGATACACAGTAGCCTCCAAAGAAGATAGAGAATGAAAAAAAGAGGACAGCCTCCAACTAGAGGAGGAGCAGGAAGGTAAATGAGGAGCAAATGGATATCAAGATAGAGTTCCAACAGACTACTTCAAGGGACCAACACAGCCACAACTACACTGCAAACATATATTTTATATAAGATATAGGATAATAAAGTCATAAATATAAATGTTATAGCATCTAAGGGCTTTAGTGCTGTACATGGCATGACGCAGTTGAGTTACCAGAACTAATCATTCACAGTAAGATAACATCATAGTTTTACTTACACACACTCTCTCTCTCTCTCTCTCTCTCTCTGTTTTGACCCCAAACTTGTAAGAATGGGACACTTTTTGTTCAGAAATCTTCACTTATGAACATTACAGAGAACTTCCTATCACACGTATGAGAACAATTTTGTAAGTAGGTATAATTTACTCAATTGTAGCAAGGCATGAAACAAAAGAAGGTTCAATTATAGGTCTGACATGGAGTTGTACATAGTCCTGTACTCTGTAAACTTGCAGTTAAACCATTTTCAGCATTAATTTAACTGCTGACACCCACTGTCAGCAACAGATACAGGTTTAAAGCAGGAGATGGTAGGGTAGCAATGCTAATGAAAGATTAAGAATTCAGTCCAAGTGTTCTGCCTTGATTAAAGTATTCTTTTGAAAGCATTAGCTGTATGACATTTGGATCATGAGAATCTAAGAAAGGTTAGGTTTAGAAAGGGTACATCTGCACTGGACTAAAAGACCTGAGACATGGCTGCAGCTGGCCTGAGTCAACTGACTCAAGCTTGGGCTGCAAGGCTAAAAACTGCTGTGTAGACCATTGAGCTCAGGGACCCTCCCCCTTCAGAAGGTCCCAGATCTCAGGCTCTAGCCCAAGCCTGAATGTCTACACTGCAATTTTAAAGCCCCACAGTCTGAGCCCCGTGAGCCTGAGTCAGATGACCTGGGCTAGAGGCAGGTGTTTAATTGCCCTGAAGCCCAATGTTTCTGTTTCTTTTCCCCCCTGGTGTGGAACTAACATATCAAAGATAATTTGAAATTTCAGTTTGCAGTTGTTATATTTGTAATGACAGTACCACCCCCGTCTACCCAGCATTACAAATTCATTTGTCAGCTTCCAAGGCATGACTGTTTTATAGAATGAAAACAAATTTTTTAGACAAGGCTGAACCACAATCTAAACTTGCAAGGGAAGAATTTATCTTCAACTTTGTAAAGCTAAAGCTCTTCACTAGGCTCATTGTATTTCAACAAGAAACCATCATCATAAAAAGTGCCTGTTTAGAAAAGTTGAAGGAGCTCAGAAATGTGTATTCCCAGCATTTTGTACTAGTTCCCAAAACCATCTAGCACATGTATAGTCACTGAGGCCTGGAACCTGCAATGGGATTTGCCTGCACAGAGCTCAGGGTGGGATTCGGGCCTATGTTCGTAATTGTTCTGACCAGAATTTAGAAAAAAAATTATTAAATTTCCACATGAACTTTGACTCATGAAAGTTGATAAACTGACTGAGCTATGCCAATGTGCTTCCACACACATCATAAGGAGTCGTTATTTAGGGGTAAATGGTTATTTCAGTCACCTTCCCCATTCGCTTCTTGGCTGAGAGTGGTTGAAATAGATTAAAACAGGAGGGGTCGCTCTCATGCTCCAGCCAAGGAGGAGGAAGAGCTATTGTGGAGTTTTGCTTGCTCAAGCCAAGGAGAGGAGGAGTATACCCAGCTCTAGTTGTTCTTCCCCACCTACTGCGTAGTTTAACCGCTGCTATTGAGACTGCCAATAAGAGTACAAGTTGTGGTGATTTTTCCAATGAGGGTCACTGGAATCTGAGCTGAGACCAAGAAAAGCCAAACTTCAGCCATTTCCAACCTGATTTGGTCACCAGTTCAAATCCACCTCGGGTTGGTAGCCAATTTGGTTCCTGTTTCTTGACTGGATGAGCACAGCCAATATGGTCATAAGGATGTAGCCAAAGACTTTTTGACTCATATTCTCAGAGGATATTACTCCATTTTGGGTGCTATCTCTGAACTAACTGGAAAAAACGGTGGGTGGCAGAAGCAAGGAGTTTCTCTATTTCTCCGCAATGCAGAATCCCATGTTAACTTCTGAAAAATCACTTAATGTGCTTTACCTTACACCTCATTTCCCTATCTGTAAAATGGGGCTAATGCCTTCCAACCTCACAGGGATGTTTTGGGGGCAAAAATCCATTAAGAACTGTGAGGAACTCAGATACTACAATTATAAGGGCCATATGAGTATTTAGACAGATTGGAATTTAGGAACAGACATACTGGATCAGAGCAACTGCGCCTGGCTCCAACAAAAGATATTTCCTTTTATTAATCTTAAATGTGTTGCTTTTTCATTTCAGTCGGCTGTCTCTTGTTCCTGTACAACATGAAATGTTAAACAGGAGAATCCAGTTTACCTGCTTTCTATATGTATAAAATTGTTATTTACCTTATCATGACTCCTCTTATTCATTTCATTTCTAAACAGTCACAGTATTTTAAATCCTCCGTCACAGAAAATCTCTCCATATCTCATTTTAGTCACATATCTCTTCTTTGTATTTCTTTTTTGGAACAGAGTGACCAGAAATGAACAGTGTTCCAAGAGAGGGTGACCACTGATCTATGCAGTGGCATTTAGATATTTGCAGTATCTATCTCGCAGTTTATACAGACTAACATTTTGTTTGTTGTTTGACTATGCTGCACATAGAACTTGCCATGATGACACCAAAATATTTTCTTAATATGTTTACATTTAATTTAAAACTTAGGAACATGCATGAGTATTTAATATTATTCTTCCAACCTGGTATTTGTCAAGGAAGAGTTTATTTGCCTGCTCACTTAACTTTGCTAAGTCTCTCTGAAGTTCGGCATCTAAAGTTCTAAAATAACTTTAATAACTTTGGTCATCTGCAGATTTTTCCACCTCTCTTTTCATCCCATTTTCCAGACCATTAATAAACATATCAGATGCCACCAGTTCCAAAAGTTGCTTATGACCCCCCTTCCTGAATAAATATCCACAATTTGTAAGGGGCAGTATTCCTACAGAGTGCATGCCCTCTCCTGAACATACCAAAGAGGAAGGCCGTACCTCTACCAGAACTTAGACTTTTTTGAGGACCTCCCTCCCAACTCTGGTAAGATATATTGTTTAGTCATGCTCAAGATGGTTTTCTGCATACACGTCTGTGTGGTTGGCATATATTAATGCTGAGGTTTGCACCCTAATCACCTGCATTGTTAGCTGTAGAACATCTGACTGGACATGAGCAAGAAGGACTGAGACTCATACTGAGGAGCTATAATTCTTAGTTGTTCAGAGCCTGCTCATGCTGAGCGAAAGCAGCCCTAAAATGTGAGAACTTGGACACCGCTTGCTTTCATGCAGCAAGAAGATTTGGCAGCTGCTGTCTACGCCTCCCTCCCTCTTGCATTTCTCACCACCTGGGTGCCTCAATTTAGCCCTCTGCCCTGGACAGAAGAGAAGGTAGAAGCTCTAGGGCACGGAACCCAGTATAGTTCTCTGCCACATTTGGAGGTGTAACCAGAATGCATGTCTCTGGGAACTTTCAACCCTGCCTGACTCTGTGCACATGGTACTCTAACCTACTGATAGAGACGGCCGCTGTACAACTTTGGCTTGCGAAATCCATCTAAATGGAATATTTATGGATCTGAAATGGAATCTGAAATATTGTGCCAATCTAGTATAAGTTTTGGTGTCCTTGAAACTTTTGGACAAATGGCATTTGGTGGGTGTGAACAATATGTAGAGATAAACTAGCGCAAGGTTTTGGAAAATAATTTCACCACTTGTAGCAAGTCCTATTATTTGGCGGGAGGGAGGGGGAAAATTTACAATATTTGATATAGTATGTTCCCATATTTAACGAGATCCTTTCATCCCAATTTACATTTCAGTGTCCGATTTATTATTCCATGTAATACAGCAAGCTGAGAATATCCAGTCAGTCGTATATGACACCTTTACTCATAATACACTTGTAATTAAATTTAAGTACCTGTATATTTACAATGCTAGGAAAGCTTTATTTTAAAGTACCTGAATAAGAGCTCTGTGAAGCTTGAAAGCTGTTGGTCCAAAAAAGATATTATCTCACCCACCTTGTTGTCTATCACTAAAGTAGTCCTGGAACATAATTTCCTTACATACCTCTGTTGCTTTCTGGTTAACATTTTCCCACTTTAAATAATTTTTCCAAGAGTGCACAATAGTTCAGTTACTTCATTTGCAACCAAAATTACTCTATGGCCTGAGTTATGCAAAAAATTAGACTAGAGGACCTAAATAAATATTTCTGCTATGTTTTCAGATATTATTCACATATTTAGACAACTTTTCCTCCTCTGTTAAAAACAATTTGTATTATAATTGGCGATGGGACAAAATCAAAACTTCAAATCAAACCTGAATCTGATCTGGACCGTAACACCAACTCTTTGGCCCACCTCTAATTAATACATTCAACTTTAAAGCAAACAAAACTAGGTACTATCTGCTGGCTTAGGGGATATAGAAATAAGAACTTCAATTACACATGGACAGAGAAAGTAATAGCTCAAATATCAGATAAAATTATTTGAGTTCTATTGCATGACAATATTCACTACACTTGGTGTAGTTCTGGTAGATTAAAATGAATTTTAACAAAAAAATGTGACTGTCTCTTTAAAAAAATAGACAGTTTCTTTATTTCCTCAAATTCCTTCACCTGTCCCCAGTTACACACACAGCTGCTTGGGGGTTTTGAGACTTTTTGTGAAGTAACAGTTCATGATAATCTCATTAAATCCTTTCTAACACTTTCCAGTTCATACAGGATTTCCTCAGCCTGGGCAACTGCAGCATGGATTGGTTGTTTAAACAATCTTGCTGCAAAAGAAAGTAAAACAAAACCCGACTTGCAGAACAAACCATGGCAATGACTGACACAGTGCAGAGAAAACAGAGTTCAGTTGAATGTGTGAAACTAAAACAAACACTGAGATGCAGAAACTCTCTTCAGTGGCCCAGCTATAATACAGCATTAAAAACTTAATCCCTGATATCGTCTGTGTGTGAAACAAACCAAGCAATAACCATAGATTCCTTTATCTGTGAATAGTTTTGTTTTAAAAAAGAAAAAACTTGACTTCTTAATTTATGAAGGACCCATCTCAAAGTAGTAATGAGGGACAGTGTACAGGAAAAAAACCTACAACTGTACTCTTTGCTCACAGAAACAGGCCATATATATTACACTGAGTAAGAGAGAAACATGTTTTGAAGAGAAAGAGATGGTGAAACCAGAGAGGTTAAAATGGTCAGAGACATGACCTGATTAGATATGCCCTGCATCAACCTTGAAGACAGTCTCAAAGGAATTCCTGCAGATATTTTCAAGGAGCAAAGTCCACAGACAGGATCTCTGGGCCCTGGAAGGCCTTTTCTGTCATATAATCAAAATGAGACAGGGAGAACAAGAATGGCCAGGATGCTGTCAATTGCACCAAAGAGACAATTTGTCCAACAGACAATTTTCAGAATCCAATAGAAAATATTTTAGAGGTACTACTACTACTGCCGTTGGACACATTGACCATCCCATTTTAGCACAGTCTCATCCATCTAACAGTTTTATGAATGGGGCATGCTTCATTTAGATGTACTTTCATGTTAAAACACATTTCATTCTTTAATTGCCAAGAAATATTATTTTCTGCTTGTCTATCTAGACTTATCCAAAAGAACTATGCAAATTGCATAATTTCAAGTGTAAAATATATAAAGATGAGGGAGGGCTGGAGCGCTCAGGGACCTGGTCACAGGATACAGAACTTTTGAACGGCTCAAATCCAGCACAGGTCAGTACTGAGCAACAGTTATTTCTCTCTAATAGCATTTTAACAGCTATACAAAATCAGCGGGTGGTCTCAGTCTAGTTTTTAGCAGACACTTTCCACATCAACAGTAACTGGCACCATAGCTGGCCACCTCAGTAAAGACAACAGGATTGATGGGGCATATCACAGGACTGGATCACAATGATAAAGCCATGTGCAGGAGCTTTTCTGAGGCATTCCATTCATAAATGCAGGAGGTTAATGTTTAGGGATGTCGATCCAGCACCTTTCATCAGCTCTGCATGCAGTTTCTAAAAGTTACAAAGTTTGCCTTCTGGAGGAGTATTCAGCTGTACAAAATTGAGACTGCCAATTAACTTCCTCTTCCCTTACCTGATTAGGTGGGCAAGTCATCCTTATAGCCCTACCTGCAAAGAAACACACACCTATGGCTTAATCTGTTTATTCACCATTCAAAAGAATCTTGCTGACTGAGACGTCACATACGCTATGTGGCAAAGAAGAGCCCTTTCCTTGCCTCCTACATAGTTACGATACCTAATGTAAGACAGACTTGGAACCAAACCTCAGCCATTGAAATTCTGAAAATCTTCCTTCCCACTTCCTCTATCACAGGCCAGCAGTATACCACAGTGATTTACAAGGATGAGGCTGGAGAACAGGTTATTAGATTGAGGGTCAAAGCTAAAAATATTATAATGTCCTTATGAGGCTGCTGATACGAATGGTCTGTTGGCTAAACATTCTTCTCCAGCGTCAACTCAGACAAAACTAGTTGTACAAATCTCTAAGCATGGTGCAATAAAAATGTGTCTTCATCCAATGGGACAGGTGCATTCTGCCCTCGAACAGAAGTAAACTGCAGTGAGTCCATGACATGGACCTCCAAACTCACCCCAACCCAAATACCTATCTATGCATGAAGAGCAGCCCCACCCATTGATCTCATAAAATCACATTGCCTAGAAACATTCTATTCATTGATATGCTGGAGGAGGCCCTCAGGAGCTCCTTGCTAAAATTCCACCACTGAATATACAGAGTGGTGGAATTATTTCCCTACCTCCAGTAAATTCAACCCATCTCCAGCTATTGCAAAATCTTCCAAGATAGACAGGGTGTATGCTTGTGCTGCATAAAGCATACTTCTGAAGAATAATATACATAAATCCTGCTTGGCTTGGATGATTCATCAACATATCTTTATGGCTAGATCCTCAGCGGATGTAAACCAAAGTAGCTCCATGGACTGTCTATGGGCCTTTCATCTCCATTGAATTGTGATAGTTGTCATACTGTTACCACCCCCCCCCCCGCAATGAGATTAGAAACTCACAATTCTAAAACAGCCAAACCACTTGGACAACAACAACATTACTTTTATTCTATCCTTCTGTCCCTTTAGTAATAAGCGACCTGATTCTACAAGAATCAACGTACTGCATGTTCTCAATTCCTACTGACTTTAGTTTAAGGTAATGAGTACCTCATGAGAGTAGAGCCAACGTTTCTGTTTTCTACTTTAGTTTTGACTAGTGTGGATGAGACAATGTATGTGTTTAAATGTGCCAACCCAGTACCTTGGATGCAAGAACAATGAAAAGAAATACACTAATCTAAGCATTTGCAAATATTTAGATGTAAAACAAGGAGTAAACATAAGACACTAGAAGACACCAGATTACTTTAAACATGCAGCTGGAGAGTGTCACTGTGACATAAGATTATTAGATTAAAATTAAACCTGCAATTATATAATATCAAATAAATAGCACTGCAAATAAAAGGAAACATGTTTCCATAAGAATATGAGTGGTATCCAAGTAACAATTCCACAATAATATATTTTCAATTACAGAATTACAATAGACCATTCTTATTTTTCTCTCTAATGCTATGTGAAATTAATTATTGTACAGGCAGCTGAATATTATTAACTTAAAGATTCTGTTCTTTGTCTTCATAGTAATTAGGAAACATTGGGAAGATCAAACCCTGATTGTATTACAAAAGTATCTACAAACCAAATTTCAAAAATTGAGTTTGTCTTGTTGCCCTTTTATTTGGCTGTGTAACCTGAAGTTTGTTTCATGATACAGCAATATTGTTAACTACAATTGCCAGAATGGCCCAGGTACAGTACAGTAGAGAGTATTAATAGCAGAGATGTAAAAATTGTTCCTAATTATCCTGTTCCATAATCATAACAGGCTACTTTGTTATAAAATGATAAAATTAACAAGATTTAGAAGGTAAGCGAAGATATATCAAGCTTGGGTGCCTGCATTAGGCACCTATATCCATATTTTTGGTGCCCGAGTAAGAGGTTAGAGGTGAGATTCTATGCTGCACCTCTAAGCCACACAGCCCACAACTCACAGTCCCAAGGGAGGGAGGGGGCCTATGTTGGCTTTAAGTCACTTTGCCTCCTGCCAACTGCAGTCCCTGGTATAACAGACAGTCCTAAGCTAAGTTCCCTCTGAGCTACGCAGCAGGCTATCAAGGGCTGCGCCTCTCCCCCAGCCCCACTGCTGGAACGCTGCTGAGGCAAGAGAGGGCTGGGGGAAGTCCTCACTCCTCGCCGCAGCCCCGGGGCAGCCTGCACTCCAAACCCCTCATCCCCGGCCCCACCTCAGAGCCCCCCCAGCCGGAGCCCTCACCCCTCACATTGGAACCCTCTGCCCTAGCCCTGAGCCCCCTCCCGCACCCCAAACCCTTCATCCCCGACCTCACACCCCCAGCCAGAGCCCGCACTCCAACCCTCTGCCTCAGACCTGAGTCCCCTCCCACACTCCAAACCCCTCAGCCCCACCCCCACCACATCACCTCCATATTGGTGCACAGAACAAAATTCATTCCGCACATGGATGCAAAAATTAGAGGAAATATTGGTTCTAAGGTTTGTCTAAATTGTGCCTGTCTGTCCCCAGCTGCCCATGGGCTGCAGCACTTCAGCACTATACGCTGTGGCCCTGCTCTTTTTGCATCCTTCCCACACCAGCCCACCCTCAGGAAGAGCTGTGTTCTACCGTTCCTCTGATGGTAGAATCTTCCTGCCAGATTCTAGGGCTTTAAGAACTTCTTTAAGCCACTCTAGCGTTTTTACTCAGGGTTTTTAAAGATGGCATCAAACATGCTGAGCAATCATCATTTCCACAAACTTCAGTGGTTGGTACAGGTGCTGAATTCCTCTGAAAATCAGGCCCTTTTTATGTAGGTGCTTAAATATGAATTTAGGCGCTTGAGTTAGGTACAAAAGTGTGAAAATTTGGGCTCCCAGGTTTTTATGAAATTCTACAGAAGACCTACACCTACAGTCAGCAGTGACAATGCATGAAAACACAAAGAAATTAGAAAATGAGTTCTCTTATTTGCTAAATTTCCATCGCTATAACCATGTTTATGTAACACTTGATCAGTCCGAAGATGAACATTTAATACGAAACATGCCTTGATATGTAAACCTGCACTGAAAGAGAGCCAGCAGCACATTATATTGGTGAATTCCGCATGAACGCACGAATTGCATAACCCTAAGGTAAAAAAAAAATCCTCGATTTGAGATAAAGATTTATTTTCAAATTTAATAATAAATATATAGGTAAATAAAAATAAAGCAAGAACCAAAGAATTGTTCCCATTCTATAGTACTGAAGGGTTATTTCTGAAATTAGAAAACTATCAATATATGCAAATGTATTACATGATGAACAGTAATTTTTGCTTTCCATGAAAGCTATCTGCTCTACGTATGTAAATGGTTTAAAGGACATTCCCGGCATTGTGTCAAGTCAAAGGCATCCCCACTAGAGTTACAGAAATACAAGCGCTCGTCACTCTGGCAGGAGAGGGCTCTAAAATGCGACTCTGAAGACACGTACAGCACAAACCTAAGGACCACAGGAGTTCTGCTGACATGTAAAATGTTTATCAGTTGTTTTTCATCAAAGGGCAGGGACAGTCTTTTTGTTCTGTATTTGTACAGCACCCAGCACAATGGGGTCCTGTGCTGTGACTAGGGCTACTAGGAGCTACCGTAATACGAATAATAAACAAACAAAAAGGCTCTAGCAGGACTGTCATTGACAAAATTAGAAATTCTTAGAGTAAACATAAGAGGGTTTCTGCTCCCTTTTGCTGCAAAGTGGCATCATCATCATCAGCATTCTCTTCCCCTTTCACAGCTGTGTGTGTGAATGTTACATGGCCAGAAAAATCTTATTCACAATGGTCTTCATCCCTTAATGCGAGTTCTGTCATTGACTACAATGGAAGCAGGATTGGGCCCAGTTTGACTTAAGTACTCTGTTCATTCTCTGATCAAACCCAACCAAAAATACTTGATGGAAAAAAGGAACCTAGATTAGAATGATAATGCGTAATGCCTAATAAGAGAGAAGAATAAATTCGTAGCCTGTCTGCCAGCCCTGTATTTCAACAGTCCCTACTCTACTGTATGAGCAAATTCAGATTGCAATTATTTTTCCTAGGGTGCAATTAAATGTTGCAACCAGTGTTAAGAATAAACAAAATTCCAGTAACAGGCAACACTCAGATGACCAGTTCAGGTTCAATGGTTCAGTGCACATGAATATCCATCAATACCACCAACAGCCCTAGCAGTATAATGAACCTTGCAGCAACTCAGGCAGGCAAGCTACGCAATACATGGACATAATGTCTCTAACTTACAGCAAGTCACATCTAACAAGCAATTCAGAGCAACTCTTACAGCTCATATAGGCACATATTTAAGAACTATTTACAAAATTAGCCCCATTTTGTCTTTAAAATGTTTAGATTTGCTTCATTATAAGCATTTTGAAAACAATTCTGGACACACAGTAAAAAGCAATATGTACCATATGTGATATTCAGCTCCACTGAATTGCCATGGTAATTAGCAACTTATTCTTACACCAGTTAATTCAAGTGTGAACCATACAAATGAAACACACTTCCCCTTTTAAACAAATGCTTAATATTTTATTATCTTTAGAGATGTTTACTTATTTTTTTAAACTTTCAACCACTGTCGATAGTGCTAGAGATTCCCCCCTTAATAGCACCATTTTGGGCACTTCTTGAAGTGCACACCCTGTTCCCAGCTCTAGAACCAGATATTTGTTAAAGGGACGCTCTCAATTTGAAATCTGGTGATTTTTTTAAAAACAGGTTCAAATAAGTTTTATATACTACTCTGGCCCTGAATTCCCATGCCAAAATTAATGGTTTTACAATTGCATATTCCTGTTTTTAAAGGTGTTTTTCTTTTCCCCATGTCTCTGTGAAAGCCTCACACAAACAACAGAAGAAACCAGCTATATGGCCTAGCAGATAAAGCATTACATTGGGGCTCAGGGGTTCTATTCCTGGCTCTGCTGAGGGCCTGGTGGATGATCTTGGGCAAATCACTTCCTCCGCTCTGTGCCTCAGTTTCCCCATATGTAAAACAGAGATAAAGATACTGTTCTCCTCTGTAAAGGGCTTTGCGATCTACTGATGTAAAGTGCTATATAAGAGATAGGGTGTATTATAATTAAAATGAAATTGACTATTCAAAAAGTTACATCAGATATACAAGGCAAGCAAACTGAAAACAGTATTTTTTTCAATAGTCTCTCAGTACAATAATTTTACTTGAAACAACTGTAAACAGTTGTAAATTCAGACAGAAGGTAAGTTTTAAGTTAATGGTGTCACTTTAAGGTATAGAACATCTTTGAAGATGGTCCTGCTTAAGCAATTCAACACTTTCCTCTCCATTTTCTTGAGTAACCTATCCTTATGCTGTCCCATTCAACACTGCAAAAGGCTGAATATTATTTCTCATATGTTTAGCGCAGACTAAGAATTCCAATCACAAGGGAAGTGCATTGCTCAATGTGCATTCGTCCATAAAATATTTCACCAATAGTTTTCATTATGTTGCTTTAACAATTAGCTCTCTGATGACCAACTCTACAAAGAAGGTCCCTTCTCATGATGAACCTGTATTACCTGCTGACAACGATCAATAATCTCATCTCAACAGATCTAAAATGGGGGTGGGATAAAAAGTTTGTCTTCTGGAAAGTCTGAAGACAGTTCAATCATAAATACTACTTTATTCTTTGCCCCCATAATATAACATATTGACAAAGAGAACTTGGTTCGAAACCCAAATCCAAAACCTCAAACTTCAGTCCCTGAAATCTGAAGCTATATACATATACAAGAACTATACACAGCAAATCCTATCCGTGGCTCTCTATTGGCAACCAAATAATGGGGCTCACTAGGCTGCCCTTTGAGTTTTGTTTTAAAAAATAAACAGTGATATAGCATTTAAAAGTAATACTTCTGACAGTTACAACACAACACTTCACGTTTCAGCGGGGGGACGGGACCTCAGCCAATTGCTATGAATTCAACGTGAAAGAGAGAGTAGGAGGAGTTAAGGGAGACAAAATTATTTTAATCCCCTTTCAGGCAAAAAATAAAGGGAAAGATACAGGACCACTGAATTGTCACTTTAGTTAATACAAGTTCGTTGTGTCTATAGATTTCTGAGTAGGACTAGGACCTCTAAGGGGAAATAGCAATCTAGGCTAGAAAAGAAAACCAGCCGTTGTGTAGGGGCACTAAGGTATAGCCAGTGTGACACTGATGGGCTCAGAGTGGGCTATTGTTTTGCCTGATGTATTAAAGCCATGAAAGGAGGAACCGGTACAGCTGGTCACCCGTGGGCCTAAACTGGCAATTCTTTTAGTTTGCTCTTCCTGATGAAGAGCTTTCACCATTTGTAAAATATGGTACTAAACCCCAAACTGGGACAATTTTATCTCTCGTTTGAAAAAATTATATCACTTAAATTAATTAATTGTATATATAAATATATGATATAGGTGGAGCTGGTAGAGCCATCACTATTTAAGATTACCTGATACTTCCCATTATAAGGCTCTGTTTTCAGTTGCTTATAACTTTGCCAAACTGTAACCACTCAGGCTGAAATTTCTCATGCTGGGTGTCTGCCTCAGAATAAATCCTTCACCATAGTTTCTGCTCAAATGGGTCAGTTGCTTCAGGGAACGAGATTAAGGGGAAAATAAGTTGTTTCCCCACTGCTAATACACTCCTAGAACTTTTCACTGAGAAGCGCAAACACAGCCAAGCTTTGCAGCAAGGGTTAGAAATTTGGCAGGGAGGTCACTGTGGTGTCAGGGATGTGCCTTTTGCCATCCCCAATGAAAATTTACCCAAATTATAAGCCTTCAAAAAAAATTTCTCAGTTTGCACATGCTCACTAACAGCATGTTAGAGTTTGGTAGCTAAATTCTCCAGCAATTCCATCTACACAGAACATGCTCCTACCTGGAGCTGTGGGATCTCAGCAGGACTTATCCTGTAATTGTTCCTCCCTGCTGCCAGAGGCCATGAGATATTGGGTACTGGAACTGAGAGAGACACTCTCCTGTGCTCTGAAAATCTGAATGCCCCCTGTACTGGCACTCAGGCAACACAGAGGAGGAGGAAGCTGCTTGATTGGAAGGCAGAAGGTAAGGAGCATGGAGGCAGGGGGAAAAGGTTTGCAGGAGCTGGATTGTGGAACAGAATGAATAGGGAAAGCAGGAGCAGGTGGGGGCAGTACAGGAGGGAGGATAGATAGGAGCAGAGTGGGAGGAACTGGGGTAGGATGAATTGATTAGAATAGGGGAGGGGACAGGAGCCAAAAAGGTTGGATAGGAGCAGAGCAGGTCAGGTACAAGGGCTGGGCAAGATCAGAAAGGTCTGTAACCACTGAGCCCAAACCACTCCAAAATCTGAAATTGAATCCAGGAGTCCTGCATCTCCACTGTCCTCTGCTATCAGAAAATACCTATGAACACCTGCTATCAGAAAACACCCATTGAAAAAATGTCTCTTCTTCCCCTCTAGTGCCTGTTCCACACAGAGGACAACAGCCTACTATTGCTATCAGTTACTTTGTTAGCTCAAGTGGTTGATGTCTGTGCTATAGATCTAACCGTCTGAACCCTATTGATAACCCAAGTTGAGGGACACAATATGCTTCCCCACAATAGAAATTTCTGTTTTTTAGGTTTAGGAAACTGCATAAAAAATAACCTTGGTTAAAAGAAAGTTAAGGTTGCAAAGTCAAGATTTCAAAAGTTAGGAAATGCCTGTCCATATATACAGGTACAGCCTGATGTGAATGAAAACAAATGCACTAAAAAAAAATCAATGAAAACACCAGCTGAGCTTTAACTCTGGCGTCAAAAACGTTATGCTGTCATGATACAAAACCACAGCAATATACTTTGATCCAAGTATTTACGGCAACATGTAAACAAATAAGAAAAACGTGAAAGGATAAAGCATGTCTTAAATTTAAAGAAACTACACACGAATATTAAGGAATGATGGCCCTTTATGGCTACGTAGAAAGTCTGTGGACCGCCAGAGATCTGTAGTCACAGAGGCTACTCCAGATTCATAGAGAGCACTCTACTCCCAAGGAAGGAGATTCCAGGACAACTGGTCACCAGCTTCCCACAAGCAGAATTAGATTCCTACCAGCCCAACTACCAGATATAATAGGACTATTGACAAGGAATTCAGTGAGCATCTCCCTTCCCTCTGCATCACATAAGATCCTGATGTGGAAACAGTGCTTCTATGCTTGACTGATTCAGAGGACGCTTTTTAAAACAAGGTTTTTATTTTCACTCCTCACATTAACTCAACCATTCTTCTCAGTGGGCTTGGAAGGCTGCAGATGCATTTGGCTGTCTAAGGCTGTAACAGAAAGTCATATAGACTCTTGGATAATTTTATAACTCCAGGAAATACTAATCAATGTAAACATCTACATTCTGATTCAACACTGTACCATTATATTTACATCTTTAACAAGATTTGACTCACTTTCTTTTGGATTACTATAGAAATGTCTATGGCTGGTTTTGGCAGTCCATTAAACATACTCAACACATCACCTCTGACTTTCAGAACACTTACTGCTCAAAATGATTTATTGGCATCAGTACTTCCTTCTTCAGAATCATATAAGATACAGCACATACAAATGAGATTCAGTGTTCTCATCTGTCTTTCTATACAAGCTAAATCTGGCATATCTTTCTGCATATGTATCAAACCTTGAAATCATCTGGCTTTTCCAAAAAAGGTTTACAAAACAAACAACAAGAAAACAGATGCACTGACCACATAGTCAAAACTACTATTCCCCCCACCGCCTTTTTTTTTGCTCCTGTTTTTCTTCCTTTAGTAATCTTAATAATTAAAGAACAAATTCATTTGTTAGGCCATTTGTATTAATAATGGACCCTTTAGGTTCTCATGGCAAAAGCAATGCGTGCTGAACAAAGTAAAGAAAAGTTAGACATTTTTATGGCTGACCTGGAACAGCTCTCGTCCACTCACGCCCCTTCTCTACCTACGCTACATTGATGACATCTTCATCATCTGGACCCATGGGAAGGAGACTCTGGAAAAATTCCACCACGATTTCAAAAGCTTCCACCTCACCATCAACCTCAGCCTGGACCAATCTACATAGGAGGTCCACTTCCTAGACACCACGGTGCAAATAAGTGACGGTCACGTCAACACCACCCTATACCGAAAACCCACCAACTACTATGCCTACCTTCATGCCTCCAGCTTCCATCCTGGACACACCACACGATCCATTGTCTACAGCCAAGCACTGAGGTATAACCGCATCTGCTCGAACCCCTCAGACAGAGACCAACACCTACAAAATCTTCACCAAACATTCTCAAAACTACAATACCCGCACGAGGAAATAAGGAAACAGATCAACAGAGCCAGATGTGTACCCAGAAGCCTCAGGTACTTCAGGACCAGACTTCAGGACCAGACTTCAAAGAGAAACTGCTGAGCTTCAGTTCATCTGCAAATTTGACACCATCAGCTCAGGATTAAACGAAGACTGTGAATGGCTTGCCAACTACAAAAGCAGTTTCTCCTCCCTTGGTGTTCACACCTAAACTGCTAGAAGAGGGCCTCATCCTCCTTGATTGAACTAACCTCGTTATCTCTAGCCTGATTCTTGCCTGCATATTTATACCTGACTCTGGAAATTTCCACTACATGCATCCGACGAAGTGGGTATTCACCCACGAAAGCTGATGCTCCTACATGTCTGTTAGTCTATAAGGTGCCACAGGACTCTTTGCTGCTTTTACAGATCCAGACTAACAAGGCTACCTCTCTGATACTTAGACATACTAGTTATTTCACAACCTCTGGGGCTGTTTAGTAAGGTAGCTGCTCCTTACAGCTTTCTTCACTGTTAGAGAAAGAATTCTACATATCTTCACCAATATGAAATCTTCAGCCATGCTACCCATTTCCTTTTTCCACACATGCTTTCTGAGTTCAGACCGCTGGGCTTTACATCAGGGATTCTCAAACTGTCAGGACCCCTCGGGGGTCGCGAGGTTATTGGGGGGGGGGTCGTGAGCTGCCAGCCTCCACCCCAAACCCCGCTTTGCCTCCATCATTTATAATGATGTCAAATATATAAAAATGTGTTTTTAATTTATAAAGAGGGGTAGCACCCAGAAGCTTGCTATATGAAAGGGGTCACCAGTACAAAAGTTTGAGAACCACTGCTTTACATCAACAACCATCTGTCCTGGGGACTGGCCACTGAGGGGCTCAGGCACCCAGACTACATCTGTCAAGCGCTGCTAAGAGAATGAGACAACCCTGATCCACCCGTGGATAGTTAACTGCCTCAGTAGCTGGGCAGCAGCTATTTAGGTAAGGAGCACTTAGGTCTAATAAAGACTTACTTTGAAAACCCCAGGACAAAGGAAGTTCGTGAGGGAAGAGACTCCTCAGGGGAACTGGTTAGGAATCTACTCCCAGTGGTGTTTCTCTAGAGAGCAAAGGCTCACAGACAGAAGGACAGGCCCAGAGAGTAAGTGCCCCAGGTACTTTCAAACTGAGTGTACTCTGGGGCTAGAGGGGTGAGGCAGGAATCTGATTAACCTGGGACGAGGAGTTTCGGTGGAGTAGCTTATTGAAACTTTAATTTATGTTTGCATGTTGTCCTTATCTGTTAAAGAAATGAGACCACCTGAAGAACATGCTCTTTAATATGAGAAAGACCTGCTTGGTCATGTTTATACCTCGGGTGAGGGGAAACTGAGTCGGGGTCAGCTGCAGAACCATGCCTGACCTCAGCGGGTGCACCAGTGTGACCGTCAAGCCATTACACCATCTGACTGTCTCTAACATAGTTCTCTGACTCACCAGCAACAGTCCATTCTTCAAAATCATGCCGATAATACTTGTGCCTGGACATTATGCTGGAGAGCCTGGGGTATGGTCATTCTTCCTAACGCAGCTCTACTTCTACAGGGAAGCTTTCCAAACACAAGTGGAAATAAAAAGCGGAAAGAGTTAAGGGGGATTGCTAATGTGAGGACTGACAAGTTAAGCCTAGAGGGGAGTCATATTAATAGGAATTGGCTGAGGCTAGTAACTAGTTAAAGGGAAAAAAACTCATTTAGAAAGTGTTAGAAAATACAACAGAATCAAAGAATTGTTTTGTAGCCCCTGTTTCTTAAAGCTCCAGCTTCTGGAGTTATTTGATTGGATAAGAATTTCAACTTTTTTCGAACTTTTAGCCCTCATAATTGCAGATAAAAGCTTGAACCCCAAAAGCGCAGAAACCAGAAGGCAAATAAAAAAGCCAGTCAATTTATTTTTAAAAAGCTCATGATATTTTGGGGCCTGCCTCATTATTTTTGAATGCTTGGGGTTGGCAACGTTGACTAGGAAATAGTGGAGATCCCACATAAACCTGTAGTTATTGCTGGGCTTTAAATATAGCCAGGGATCACAAGGCTCACATAGCTTTTTAAAAGCCTCTGCAAGCTTAAGTAGATCTACAGTGAAAAGATGCACTAACCTCAACCCTGCTCAGAGCTTTGGCTAATCATCTCATGGCAGAAACAGGTTAAAAAAACCCTTACTTCACTTTCCCCTTTTTTCAGGGTTGTGACGAGTGGCTCCCCGGCTCTGTCTTGACAGGCAAAAGAATGTACTTTTCAATCATCTTAGCTCAAGTCATTTAATTTAACATGATTGAAAAGACCTTTTCACACACGCTAAGACTCAGGCTAACATGTCTGAAACCGTGTTAGCTGGCCATATTGTAGTCTAGTGGGGGGGGTCTAGAGTATGTGCAGTTTTCCCCATACAATCACTCCATTTTCTCACCTAAATGTGAAGTTTTGCTGACACAAGTGCATGCCCATTTTTGTATGTATACCTGTTGCACCTGGTTTTGAAAACAGAGCCCACTGTTAAAATTACACGCATGCTACATGGCATGAAGACCAAAATGAAGAAACCACTTTCTTACATTAGGCCTTGAAATACCATAGGGTTTTGTTTGTGTTTTTTTAAACTCTCTGGGATATCCAGACACGGTGGCTGAACACAAAGGTTGGGTTTAATTTCAAATCAAACCTCAGTATTGGTAAATGGAACTATGAAATTGAACAAGATCACGTTTCATCCATAGTATGGTAAGGAAAGTATGAGAAACCTCATTCTACATGTAATTTGAATGTACTGAATATTAGAAGTGCAAATTTATATGGGATTACTGAGACCCTCTGATGGTCCTTAAAACACTATCTGAGAGGGTTGTGTTAAATTAACTAAGCTATTTTTAAATATAGCTTCAAATGCATTTACTAGGATCTCTCACTCTCTCTGATATTTATAGGACATCAATCCAAACAACACATTTTGCTTTAAAGTCTTGAAAATAAGAGAATATAAAAGTGGTGGTGATGGGAGTGGGGTTAAATTCACATGGTAGTTTATGCATTTGCCAGTGAAGCAAAGATGTACTTAAAGCGAAAGACAAGTAGCAGGTCACCTCAAAGGAAACAGAAGGAGTTGGCCAGGGAGGAGAGAAAGGCAGAACAAGAGCGTGAGAAAGGCCAGAGGAGAGGCTTGCATTAGTGTGGGGGTGAGAAAGGCAAGCGGCCCAGTGGCCTAATGTGGTTCTCCATAGCTGCCAGAATGGTTGCAAAAGTTAGAATCTCTGATGAGCATCTGCAGGCCAGTTATCATGCACCAAGATTAATGCTGCACAAAGCTGTAAAATGTGCCCCCCACCCAGTTATAACTGGGGTGGTGGTGTTTTGATTTTGTTAAATTCAGCTGCCTTTAAGAAGTGTTACTTTTCAGATGACCATTTACAAGGAATTAGTTGACATGTTCATTTAGCTGCAATTATTTATTTCACTTTAAAAAAGAATCTTACAGAATAGATCAACCATGATAAATATTTATTATTCACCTCCTCAACATAACATAACCATGATGTTTTCTTTTAAAATTACACTGCATTGTTGACACATTGCTCATGAGAAAGAAATCATATTGCAAAGCTCATAAAAGAGAATTAACCAGCTGTAAAAAAAATTCAGACTATTCTGATCTAAAACCTCACCATTTTATAAAATCTCTCCACAAACCAAACAATCTGAAACATGCATTCATCACTGAAAAACACTCCTGTTCTAGTATTTGAAGCTTCTGGGAAATATATTACTACAATCACTGCTTAACCACTGATGAATAGGACTCACAGCTCTCATGCTCTTTTGAGACTTACTATTGCATTTCATTTATCCATAAAAATAACATTACTAAAAATCACAATGGTAATTTTAAGGGAGTAATCCTGGAAAGTGCTGAGTGCCCTCTGTTTCCAGTGGGAGTTGAGCGTACTCAACAGCTTGAAGGTGCAACTCTGAATTCCCTTAGCATTAGGAATTCAAACCAATATTTCCATGCAGGGCCGGCTCCAGAGCCCAGCGCGCCAAGCAGGCGCGTGGGGCGGCGTTGTCGGGACAGGGCGGCATTTGGCTCCGGCGGGTGCGCTGGTCCCGCGGCTCGGACGGAGCTCCTGCGGATGCTCCACCGGAGCCGCGGGACCACCACACCCGCCGCAGGCACTTCTGCCCCGGCCACGGGACCGGGGAAGGGCGGCGCAGCACGGCGCCCTGCTTGGGGCGAGGTATTTTATAGAGCCGCCCCTGTTTCCATGGAACAGCAGAAAAAGTTACTGGACCGAGATCCTAGCTTGAATCAACTCCCAATCAAGTTCACAGCCAAGTTGGAAATAAAATACTAAATACTGGTCATGGCTCAATTTATAATGCACAGAAGTCAGCACCAGAAAGACACTACATATAAAAGGCAAAATTACCATTACATTTAATAGTAAGGCAGAACTGAAATAGCCTGGAAACTAAACCATCTCTCCAGATAGAACAGAGAAGCTTTCAGAGTGGGGAGCCTATGTAGTAGTTGCTGAAAGAGGTATACTACAAAAGCATTTCAGAACATTACGGTTATATTTGCTAATTATAATCTTTGATTGTCTATCGCTATCCTGTTCCCCATGGTGATGGGTCAGTACTAACGTCATGCTCTAGGAATCTAGTCCATCTATCAGAGGAACTGGCAGCATCACATGGACAAAATATAATTGCCAAACCTAGCAGTTGCCTGGTCTGTCATTTGGGGTTACTGGTCATGACATTCTACACTGCCAGACTCTAGTTTTTTTAGAGAAGACACCAAAGGGAGAAACAAATTCTAAATTAATTTGCCATAGTCCTTGAGGTGCCTCCAGGTACTCCCAGCAGGTAGCCTAATGAGACAGTAAATAATCTCATACCACTTACTAACATCTTCTCCTCTGCCGGCTACTTCTGCAGTATGGAGCTGTTTCTAGATTACACACAAGTCTGAATGATGCCATTGTGGCTCTGAAACACTACATCCATGCTGGTTCCATATGCGGAGTTAGAGAGAAAAGAAGCTAACAGCAGAGGGAAGAGCAGGACACAGTTAAACTAGAGGCCAGAAGAGGGAAAAGGGCCCTGCCAGGAGTTTCAAACCAGGCCCACCTCCTACCAGGTCACAGACCTTCTTCTCACAACAGCATTCTCTAGGGGACTCTCAGCATTGCAAAAAGCTGGTCATTCTTGAAGTTATAAAATAATTAAAGATTGGCTATCGTATCCAGTACTTAAATTCTTAGATTAGACAATTACACCTTCAAACAAACAAACAAACAAAACAGTCCTAGTTTTAAAATAATTTGATTATTTATGGGGGCGACTAATATAAAGGGCAGTAACTTGGGACCATTTGAAAATTCTCATTGGCTGCTATCCCATGTGTCACACATCAGTAAAGATTTCTTATTTACAAATAAGTAAAGTGTATTTCTATAATTTGTGTATACTATATTATGGCATTAATACAAAATCAGGGTCAGTACCTCCAGCTACGGAAGGCCTTTTTCTCTTTTAATCAGAATCTCTATGTGAGGCGGCTTAAGCAACTGTGGTTTGGAGCATTCCTTTGTTTTTATACTATTCTTTCACCACTACAAGATGCTCCTTGCTGTTTTGCGATGTGTTTTGACAAGGTGGTATCAAGGTGGTGAGAAGGGATTTTTGTTGTTTGAAGTTTATAGCAACATTATGCTCACACATTGCTCATGTCACCCAAGAAATTAATAAAAAAGGGAAAAAAGCAAATACCAGACTTGACTCACCAAGTTTAAGGCTTGATCTTCACAGCATTAAGCTATGTTTTAAAACAGGCCATGTATAAGAAAAATGAGAAGAAAAAGCTGATTAAATTTCTAAAACAGAGCAGAAGCACATGGCTCTTTAGAATGTTGGTCTCCAACAGTTGTCCTGCAAAGTCATGGGGACGACAAGTAGCAATGGCTTACAGAATACTAGAAACACCTTTAGAGACTCCTGAAATCAAGTAAATTAAATTCATGCAATTAGAAGATCCCTCTCTTAGGGAGATGCTTAGACACTCTGGGAAGCAGCGTGGCCTTGTGGATAGAGCACTGGAATGGGACTCAGAACTGGATTATATTCCCAGTGCTACCACTAGCCTGATGGGTGACCTTGGGCAAATCACTTCAACTCTTTCCATCTGTTTCCCTATCCATAAAGTGGGGATAGCAATACATTCTTTCTAAAGTGCTTGAGGTCTACGACTGGGAAACATTAAATAAGAACTAGCTGTTATTGTTCTCAGTAAATGCAATCATCTGACAGCAACGGTGTACAAAAGGCTTTCCCTTTCTTTCAATAGTGTGACTTGCTTTCCCATTTTAGTCAGTGCTCTTCTAGCTAATGAAACAAAGCAGCCCTTTAATAAGCCATATAGTCCCTAGTACCTGAAGAAGAATCATTTAGACCTGGTCTACACTAGGACTTTAATTCGAATTTAGCAGCGTTAATTCGAACTAACCGCTCAACCGTCCACACTAGGAAGCCATTTAATTTGAACTAGAGGGCTCTTTAGTTCGAATTTGGTACTCCACCCCGACAGGTGGAGTAACGCTAAATTCGACATGGCTAGCTCGAATTAGGTTAGGTGTGGATGCAAATCGAACTTAGTAGCTCCGGGAGCTATCCCACAGTGCACCACTCTGTTGACGCTCTGGACAGCAGTCCGAGCTTGGATTCTCTGACCAGCCACACAGGAAATGACCCGGGAAAATTTGAATTCATTTTCCTGTCTGGGCACTTTGAATCTGACATCCTGGCTGGACATCGGGGCGAGCTCCACAGCACCTGCAACGATGCAGAGCTCTCCAGCAGAGGAGTTCATGTTATCTGTGAATAGAAAGAGGGACCCAGCATAGACTGACTGGGAACTCTTCGATCTGATCGGTGTGTGGGGCGAGGAGTCTGTGCTTTCGGAGCTGCGCTCCAAAACAGGGAATGCGAAGACCTACGAGAAGGTCTCCAAAGCCATGAGAGACAGAGGATACAGGCGGGATGCAACGCAGCGCCGCGTGAAAATCAAGGACCCCAGACAAGGCTACCAAAAAATCAAAGCGGCAAACGGACGCTACGGAGCCTGCCACCACTGCCCCACCAATGACCGTGGACTCTGACGATGGGACAGTGTCGACGGCCAGTTCCTCGGTGATGTTCGCGGACGGGGAAGATGAGGAAGGGTTTGTGGAGGACGAGGCAGGCGAGAGCGCTTACAACGCTGGTTTCCCCGACAGCCAGGATCTATTCATCACCGTCACGGAGATCCCCCAACAACCCTCCCCGGCCATTAACCCGGACCCTGAATCAGGGGAAGGAGCAGTCGGTAAGTGCTTTAACCATGTTAACTTTTATTCTTAATATAACAGGAATCTTAACTGTGTGAAAAGGAGGTCTCTCTAGATATGGGGATAGAACAGAAATCATCCTTGGAGATCTCCACGAAGCTCTCCTTGCGTTAATCGAAAAGCATCAGCAGGAGGTTCCTGGGAGAGCTGCCTTATTGGGTGCTCCGTGGTAGCACAGTTTTCCGCGCAAGGCTTTCATGAGGTACTCAGGGAGCACTGCCTCCCCGAGCACGGCTGCATCGGGCCCTGGTTTGTGCTAGCTTTCACGCAGCATGCGCTCTCTATCTCCTTCAGTGACCCTCCTCAGGGTGATCTCGCTCGGAGACTCCTGCATCTAATTAGAGTAATTACTGTAATTTTACGCCTGGTCCAAAGTATTTTTAAAAAATCTACGGACAGACGGCATAGCACAGACTCAGCACGCAGCTGCGTGACGAGCGTAACGGAAAGCCAAAGAATATAATGGACGCTCATGGAGGGAGGGGGGAATGAGGACGCAAGGTATCCCACAGTTCCTGCTGTCTCCGAAAAGTATTTGCATTCTTGGATGATCTCCAAATGCTTCTAGGGTCAAACACAGTGTCTGCGGTGGGTCAGGGCATAGTTCGGCAATTTGCGCATACACCCCACCCACCACCAGAAGTGAAAACAATCCTCTGTTGACTCTTTTACATGTCACCCTATCTTTACTGAATGCTGCAGATAGACGCGATGGTGCAGCACTCAACACCAACATCCTTGCTCCCCCCACGCTATGGATGGCTGATGGTACAAAAAGATGGGTAT
This sequence comes from Mauremys reevesii, assembly GCF_016161935.1. NCBI lineage: Eukaryota > Metazoa > Chordata > Testudines > Geoemydidae > Mauremys > Mauremys reevesii. The sequence goes on along the minus strand of NC_052627.1, from coordinate 25,833,498 downwards.
CCGTCCTCATCATCAGCCTATTGGCACATGGGGCAGTGCAAAAGGGCTGGTAACCATGCCGACTAGCATCAGTAAGGTCGATCAAGGTCGCCTGGTCCTAATTTTTCATGGTAGATGGTGCAGTATGGCTGGTAACCGTCCTCATCATTGCAACAGGGGGCTGAGCTCCATCAGCCCCCACCCTTCATTGTAAATAAAAGATTCAATTGCCCCTGGACTAGCAGAGGGATGATGGGCTCCTTCATCCACACTCCTTAATGTCCTGCCTGGACTATCATTGCAGCTGGAGGCTTCCTTCCAGTCATTTCTCACAAACAAGTCACTGTGTCTTATTCCTGCATTCTTTATTACTTCATCACACAAGTGGGGGGACAATGGTATGGTAGCCCAGGAAGGCTGGGGTAAGAACGGAATGAACAGGTGGTGTTGTTGCAGGAGCACCCCCTGTGAATAGCATACAGCTCATAATTTATGCAGGATCGGACACAGAGCAGCTGTGCTCTCTGGTTCTATGATACAGTGGTTCTCTAGTACACTTGCCCATAATCTAGGCAGGACTGATTCTATTTTTAGATACCAAAAAGGAGGGATTGACTCAGGGAGTCATTCCCAATTTTTGCTTTTGCGCCCCTGGCTGCTCGGCCAGGGGCACTTATGACAGCAGCAAATGGTGCAGTGCAAAAGGACAGGTAACCATGCCCATCTTATTACCATCTTATTACCAATTTATGGTATGGTAGATGGTACAATATGGCTGGTAACCATCTCTGCTGTCATGCAAAAGCAAAAGCATGCTGCTGTGTAGCGCTGCTGAATCGCCTCTGTCAGCGGCATCTAGTACACATACGGTGACATACACAAAAGGCAAAACAGTGTCCATGGTTGCCACGCTATGGCGTATGCCAGGGCAATTCTGGGAAAACGGGCTTGAAATGATTGTCTGCCGTTGCTTTCCCAGAGGAAGGAATGACTGGCGACATTTACCCAGAATCCACCGCGAAAATGATTTGTGCCCCAGCAGGCACAGGGGTCTCAACCCAGAATTCACAGAGACAGCCTAGACTCAGTTAATTGTTCGCAAAAATGTATCTTTGCAAGGAATTCACTCCCTGTTTCCCATCTCACAGCTTCCACTGTCTCCAGACCTGCCACAGCATCCCCCTCGCAGAGGCTGGCAAAGATTAGGCGGCGAAAGAAAAAGACAAGGGACAAGATGTTCGAGGAACGTATGGGCTGCTACCTAGCAGAGGCGGACCAGCAGAGCCAGTGGAGGGAGACCGTCTCTCTGTGCCAGCGCTCACACAGCGAACGGGAGGAGAGGTGGCGTGAGGAAGACAAGCAGGCGACTGAAATGCTGCTTGGACTAGTGAGGAGCAAGCGGACACGCTCAGGCGCCTTGTGGATGTTCTGCAGGACCGCAGGAGGACAGAGACACCCTGCAGTGTATCTGCAACCGCACTCCCTGCCACAAAGTCCCATACCCCCTCACCGAAAATAATCAGGAGGAGGCGGCCGGGGATGTGAATACTGTCACTGCACCACAGCACAGTGCTCAAGTACCCAAAAGCTCTCATACCCTACATTTGCCAAAGTCCTTCACTTCCAGACTCACAGTAGTCCCAATCCCAGTCCCATCCCCTAACTGTCTACTTAATTAATAAAAATGCTTTGCTGTTAATTACTGTTTCTGTTATGTTTTTCAAAGAAGACTGTGTTTGAATGGGCGTGGGAAGGGGTGGTTAATTGCATAGGACAGTCACCTTTCCCAAGGTACAGACACGGGGCAGGATCAGCAGCGGGTCACACACACGGTGCAGTCAGTAGGCAATCTGGTTGGTTTTGGAGGTGGTTTCCAGGATCTGTGTGGGCGGGGAGATGTGACTTTGCAGCGGGGAGGCGGTTACAGATCTTATACAGCGGTCCTTGTCCTGGACCGCTGAGTCACACAGCTGAGGAATCTGTATCCGTCCTCCTCCACCACAAGGTCACATATCCGCCCGCACACAGAATTCCATAAAGAGGGATGGCAGGCTCTGTTGAAAGAAGCATTCGGCACTGCGGACCGCTCTAGGAGCAGGAGCCTGTCATTCCTTGAGTTTAGAGGCGGTCTTTACATCACCGCACACCCTACCCAGCACAGCCTGCGTCCCAGTTTCAACCCTTTCACGAAAAGTCATGAATAAAGAAACCTTTGTTAAGTAATAATGGGACATGTATTTTATTTTTACACGTGTGCTGGAAGTGGGGGTAACGGGTGAACGGGTATGTAACCGAAGAGGAGAGTCAACAGTAACTGGGTAAAGAAACAGGGGCAGGTTCAGCTTCTCTGTAAAGAAACTGAACAGTCACAGGTCACGCTGCTCGCTGCTCGCTGGTATTTGAAGAGTTCCTTGTCGCTGTCCCAGGCGCCTGTATAGGGCTTCATGAGCAAGTGCATTAGCGGGCAGGCTGGGTCCCCGAGGATGACTATAGGCATCTGCACATCCACAACAGTTATTTCGTGGTCCGGGAAGAAACTGCCTTCCTGCAGGCGTCTGAGCAGCCCACAGTTCCTGAAAACACACGCATCATGAACCTTGCCCGGCCACCCGACGTTGATGTTTGTAAAACGTCCCCTATGGTCCCCCAGTGCTTGCAGCACCATTGAAAAGTAGCCCAATTTCTCAGCAGCTGACTGTGGAAGAGGTGGATGATAAAGTGCGAGGAGGAGAAAACGGCGATGATCGCAGCGGGCTCCATGCTTGCAGTGCTGTGGTGTCCGCGCTGTCACTGACCAGAAAAGTGCACGAACAGATTGCCCGCAGGCGCTTTCAAGGAGGGAGGGAGGGAGGTTGTGATTGACGGTTCAATGACGACACTTACCCAAAACCACCCTCGACACATTTCTCCCCCCAGCAGGCATTGGGGGCTCTACCCAGCATTCCAATGGGCAGTGGGGACTGCGGGAACTGTGGGATAGCTTCCCACAGTGCACCGCTTCCAAAGTCGACACTGGCCCCGTGAATGTGGACTCAGAAATTCGAATTAGTGTATTTAGTATGGATACACAAATTCGACTTCATAAGGTCGAATCCACAAATTCGAACTAAGTTGATTCGAAATAGTCTTGTAGTGTAGACAAGGCCTTGGTGTTTATTTGTAGAAATTTGATTAGAAAATGTTCTCTACCTACTAAGCTTGCCGAGATTGTGAAAACCTTCTCACTGGAGAAGGTAAAGTTACCTTTCACTAGAGCAGTACAACACTACTCTTCATCTGCCTCATTCATTGGAGCTTATTTTAACAAAGTTTATCTCCAGATATCCATTCAACATCTGACTGCTCCATTTCTGTTTCACTGAAATCAGTGAGCCGTCCTTTAAAATTCAATCATAGAGGCATTTGTAAATACAGACTCACGACTTTAACTACTCTCTTTTGTCTTCAACGACTCTCCATGAACTGCTAATTCGAAATCACACGCTTGGCATAAAGCATTCTCATATATCATATTTTAAGAAGGTATCAAACAGGCCAATTTTCCTTTTAGTAAAAAGAATTTAAATTCAAAAAACAAGGTAGCTGATCTTCAACCAAAACAAACTCATGACCTATTGCCTACCTTCCTTCTTCCTCACCAGTGTTAGTTTCCATCACTTGGGTTATGTAAGGTCTTCATTAGTGGCCTAATTCTACAAACACTTACTACTCATAGTAGCAAGGACTGTACCTGGTAATACCTCTGAAATCAATGGGACTACCCATGGGAGCAAGCACAAGGGCTGTCAGGATCCAGGTCTTTCACTGTATCCTCTTTGTGTTTTTTATTTGTCCATAAAGCATCAAGCATATTTATGTCACTATATAAACAAACAACAATAATAATAATAATATGGAATGCAACAGGAAGAACCAATCTATCCTTGGGCTTGTGCCATGCTCATCACTGTGGTATCTGAGCCCTTCACCCCAGTAAAGAATCCCTACAACCAGAAAGCAAAGATTTCTAGGCACACAGTATTCTGAGTTTAAATTATAGCAAATTAGTCAAAGTCTCTTAAAGAGCCTCAACTGCATGTAATTACTCTAGAATATCATTAGCACTGATACAGTGCAAGCCAGCAAACATACCTAAGCTCTTGAAAAAAAATAGGACACTGTTCTACACATGAATACACATACATAACCTGGTCACACTGCATTATTTTCATGAAAGGAAAATATGTTTTCTCATCTGACATACACTTTTTGGGAGATACATGAACACAGTTAGTATGTGGAGTTACTTGAATTAATAACTCCTCAGTTCCTACTCTCTTCAAACCCCCACCCCCATTATCCCAAATGAGTAGCTGGTCCCCTCTCGTTTATGTATAATTCCAGAGGGAGGACAGGGTGGAGTGATTTCAAAAAGGGGAATTATAAATACATCATTTACACATTAGATCTGAGTATTCATTAGAAGAATTAGCATAGACAGAAATAACTTGCACACTAACAAAAAACGTGCGTGTTGTTTGCCTAGTTCTTCCACTAGACTATTTGAGCCAGTAGTATATACAGTGGTATAACCCCAAGACACAAAGCACCCTTGAACCACCTTACCATAATAATGAAACTATTTTTATCATCTATGAAAAATTATAACTAAGTGCATGTGTGCTTAATATCTTTATTCTAAACATTATTTGCTTAAAATATTTGCTCAAGTGAACTAACCTCCTGACTTTGTTACTAAACATGTTCCTATACAGTAAAACTGAAATAATTATAAAAATCAAATTTACTTGTCCATTATGCTGTTGATTTAGGCCTCCATTCTGCAAAACTTTATGCACTGTGAATAGTCCCACCAACGTAAAGTTAAACATGTATAAATCTTATGGAGGATTGGGACGGGGGATTATTTATTTAAAACACCTTTCACTCAGCTTTTTCATGGGACAATGAAATAAGACCAGTCAGTTTCACTTTCTGGTTCTTGTTCAATAGCACAATTTGGTTTGCCATTTTACCAACTCAAAAAGTGTTCAGAAATTATGAGACAGGTCCCCAAAATCATGAGATTGGCTTAAAGATTATGATTTAAACCCAATAATTTCTAGATACCTTTTTATTTGCTTTCTGGGTTTTGAGCCTGTTGGGTTCATGTTTTCAAGCATTTCCCCACGTCATTGGACAAGAGCTAGGAACTTCCTTTTGTTGTTTAAATGAAAGCACAGAGTTCCATGTGATCACCTTACTGCCGGAGCTGGGGCTTTTCAGAAAAACACCAATATCATGAGATATGATAAAACTGCAAGAGGGGACAACTCTTTGTTTGGGTTCACACCAGCATGGGGGAATGCTTAGATGCTGCCTGCTCACCCCCCCTGCCCTGCCACCCAAGAAAATATTTAATTTACATTTCAAAACATTTTAAGAAAACATTTCTGTTCCAAATAGGCTTTCTAAAACCCTTTTGTACGAAATATAAATTTGGACTTTATTTTCCTATCATGTGACTACTACTGATATAGAGAGACTAGTGTGTTTTTTGTCCTTGGCCATCTTAGCCTGAGGCACCTGTGCGTTATAGCCAGAGAACAGGAACACTCCCTTCCATCTGTACCACTGACAATCATGCCATAGGAAAATTAGTTGAATATGTGCATTCAACCGAAAACTGACGGGAAAGGGTTAAATTTAATGGGGATGCGGAAGCCATGGGGTCCTAGAGAATCTGTGAAAAGATGAAACGTAGGCCACTATCTTTTCATGCCACCCATTTGACATCTGTTGGAAGAGGCAGCAAGGGACATTACCTTTGCAAATTTTCATTGGGTGATCAGTGTCTGTGAAAGCAGCAAGAGAAAGTGTGCGTTATTGTACCATTGCACACTGGATCCATTAGTTTCTGAACAGAGCACAGATTCACAGTATCATTTATTTACTTTACTCTGGAAATGCCACCCACTGCTTACTGACAATTAAGGCCTTACCAAAACAGGGGTTGTTTTTCATGCACAGCTCCAACATACCTTTAGTACAAGCGTATGAAGATAAACTAGGGTAACGTACAACTGCATTCCACAGTGGCTAGTAATAGCAACCATCAAAGATGAGACATGTCAGACCATTGCAGAAGTTTAGTTCCAATTCGAATTAGTGCAAGATATGAGACACAGTGTATACAAAGCCAAACTCTAACGTTTACTTTCATATCTTTGTAATATGTTTGTAAAACAAACTGTGCATTTTGTTCTAGCTTCAGCGACTTTGTGTTCTCTGGCCTGGAATGCCAAGTTTAGCTAGACAAAATACTAGCAAGAGTCCCCACAGAAGCAAGACACCTTTTGAACCCCTTACAGAAATGCTAAGGTAAAGTCTGTGATCTTAAAAACACCAGTAAACATTTACATTTTACAAATGGGACTTTCATACATTAATAAACTTTTGGCAAGAAAAAGTTACCACAAAAATTTACTTTGCTGTGTGCTGTTATTGAAGGTATTCCTCTACTCTTAGCATCAAATCAGAACACCTCCTGTTTTATCCTATAGTGAAGTCAAAACTAACGACTATGACACCACTGTCTAATACTATGGAAATTACTGTGACCTCACAAATCCTGCATTAATGTTGAAATGTAGACCTTGTATTAGTGGTTATACTACTCTTTACGCCACACAATTTTAAGCAGCAGCATCACACATAAAAGAGGTACAGGGGAGCAATCTCTTATTTAAGTAAATACAGGTTTTGTAATTGTAACAGGCACTGGCCCGCTTTAAGAAACCCATCAAGAAAAAAAAATAGAAGTAACCAATGTAAGATGCATCTATTTCAGCATGGATTTAAAGTTTTAGCTGGCTATATTTGCAAGTCCCTTTTTATAGGGCAATTGGAAAGAAATTTAGTTGTTAAAAAAATAATAATTGACCTATCTAAAACTGTCCCACACCAGCAGTGTTTTGCACATGAAAGGGGCTTGGAATTTTGTTTGTTTTTCAGTTTTAAGTAACACTTTTCCTGTAGCATCAAAATTTGAACAACATGAATGCAGTTTCATGGGCAAATAAAAGCAAACCCATGTGCACATTCTGAAACCCCCTCCCCCATGGCACACGTGGACTGGATCTCTTAGTAATTACAGTCTTTTCAACTCCAAATTTCAAGCTTCAGTGAAGATTTTTGTTTTAGACACAGTAATTCACATTGTTAGAAACTCGGAATCAAATTCGAGCCTTAAAAGTCAGCACCATGCTAAAATAGAAAGGATGGGAAGTTTATCTCTAACTATAAGTCTACTTTTATATAGGATAATTATGTCTAGTTTGTGCATAAGTGAAACCTGCAAATTCTTGAGTAAATTATCTCTGTTTATTTTTAACCCCCATCTAAAGCCTTCCTCTCAGAGAAAACATTACAGTACTTCTTTTCAACCGTTAAGTACTTTGCTTTTAAACCAAATCATGTTAATTTTCAATGCCACTTGATTTCTTTTTAAAAAGGGAACAAAAGTTGTAATTTACTGATTTAAGAATCTGCTGAAGAACTGTCTATTTAAAAGAGGAGACATTCCTCAGATAAATGGCATACATTTTTGGGGTGTTTTAATGATGCAGGAAATTTGCACAGAGGTGCTAAACTGGCAACAGTAATGAATCATGATGTGGTGATAGTACAATTGCAAAACTGTCCCTGACTAGGGAACTCCAACTGAAACAAAACAAAAACAAAACAAAAAACTGTCAAAAGTTCATGCACCCCTATTACACATTCATTTTAATTAAACAAAGAGATTACACAGATGCTGCTGACAAGAATTATCAAGAGTGAATGGAGCCACCTGCCCCTTACAACCCTATTAATTAGTACAGAATCTGAGGTGCCAATTAACACAAAGAAACAAGGAGGGATCAGTAAATACCATGCCAGGCTAACTTGTGAATTAACTCTTTCAGCTAGGCTCCACAACTTCATACACATCCCTGATGCATTTGCTAGGGTATTTTAAAAGCCTTTCACATAAAACCCAGAAATTAAGTTTTGCATACTTACTGTGATTTTCTGAAGGATGATGACTGCTGCTGGCTTTTTAAAATCTCTCATGCTATGTGGTTTAAAAAAAATGTATGATGCTCACAAGTTTAACGTAATATTTCTAGTGCTTAGGTTTACATGAGATATTATAAAAAGTTAGTTAAGTGGAAGGATGAGGAGTCAAGGGAATTCAGATTTATTCCTTGCTCTGCCATACACTATGTGTAATCTTCAGCAAATCACTGAGGGCTGATCCAATTCCCAACTGAAGTTAATAGGAAGACTTTCATTGAGTTCACTGGGAGTTGAATCCGGCCCCTAACCTCGCTCTGTTTTAGTATCCCCCAATGTAAGGTAAGGATAATGGGCTTGATTCAAGTCTGTTTGGTGGATCCTAGGTGGCAGGCCTCCAGCCATGAAAACTCCACTTGAAGGGAGAAAAAGAAAAGGAGTGCAAGTTGCCTGAAAACCCACTCTGTCAGGGGGCCCAGTGTCTGACGGAACATCCCAACGTGTTTACTCCTGAGGGCATTCTGCACCAAAAAATTAAAAATTCTGTGCACATTTTAAAATTCTGAAAAATTATCCAAATTTTATTTTTCAAATACATGTGGAGGCTCCAGCATGGCAGTGGGGAGCACAGGTCACTGGCTGCACAGAGGTGGGAGATCACTGTGAAGCTGCCCTCTCCCCCCTTCCCCAGGACATGAACTCAGCAGTGAGGCTGCACCCAACCCTGATAAACGCAAGGACTAGGACAGCCACAGAAACACCCCATGGCCCTGCTCCTCTGTGTGGACAGGCAGACTCAGCAAGGCAGGATCCAAGTGTGGAGGGGCCTAGTGTGGGGGATCCAGGTGTGGGTTTAGGGAGTTCTGAGTGGGGCAATCTGGGTCTGGGCAGTGGGGAGTGCAGGGGGAATCTGGATGCACAGGGTTTGTTGGGGTTCTGGGTGCAATGGTAATGGGACTCTGCAGGGGGGTGAAGGTGATTGGAGTTCAGCAGGGGGGTCTGGACATGGGGGGGGATAGAGCTCGGCAGGGGGGTCTAGGTGTGGGGTGCTTAGTGGGGGGGATCCAGATGCTAGGGGTGTGGGGCTCAGTAGGGTGGGGATCTGGGTGCAGGTGGCTCATTGGGGTGGTTCAGATGCAGGGAGAGTGGGACTCATTGAGGGGGGGTTCTGAGTATGTGTGGGGGTGAGGCTCAGTGGGAGGGGGTCTGGATGCATGGGAGCTCGGCAGATGGGGGTGCAGCTCCCTGTACAGGGATCCGTGCTGATGAGGGGCGATCGGTGCAGGAAGCGTGGGACGGGGAGTTTGCAGAGCTTCTTGCAGCCAAGGGAGAAATCTGGGGGTGGGTCTGACCCAGCCCTGGATGCCATGCAGGGGAAGAGGAAGTCCTGTCCTTCCCAGCCCAGCCAGGACTAGCAGCTGACCTGGTTTAGGGTAGGAGCCACCAGCCGGGTCTTCTCCAGTCCCACCTCCTGCCCCACAATGATTTACCTCTCCGCTGGCTGCCCTGGGCTCTGGAAACATACTGCTGGGGAGGGTTGCATGACTGCTCTTGTGGCTTCCCTTTGCTTCCCCATCAGAAAGTCACTTTTCTGCAGAGAAGCAAAGAAATCTTCAGGGGACATAAATTCTGTGCACGTGCAGTGGCGCAGAATTCCCCCAGAAGTAAGCATTGTCAAGCCTGACAAGGGAGGGGCAGGGCACTTGAGAGCCACAATGGTTCACTGCATTGCCTTAGCAGTTTGCTTCAGGGCTCGCAGGGAGCTTTGGTGGTGCCACTGGGAAAAAGCAGCAGTACTGTTTCTTGACCTCTTCTAGGGATGTATCCGTATCCTCCTATCCCTTCAGCAGAGCTGCCCTGCTGGTGCAGGAGAGTCAAAACTGCATCTCCTCTATGCCTCTGGGGAGAATCAAGCACACAGGGTGTTGCACAGCTTAATTCACTACTGTTTTAAAATGTGCTTTTTAACCTTTGGATGGAAGAGGCTACGTAATTACTACACATTTTTGTTATGATTACTGTAGTGTGCATTTATTGACGAAACAGTAAAACATTAACCTCTTTGGGGGAAATGATTAGTATGCTTTTCACAACCACCCAGCCAAAATAAAAGCTCACCACACAGTTTCCTGAAGGTCATTCAGCATATGTGAAACGAAAAAGTAACTGCTTGCTTACATTTGCCCAGTTAAGATCTGCATTAATGCTGCTTTGCCAACGTCAATAGTTATTGCCCTGAAGGGTGGCTTATTTCACAGAATGTTAATTCCCCATATGTACAGTCGCTCCACGATTACATTCATAGCAGTCAGAAGTGTGACATGGAACGGAAAACTGACCACTACTTATTTCTGTTAAAATATATAGAGAACTTGGGCCAATTCTAGACTGATATACATTCAATGTCACTGATTTGTCTTTACAAGAGTAACTCCAGATTTACATTGCTGTTACTGGGAGTAGAATTTGGTCCTTAATCTTGTCCAATTCCTTTTCTGTAAATATTGAAAAAAACGTGCTTTGCATGACAATACAGTAACATTATGGATGAAATGGCAGTTAGGTAAAAGCTCTATTGATTGAATAAACATTATTTGCACTTTTGACATTTCCCTTTCCATTTTCAATAGCATATAACTGTGCAGATGTCAGAAGCAAGCACAGGAAAGCCTTCAAGCAGAAACCAAGAACTTCACTCTGGAACTCTAGGTTTAGACTCATAACAACAATGCAGTTACATGAGTCAATTACATTTCAATTTCTGTTTCAAGCATTGCTGTGAAAATACAGAACAAATCGTCAGAGGTTTCACTGAGTGCAAAGTCGAACAGGACAATTTAAAAAAGTGTATTTACTTGTAATTACAAAATGCTCTGTCTAGGAGGCAACATTCAGCTGTTTTTATTGTTTGACAATCAGGAAGGTAGAGAGAGGTTCATCTCCAGGCTACAGGACTTCTCTCTTTTGTACAAATCTCAGAGAAAGGAAGTGAATGAGAGGGGAGAACATTTGCATTTAATTCACTACACCAAATAGCTGGCAACATGCTAGGAGCAGTACTTGAAAGTGCTGAAATAACTAGGCACAACAGTTAACTGGTCATACCTCCACATACCTGTGAGGTGTGAAAAGGCCAGCATAGCTCATAATTACACATCAGGATTGAGTTCATCTCATCAAATGGGTCTTTGAGTGTATTGTGAAGTAATTTACCAACTGAAAAAATTATTACTATTTTCCACATCATTTACTTCAACAGTAGCTATGTGATGTCAATAGTTTTAAACATTTAATTAGACACACCACTTGTTTTATGCTCTACTAATTACATAAAATTGTGCCCAATAATTTTCTTCCCATTCAAACAAACTTTAAGCAGCTGTTAAAGCTCTAATTGGGCAAATACTTCCACACAGTGCATTTGGTTTGATGCCAAGTACGTTTTGCCCCCAATGGTGAGCAGAGTTTTCCAATATTCATAATGGAATTGTAAACACATGTCAATCTGTACACTACAGTTGAGCCAAGGAATGAATTCAAAACATTTATTTTGGCTGTTGCCTTTAAAAGCCAACATAATGTGTAAAATGCAACAGTTTAGAAAAATGTTTAATTATATTAGGCTTTTAATTTTTCCTACTCCAATTTCTACTCCTCCCTGAAAGGACTTTAATGTGATATAGAGGTTGTGTGTGTTCAAGGCATTATTCTGATCATTTAGACTCAGAGACTTTAAGGCCATAAGGGACCATCACTCACCTCCTGCACATGGCCTACAAAACCCCAATCCTGCAATAGGCCCATAAACTCTCGCTGAGTTATTGAAGTACTCAAATCTTGATTTAAAGACTTCAAGTTATAGAGAATAAGACAGTTACCTTTCCATAACTCGTATTCTTCGAGATGTGTTGCTCACGTCCATTCCACATTAGGTGTGTGTGCTCACCACATGCACCACTGCCAGAAGTTTTTCCCTCAGCAGTATCTGTAGGGGAGTGACTCTTGTGTTCTCTGGAGTGGCGACCATATGGTGCAGTATAAGAGGCACCACCAGCTACCCTCACCCTCAGTTCCTTCTTGCCGGAAGCTCCAACAGTGGGGAAGGAGGGCGGGTCATGGAGTGGATATGAGCAACACATCTCGAAGAACACCAGTTACGGAACAGGCAACTGTCTTTTCTTCTTCGAGTGCTTGCTCGTGTCCATTCCACATTAGGTGATCCCCATCAGTTCTTGTGGAGTCGGGTAGGAGTGCACAGATCCGCAGATTGTAATAGAGCTCTGCCGAACCCAGCGTTGTCTCTGGCCTGCTGAGCGATGGCATAATGAGACCTAAACGTGTGGACTGAGGACCACGTCGCGGTTCTACATATGTCCTGGATCAGGATGTGCACCAGGAAGGCTGCTGAACACACCTGCACTCTGGTCGATGAAGAGCTGGGTCAATTTACGGAAAGGCTTGGTACGCTCCAAATAAAAAGCCACAGCCCTCTGGAGGTCCAGCGCGTGCAGACACCTCTCCCTCAGCAGTCCTGTGTGGCTTGGGAAAGAACACAGGCAGGAATACATCCTGGCTCATGTGGAAGGAAGATACCACCTTTGGTAGGAAGGCTGGGTGGGGCCGCAGCTGGACCCTGTCCTTACAAAACACTAACTTTACAAGAACTCTAGTTCATATGGATGAAGCCTAAGCAACGCTAGTAAGAGCAGCAAACATTCCATGCACCGCCACGGGCTGCAAGAAGGAACTGAGGGTGGAGGGTGCCGGCAGCACCCCCTATACCGCACCATGCGGGCGCCACTCCAGAGGGCACCAGAGCAGCTCCCCTCTGAATACTGCTGAGGGAAAAATTTCCGGCACCGGTGCATGTGGTGAGCGCACACACATAATGTGGAATGGACAGGAGCAAGCACTCGAAGAACTACCATTTACTCTAGTTCAAACCAGCAAGGGATCCAGGCCATGCTACAGAGGAAGGTGAACAGCTCCAAGGGTGTCTGCCAATCTAACCAGGGGGGAAATTCCTTCACAACCCCACGTATGGGTCAACACAATGTACATAATCAGATATTCACTACAACGGATAAAGGGAGATAGATGTACACTACGGAATATTTCCCCAAGTTTACCTGTGTGATTCATCAGGTGTCTAGGACTACCAGTGATATTCTGTCTGTTTAATGTTTCAAATGCTCAGCTGTTTACAAATACATGTATTATAGTGTGGACTCTAAACTTAAGCAACAGTGGTATGTATGTGCGGATGGGAGGCAAGGGGAGAGAGGACCGTGGGACACTTTTTTCTACCCTCTATGGTCAAAATGCATTCCAGGGATTTCTATGTTTCACAGAGGTTATTTTAATCTCTCAGTGACAAATTTTTTTTTACCATATTCTCAGAAATCCATAAATAACCCCCACTGACTTGAGACAGAGTTGAACTGAGGTAAAAATTAGGCTTCATGAATCAATTTAATCTAGTATAACTTGACCGACTGCAGTGGAATTATACCAGAGATGCATTTGGTCCCCGAGTCACTATCCATAAGTGTAGAACTGAGGGCCACATGCTGCAGTCCAGATGAGGACTGGATCCTGGCGAGGCACAGGAAAGAAGGGCTGTCCGCTAAATCCTGCTCATTTTTCTGATGTGAGAAGTCCCAGGATTTGACCCCATCTCTAAAAAAAAAAAAAAAAAAAATCTCCTCCTGAACTATAATTTTTTTATTATTTGAGCTTCAAATTGAGAATTTCTGTCAGGATTCTTAAAAGAAAAAAATGATTTTTTGTGATATTATTCTCTGTAATGACCCTACATAAATTATTCATCTTAAACTGAAAACGGAAGTGCCCTGATAGAATTGGCTTCTGAGACTGTCAGTTTTCTAATCAAAATCAATTCCTCTATGGGATTATTATTAAGGCTATGATTTAGTCACGGGTATTTTTAGTAGAAGTCACAGACAGGTCATGGGCAATAAACAAAAATTCACAGCCCCTGACCCATCCATGATTTATACTAAAAATACCTGTGATTAAATCTTGGGGAGAATGATGCTGGGGGGCACGAGGGGGCCACTATGGGGAGCAGTTGGGGGAAGGCTGTCATAACTATAAATGGGAGGGTAACAACCCTCCTGTATACAATACTATAAAATCTCTCCTGGCCAGAGGCACCAAAATCATTTTACCTGTAAAGGGTTAAGAAGCTCAGGTAACCTGGCTGACACCTGACCCAAAGGACCAATAAGGGAAGGGGGAGGCTTTTGTTTGTGCTCTTTGTTTTGGTGGTGTTCGCTCTTGGGACTAAGAGGCACCGGCCATCAATCCATGTTCTCCAAATCTTTCTGCACAAGTCTCTCATATTTCAAACTTGTAAGTAACAAGCCAGGCAAGGTGTGTTAGTTTATCTTTGATTTCTCAACTTGTGAATTTTACCTTTGCTAGAGGGAAGTTTATCCCTGTTTTATTGTAACTTTGAAACTAAGGCTAGAGGGGGTTCCTCTGGGCTCTTTGAATCTGATTACCCTGTAAAGTTATTTTCCATCCTGATTTTACAGAGATGATTTTTACATTTTCTTTTTAATAAAATCCTTCTTTTAAGAACCTGACTGATTTTTCCATTGTCCAAAGACCCAGGGGTTTGGGTCTTTGATCACTTTGTAACCAATTGGTTAGGATATTATTCTCAAGCCTCCCCAGGAAAGGGGCTGGGGGGATATTTTGGGGGAAGAGGAACTCCAAGTGGTCCTTTCTCTGTTTCTTGTTAAATCACTTGGTGGTGGCAGCGTACCAGGTTTTAACCTAAGCTGGTAGAAATAAGCTTAGGGGGCTTTCATGCGGGTCCCCACATCTGTACCCTAGAGTTCAGAGCAGGGAAGGAACCCTGACAGAGGCGCTATGGGGGGGTGTGCCCGGGGCCAGTGGTACCAGCTGCCGGGGGCCGCGGCTGCTCTGGCTAGCCGCCCAGGGACCGCTGCCTGGGTCAGTGGACTACGGCTGCTCCGGCCACCCCGGGACCACTGCTGGGGGCCGCCAGAGAAGCGACTGGTGTGGCCGTCCCCAGGGCCACTCCAGCAGCAGCCTTTTGGCTGTCTTGGGGGCCGCCTGAGCTGCTGGCCCTGGAGCCAGCTGCCTGGGTGGCCCTGGGATCAGCTACACTGGCTCCTGCAGAAGTCACGGAGGTCGCAGAAAGTATAGCACCAATGGTATACTTGGCACTTCACAAGCAGTGTTTTGTCACATTTTTAATTTAGTATCAAAATTTCACTGTATTTTTAGCACAACAAATCTTTTAGCAGCACAATAAAACTTTCAGCAGCTTCAGTGGTGTAGTCAATTGTATAATGTGCCTTTAAAATGTAATACATTTGCTTATTCTCGAAACTATTTTAATTAATTAATTTGATTAATTATAGTTAAAAGAATTATTTCCTTTGATTATCTTACGCCCATTTTTATATAACCACAAGCCCCTAATTAATTTCCACACTCTGACATGTGAATGTCAGCCAAGAAGAGCATGATTTCTCTCATGATTTCTTGTAATATCAATGAGAAACCTACATGAAGGCCTTTGATTAACTTAAAAGCACAGACACTGCACTGAACATAACTACAGATTTGCTTCAGAGAGCAGATATCCACTGACCATGTAGCGAAACTGAAACAGCAATAACAAGTTCACAAAGGCCTCTAAGCTACTACATCCATTTGTGTGATATATCATTTACAATACCTTGTTCGTGAAGACTTGGCTCTGAAAGGCAACCAATCAAGCAATTTTACACTACGATCTATCTGAAGGATGAATACTCCTGTGGGAAACTTTCCATAAAATCTCTGCAGTGGACAGGATTTATGTCTGAACTCCCTTATCTAATGTTGTTGTCATCTAGGCCAACATATTACATATTTGTAAATATTTAACCTGTTTGCCTAAAAGTTAGGCACTTCAAACCACATTTAGTCATGTAAATAACCATGGACTGATTTTCACCCACAAACCCCTTTGAGGTCAGTGAGAATCACAGATACTCAGTACTTACAAAAAGTGACCTGATTTTCAAAGGTGCTGAATGCCTGCAGTTCCCATCAGCTTCAGTGGTACTTTGTGGATGGAAAGCAGGCCTAATGAAAAAGAAATGCACATACAATATATGTACCAAGGACTCAGGTTCAAAGAAATTTGCCACAATATATAGGTTCAGGGCTTTTTTATTATTATTTTGTGTTTTGTTTTATCCCTGGGTTTGAGACAATATTAGTTTCTCATGTACTGGGAAATAAAGGGTGCTGAAATGTTTTTATTCGATGCCTGGGCAACCTTAAGATTTTTGCATTTCCAAACTTCTAAGTATTTGACTTCATAACATTAATGGTCTTTTAATATAGAGTGTTTAATAGTATATAGCAAAAATAGTATCTAGAAAATGTAATTAAACACAGAAAATAAAATATTATATCCACATTTGAAAAACTGCAGTTTATACAAACATTGCATTATTTTTGATAAGCCTAAACTTACACACTGATTTGTGTATTTCATTTTATCTGCTCACACAATTAAAAGCAAAACATGATTCTATTAAATAAAAAACCAAAAACCACAAAACCAACACAAGACAAGAGGGTGGTTTAAATATGCAGTGTGAGGAGGTATTCAAATGTAGAAGAGCAAATGCAATTCAGTCTGCAAGGACTCAATTCAATACAATTATGTCCTGCTTCTCTTTTGTGAAAAATCTATACAAGGCTACAGAGTCCATGGAAAAAATTAATTGGTGGTGATCTTCCTTAACTTTGTACTGTGAATGCCTGGACTTTTTTTTTTCCCAAGTATGAAATCCTGCTTTTTTCCATATTATATTCTGCTCTGTGCCATACTGCAGCTTGAGCAGAGATAGAACAATCTGTGGTCTGACTCAATTATTAAAAAAGAACACTAGTAAGCAATGACTAGCGTACATTGCGGCCTTGAAGCAGTGACAGCCAATCATAACTAATATGCAAGAGTCTCCGTATACAGTTACTTGTATTGTCCTCATCCTAATAGTGTAAGAGGGCCTGGTGTGTATGTCATAAATCTCACATCCATTCATCTAAAGGAAGGGGGAGATGGAGAAGAAATAATTGGAGAATTGACAGGAAGAATTTCACAAAGCATGTCAAACAAAGGGTAAAAGAAGTATGAAAAATGAACCCTGGAATATGCAGCATTTAGCAAATGCACATCCAAACCAAATGCAAAATCAAAACATGTCACTCATAGCAGCACATCTATGTACTAGTGATTTCCTTTGCCTGTATAAAGAAGCTTTGAAAATTCAAATACTTTAAGGTGCTTCCTGTTAATAATTATAAGTACTACTGATATAAACTCTAAAAGAGATTAGATTGTAGACATAGTGCTCATTGATGTAGACAGCCACACATACAAACAGACATCCCTTCACTTCTTATATACCAGTATGTTCTTTCAGCTTTCCCGTTGCATGGGTCCTTCACATTCATAGGAGCCAGGCACACATCCTCCACTGTGTGTTCCAGCTGCAGTTTGGCTATGTATCTGTTTTCTGGGCATGTGTGTACAGTACACAGCCATTTACAATCTGGCTCTTGATGTCTGTATTCTAAAACTGACATATTAATTCCTAGACAGACAATATCTTTTATTGGACCAACTAACTTCTCTGGGTGAGAGAGACAAGCTTTTTAGCTTACACAGAGCTCTTACCCAGGGCTGGGAAACTTAATCAGAGTGTCACAGGTAAATACAAGATGGAACAGATTATTTAGCGTAAGCAGTTAACGCATTTCAAGGTGAAGTGCCCTGTTAACCCCTACAGTCATAGGGAGGAAAGGAAATGTGTGGGAGAGAGCAGATAGGGGATGGTGGTGTTACTGGATTATAGATCGTTGTAATAAATCATAAATCCAATGACTCAATTCAGTCCATGACTTTTAGTGTCTAGCAAAGTTATGAATTTAAGCTCCCAAGCTTGTCTTTTGAAAATCTTGTACAGGTTTCCTTTGAGGATGAGGACTGATAGGTCAGATATAAAGTGACTGCTTTGTGGAAAGTATTCACCCACAGATGATGTGGTGTTTTTGTCTTTTATTATTTCCATGTGTGACTTCATTCCAGAGCATAGTGATTGTCTGGTTTCACCCACACAGTTGCTGTTGGGGCATTAAGCGCACTGGCTGAGGTACACCACATGTTGAGATAGGCATTTGTAGGACCCATGAATCTTTAAAGGTGTGTTGTGGGGGGTGTTAATCATTGTAACAACGTGAAAGACATTACCTCATCCACCTTCTCTTTCTAATATTGTGGGGCTGACATGGCTACAACAACACTGCATTCTTAATTCTTCTCATTTACTTCACACAACTTTTCTCTACAGCATTCCCCTCTCCTCAACCGAACACCTATCACTCTATGCAGGATGTTCAGTAGAAGATAGAGGCCACATAGGCATTCTCCATTTTCAGGTTTCTCTACTTCTTCCATATTTACTTTAGGAAAATTCCCCTCTCAGCCACATTAATATTCTTATAAACATGTTTTTAGGAGTGCACAAGCCTCAGTAATTTCAATAGGATGACTCTCTACTTTCTTGGGAGCTATAGGGACAATGACCCAAATCCTATAAATCATTAAAAAATATTTTTTCTCATAGAAATTTAACTGTGCTGCTTTTTTCCGCAGTAGCAGAGACAGCATCTTATTATAAACAGTTATATTTTTGCCCACACGAAAAATTCTGCATTTAAAATATACTAAATGAGGGACAGATGTTTAAAATAGAGGTCCTACAATGAAGTACTAAATATTGTTGGCATAGCAAACCCTTTGGTACAGTTTAGTCTGTTTTCGCAATAGTTATGTTTTCACAGCTGTAAAAGCACTAAAAATTACTGTCTCTGCTCCAATATTAATATAAAATCAATGAAAATATAAGCCAGACTGCTGAGTAGATTACACTATTGTTCACATACCATACTATTAAAATCATTCGCTTTTAAAAATTAATTCTAAGCAAGTCATTAAGCAGTTAAATGCTTTAAGGTTGTTCAAGAGGAACACTGTCACTAAAATAGCCTATATATTTCCATCATAAACATTACAATGCAACTCTTTGTTGAAACAAAATTGTGTCCCACTTCCAACAAACTAAACCAACTACAACTAGTTTTGTGCTGCTGCTAAATTTAGATACTTCTCCCTCCAAAGTTTGTATAAAAAACTATGTGATGGGAAAAGTCAAGCTCTTTTCCACAAGTGCTGGCTGCATTCTTAGAGCTTAGTAGTAGAGCTGGGAGAAAGTTTTCAGTCAAAACTTTTCTTTCTGTGAAAAATGCAGATTCAGCAATGCTGAAAAGTTTTGTGAATTCATGTCAGTTTCACCTAATTGTTTCAGCCAGAAAAAAAATTAGAAATTCCCCAAAAATCGAAACCTTTCATAGACATTTTCTAAACAAAGTATTTTGATTCTTGGTTCAAAACAACTTTTTATTCTGGAGTTTCCTTCAATTTTATTAAACAACATTAAAAAACATGAACAATGCTTGAAATTGAAACAAAACTTGTTTTGTTTGATGTACAATTAAATGTTTTCAACTTTTCAATTAGCAAAAATTTTCATTTTCAGTTTGAACCAAAAGCGTTTTCCCCATTAATGTTTTAGAAACTGCCAGCGAATTGAAAAATCCACTATTGTCCCAGCCCTACTCTGTAACTCCACTGGGTTGTTCTGCTATAGGTTCTGATATGACGTGAAAGAGCAGATTCTGTGGCAACTGGAAGAGTGCCCCACAGATGTCCATCACCTCCCAGATCTGCTCCTGACAGAGGAGGGAGCAGAGAGAGTGGATCATCATAATCCACTTCCTTTTCCGCTCTTCACTGTATTAAGGATTCTGTGACTGACCCCAATTCTGAGGTTCAGACCCACAGAACCAACAAGTCATATGAGCTATTGGCCAAATTCTGTCCCAACTTACACTCCTTCCGCAAGTTGATTTATTTCAATGAGGTTGGAAAGGGCTAGCTGAGGGAAGCATGGAGAGACTTCTCAATTTTTCTCCAGAGTCTTAGCTTTCATTTAATTTTTACTTAAGTTTCCAGTGGCTATGGTTGTGAAAACAACTTAAAAACATGACCATGATGTACTCGAGACAGGAATGTTTACTTGAGTTTGCAAAGAGCCTAAAACAATACCTCTGAGATGTCAACTGTCCTATTTTGTTTCCATGGGTGCTGCTAACTCAAATGCTGATGACAGTTAACATTGACATTTAAAAGTATTTCACTGTAAGAAGAGAGGAAGTCTCACGTTATGAAAATCTATACCAGTGTACACACAATGTAGGGTGCAAAGGACTAGCCTGGGGCTGTAACGGAGGTGGAGAAGATATATAAATTAGTATATTTAGGGGATCAAGGGGGTGGGGGTCATGATTTAAGGGTATCTAAGCCTTTGAAGGTGGGAAATGCCGTCATAAGGGCAGCAGAACTGAAACAGAGTGCAGGGAGCCTGTGCAAGAGAAGGTAGATGGAGGGAATCCAAGAAAGGGCTCTGAACCATGTTCAGGGATTCAGTTTGTCCTTAAGTGAGGGGAGAATCTGAACACAGGAATTTTCTAGTACGATCTATAAGGGTTCTGTGGGGGCCAGCCACCACAGAAACGACTGCAACCCTGAGGCTGTGTTGCTGCTACTCCATGGCCTGACTGAAGCATTCCCCAAATCCGTAGATAGATCATTTACTCAGACTGTGCACAGGGAAGATTATTTGTCTTTGAAAAGCATGTGTATGGCTAAATTTTTATATGCCCTCTCCTGAAATGTAGAATGCTGCAACCATTCAGTGGCATTTAACAAGAAAAGGAGAGAGACATTCTTTATGTATTTTTATTACTTTATGCATGTAATATAGGTATAACCCTGCAGATATAATTCCAAGTAAAATATTCATTTTCATTGTCTACAAAGTATTTTCTTTTTCAGCCTCAAGTCAGACTTGTGGGTCAGTGAATGAACCCTGTTTTTTTAAGTTGAGATCTTATTAGTTGAACAGTTTGTTCTTCCCTTAAAGGAGGCATCACATTAAAAGTTTGACATTTGCTAAACACAGAGAATACCCTGCAGTAGAATGGAAATACTGAAGACCCTGAACCTGTATTTGATTCTGCACAGATGCACCCCTGCCTTTACACAGAGCCCCATGGAGGCAGGGCTGCCACTCACAGAAACCCATTGACTTCAAAGAGCTCTGAAGAGAGATATGCACACGTGCACTCAGTGGAGGTGAGTAAGAGGTGTCATCATTTTCATAGAAACTAGAAAAACACAATTCACTTAAATAACAAAGAAACCCCTTCTTCTTTTGACTATAGAAAAAATAGGAACAACCATAAATGAAAAAATAAAAAACTGCAAATATTTTCTGAGTAGAAAATAGGCAAAATTCATTGAATTAATTATTCATTGGAATTATTCACTTGGCTTCGATTACAATCTAATCATCTCTATCCACCATCTACATTAAATTATAATAAATTTCTCTATTAGTTGCACCAGTGAATACTGTAACTTGGCTCAGTGCCTGCTGATTCACTATAATATTTGTATTCTGAAAACAAAAGCCTGATACTGTGTAATCTTTTACACCTGTAACTAGATGGTGCCCGTTTTTTGAAAATTTCTCTCTTCTAGATTTGAGAGAGACTTTATTTATGGCACTAGAAGAGATTTAGAACACCAGAGAAAAGGCTTCAAATATCAAAATGGCCTTAAACAAAAATATGATCTTCCAACTTTCCTAAGTAGTTTGGTATATGTTCTCTACTAAATATCCACATGCCATACTGAAAATGTATCAACGTCTTCTTTTAAGTTCCAGATTTCTTTACTGAACATATACTTTATTATTGCTTTAAATGAAAAAGTTTATTGTACTTTAGCACAAGATGTCCTTGGCATACAAATGGTACACGGCTGTACCTTGGAAAATGAATTATGCCCGTAGATAACAAAAAGACTAAAAGGAAGGTTGGTTTTAATTTGGTAATGTATAAAAACAAGATTGGTTCCTATAGCAACACAAGACTGATTACTTGATAGGAATCTCATAATTTGCAGGTGTGATAATACACCTGTGGATTATGAGATTCAGGCCAAGTGCTAATCACTGTAAAAGATGCTCTGATGGTATTGAAAGAAAAAGCATGGGTGGAAGGGTAATGTGCTATTAAAACAGCATTTCCAAAACTTTTGAAAGCCAAGCCTCTCCTTGCCGTTCATGTTCCGCTAAATTAACATAATTGTACACCACTACAACCCCATCATGTGGTGTTAAATGGCTACCTATCTTAATTTATCTTCCGCACCCCATGCCACCCCAGGAGACGTGTCACACTTTGGGAAAAGCTACTTTACATCTTTATAATATGATATTTCCACTGCTTTCTTAAATGCTTTGAGTATCCAAACAGATAACAACACTGACATTTACAGTATCATCACTGCAATCTGAGTTAGCTAGCATCCACAATAATGAATACGACAATTCATATCTCAGAGTTACTATTTCAGGCTTTCTGCAAATGCAGGAAGATATTGCTGCATCTAGTATACTAGGGTCATGTTTTGAAGTTTTCTTCACAAATATGATCAAAACTTTTTTTTAAAAAGCAAAGCTGATAGTCTGGTAAAACAAGGAAGAGCTGGACAAGCAACAAAATAAGAACATTACAGGGATAAATGTAAACAAGCCAAGACTGCTGAGAAAGCAGAAGCAGTAAAAGCATTACGCAAAGCAGTGACGAAATCACAAAGATTGGACAAGCAAAATTTCTGGAAAGAAGATATGTCTTATTGTTACGGAGCCTCGAGAAAACGAAGTATGAAAATGATATACAAACATGTTCAATTGTACGGAAGCAGAGTCAGGCCAATGATACAAGCAGTGAGAAAGGGTACTGTTAAACAGGTAACAAATCCTGACAATATACCAGATGAGCTGCTGAAAGCTGGCAAGACAAGTACTATCAAAACATTAGGAAAATATATATAAGGCGGCATGGGAGCAAGAGGTGGTACCAAATGACTGGCTAAAGGCAATAGTTGTACCAATCCTAAAGAACGGAGATCCTGCTAATCCAAATAATTATAGAGGCATATTACCAGCACCAGGAAAAGTCATGATGAAAGTAACTTGTCAATAGATTAAGGCCAGTTTTAGAGGAAGTAGTAGGTGAGGAACAGTGTGGCTTCAGACCAGACCAACTTTGCACTAATCACGCTCCAACAGGTGACATAAAAAAATGTGAGAATAGGGACTAAAGACATTTGCTGTTTTCATCGACTTCACAAAGACATTTGATTCAGTTTGGAGGGACGAATTATGTAAGTAGTAAAATCATATAGAATTCCAGATAGTATAACCACAACTATAAAATTATGTATGAACTCTCCTGTAGTCCCACAAGAACTGGTGGAAAATTAAGCAACTAGTTAAAATTAATGTTTGGTGTAAGACAAAGGGCAATGGAACCACTGTCACTTTTCATCATCTTCTTAAATTGGACAGTAAGAATAGTAGATGATCTGGAGGGTGTGACACTGGGTGATCTAGAGTTAAGCTCTTTCTCTTATGCAGATGACATCATACAGCTGGCGGACGTGTTTAAATTAATGATGATATTCTTTGTTACACTGGAAAATTGGTGTAGTCCATTTGGATTTACAATAAATGTCAAGACGACAAAATTGTTGCTTATTGGAAAAGGGACAATAAATCAAGTGTTGAAATGCAACAGTGGTGAAATGATAGAACAAGTAAAATCTGCTATGTACCTAGGAAGCTTGATCAGTACTGACGGCTCTACCAAGGATGAGGTTAAAAGGAGATGTGCCTTAGCTACACGTGCTGCACAGAAGTTAATGAAATTATGGACAGATAAAACCATTATGTACAGTACCAAAGTGAAAGTACATCAAACTAGTGTACTAATAATATTGCTCTATGGTATGGAAGCAGCTGCATTAAATGAAACAGACATCAGAAGGCTGGAGGCAGTAGAGATTAAAGTTCTTCGGATGATGGCAAGTATAAAGTGGAATAATTTTAAGACAAATGAAGTTGGAAAAAGAGTAGGAGGTGAAGTCAGGGTATGGGATTAGCTGTGTAAGCAGAGAGAAGGGATTTGGCAGCAAGGCTCCTCATCCAAGGATTCTGAAGAGGCAGTAGCATGAATTTGTGGAGGAGGGAACAAGACCTTCTGGGTAGCTAATTACATAGATCCATATTATATACAATTTTAAAATACTCATTCTGCCCTCGGATGTGTACATGAACCTGCCCCCACCCACTTTGACTTCAACAGAAATTGCACATGAACATCTGATGGAAGAATCTGGTATGGAAATTCTTACAGGGCCTCAAACCCACTACCAGTATGCCACTAAAAAATAAAGCTTTAAGAGCTTTGATAACAGCCCTGAGATTATTCCTGCTTCCAAGATTCAATACAGCATGGGCCCAAGTATCTTGAAGAGCTCCAAAATGTATTTGTCTATCAGGGGCAGCATTAAATAAAATATTAAGATGAAAAAAATCACATCACATACTCAAATACAAAACACATTCATTTTAGTCTTATATGTTTAAAGTAATTATCTAGGTCCGGGACCATGTCAGAGATGTGGTTTCAGAATGGGATAAACCAGTGCAATCAGAGGGGATGGATCAGGGCCAATATAAGGAACATAAAAGAGTAAAAACTTCAGTAAAAATCTGCACACACCTCAAGGATCTGAAAACACAACAGACTCCTTCAGTTTGGTTCTTGTAGTTACCCAGATATCATCAGAATCTCATGTCTCTAGCCCTGTATCTCAGAGTAACAAGAGGAGACTACCTAAGGTGCACTTTCTTATTTATACAGAAAACTAAATAGAAGTACACTGAGTTTGATTTTTCTTTTTCTGACATGGACAAGGCCTATCTAGTTAAAAGTGCTTCTATAATCCCGAGAAAGATTTACCACATCTTCCATGTACACTTTTACTGCTGACCTCTACCACTATTAAAGAGTGCTCAGATATTTCAAAAGTTATATGCTTAGCTAGTTACCAGACACAGTATTATGTAGATAAGGCTGAAATATTTCTGTTCCTAGCCTATCACAAACCAATTACAGAACCTAAAATTTAAAACAAATCGTCTTTAGCAACCATCTATTTTACAATAAGTGTATGCTCCTTGATCACAACTGACTGCACTATGTTCTAATTAATTTTTGTAGATTAACTTTGTTATTGTGTCTAAATAGATTTTCTACACAAGATTAGTCACACAAACTTTACCTTTTGTATTTTCACCTCATACCCAAGTTAAAAATTTATATCGTTCTAATATTTATGGAACAGCATTCTGTATATATGCCATTTAACTTGCTAGTAGCAAAGCCCTGCATTTCTTTGCTTTCTTTAACCCAACAGGCACATAATGAAGGAATGTGCATCAATATAGCTTTCATGTTAATGACTTGTCTCCTGACCAACTAGTTGTGCAATCAAGTCCCAGACCAGATGTGGATTAGCTTCTTACGCAGTGGAGAGCAGCGCCATGGGCGGTTACCGCATTAGATCTGCTATATCAGCAAGACAGGATACAGTTACCTCCTCCACCTAAACATTCTGAAACATGCAAGGGCAATGATGTCATATACATCAGAGGGCTGGTAGCTCTTTGTTGTAAAGTTGGTGTTGGAAGGATCCTTTATATAAAAAGGGACACCTCTCTTTTGCCCTTTCAGCTACATCTCCCTTCCCTGGAAAGCTCCCTCTGACCTCAGAATGCTTTCCTATTTCATTCAACCACTGCCTGAGACATTACCTGCCTATAAACCTAAAACTTAGCCTTCTAGATAGATGTTCAAAGGTCCATGTTGCTTCCCCAGACTTCTTGTATACTTGCACCATGGAATCTGGGGTCTCTAATGCTTTGCACCAGACCTAAGAAAAGAAAATAAGACAAACAGTGGGAGGGGCATAAGAACAGTCATACTGAGTCAGAACAATGGTCCATCTAGCCTAGTATCCTGTCTTCCGACAATGAACAGTGCCAGATGCTTCAGAGGGAATGAACAGAACAGGACAATTATAGAGTGATCCATCTCCTGTTGTCTAGTCCCAGCTTCTGGCAGTCAGAGGCTTAAGAACACCCAGAGCATGGAGTTGCATCCCTGACCATCTTGGCTAATAGCCACTGATAGACCTATCCTCATGAACTTACCTAATTCTTTTTTGAACCCAGTTATAATTTTGGCCTTCACAATATTCCCTGGCAACGAGTTTTATAGGTTGACTATGAAGAAGTCCTTCCTTTTGTTTGTTTTAAACCTGATGCTTATTAATTTCATTGGGGGACCCCTGGTTCTTGTGTTATGTGAAGGGTTACATTACACTTCCCTGTTCACTTTCTCCACACCAGCCATGATTTTATAGACCTCTATCATACCCCCTTCCTTTAGTTGTCTCTTTTCCAAGCTGAAAAGTAATAGTCTTCTTAAACTTCCTCCTCTGGAAGCTGTTTCATACCCCTAATCATTTTTGTTGCTCTTCTCTATGCCTTTTTCAATTGTAATAAATCTTTTTTGAGGCAGGGTTACCAGAACTGCACACAATATTCAAGGTGTGGGCGTACCTGGATTTATATAGTGGCATTAGCATATTCTCTGTTATTATCTGTCCTTTTCCTAATGATTCCCAACATTCTGTTCGCTTTTTTGACTGCCGCTGCACACTGATAATACGTTTTCACAGAACTACCTGCATTAACTCCAAGATCTCTTTGAGTCGTGACATCTAATTTAGACCCCATCATTTTGTATGTATAGTTGGAATTATGTTTTCCAATGCGCTTTATTTTGCATTTTTCAACATTGAATTTCATCTGCCATTTTGTTGCCCTTTGTTTTGTGAGATCGCTTTGTAACTCTTCACAGTTTGCTTTGGATTTCACTATCTTGAGTAATTTTGTATCATCTGCAAACTTTTCCACCTGTTTACCCCTTTTTCCAGATCATTTATGAATATGTTGGCCAGCACTGGCCTCCCATACAGATCCCTGGGGGCCACCACTATTTACCTATCTCTATTATGAAAACTGATAATTTATTTCTACCCTTTGTTTCCTATCCCTTAACTAGTTACGGATCCATGAGAGGACCTTCCCTTTTATCCCATGACTGCTAACTTTGCTTAAGAGCCTTTTGTGAGGGACCTTGTCAAAGGCTTTCTGAAAATCTAAGTACACTATATCAACTGGATCTCCCTTGTCCACATGCTTGTTGACCCCCTCCAAGAATTCTAGCAGATTGGTGAGGCATGATTTCCCTTTACAAAAACTATAATGACTCTTCCTCAACAAATCATATTAATCAATCTGTCTGACAATTCTGTTCTTTACTATACTTTCAACCAACTTGACTTATATTGCAAGTTAGACTTACTGGCCTGTAATTGCCAGGATCGCCTCTGGATCTTTTTTTTTTTTTAAATGGGGTTACATTAGCTATCATCCAGCCATCTAGTACAGAGACTGATTTAAGTGATAGATTACATACCGTAATGGTAGTTCTGTAATTTCATATTTGAGTTCCCTCAGAACTCATGAATGAATACCATCTAGTCCTGGTGACTTCTTATTATTTAATTTACCAATTTATTCTAGTGACACCTGAATTTGGGACAGTTCCTCAGATATGTCACCTAAATAGAATGGCACAGGTGTGGGAATCTCCCTCACATCCTCTGCAGTGAAGCCCAATGCAAATAATTCATTTAGCTGCTCAACAATGCCCTTGTCTTCCGTGAGTGTTCCTTTAGCTCCTTGGTTATCAAGTGGCCCCACTGATTGTTTGGTAGACTTCCTGCTTCTGATATATTTAGAAAAAAATGTATTAGCTTTTGTATCTTTTGTTAGCTGCTCTTCCAATTCTTTTTTTTTTTTGGCCTTCCTAATTATACTTTTACACAGAATTAAAAAAAAGTGGGGAAGGAATACTAAGGAATCTGGAGATCAAGAGGCATTTTCCCACTGGTCCATAAATATACTTTAATGGAGGGGTCTTTTGCACTCAGTTTTTTCAAGTGAGGTCCTTTCTGACCACTTTTGGTGCTGTCCAGATGCCAGTTAATGAATCTAACTGAAGAGCATGCAGGATACTAGTAGTTTGCTGCCCAGAATTCCCTTCTTGATTACACAATTTATATAGAAAACTATGTCTAAGGCTGCTTGGAAACTACTAGCACATAATGGTTGCTGTATTTGCCTTCAACAAATGAACTCCTCATATCTACCTCATTACTTTGTAGAGTGCTTTAAGATACCAGTACTTAAAAGTATAAAAGCCATAGTACATTTTCTTAACAATTTTTGGTATATCTGCTTACAGAAATAACGAGACACACCTTAAACAAATTGAAATAAGCATAAAAGGTAAATTCTATTGTATTCTCAATAAGAGAGTAAACAGCACACTTAACTTTAATGCCAGGGAACACCATTTCACATGAGCAAATAAAAGTAATTACATAAATTCTTCTTGCACATCATGGTCTAGAAAAGTCAGAAAAAGCACTTCATGTTTTTTGGGAGAGGCAAGGGAGTGTTGCATGCTGTGTGAAAAGACTCAAAGTATTCTACAACTCTGACACTTGGCTACTAAAGG
This sequence comes from Mauremys reevesii, assembly GCF_016161935.1. Taxonomy (NCBI): domain Eukaryota; kingdom Metazoa; phylum Chordata; order Testudines; family Geoemydidae; genus Mauremys; species Mauremys reevesii. The sequence goes on along the minus strand of NC_052627.1, from coordinate 25,804,734 downwards.
CTAGTGTCTCAAAGAGTGAGGATGCATGAAAAAATCAGAAATAAACTTTTTATTTTAGACTGAGGCCATAAAGGACCTTGTATGTTAAAATCTCAAATATTAAAATCAACTTTGTACTGCACACAGGAAACATTTGCAATGGGAACCAAATGGAGGTAATGTGGCCCAGCTGGTTGGAAGAGGTACAAAAAAGCATAGACAGCTGTGTATTATACAAATTAAAGCCGCAAGAGGATTATACCTGGAACCCTCCAGAATAAAACAGGGCTGTAAGCTCATATAAAAAGAGTAAATGGTATCAATGAAAATATCTCAGCATCTGAAATGTTAAGAAAAAGGAAAATAATTTGATTTACTAATACATTCTGAAGTGTTCATGCTGTAAATACATCACAGTTAGGAATATCTAAGTATAACAGCGCATATACTAATATTTTTAATCTTGATTTAGGCAAGACCTGAACAAAATAGACATGGTTCTCCTCTCACATCAGTTTTCCGTGGGTACAGCCCCATTGAGCACACTTTAGTTTACTTTGGATTTACACGGGTGTGGGGAAAGAGTCAGGCTCAATTTCCCTCCTGCCCACCTGCATTATTCTGTAGCAGTAAAGTTGGTAAGAGATTTACAAATACATTTAATGCCTCAAAAAAATCACACGACAAATAGTCAATCTTCCTATAATTTAAGTGTGGATAAGTACACCCAGATTAAAAGCTTTTACTCTGCGTACGACACAAGGACACATATGTTTAAGTGTCAGCATTTTAATATTATTTGGGTCTCTGTAATCCAACTTTTTAAAATATAGTATCCATATGCAAAAACAAAAAACAAACAAACCCACAAATGAAAGGTATATCTGTGATGCAAAAAAACCTAAGTTCTCTTGACAGAAAATACATACTTAATGTAGTGTGAGTGTGCATAAGTCACTGAAATTTAGAGGTGGTAGCAATTAAGCTAATCTTCATAAATTCCAGAAAAGACATTATTCCCTGGAAGTTCTAGCACTGGACATGTAAGGTTACTAACTTAAGCTGCAATTCTGCAAAGATTTATGTGCATGCTTACCTTTACATGCTGTGAGTAGCCCCGCTTACTTTAATGGGACTGCTCACAGTGGGTAAAGTAAAGAATATACACACACCTCTCTACAGAATATGGACTTTAGGATGTTGTCCAGCAACACATGACACCATGAGAGTGTATTAGTATCGTGCACCTTGCAAGTTATTTTAGGACCCTTCAACATTCTGCAAAAATATTGGGGAGTGGTTAATCATTTCAGATAAAGCTACTCCCCTTTCGGATTCTGTTTTTTGTTTAGAAGGAGTCAAACTAGGAGAAAAACTGCTCTTGTATATCCTATCCCTGACAGTCATCATCAAAGGTCAGGGTGGATCTCTTACATAAAAGCATATATAGACATCCCATGCATTTCACAAGCATGGGTTTCAGCCATCCTGCTTACTTTACAGGGGATAATGGACCAGAAAATAATTAAATAATTATGAACACAAACAGACCCAAGTAATGGAAAATTCTTTAACCTCTTCAACTCTGACTTGTCCTTAAAAAAATGTATGGTCAGACACAGCATCCTAAATATAGCTGATACCAGAACACAACTTACAAAGACTGCAGTTCTACTTTTCTCATTCTTTCCACTTTGGGTTTATTAGCCGTTTGTTTGGGTATATTGCCTTGTGTGTTAATTTTTAAAATTTTGTTAAGGTGACCTAAAGCTTTTGGGACATGTGGCGCGCACGCACGCACACACGCACAATGAAAGAGTAAAAAGCCATTTGCAAACCATATGGAAATTTCACAGAGCTAGCTGCAGATGTGAAAGGAAAGAGACTAGGGAGGAAACAAAGCATTCAAAGACTGGTTGCTGAAACAACACAGCTTTAAGACTATAATAGAAACAGACCAATAACACTTTTATGTCAAAAGCGGCGAAGAGTCCTGTGGCACCTTATAGACTAACAGACGTTTTGGCACATAAACTTTTGTGGGTGAATACTCACTTCATCAGATGCTTATGTGCCAAAACGTCTGTTAGTCTATAAGGTGCCACAGGACTCTTTGATGCTTTTTACAGAACCAGACTAACACAGCTACCCCTCTGATACCTCTATGTCATTATCACTGTATGAGCAAAGACAGAAGAAATACAGTGAAACTCAGGAAGAGCTGATCTTTGGGAATACTGGTGCCTTAAAAAATTCTCCCTATTAAACAACAGCAATTTACAATCAAGAAGATCCCCACATAAGTAAAATATAGCAAATACAAGACAACAAAAAGAAGTGTGACTTGCATCACCTCCTAAGTTGACACACTTCCTAATACAGAGACTTATTAGACATGATAAGCTATTATTTGACCAACAAAAAAGGAAGATATACGACTTCTAAGCGGAATAGTTTCAGAAACTTAAGGTATCGTAATTAAAATGTATCTGCAAGTTGGGTGTATATTTTGTTAGGCATAATACTAGCTTGCCATCACACAGGAGGCAATCATTATCTGCACATCACAAAAAGAAAACCTGCTCATGAGAGAGGTCTCTTCTGGAACTATGCTGCTGCTGCTGCTGCTCTGAGGATGAATTGACATTTTAACAATTTCCAGAGGTAGGATACAAACAGGCATTCAGGAGTGATGTCATAACACAGTTATTTAGGGTACTAACAAGTTTAGGCTGGAACTCTCTGGTTTTTTAACAGCACCATGTGCATCAAGGTCACAACATAAAACAGCAATTGTAGTGTCTGATATTTATCTGGACATGAGAAACTAGATTATGGAGTGTAGCGGATATTTTGGATCAAATCTTCATCCAAGTAAAACAAAAACATTCAATAACATAAACGAGAGTCTGAATTTCCAGAAGGGTTCAGCATTCACAAGTGGGCCAGATTTTCAAAAGTAACAATCTAGCTAATTCTTCCTTTAGGTACCTAAATGGGAGATGAGCTCTTTCGAAAATCTGGCCCCAAGGTGGGGAGGTGATGAATACTGAGCTGGTTGGGGTTTGGAAATCTTCAAAGAAACAGTCCAGGATCGGAGAAAGAGGGGAAAAAATAACCCTCCACCCCAAATAACCTGGTCTTTAGGGCACTTACCTGGGATGTGGGACACCCAGGTTAAAAACCCTGACCTGAACCAGGCAGAGTGGGATCTTAAATCTGGGCTTCCCACATCCTAGGTCAATGCTCTAACTGCCAGGCTACTGGATAAACTGGGTGAGGTCTCTCATTTTTCATCAAAAAACTGCACAAGGTCTCTGTTTCCTCCTCTGTTTAGCAGAATGAAAAAAAAAAATTCCTGCCCAGCTCTAGTGAGCACCTTTGAAAATCCAGATCCACTTGACTTACCAAGTCTTTTCTAGCTCAGTTTTGGTTTCTATTATTCTGCTTTCCAGCACTTCTACATGGAGAGCTCTCTAGACACTGTGTAAGTATTTGCCAAAGATCCATACACGGAATGAGGTGTTCAAATTTCTCTGAGTGCCACTGGGCAAACTTGTGAATCCTACCCTATTTTCTAAATCAAGGGAAAACTATTTTCTCCCAAAACGTATGATGGGATAATAGGTACATTGTGCATACTTACAAACATATTCTTTTAAAAAAAAAAATTCAACACCTCAGCTGGCCCAGTAGCATTGGAGGCAGTATGAGCAGGAGTCCTATATTTCAAAAATATTCCTGATACACACTTTGCCTCAAGCAAGTGCCCAGAGTGGAAAGTGCTTGGCTTGATGTTCAGAAAGGAATGCACACACTGCACTCCTCTGTCAATTTTTGGATAATACTGATGGCAGCTTCTGAAGCTCAAACCATCCATCCGACCTCTCCAGAGAAAGGCATTGTGGGTAAGAGCAGCTTAAAAGAACTTGTATTGTACAGAGAGAAATGGTGGTTCTGAATTAGAAGGTAATAAACTATGTCTAGCTACCGTGAGGCGAATGAATGGGGAAAAAGAAGGGTGTTAATAGGACACAACATAGAGCAATTATGTGTGTAAATAACATTTTACTGAAGTTCAGTGCCACAACCCAAGTCTGCACATTGTTTCTGATGTTAAACAGCCTGAAAGAGACAACTGACGTTTACTTTAATGGGAGAATGGGTCTAAGTAAAACCCATGTGAAATGGAAATCAAAAACATCTGTTAAAGACAAAAATGGTTTGTTGGCTGATGTCAACCATGGGAAAGCCTCCAGAATATCAGTTCTGTGCTCACCAGCAGGTGTTGCTGCAATTATGTGGACCAATCAGAGGTGACATTTCCAAAAGCATGAAAAATGAAGGACCAATAAGCCAACTGAAACATAAGTATTTCTTATAAACTCTTTTTCTTCTCTACAGCAAACAACCCCCTTGCCCAACAATATTTCTGAATCATGACGGATCAGATTCTATCAGTTTTACTTGCATTGAATATCATCTTTCTCCTTGAGCAGTGCCACTAAAATCAGTAGGACCGTTCATGGAGTAAAAGACTACTCAGTATGTGCAAAGGGGGAGAATCTCACCCTGACAGAGATAGCTCAGTCAGCTACATTATAGTTGTATACCAGGTTTTCCAGTTATGGCCTCTAATGCCGAACCAATATGATTATTTGAATTTATGCCCCTTATTGTTAATAAATATGATGTTTGTTAAATGCTGAAGTTCACATTTGGCATATGACGTCCCAACACATTTTTCACCCTCTCCTCCACTTCCCTGGTGAAAACTCCATAATTCCTGGCATATCACCAAATCTAGCCTCTGGTCTAAAGGTTCATATAAAACTGGTGCTGAGGTCCCCCACAGCTTATCTTTATAAGCTCTATTCTCCTTCTCTGAATACTTGGCCATATTTACTGTACATACATTACCTTCCACAGGCCAAGGTTATCATCTATGTCCAACGCCACAAACATCGAGAGACTTAGAAGCTTTTCTCAAAATCAGGTTTCTTTTATGATATGTTGTGCTTGCCTGTAGGCTACCAGATGGTTTCAAATCAGACTTCTGATTCATGCTCTGCACCAGGTCAAAACAAATAATGATTTTTTTAAGCAATTCAGTTTTTTTAATTAGTTGGCACTTTAGACAAAAATAGGCCTATTTGTAAAAATCAGCCATTGTATTTTTATATTTTTAAGTATAAAAAATAAATAAAAATTGAGCCAGTAGGAAGTGCACAAGCTTCACTCCTTCACCCTCACAAAACTGTACTGATACACAGCAGTCCCAATCTGCTATTTTAGTGCCTGGTCCTGCCCCACTGAAACTTTGTGGCAACTCAGGACTGGATTAAGGACACAAAACTTATTTTCTTTTGAGCTAAGGACCCCCAGAGGGAAAGTCTCTGCTTACTTGGACTTTCACACACATCTTCTCAAAGACATTTTTAATAAAAGCACAATAAAGATGGGATCTAGAAGTCTGGGCAAAGGACTGTGAGCCAATCACTCCTTACAGACACACTTCAAGAGACAGGGGTTGTAATTCACTGTAGTTGCATCACAATGTCAGTGTAATTACACTGTGACTAAGCTTTTTGATAACTAATTTCCACTAATTGATATTGATATGATTAGAACTTAAAGTTCATTACATGACTAAAGCACATATTCTGCTCTCAGTTGACACTACCTCCCCTTTGTGAACTTGGCCAACTCACTTAACCCTGGCTAACTGTATTTTCTAATTTCTAAAATGGACATACTACTATTCTCCTATATCACAGGAGCATTAGCTAAAGTTTGCAAGGTGCTTTAAAGACAAGTGCTAGATATTAAATCACTTAAAACAATTATGGAGATGAGGAAAGTAAAGATATAGTATCACACAAAATTTCCAGAAAGCACCACCAAAGAAACAAGACCTAAAAGTGCAATTTTACTCTGAAATGAGGGTTGGTATAAAAATGACATAATGAACTTCAACATCTGTGTTTCCATGAGTCTAGTGTAAATTTTCTCAGTTTACATGTGAAAAGGTTGTTCTTCTCTTGCCTGCTCTAGAAACTCAACCTGAAGTCAAGCTGTGCTCTTTCTAACTAACAATTACAGTTTAGTTAACAATTGTGCTGATGATCTACAAACCAGAATAGAAGCCAGGCCACTTTCTTATAGCACTACAAGAGCCAACAGGAATAACAAGTCATGAACATTTATTTTTGAACTAAATAAGCAGATGTGTGTTGGAATGTAGAGTAGAGATCTGTGGAGGGGGAAAAAAGGTTACTTACCTGTAACTGAGGTTCTTTGGGACAGATTCTGTGTATTCACATTCTTGGGATGTGTGCCAATTGATGCTGTTGAGTGTTGCAGCCTTCTAGCATAATGGAATGCTAAACTGTATTCTGCTGTTCAGCCAGGAGGTAGCACTATGTGTAACATACCTTATTTACATTAGTCTCAGCCATACCTGGCGGAACATTAGAGGATCTTATAGTGAACACATCTGGTGCATATCTCTGGAAGCTCTGTGGCCAGTCTATATCTGGCATAGAAGTCTGATCTGCCAACAGCAGTCCAGCAACCTACCATATACAAGTAGCACATGACCAAGCAGTACAAGTGTTTATTTGAGGGCACATGCACCTCTCCACGCCCCTCCCCTTAGCATTTGAGCATGTGCTGAGGATGAGACTATAAAAGGGGACACAGCAGCAACTGCCACCTCAGTTCTTCTCTTCCAAGGCTGTAGGACCCAAGGATTTGGCTGTTGATCTCATCTATTTAATGTTCTCTAATAACTCATTTTTAACTAAACAGTCCACCCCTCTCAAAGGGAAGGTCTTCGATCTTGACCCTGTTTCTTAGGGAGGAGAAGAGGCATGTAGCCATGCATGTCTTCAAATCCTTATTGCTGCAACTACTGATCTTGACAATGCACCCAACACATTGAAAGACAGTCTTAATGCATGTGTTGCACCATTTTGACCCTCTTGAAGAAGGGCATTCATCAGTCTGCAGTGTCCCTCAGGAAGATTCTTTGTAGAGAGAGAGATCTTGTCCCACAGGTGAAACTGGTACACAGCCAAGACAGACGGCTAGTTAGCTATCCTTATGTTTAGAGATGCTGAAGAGAATACCTTTCTTCCCAAACAATCTACTTTTTTCTTCTCTGTCACCAGAAGTAGAATGTAAATATTCCATTCTTGACCACTGCACTGTTGCAGCTCTAATCACAGAGTTAGGGGGAGGATTCATGTAGCAATAAGAAAACCCTTCATACGGGATCTGATACAACCTATCAGCTTTTTTATCAAATGGTTGACTAGAATATGGAATATTCCATACTGATTTTGCTGTCTGCCAGAGACCTTCCAAAAGGGGCAGACACCTTGTCTGTAGAAGTATTCCCCAGCATATCAAAAACACAATGAGGAGTTTCCTGAAGTGAATCAGAAGGTAATTTCATTGTAGACACCATTCTGCTTACTAATTCCTGGAATTGCATAGCTTCCTCGGATGGTGAGGGAAATGAGGCTACTTCAACATTATCCTCGGGGGAGGATTTGTCTGTAGGTTCTAAGTCTTGATGCACAATATTAACTTCTAAAGACACCTCAGCTTCTTCTTCTTCATCATACAAAATGTCATGGATTATAGTAGGGGACCTATCTCTTGGTCTCGGATCCCCTAAAGTCCTCAATCCATATGCCTTGGATCCACTGATGCATTTTTGGCCTGATGTGGAACCAAGATCATAGCTGTTAAGGGAGATTGAAATAGAAACTCTGGAGGTGGCCAATATGGCAGAGGCATCCAACAAGGTACTTGACACTCATGTCAATTTGTCCTGTCCTGTACCATCTCATAGTCAGGAAGAACAGCCTCTGTTGCATGAAAACAGACTTGAGGATGAGTTTCCAAGTAAACTGTTGTATCCAGTTCCTCTTCTGAATGGAGATCATATCTCATATCTGACAAGGAACCAATTGGTAATACCACAGAAGTAGTAACAAGGGTGAGATAGTCTTCCTAGGTGAACACGCAGGTGGTTCTGGGAGGTGGCGGTAACATCACAGAAGATCCATATGGTGAGGAATCAGCTTTGTGTTTTTTGTGAGAGTGAGAGCGTTGTGTCAGATCCTTATCTAACCCTCTCTTTTTCTGCTGGTGAAGTGCGGACAGGATCAGAGCAGTGCAGTTTTGCAAGTACCTTTGTAGAAACCACTTCAGAAGATATCGGTGCTAATGCAATACAGGGGGATCTGTCAATTTCTCCAATACCTACTAAACAGAGCAACCTCGGTCTCTCATCTGTCTCGGAGCCTCATACTCATGAACTGAAGGATCTGATGAGACCCCAGACCAGAAGATAATGCCAGGCCCTGAAAGATGCTTGGTCTTGGCCTTCTTATTCCTTGGAACTGAAGGTCCTGGTTCCATATAGGCTTCAGGTGTAGAACTCCTATTGTCTAAGCCAGTTTCAGCCACCATCAATACCCATTTTGGATGTGGGTCTGAGGTTTTTGCTGCTGACTGGTCAGTCCTTTTGACATCGAGCTCAGTGCCAAAAACAATGACTTAGATGTAGAGGGTTTCTTGGAACCAGAAGGTCCTGGAGCTGATCCAGGCCTCTTATTTCCATGATCCGGAAACTCAGAGCCCTTGAATTCAGAGGTTTTAGCCAAGAAGGCTTCCTGGAGTCTGTTTTGCCTCTTCTTTCTGGCTCAGGATGTAAATATCTTACAGACAGTACACTGAGAAGGAGAGTGACATTCTCCTAAGCATTTTAGGCATCGAACATATGTGTCAGATGCTGGAAAAACTGCAGGATACGATGCACATCGCTTAAATTCATGTTTCTTGTTCTTCAGATCTGCCATAAACTAACTAACAGTAACACTAAGGCTACCCCAATTGTGAGAACTGTAACTATTTACAGAAAAGCAAGACATCTATCTAATTTACTAAGAATCCTGAATCCTGAAGAAGGCTTACTCTCTCCATGGTAGTGGTTGGAAGGAACAGCGGCAGAAACCACTGCTGCACCTGTTATAGCTCTACCCTTAGAACATGCTTGAATGCAGAGAGGAGGGACACGGAAGGGGCACGTGAGTGCTCCAGTAGGCACTGGTCCCCGCATATTGCAAGAGTGGAAATATGTAGAGGACACGCAACGATAGATAACACTTTTACATAGTCCCTTTTCTGAAAAAAATTACACTTTAACGTGAGTTTCCATATTCCACAATAACTGAACTAGTTCAGTACCAGAACTACTGCACCTCCAAAAAAATGTCCCTTTTCTTTCAGCACACAATATGATCTGAAATTTCCCTTTCTAAAAACTTCTAAGAGTGATTGCAGAAAACCTACGCCTGTCAAGCGACAAAAAGCACTCAGGTGGTATATCATCACTGGAAGTGGACTAGGGAGAGCTAATAACTAACACCCGCTCACATTAGATATTTACAGTACCCCACCATGACATAAAAATTGTTTTTGCTTTAAGTATGTAGGAACAATAGCAAGGAACTTTCACACACCTCTCTGCCTCCTCGAAGTATACAACTCTAGGTGTTTAGAGACACAATAACATCCCTCCAACACTGCTGCTGGGGCCCACATGGCTACCCTGTCAATCCTCTTTATTCCCCTTTTTTCCCTATACAACAACTGCATTACATTCAAAAGGACAGTGGAGCAAAAGTAGCACGGCAGAGTAGTCCTAAAGACATACACCAGGAAAGTACATGGACTCTATGAACAGTGCTGAGATTAACACTATGTTGGTGGCCAGTGTTAGGAAGTACCTGGGGCATGATACCCCTGAAGCATTTAAAATGGAGGTAATCCTGCCAGTTTAGTACAGTATCAGAGCGCTGCCAGACAGGGATCTATGTTAGCTTCATCCCTGGACCAGCAGTGGCTCACTGCACAGGCAGTGGATGGAGGGAGGAATAGAGTTGAACATTTTGCATCACTTGAGTGACCCTAGTGGTACAAGTCACTTGGAGGTGCTGTGACTAAAGTAAATCAGAATTAAGTTTCTACTTAAATAGTAAGCAGATTTAAGACAATCATTTGAGGAAAAGGGGAGGAATTAAACAAGTGCATCTCCATTCTTATTACTTTTGGATAAATGATGGAGTTAAGCAGGTGAAAGGGAAAATTAAAGTGAAAGAGGCAGCAGAACACACAGTCTCCTCTGTCTCTATTAAGAGATCAGGATTCCTGAACAGAGGTGTTCTAGTTCCTTCTTAGTATAACAACATACAGGTGGTATCATTATACTTTTGTTACACTCTAACCGATTAATTTGTCAAGTGAAGGGCACATTTTAATGTTTCGGCCTCAACACACCCCTTAAACACAAAAGGCCTAGAAATAGCCCTCTTATTGATTCTCAGCACCTTGTCTCAAGCTGCAAAGAGAAGCAAGAGGAATGACAAGCAATGCTTCCGATAGCAATATAGTTTCTAACTTTTCACTGACCACTAGAGGGTGCATACAGAATTAGTTTACTCCTGAGCTGAAAGGCCGACTGGTACAATATTGTTATAACAGAGGGTCAAATCACTATCCATGACCCCAAGTTCTATCTTTTAAATTGTAGATGTTTTAGCTAATGATGAGGAGAAAGAATATTCCCAAAATAAAAATATGCCATTAATTAGCAAGAGAAAGGGTTACAAGCCCAAAAATTCACTGGCTCTACATTAATGATTAGCTAACAAAACTAACCTCTCAGTTTGTAATTTGATTCACTCCAAAAGAAAAAGTATTTCAAGATCCTTGAAAGATTTTTAGTAGAACTGTGTGTCCTAGGTCACTCTGTTTTCCCCAACTTTCCCTTCTGATTGTCAAGCTCCATTTGCTGGCAGAGTTCTGACAATAAACATAGAAATATGTTTCAAGGCTAGTAGACAAAACTGCTACTGGATGTAAAGACAGATCATTGTAGTGATGAAGTTAAGGAGATGTGGTGATGGAAAATAAAAATCATTTTTGCACAGAGAATTGCATAGCTTTATTCAATTATTGCAACTCATTTATTGTACTTTGACAATTAATACTGAACATGTATCTACGATTTTTAAATGTGAGGAAACAAAATGTGGCTGGGAAGCAGAGGGATATTATTTATAGCTGCTTGGGAGAAAAGAATGGTTTGCCAAACAGCACATGTACTGATATGTAATTTTCCAAGTCAGAGCTCTGGGACAATGTGCTTGTTAATTAAAAATCATACTTTACACTTGAGCTTTCTGAGGTGGGATGATATACAGTAAATAAACTATAATTCACTGATTTATTTCAAGTTCTGCTAAAGCAGTATGTCCTGCTTCAGTGCTCTGGCACACAGAGCAAAGTCCAAGCAAAGGCTATGCTGACCTTAAAGAGAAAGATTTTAAACATATGGCCTGTGGGGCCAAGAAACATATTCTAGACCATTAAGGATTAAGAAAAATCAGTATATTTTGTCCCCTGCTGAGAGGGAATGTTTCTACATTGCCAACTCAAGATGGTAGGCAGCAGGCCTTTCATCATCATATATATGGTTTAGAAAACAGGCTCACTCTTCCTCCAGGCAGCTAATTTCTAAAGTGCCATATATGTTCAGGTTACGGAGTAACTCTCCACCTTCCTATCTGCTCAAATCCAGAAATCAGCTGATAAGAGGTATACCATCTCCAACTCAAGAGCAGCTCAGAGGATCCAGTCACTTCCCCAAACACATCCTTCTGTGAATTCAAGCAAGTTATTTGTATTCTTGCTTGTTCAGGAGATAGATCAGAACTTAAATCCACATCAGATTTCCACTGTTGCCTTGGGCTAGCAGTATTATTAGCACTGGTGTGGCACAGTCTCAGACTTTTGACAAATGTGATTTTCAATAGAGGGATGTTATTTTAGAAAAATTCAAGGTGGATTGCAGTAATCCTGCTGGACTCTGATTGGCTGCTTCCATGCAGCCTCTCTAGGCAGGCCCGAAGGACCCACCTTCATTACTACTTTCTTGGGAGGGGGTTTAGTAGGACCTCAAGGGCCTTCAGCAGGGGGCCATGAATGGCCTGGTACACACACTCCTTCCAAAAATAAACCAGAATCATCAACAAAACAAAACTTTGCACTGTTCTACAGTAGCATGTAAGTCTGAGATAATCATATTGATTGGACTACTTGATGTTCATGGAAAAGCCTGAATAAAATGCAATGGGATGTTTGACACTGCATACATGATTTCTAAACCAGTAAGCATTAATGAGTGAGCACATGTAATTCTTCGCATCCTTGATCTGATCTAAATGAGCATTACTTCAACCACTGGATAAGCGAACAAGGCTTAGTCACATAAGACTGGACTTCCTACATGAAAGAAAAAAAGATTAAGATCAATGATCAAGGAAACTTGGTGCCCACAAATATTACCTTCTGCAAACACACAGTCTATTAAATGTGCACCTGCATGCATGCTGAGCAGTCTTGCTCAGTCATTAAGGCCTTTTGTGGTATCTACATGTTATGTTGCCGTTAGAAACTGAAATTTCTATTTGTATCTATATCAGAAGGAAAGTACTCTGATTAGAGAGACTTTATAGTGACGTCTAAATGCAAGTCTGACTGCCAAATACTCTTATGTTTCCCATTTAAAAAAAATTCCATTGTTAATTGAGGTTGCAGTAATCCATAACGCCACATTGCATGTGTGTACCACAGCAGAGGATGGCTAACAAAAGATGGCTAACAACCCAGAACAACTACACCCAGTCAAAGCAGGGCTCTGTGTTCCTGGGAGGAAGAGGAGCTCTGCAAGAGAAGAGCACTTCTGGGCCATCTGGCCAGCTGGGTGAAACAGAGGGAACACAAGCAAAAGGAGGAGGAAAGGCTGAACCACTGTCTTGGAGGCTGCCACATGCGGCTCATATGCCACATAGGAGCAGAACACCAAGTCAGTCCACAAGGTAAACTGCTCTTCCCCTGATATGCAGTACCACGAGCTCTCTTTTCTGTGCTTCACCCTGCTGGTCACACAGTCCTCTATTCTGACAATGCTCCCAAGGTCATAGGTAGGCAAAGAGAGGAGACAGAAAGAGGCAGGTGGATAGACATTTCTCTGGAGTTAGGCAGCACTCAGATTTATGTGGCATTTTGGAAAAGGGGTAAATTACATGGCCATTTGTTCAGCTGCATTATGGATCACCTAGGGACCTGCCGAAGGCTAAATTTCAGGTCCAATGATGTAGACTGAACTGAAGATAGAGAAGATAGAACACATACTACGACTACTGAAATAAATCACTCAGACCATTACAAAAGAAAAGAAATCTGAACAGAGAACACCTGACAGTCCCTTTCTACAGATACTATTGAACTCACATAGTGCGAGTTTCCACTCAGCCTCTAGCAACTGAGCTTCTTTCAAAGTTCCTGGTTCTTCCAAGAATGGGGAATTAGCGAGGTACTTTTATGAAGGAAGAGCAGAATTTATACATAATGCACACACTATTATTAGACAAATCCTTAGTTAGTTGATTGTCAAAGCTTCAGGAAAGGACATCAAGGTTAGAGAAATAAAATTGATAACCAAAATATTCTTTCCCGTAATTACCTGCCTCAGCTCTATTCCACACCTACATCTTGAGGGTTTTCCCCAACTTGAGTACTCACAGCAATAATAGAGAAGTCTTCCCTATACTGCCTTTGATCTTTACAGTACAGCACTACTTCTCCTGTCTACAAAAGATGCACAAGAACTCGCAATAAATAGCAAGTCCTTGTAAAACTGGAGATGCCAGAAATGGACATAAGCACTCAAAAAAAAAACCAAAAAACATCTTACATCCTAGCCAGAAGGGCTCACATATATTATTTGCTCTGAACACCTTGTAGAGGCTCCAAACAGTTCCAATATAAAACAATAAAAATATAAATAATGTATATATCTATAACTATATGCATGCACACGTACACACACATTCTCTGATTGTATTCCCCTCTTCCTCCCTTCATACGTTACTTTTGTAAAACTAAGTTCTTCGATGTAGGAACTGCATCTTGTTTTGTGTTTCAACTCTGCCTAGCATACTGAGGGTGCTAATGGAATACAATACTACAACCTTGTGGACTGAATCCCAATCCTAGGATATGTTTGGAAAAAGAGAGTCATGTTTTGCTTGTACAATTTTAGGCTAATTAAAACAAAGCACAAAACTATGAGCAATCACAGTTAATTACCGTGAGGCTCTGCATTTAGCAGTAACTTGCAGTGAGGTAAATAACCAAAAGGATAACCTCTGACACCAAAAGCAGCCTTAGCAAAACAAGCACAAGAAACTTCTCAGCAGAAAATAGTAAAACTGTTGAAACATGTCACTTAACATTTCATGTCACAACTGCACACAGACCTAAATACACAGCCAGGAACCAAAGGTAAAGTTCTAGTGGGAATTAGTGAGAGGAAAGTATTTTTCTGCTGGGTACCCACGGTCTGCACATATAGAAGCTTCAATGGAGCTGCCATTCCTTCCCAATCAGCTAGTTATATGGAATGATAGTGGACTGCACAAATGGAACATGAAGGCAAGTGAAACAAATTTATAGAACAAAACACCTATATTTTACACAATCCTGGCCTACACACGTGATTTAAAGGTACATGGGTTGCTTGAGCTCCCACCTGACCGAGCCAGAGACTAGGCTGGCCTGACATTCAAGAGGAAACAAAGATAATCCTGATCCAAGCCCAAGCATTATAGATCTGCAAAGAAGCATGGCAACTCCCCATGCTGCCAACTGCCAAGATGACAGCTCTAGCACTGAAGTAATCTCATACACAGCACTAGCATGGGAGACAGGACAAGAACCTGGTGGTCTTTTTTCTTAAAGCTAATAAAGAAGTTCAGGATTTTGTTTTGGAGGTGTTTTACTCGGTCCCACTTCTCCCCTGATTCCTAGAGGCTGGTGCATGGCCCAACATTACAAAAAACAGATTCCTTTCCCTTCTCATTACTCCCATTGCCATTGGTTTGGTGAAGTCATGGGAGGAACATTTTAATCCTGATTGGCCCCTTCCCTTACATCTGTTTCAGGAAGCAGCCCCTTCAAGAGTCCTCACAGGGGTATAGGCATCAGGCAGGCAGGCAGGCAAGAACCAATCTGTTTTATTTCATCACATCATCATTCCTACAGTTAGTCAGCATGAAGTTTGTGACTCTCCCTACCCTAATCCCAGAAAGAAAGTCAGATTTAGGTGATTGCATACAGACGAAATGGGCTTTACTTGATTGGCCCTGCCTATCTGAAAGAGAGTTTCTCCCTCCACCTCATGACAGCAATATTCCAGTGAAACCATTGACCAGGAGGCTAACTTGGTTCCTCCTCCTGAAGTTAAAGCATCTACACATAGGCTTATGAAACTTAGGAGGAGGGAATTACAATAAAAAAGCTACCTATAAAGGTTTACATCTCATACATAATTTGTATACTTGGTTATACCGAGATTGACATGAACACAAGATGTAAAATACATGAAACTTGAGAACAGTTCAACTTCTGGTGTGCTGATAGCACTGCCCAACATACTGACCAACGTTGTCTCACTGTTTCCTGGTACTGCCCCATCTGGCTGTACCCAACTGTTGTGTGGACTGTAAGCTCTTTGAGGGCAGGAACCACCTTTTTGTTCCATGTTTGTACAACACTTACTACTATGGAGTCCTGGTCCATGCTGGGGCTCATAGGCACTATGATGATACAAATAATAATTAATAATAAAATTCAAACGGGAGTGTTTTAGGAATGGGATACTAGCAGTTTTTGACACAAGTTTGCTGTGTTTGCTTGCCCAAAACACACCTTATAAGACACTTAAGTGCACAAGGCAAGCAAAATCAGGCTTTGTGCAACACCACAAGAACAAATCTATTTTCAGAGGTTGGTGTTACTAGGTCTACGGAAATATAGGAACCTACTCATTCACAACTTGTGAAATTCTGAGGCTGCTAAGCCCAGTCCACTGGCATGCTGTACCCACGTATAGCAGAGTTCAGACTCTCGCAACAGCTACATGCTTTCTCACCCCCAGTCAGCTGCCTCTCAGTTATGTTGCTGGCAGGGGCGGCTCCAGGCCCCAGCACGCCAAGCGTGTGCTTGGGGCGGCATGCCGCGGGGGGCGCTCTGCCAGTTGCCGGGAGGGCGGCAGGTGGCTCCGGTGGACCTCCCGCAGGCGTCCCTGCAGAGGGTCCGCTGGTCCCGCGGCTCCGGTGGAGCATCTGCAGGCACGTCTGCAGGAGGTCCACCAGAGCCACGGGACCGGCGACCGGCAGAGGGCCCCCCCGCGGCGTGCCGCCGTGCTTGGGGCGGCGAAATGGCTAGAGCCGCCCCTGGTTGCTGGGAACAGAGGGGACATCCACATCACCTTTAAGTGGTTAAATACATAAATATATTTTATGAGGTGAAATTGTGCTGGTTGTATTTTTATAAACCTCAAGAACTGATGCAGCACCACTGGGTTTTATTAAGCCCAGCAGCTACCCAGCAGATTTTTACACTTTTATTTGTAATGCCCATCTTCTGCTATAACTTCCATACTGAGAGGTGTTTATTTCTGCCTACCTACAGATCAGTTCTATTATTGTTAATTGTCTTTGTACCATAAGTATATTTCCTTCTTCTTTGCTGGATTTTCCAATACAACCTCCCAATATGTCTAGTATCTGTGGTCTCAACAAGTGTTCCAACACATACAGAATGTTTGGGCAGGGGCACATCTTGTATACATAAAAGCATGATTATTAACTATGCACCTTTTATCTGCAAGTCCCCATTCTTCATCTGGAGTTCTTGAAAATCACTGTGGTTCATAGCTAACTGAAAATGTCAGTGAGATTTTAATTATTTTTCCTTTCTAATTTCCCCTCCTCGTGACACCCTGTACCTTAAAGTAGCCTCCTGTTGCCCCCATATCCATCATTCATAAATCGTTGTGATATTTCATATAAAGCATGCCATGTAAGATATCATATGAAAGGTGATGATCTGCTGAAACCCATTGTTCTGTCAAAATATGTATAGCGTTAGCATGTATGAAGTTATGAGATTTTGCTATATACAGGTCATTGTTATTGAAATATGTTGTAAGGTTGGGAGTCGTCCACTGTTAGTTCTCCAGGGACAACACAGGAGGTGACTGACATTGGGGCGGGCGTTGAAAGATCATCATGACCATTAACCAGCAGGGGAGTTGTAAACAAGGGATTTGTAATTCTGTAAAAGAGTTGCGCAAGCATCACACAATGGGGCACTGCTCAATTTTGTGTCTCAGCAAAGCCCACCAGGACATGTCTGGGCTAATATTTTCCATTTTCCAGGCACATGGAGTGAGGGTATAAAACAAGGGACAGTGGCATCATGCAGCTACCTGTCTCCTCCCTGACCTACGCTGGAAGCAACAAGAACACTGGAAGAAAAAAGACTTAAACTGAGGAGACTGGTCCCAGGCTTAAAGGGGAAGCCTGTGTATTAATAACTGTAACCTACCTGCAACATCCAGTGGGATTAAAAAAAACTGCTTGATCTAAATAGTACCTAGTCTCATAAGGTTTAAAGTTTAGACTGTGTGCTTACCTTCTATTTTCTTTGGTAAATATCTGTGACCTTTTGTGCCTCCCACTTCTAATCACTTAAAATCTATCTTTCAGTAGTTAATAGATCTGTTTTATATTTTACCGAAAACAGTGTGTTTTGGTTGAAGTGCTTGGGAAATATTTCAGCTCAGATGACAAAGGCTAGTGTGTGTGTCCTCTCCACATAGAGGGAGGGGTGGACTGGGTAATAAATGTACACTGGTCAGTCTTCTGACCAGGGCAAGATGGTTTATTCTGGGGGTGCAATGCTGGGGACTTGGGAGATTTGCTGGTGCCTTTCTCTGTGTGATTCATGAGTGGCTCAGGGAGCACTGATGCAATTTAGCTGGGTGTGTGATTCCACATGCTGTTGTACTGAATGACAACAGCATCTGGAGGGGTTTGCTGCTTGTCACTAGCAAAGCATTGTGAGAGACAGCCCAGTCTGGAAAGTTAAGGGGGCACAACGGTACCCCAGTTCCAGGTTGTACCCTGGGAACCCATCACATCTCCTCAAACCAATTTAGTTTTACATCACAATAAAAAAAATAAAGCAACATTAGAGGCTAAATATCCAAATGCTCCAAACAAATCAAATTCAGCCTCATGGCTGCTACACTTCATCTTTAACTCACTTTGTTGTCCTTAGGAGTCTCAACACAGTGGATGGTAGATGGTGTTACATACCATATGTGGTGCAGAGTGTTAATAGGTCATATTAAGGCTACAGCGTGAGCCTTAACCCTGCAGTTCCTTGTATTTGTTGTTTGTGTCTCAACCTTAACATTATTTTAATATATTTTTGTTTTTAACATATATTCACAGTGTATTTGTCTAAAAACCCTCTAGAGTTGCAAGTTACTCTCCCAAACAGTCCTCCAAAATCTTAAACCAGAGCCAATGCCCATATTTTCTTAATTTAAAGAAATAATTTCAGGGCTGATAAATTTCATTCAGGAAAATGCTGTGTTCTTTATGAAACAAATTAATCTTCACTGAACTATGAATGCTAAACATAAATGTCTAACTGCACAGATTTTACCTGTGCCAGGAAAGAGGTTTAGAAGAATTATCCCCTTTTTAGGTAACCCAGCTTTTCAAATTACACCCTGGAATATGCAAACAAAGAAGACTAATGAACTCAGCAGCCCATATGTTTGATGGAGGTTGCTGAAAAGTTATGGCATGTAATGGAAACAGACTCATTTTTCAAATGTGGTATGTAACTACCTGGGGGGGGGGGGAGAATCTTTCTTCCACCTTGGTTATAACAGTTTGTTATGAAAATTCATTTCCTTTCTATTATCAGAGAACATTCTATAAAGGGTGTTTTCTATATCACCTTGTAAGAATCATCCAAGCACCAGGGAGAGTTTCTCTCTCTCCTTCTAATCAAATATATTGTTTTACATGAAATGTTTGAACATTGCTATTACCTACTATCCTACTCCTCCTGCATAGCCATCACAGCAGTGACTCGACTGTCAACTTAGACAGCAGTTCACTCAATAGAGTTTACCCAACATTTTTATTTAGCTTTCTGCTATTAGAAAGAACACAGCATACACAGGATGACATAAGAACAGCTTATGGTGCAAATGCAAGCATCCAGATACTGCAAGCAATAGATGCTTTAAAAACAGCAATTAATAAATTACTAATAAATAGCGTTCTCATTCCCAAATTATGACTTTCTGCTGTGAGGTGAGTGTTCCCACACCAACACCAATTGCCCTTTTCAAGTACATTACTAAATAAGAATCAACATGACATTCCCCAGTAACTATACACAAAATAACCACACTCCCAAAAACATCCTTAAACATCAGGCACTGCCACTTATTAGCCAGAACACATATCCCAGGTCTTGCTTATTGATGCAGTGCCCTCAAAGGGCAGCACACAGGCAAGGACACAAAGTAAATGTGACTCCGAACTAGCTAATTACTTACCTTCAAGCTTCTTGTTTTAATTCTGTTTCCTCCCAGTCAGAGCTTGGAGCAAGACTATTAGGACTTGCCAAGAAGAGATTAAACCTGACAGTGAAAAAAAAAAACAAAAAACTTTGTTTAAAGGTAAAAATCTGAAATAAAATTGCCTTCAGTTCAGCCAGTGATTTCTCTCTCCTCCTCTCTCCAGGGCTGCTACGTAGTGGTCTATAAATATTGGCCCCAACACTTGCTCAATGCTTTACTTGCTCATGGCACAGGTCTGTGTTACTGTACACCATGGTATTACTCGGATGAAGTTCTCAGCTGCTCAGACAAAGCCATGGATTGGCTCTCTATCCCGCAACACTCTGTCTGCCTGGAAATACCATTTTGCTGCCAGCTTTACAGATGCTGTGAGCCTTTCCTGGAGGCCCAAATCAGGCACAGAAGGGTACTTATGAGCTTTGTCTGAAGAAATATAGCTTTCTGCAAGCAGGTGGAAAAAAGGGAGGGGAAAGAGGGAGGAACTACCTTTGTTTTGGCTAAACAGCATAATCTCAAACCCCCTTAACAGTGCTTTATAACTAAATATTACTCAGCTAGGATCATAAAATTACTGCATAATGAGGATGTCAAAAATTTCTGGAAAAGCATTTTATTTAAAACTAACTTCTTGAATAAAAATAACAATGTGTTTTTCATAGACTTTAAGGTGTGCAGACATTTCATAATTGGCAGTAAAGCACCATAAGAACACTGAGTATATTTTCAGTGTGATGGAAATATACATCTTATGAAAATATTTGCCAACCCAGGTCAGATGCTTGGTACCCAAGACTCAGAGTGATGTTACTATACAGCATGAATGAATTAACAAAAGAGACCAACAAAGATATCGACCCAAGAGCTGGGTGAAGAATGGCACTTTCATTCCAAGGAGGATTTCAAAATCTGGTTTCATTCTGATTAGGAATGAAAAGAAACACTTCTAAATTCTCTGTGAAATGCATTCACCTCTCTCCACCCAGCTCTACTGGAAGCCTCAGACTTCCAGGCAGACTGCCCTAGAGTGAGGGACTCTGGAAGCCCCGACCTCGAAGCAACTCATCTGGCAGGCTGTCCCAGAGTCAGGGAGACGGGACACCGGGGCAGCCAAGAAGCTGGGATCCTGGGAACCAGGACTCCCAGGGCTTCCAAGCTCCTGGTCCCCTGTCACTCGCTAGGTGGGCTGCCAAGGAACTGAGTGGATGATCTGGCAAGAAACCAGGCAGGTTTTGAAACCTAGTTTTTATTGAAATGTCATTGAAATCAAAAAGGTCATGCAGAACTTTTTGATTTTGATGGTCTGGAAAACAATTCCAATGAAAAAATGTTTTGACTACATGTTTCCAACCAGCTTTAATATATACTTACGGGTATCATAAAAAAAAAAAGTCTAGTCAACATCAATCATGCACATTGGTTTACTTTACTGCCATATTCTTTATGACTTCATACAAGACCACGATTCCTTTTGCACTGCTGTGCAGGGAGTGTGGAAGATTCATGGAGTCCCTTAAGGTTCAGCATGCTCCATTTCCTGAGCACTGGAGATGAGCTATACTGCACACCCTAAAGGTACAAGGACCTAGAAGGCAGGGGACAAGGCTAGGAAACTACTGCTGCACATCTGGGAGGATGTGGAGGTGCTATGCCTTAAGGGCACAGCTGCCTACTCCAGTACCTCCAGAGGCATTATGCCTGCCTTTACCACATGCAGATACATTTCCAATCACTACAGGTTGGCTGCTACACGTCTGACCATGCACCCCATTACACCTCCAGTGGTATGAAGCCATAACTTGGGGTTTCAAATGGGAAATACCACACTAAGTCTAAGTAGCATTTGTGGTGGTGATTGATTTGCATTATAAATATACTCCCCACAATGAATGGTCACCACTTTTCCATGACACGCACATGCCTTTATTGAGACACCCCTCTCAACCTTTTTTATTAACACAAAAGTTTCAGTTCAAGTCAATGAGAGTTTTAGGAAGTAAAACCTAACACAACAGGCCCAATCAGATTGGGCCCTCTAGGTAGTAATAGACTATAAATAATAATAGTCTGCAGGATTTTGGTTCACCTTGCAATCATGATGTTTGACATAACTTATGAGCATGGAGTTTTCATCAATTCACACCCTCACACCACATTCACTTTCATTTTTTTTAAGATGCTGCTCATAAGATTGATTTTTGTGTGTGCCTTCATTCTTTTATTACTACATAGGCATGAAAAATTAGGCTTCTCATTAGTCACTTGCTGATATGGTACAGATACTGCTTCTGTTCATTAGAAAACCTTATTTTAGAAAGCGCTTCATTGATACCACCACACCATTTTCCTTTAAAAAAAAAAGTGAATTGTGCTTCCATGAGTAATCACTAACCCTTGGTGAGCTGCCAGATGGAAGCTCTTCAAACTAATTTGCTTGTTATAAGTTTCTAAAAGAACTGCACAGAGCACAAATGCATTTAACTGAATGTGACAGTATGATTATGTCATAGCGTCAACCTTTAAGAAGCCACAAACAACTCCCTGGATAACCAGAAAAACAAACAATGGCTTAATAAAATCAAGCAAGCTGCTTAACTGCTAAGCACAGCTTGCTGTGTAGTGTAGGAAGGAAAACATATTCTTGAACATCTATAGCTTTAGGATCTTCTTAACCATCTATAGTTTTAGAATGACATATTTTGTTAATGACTGACACAAGAGAAGCCAGCTTTCACACAACACAAAGCATCAAAGACATCCATGCTTCTCTACCATTGGAAACCAAAACGCAGAGCTATTAACCATTAACATGCCATTTAATAGATAAAACTGAGACATATGAATAAAACTTAAGAGCAGGAAACCATAAAAGTAATGGAAATAAATTGTTAGAAAAAGCTTAATTTTTAATCAAACATGTATTAGCACTTCCCATTCTGAAAGGTCCCAAAGCAGTTCATGAACTACATAGAAGTAGCACCACTGATGTTCACCCACTGCTGAAGGCCAGCTGCCAAGTAGCCAACAAGGGTATAGAAATCTGCAAAAGGACATAGAGAGTGTGGTGTGTCAGGGTGTGGTGTGGCCTTAGGTGTCATTTTAGCCCAGGGTACTGGGGGGCAAACTCCTAATTCTTTTACTAAAATGCGGTGGGATCTTTGAAATCCGTGCAAACATACGAAACCTCTGTAAGGTCCCATTAGTGCTTAGAAGGCACTGACTGATTAGTCTTCGCTTCCAAGCACGGTTCATTCAACTGCCAAGAATAAAGCCTTGCCCAAGCCATGGTCCATTCCCAACCAGTACTTGGAGGAGTTAATCACTGAGCTTGAAAAGCAAGGTTTTATTTATTTAACCCCCAATCCAGCACTCAAGCATCTGGTTATTCTGATCCTTGTCAGAGAGTTATGGCACAGAAAATTTGAGTACCATGCCCCACAGTGGAATGAGTTGTTGTTCTTCTCCCACTCTTGCAAGGTATCATGGCTGCCTTTTCTTATTTAACTAAAGCAGAAACAAATCCTCTACTGGCTTTTCTGTTAGACACAGTTGCTGCTGTGTTCAAATCTCATATCTGCTTTGTGACAGACCCAAACCAGTGGGGTACAGGAGTCTGGTAGAGGGCAAATATACTGGTCACTGGATGAGTGGTTTTCTGTTCCCTGAGTGACCAGAGCAGAGGCTGCACTAGAGTACTCAGGAACCTGCTAGAACCAATTAAGGCAGACAGGCTAATTAGAACACCTGCAGCCAATCAAGGCAGGCTAATCAGGGCATCTGGGTTTAAAAAGGAGCTACTCCAATCAGGCAGGGGGGAGCCAGATGAGAGGAAGTGCGTGTGAGGAGCTGGGAGCAAGAGGCACAAGGAGCTGAGAGTGAGAGGGTGTGCTGCTGGAGGACTAAGGAGTACAAGCGTTATCAGACACCAGGAGGAAGGTCCTGTGGTGAGGACAAAGAAGGTGTTTGGAGGAGGCCATGGGGAAGTAGCCCAGGGAGTTGTAGCTGTCATGCAGCTGTTACTGGAGGCACTCTAGACAGCTGCAATCCACAGGGCCCTGGGCTGGAACCCGGAGTAGAGGGTGGGCCCGGGTTCCCCCCAAACCTCCCAACTCCTGATCAGACACAGGAAGAGTTGACCCAGACTGTGGGGAAGATCACTGAGATGAGCAAATCTGCCAATAAGCGCAGGACCCACCAAGGTAGAGGAGGAACTTTGTCACAGCGTGTACACAACATATAAATTGGGCACTCGCTTGGGTACCACAGGAATGCTTCTTACAGCTACTGAATGCCTCCAACCAAATATTTGGGCCTGTTATAGGATAATAATGAGGGCAAGAGAACACACTGGAGGAAGCCTCCATAAACTGACAGAGCTATGAATTGGATTCCTTCATACATCAACTGCCACTTATTCATGAAGTCATAACCACATCGCCGCACAGTGTTGAACATGTGCACAAGTCATTGCCCAATCAGGGCCCATAGTTTGTAAAAGTAGTGAACTGTAGTAATCAGTGATGTTAAAAAAGAAAAGTGAAGGTTGCATTATCACCTTTTACTGGCATTTCAGAAGCTCAAATAAGTCTTTGTGATTTAAAAATGTATTAATCTTTGGGATAATGCTACTTTAGTTGAAGACCTCAAAATGTAATCATGTGACCCAGCACCAAAATTCTACCACTCTTAACAGTTGGACTGACTAGATTCACTTAAAAGGCGATCAATAGTTTCAGCACTTCAAGAAAAATTAATGAAAATGAAAGAAATTAATAACTTAAAAGCATATAGGATTGTATATAATGAGGACAGCATGTGGATATAAGCACATATGCAAAATTCTCAGTTATCCATTCCTTCTTCTAGGTCTGGCAGCCTTTTATGGGCTTCTACAATGTGGAAACAAGATTCTTTTTAAAAAATCTTTTTTTTTAATATACATCATGGTCCTTGTTGCTAGTGTTAAGTAACATTTTAAAATGAAAAACTAGTGGTATATAGACTTCAGCTTATTTTGGTGGGGGGGGGAAGAGGAATGATTTGCATAATTAAGAAAAGCAATACAAGGAAAAATAGTTTCCAGAAATACTATAAAACTAGAAGACTGTAACAGAGAATAAGAACAGGATTTAGCCAACAAGCCTGGGTTTGGCAAATGAAAACTAGTTAACATGTTGAAAAATTTCAAATATTCTATATATTTTTGAAAGATCTTATTCCATTTTTGTTTATTACCTTTGTTAGGCTACTGTAAATCCATGCTAAAAATTCTAATATATTGAAAAAAAGTTCAGAATTTGGCAACAACAAAAGCACCCATAATATCTCTTGGAAACTGTCTTTACAAACTCTACTTCCATAGGGAAATTAAATCGCCCTTAAATTAAATACCCCTTTATATATGTGCATCTGCCTTTCAGAGTGCAAACTGTTAGCTGGATCTTCTCATTCTCTGTAATGAAGTAAGAAAGTTGAGACTACAGTTTTAGCTGTGTTTAATTAAGAGTCCCACCCCCCAAAAAGATTCCTCTCAAATAGAAAGAATATTCTAACAGAGATTATAGGCCCGATCCTGCAAAAAACTTGGAATTCGTTTGGAGATATCTAATTTATAGACTGCTACAGCCATGTGAAGAACTATTGTGCTACCTTTCAATATCTCATTGTAATATGACAATTTAACAAATACAAGTTGATCTTGTTTGAGTTACACCTTGAATTCATTTCTGTTTTTTACATTTGTAGAAGCCAAAATGCCTTCAGTTACAAAAAATGTAGGGTATCCCGCAGAAACCTCATAGGACTGGGGCTTACCTGTAACAGTCAGTGGCCACATTTTTTGGTTTTAAACCAGAAGCTAACCAAAGATGTTTGTGTACAATTTGGTCATTAAGCAGGATGTGTTGTACGAGAGATCTGATGTTCCCTTACAACGATAAATCCAAGATATTAACCTTCCACAAGCCATTTTGCTGTTTTCTCTGATTAATACATGTTGTAGAACCTACAGTGGAAATTCCAGGGAAGTTCCTTGAACAGGCTATTGGAGCAAAATGATCAGCCACTATGATATTCCATCGTGCTACCTTGCAATAGGCCAAGAAAAATAAGAAAATAAGTGCCCTTCAGTTTTTTTGCAATGTAGCAGAAAACTTAGGAGAACGTGTTTTAACCACACAAGCACATCTGTCATCTAGAATGAAGGCATGTTCTAATGCAGAGGATATGTAACTGTAGTTAGTCTTTGAGCTCTTATAGTCTTCATCATGGCCTACCCTTGCGCACATATTACATGGTCAGAAAGAAGTGAAACAACTACACAAGATGTTCAGGGAACATGAGCACAGTTATGTGTGTGAGGTTTGGGGAATTTAAGGACAAAACTCAAGAATTGGTTGTCAAAAGGATCTAAAACAACAACTACAAACAGTCAATGCTTTCATTGTTTCAGCAGCACAGCGCAAGCGATCATTCAGTACAATGAATCATGTACCATCTCCAGAAAGTAGTTCTGTCAATGATCCATTCTTGTCAAATTACTATTTTTTATTTTTCCAACTTGTTGGCCCATGACCAAAGAAGTTTGATTCTGAAGATTAGGTTTAGTGTCAGTGGGTGCTAGTGTCTCTCAACAGTCACTGGGATGCTAAACACCTAGGAAGAAACAGAGGAGAAAGAAGCTCATGAAAGTCACAATCAGGTTGTCTGGTAATCATGGGCCTAATCCTGCAGGCCTTCCTTAAGGAAAATATGCACTGGACCCAGTGGCAGTTTGCTATGAATGAGGCCTACAGAAGGAAGGATTCAGCTGCTACAACTAATAAACTGTCTTCCTAGGGTTGCCAACCCTCCCGGTTTCACCTGGAGTCTCCCGGAATCACGCTTTATCTCCTGGAGGCTACAGCAGCCAAACCGGGAGATTTTAGGCATTAAAGGCCTGGCACAGCAGCGGGGCTAGGGAAGGCTCCCTGCCTGCTGTGGGTCCACACCATTTCAGGAAGTGGCCAACACATCCCTGCGGCCCCTAGGGAGAGGGCAAGGGGTCTCTGTGTGCTGCCCCCTTCTCCCATTGACCAGGAACTGCAGCCAGTCGAAGAGCCATTGCCAGAGGGACGTCGATCGCTTTCAGGAGCTGCCTGAAGTAAGCGCTGCCCCCCTCACAACCTCCACACCCTAACCCCTGCCCCAGCCCAGAGCCCGCACCCCCTCCCACACCCAAACTCCCTCCCAGAGCCAGCACCCCCTTCTGCACTCCAACTCCTGCCCAAGGCTCAGCCCAGAGCCCTCTCCCGCACCCCAACCCCCCTGCCCCAGACTTAGCCCAGAGCCACCTCCTAAACTCGGAACCCCTCAGCCTCACACCTCCTCCCACACTTCAACCCCCTGTCCCAGCCCAGTGAATGTGAGTGAGGGTGGGATAGAGCAAGCAACGGAGGGAGGGGGGCTGGAGTGAGTGGGGCTGGAGCCTCGGAGAAGGGGCTGGGCCACGGTGTTTGGGTTTGTGCGATTAGACAGTTGGCAACCCTATGTCTTCCCCTCACAGTGGACTTTAATTTTAAAGTTTTAAATAATTTTAATAGTACAGTATTTTTGTTTTTCTTGCGCACGCACACGCACACACACAACATGGATGATTTTGTGTTATTTTCATGTCATCAAGGAAGGGTGGAGATAATTGTGAAAGAACAGAACAGAAAGTCATAGAAAAAAAAACATGTGGAGGATTAAATGGGGGGAAGGAATTAAAAATGGAAAAAAGAGGGATAAAGTAAAAGAAGTTCAGTAAAATATAACTTTATTCATTCCTACACCTATATTTTATTCAATTTACTGATAAAAATGAAGGCACCTCAAAAAGATGGAGGGCCAACCTATCATAAACTCTTGCCACAGTACAAAAGTAAAAAAAAAAATTTATCATCAACCAACCTGTCCTGAAATCATAGACAGGGATAGAAATACTTTAGAAAATGCTTCTCAATCCAAAACAAGCACCAACCCCTACACTGCCCCAAAATACCAATCTCCAAACCTCTTGAAGAGCCTGCAAGAGCTTACACCAGATCATCAGAGATGGTATTACTAAAGAAGTGGGTTTTTTTTTCAAACAACCAGGACCCAAGCCATTTAGGGCTTGATAGATTAAAGGGAAAGGGGGTCGCAGTATGCATTCTGATGCATTGTTTTACCAATATACACATAGCACATTTTTCCTTTTGCATGTTCCCACGCACTCCTGTCTCTTGTATATGTACACTGGTGCAGGTATCCTTCCAGAATCTAGCCCCAAAATTTGCGTGGGTCTACAAATAATTCCTAGCATACATCTAAACCTAGAAATAATGAAAGCAAATGATATTACAGTTGTTTAAAGGAAAGGTTTGAAACTGGGTAAGCCAGAAGAAATCTTCTGGCCTCGGATGATGTCATTTCTTCACTTCAACAACCAGTAAAATTTATGGAAATTACAGCAAGGATTTTCTCATATAGTATATTAATTGTCCATAAATTAGGCAAATTAATTTCTACTTCATGGATGCTTTCCACTTTAAGAAAAATTTAAAAAATAAAGTAATTTTGGTGACCTCATACTGAAATAAACTACATCTCTTCACCCCTTGCCTCCCATTTCTTTATGATCGGATAGATCAAGAATTCACATTTCTTCAATCAAAAAGGGAAGTGAGCATGACAGTAGGGAACCAGATAAGCAGTGAAGTGTAACTTCTGACAACACTGCTAAACAGGATTTAGAAAGAGGAGCTGCTAAGGACAATTCCAAAGGTACTTCATGATTGTCATTCTCATTATCATAGTTGAGTAACAGCAAACATATCACAAGATCAAGAAAATATAGTTTGCTTCCAGGGTCTCAAAAAGGTACAAAAGTACTTTTGCAACAATTTTTAGTAAGACAATACTGATAAAAATGCATTTGTTAAGACAGTTAACTATCAACAGCCTCAAATCCGATCAAAGTCAATGGGAGCTGCCTTTGACTTTTGAAGGAAGCAGGAATGGGTTCCAAATATTTCTTTTGTGGGATTAATATTTCATATATCTTTAATGTTTATATATATTTGAAATAAAAAAACTTAACCTACAGCTAAGTTTAAATGAATCTAACACTTGAGGGGAGGAGACATATAAACTTGTAATTCTAGAAAGCCTAGAAACTCCACGTTTATGTTTAGGTTCAGCTGGGAAAAAAAAGATCTCAAATATTCAAGAAGCATTCAAATGCACAATTAAGGTTACACAGCTAGCCTTAACTCTGCCCCATAGTGCCAATCTGAGAATTACTATACACTCAGAATTGTCTGAGATTTTGAAATGAAGTCTTCTAGTAACGCAGCTATAGGCACAGGAAAGTTACAGGTCAGAACCTTCTTTATGAGCCTGTTCCGACTTCTACTGAAATCAATGGGAGCCGACCCTTAGACACAAATATAATGAATCTTAGCACATAATTAAGTATACTGAATTCTGCATTTTAATTGGTTAACAGAGAGGAAGGCATGGCACTAAATTCACCTGCATTGAAGTGGATATGTTAGAAATGTTACTGGATACCACAAGCAATGAAAGATTTTTGGAGTAACTTTTATGGAGTCTGTAACTTTCCATAGATTCATAAATTTTAAGGCAAGATGGGACAATTATGAGCATCTTAGTTTGTGACCTCTTCCTTAGCACAGTTTTTAAATAAAAAGCAGATCTGGACAAATCTAATGAAAACGTCATTAGTATTACTTCCTCCTTGGTTTTGTTGAACTGTTTTTTTATTTACTAAAATAAGGTGCTAACCATGTGTTTCCCAAAACAAACAAAAATCCAAACGTAAGTTGTGAATATTTTCAGATGATCTCCAATCCTGAGAGTCATTACTGAACCCAATAAAGACAAGAATAGCTTGATTTATCCCTTACCTCAATCCTGCACCACTTCTTTACTTCACTGAGTTCTATCATTCAACACTACATTTTTATCTGCCATTAAAGATGCAGATACTAAAATCTCATTTGTTTCACTATGATAGAGTCCCAAAAGTCTGTTTACACCATTATTTTCTAGTTAATTCAAAAAAAGATATTGCCCACAACTACTTGTTCTGTGTCTCTTTTTATTAGAAGTTATTTTTCATCCTAAAATCACACCACTTCTTGATTAGGATTTTCTTTTAAACAACAGGAGCATTATCAGCTTGTTCCTGCATCAATGAATGGTTTTGCCATTGTTTAGAATGGGAGTAGGACTAAGCCATATATGACTCACTTCAGTTACCAACCTCATTAAGCCCCATAATAATGACTCACTATAAGACCATTTTATAACACTAAATATGCTTGATTTTAATGGATTAGGGTGCAAAAGGAACATCTCAATACACAACTATTTCCAGGAAATATGAAAGTCAAAAGGAGAAACATACTCAGTATATTCAGTGCATTTATTTGGCCTCCGGTGTAAGAAGTTTTTGTGAACTGTGAGAAAAGAAGCCAGAACATACCTGAACTTTTATGGCCTGAGGTCAAGCATAAAGAATAGTTCTTAACACAGCTTGTAATAACAGGGCCAGCTCTTTACACTTTTCAAAAACCATTTCCTTATCTCTTAAAACTGGTTACTAGCAGGTCAATGGCTTAATGATAGTTTAATGTAATAATGTTTTCTCATTTTCTTACTCTGCTTAACACTCTCTGACACGGACATAAAAATCAAGTTATTCAAAACATACAGTACTGAACTTTCTTTTAATCCAAAATTAATTTAGCTGCTTAATAAAAGATGTGTTCCGAATAATTCAAAAGTAATATCCCAACCACAACACTGTACTTCCTAACACAGAGGCTAAAAACAGCATCAGAAAGTAAGACACAGCTGTAGCAAAATAGGCAGCACTTTGTTAAATTGGAAGCAATCATGAAAATGAACATCTTCTCACTTACTGAATCACTGCCTACAAAATGTAAAGTCTTTAAATAATTTCAATATCATATGCACAGTAACCAATTACCTTCTCTACTTTTCCTTTGGCGTCCCTCCGACTCCATCTTTTGGTCTCTGATACTGTCTGTCACTATTAGAAGCTACTTACATTTTCACAAGCAACATTAAGTTTCAAACCGTAATGTAGAAGGCAGCGAGCTCACACAATGGAGAACAGATAAGGGTAGTTCTCCCCTAGTTAACAAATCAAACCCCCAGTGCCAGATTTTATAGGAATGACTTAGTCTCAGTTATTTATTTACTGAAAGCCGCTGCAGAGTTAACATTATACATGCTATTATTTACTAATGAGCTCTCCTAATAAAAATGAGTTTCAGGGTGCCATGGCACCAAGCACTGAAATGAAAGCCAACAGCTCCGCTAGATGATTTTAGGTTTTTACAGTTGAATTTATCAGACACAAGTGTCACTGTCTCCTAACTTCTTGTACAAGTACAAACTGGGGAAAGGTGAGGAGAGAAACGGGCTGTGACAGACTCCTTGAAGAAATGTATATGCACAAAATATGTAATTGGCACAGCTAATAATATACATACCATATGTACATTACATAACCCTGCATATACCATACACCCTCTGAGCATACTGTGTGTACTGTAGCTACACACTAGAAAAGCAGCAGGCGGAAGGAGAAGCTCAATGATAGTGCAATAAAGTCTATATATTCATGTCTCAATACTGGTAGCATCATAGCAGAATTTTCAGAAACCTTCTCCACCCATCACTAGCTTCACAGACTGAGCAGCTGACTTCCCAGTGAACTGCTGCACACTACGTATCCATCTCCTTGCTGGCTGCATCCTACTATGATGACCTGCCACCATTCCTTCCATGGTCATTTTTTCAAGGCTATCTCTAAGCCTGTGACCAAAGTACATATGTTTGCATCTGTTTATTCTGAGAACAGAGTCCATTTCTCTCCAAGAATATTTCTAACATAAGCATTCATCTTCTTTTATGTCCAGGAGATACACAAGAGTCTTTCCCAGCACCACATCTAAAAAGCTTCGATTTTCTATTTGTCAGAAGTATTAGTTTCCTTGATTATGGCGCCTCACAAAATCCAAAGAAAGGCTGCTATGGAAGGACATTTCTGGTGCATCTGTACACATCCTCCCCAATCCACCAATGGAAAACAGCTGTCTCCTTCCCATATTAAGGATGATAAAATAATCTAGGCACACAAATAGACTTCTGACCTATGGACTCACCTATACCTCAAGACACCTGGTTACAATACAGCTAAACTTTTTGTGTGTGGGCAGGATGAAACCTACGTCCAAGATTTCAGTCAATGTACGAAGAAATGGCTAGATTCAACCCACACTACAAAATTTAATTCTGTTGTAACCAAGTGCCCTTGATCAATTATATTTACAGGGCAGATGAGTCAATAGAGGAGTTTATAAATGTAAGCTTTTGCCAGGGTTAAAATTCAGACTAAATTATTCCAGCCAATACAGAGTACCTACTGTCTCCCATGCATAGTAAAGAAATTTACTCTGGTCAATCAAAACCTAAGAGATGGGTTTTAAGTGAGATTTACAGAACTGTATGATCCACTTTTGTTCAATATATGTTTTCTCTGAGCATACTTAACCATTGTTAAGGGATGTTATTATTTCATTCAGATGACTGGTCCATTTGAACACAACACCACTGCCATTTACGAGATACACATCTACCCCAATATAACGCGGTCCTCGGGAGCCAAAAAATCTCACCGCCTTATAGGTGAGACTGCGTTATATCGGGTTTGGTCCGCCATTCCGGACTGGACCGGCTTCCCTGGCAGCGATTTAAAGGACCAGTGCTCCAGCCGCTGCAGGGAGCCCCGGTCCCTTTAAATCACCGCCGGAGCTCTGGCAGCGGGGCTTGGGCGGTGATTTAAAGGGCCCGGAGCTCCACACGAATTCAGATATAACGCGGTAAAGCAGCGGGGCTCGGGTGGTGCTTTAAAGAGCCCGGGGCTTCCCGCTGCTTTACCGCGTTATTTTGAAAGCGTCAGTATGTTCTCCATTAAATCCTTGCTCTCCTGAGGCACCTTCTTACAACTATGCTGATTATAAATTTAATTAGGTGTTTTGTTTGTACTGTGTACCCAGCTCTACCTTGGAAAAGAGGTTCTGAAAGGAAGATGGTCTCACACCATTGTCAATGCATTAGATTTTACACACCTCAAAGAATGTACATCTGTTCAAATGAAAAAGGAAAAAGCAAGTATATTTGTCTCCTTCACCTTTCAGGATGTCTATTTTTGACACTCTTAACTAGGTGTTACCTGCTGCAGGAAGGTTTACAGTATTTCATGCATTCTTACATCAAGGCTCAATCTTACAGCTTTAACTCATACAAGTAATCTCATTACATTTCAACAATACAGTAGTAGATACAACAACATCTTCAGATGGAAATGTAATATTCAGGGTCAATGGATCCTTGCAAACTTTGCAAATAATATCTGCAATCTTTTGCTTGCAGAGTTAATGTGAATAGAAAGACACATTTAATTTATAAAATTGTTAAGATGTTCTCTCTCTGAATATTTCTCTGATTATGAAGCAGATAAATATCCCCTTCTCCATAGCAAACTATGATGAATTAAGATTTAAAATATGTAGTGTGACTTAAAATCTATGCTTACTTTAAAAGTTTGTGTATAGTTTGTATCTGGCTCAAAGGCTAAGGGCCCAATCCCACAAAGCAGTGGATCAACTCCCAGTTAGAAACTTTAGATGTTTGGCCAAAATGATCATGATATGGAATGGTGACACATTCCTCACAGACTAATGAACATGTGTAAAATATGTATGTTGTACAAACTCACTCTATGAACATGACTGCAGAGAACTGTAACTTTTAGATAAAATAGTTTACATGGGAATGGGTGGAGAGAGAATACCGAATATACAGTGGGCCCTGCTAGAGGACCGTTATTAAATGTTTTCTACCATGCTCCAGTTTATGGGCATGTGATTGCTCTTTCAGCAAACAGTGGCTTACCTTTGACTCTAAGGTTCTTTGTTTCCAAGTAATAAATACTTTGGGCTCCTGGGACTAGACAGGAAGATCATACATGACTCCAAAAAGCCTTGACTGTTGACAGATTATTGTAAGTGCTTATTCATTAATAGCTGAAATAGTGTTGACTGAACACTTAATAAATAGGCCATTTGTTCTTTTCAACTGGAGCGATACTGTAACATAACTACTGAAGAAACAAAAACATTTTAAAAATAAATACACCAGAGGAAATAATCTCTGGAATGTATTTTCAGTTTTCCATTCATCCTAGCTAGATTAATAAATAGTCCACTAAGTGAAACTGGGTTATTATTAAACCAATAGAAATTAAGTGCCCGCAGGACATGCATAATCACAAGTGATCTGAATGTCTACATAAAATGAGGCTTGGATATATTATATGTATCTGGTACAGTGTTATGGGTAATGTGGCATACGGATTTATACTCCAATGGGATAAATATCAACAGTGTCCTCCTCCCAGGGAACACATCCAGCATGCAGACTGTGTCAGGATGATTGAATTTTACACTCCCAACTCCTGAACTTGATGAGGTGCAGTATTGCAGCACCTCGACTACCACCTTTCCTTTTATTATGCTGCTCATCTGATGGAGCCTATGTACAGTGGAGGTCTCCCTGGCCCAGATCAGAACAAGGCCTCAGCCTTCTCCACAAGATGTTTTATTAATCTAAGCTCAGGAGCTTTACAAGTTCAAGGCAGAAAAGAGCAACAGGTGCTGCACTTTGCAGCAATATGCATCTTTCCCAAACAGTAGAGACCGCTTTGATGATCACAGCTCATGGAGAAGGAGCACGGTCAGGAGACAATGTTCTTAAACCCTGGGACTCTGGGCATAGTCCCAGACTATGGGGAGGGAGTCCCTGGTATGGGAAAAACTAACTATACTTACTATACCAAAAACTCTAAAAATGCTAATATAAACTATTTACAAATGTATTTACTGAGTAGAAGGATAAAAGCTGGAGAAATCTCGGGACACAGATTCTGACTCAGGCTATACAGCCGTAAGAAGGAAGTGGAGAGGTGCTGGCCTGTGCTGCTTCTTATGCCCTTGGTCTGGAGCATGATGTGAACTACTGCACATGCGCGAGTCAATGGACCCAGCTTGTTAGAATTTCCAGACTCAGGTGCATGGCACATATGCACACCCACATGTGGAATACACGTAGGGATCAGCACTCCATGAAGAACAGATAGTTTTATTGTGTTTTCATTTGTTTTCTGGGTTGGGGGGGCATGGAGGGGGCAACCACAGAAAAGAGGAAGTATGGTCCAGTGGTTAGGATTCTAGCCTGGAATTTGGGAGACCTGGGTTTCAATTTGTTTGTTCCACCCCAGATTTCCTGTCTGACCTTGTGCAAGTCACTTAGGATATGTCTGCACTGCAACGATGGGATGTGATTGCAATACGTAGAAATGCTGGAGCTAGCTTTAATCTAGCTCGCTCAGGTACCAGCAGCAGCATGGATTTCAGTGTAGAGGCTAGCAAAGAATCCTGTGGCACCTTATAGACTAACAGATGTTTTGCAAGACAAACCCAAGAAAGAAACCAACAGGACTCCACTGGCCATCACATACAGTCCCCAGCTAAAGCCCCTCCAACGCATCATCAGGGATCTACAACCCATCCTGGACAATGATCCCACACTTTCACAGGCCTTGGGTGGCAGGCCAGTCCTTGCCCAAAGACAACCTGCCAACCTGAAGCATATTCTCACCAGTAACTGCACACCGCACAATAGTAACTCTAGCTCAGGAACCAATCCATGCAACAAACCTCGATGCCAACTCTGCCCACATATCTACACCAGCGACACCATCACAGGACCTAACCAGATCAGCCACACCATCACCAGTTCATTCACCTGCACATCCACCAATGTAATATATGCCATCATATGCCAGCAATGCCCTTCTGCTATGTACATCGGCCAAACTGGACAGTCTCTAAGGAAAAGGATAAATGGACACAAATCAGATATTAGGAATGGCAATATACAAAAACCTGTAGGAGAACACTTCAACCTCCCTGGCCACACAATAGCAGATGTTAAGGTGGCCATCCTGCAGCAAAAAAACTTTAGGATCAGACTTCTAAGAGAAACTGCTGAGCTTCAGTTCATTTGCAAATTTGACACCATCAGTTTAGGATTAAACAAAGACTGTGAATGGCTTGCCAACTACAGAACCAGTTTCTCCTCCCTTGGTTTTCACACCTCAACTGCTAGAACAGGGCCTCATCCTCCCTGATTGATCTAACCTCGTTATCTCTAGCTTGCTTCTTGCTTGCTTATATTTACCTGCCCCTGGAAATTTCCACTCTTGCATCCGACGAAGTGGGCATTCACCCACGAAAGCTCATGCTGCAAAACGTCTGTTAGTCTATAAGGTGCCACAGAATTCTTTGCTGCTTTTACAGAACCAGACTAACACGGCTACCTCTCTGATACTTGAGTGTAGAGGCTAGTCACCAGAGTCCCAGGCAGGCTTGTACCCATGCTGAGCTCCAATCACACCCTGTGATTGAAGTGCAGACATAACCTGGGTCTGTTGGTGTCTCAGTTCCCATCTGTAAATCTCTTCCTCACAGGGCTATTGTGAGGATAAATACTTGGAAGACTGTGTGGTGCTGCGCTACTATGGTAATGGAAGCCATATAAGTACATAAGAGAGATGCATGGGCTGGAAGTTCCTCCAAAACAAATAACAGAAATAACACTAGTGATCCATACTACTATAGTATTTGCTAACATACAGTACACGTGTATCACCAGACACATAGGGCTTTTCTACATAGGGTTTTATGCTTGTTCAAGTCAAGTTAATCTGCTTCCGAAACACTAGTGTACACACAATGCACTGCATCACAGTGCATTAACTCCGCACTTACCGCAAACTCTGGAGTCCTCTTGCAAAGTGGACTAAGTTTGCTGTGAATTAAATTAGTTTGGTCTGTTTGTGTCCACTCAACAGCTGCACATGACTGTTTGCATGCTTCCAACTGCCATCCCATACTGCTTTGAGGTCGATCATTACTGACATGTCTACCTGTTGCTCTCCCTTGCTTTGGTGTCAAGTTCCCAGTATGACCCTCTCCCCCATATAAAAGTGGTACAAGGCAAGATTTTGCCACGTGCTCCTCAAGAGCACCAGCATTCTTGTAAGTCTGCCATCATTCTCCTCCACAAACCCCACAAGGTGCTTCTTGCTGCTGGTTGGAGCTGCACTGAGAGCCTGGATCCCCACTGCCATCTAAGAAGACAGAACAGTGCAGGGAGCTCTTGTGGTCAGCCACTGTAATAAAGACCTGCTTGTGGACACTGCAACGCAGATGTCCACAAGTGATCATGACTGGGACGCCGACCAGTGTCTGATAAAGAGCAAGCAGTTCAGGAGGGTCTACATTAAAATGAGGAATGCAAGGAAAACATCAGGCCATGTGACCTGTCCATTTTATGAAGAACTGGACGGTATTTTAAACAACTATATGGCCAGCCAACCCAGTTTGTGAATCTTGCTGCCAACTCTCTTCCCTTCCCCCCTACACCCACTGAGGACAACCAGCAATACTCATTGGAGAATAAATGGGAAAAGGCCAGAGAAGAGCTGTTCCCTGAGAGCCAGGACCTGCTTGGGACTCCAGACTCTGACGCAAACCTAGCTGAAAACCAACTTGATTCCTGCCTTGCAACAACACAGCCTAATTCCTGGCCTACACTGGCCAAGTCCAAATCTCAGCCAGCAACCCAGGCCAGGATCAAAGAGGAAAATTCTCTGGAGGGAACTTCAGCATGTTAGTACCTATCTTTACAATTAATTATTATTATTGGATCAACTATGCTAGCTTCTGTTCTGGGTGCCCCATGGCCACAGCCATTTTAAGCGGATGTGAGCTAGGAGCCTTTCCAAGTCTCCAGCCCCCACCTCCCTTCCTCCTGCTGCTATTTTGAGCCCTCCAACACCTCTGACAAGTTTGAGCCATGCCACTCCACCCCAGAAGCCCCATGAACAAGATGGGAAGAGCGAAGGCATATACTTGCCTCTGACTTTAATCACCTCTTAACTGTCCTGCCTTGCACTGCACTCAGGGTTTTGGCTGTGCTGTTGGTTTTCAAAATGTTTTTTTTCCCACAGCTGGTGGTTGGTAGCTTCAAACAGTTTAAAATTCATCTATTAGAACTCATCACTGCATTGAAGCTAGAAATCCCTTTATTTAAAGATGAAATAATTAATGGGTTTTTTAAAAAGTACACAGGCAAGGTCACACGTTCAAACATCCATAGACTATAGCACACAGTTCACAATGAACCCCCAAGCTCCCTGTCCACAGGCTAACAGCTGGATTTACAGCCACACATTTTCAGGAATGCAACTCAAAATAAGAATAGGCATCCCTAAAAATATTTCCCTGGGTATTCTGGTTTTCTATAGGACTCTTTATTGGGTGCTTGAGCCACCAAGCAAGGGTCAGTACTTCAGCCACCCCGCATTAGGGGTTTCTCCATTAGTCTCTCAAATATTGGGCACAATACAACATGCAGCTATAACAGTTGCATATTTTTTCTGCTGCTTCCAACCTACTCCACAAACAGCAGCATCTATCTCCGTTTCAAATGGCCAAATGTACACTCCACTAGCATTGTGAAATTGCTGAGTTGGTAGTTTAAAAGTTTCTTCTTTCCATCCAACTGGCCTGCAAATGGCTTAGTAACTAGGGAAGCAGGGAATAAGCTGGGTCTCCCATAATAACTGGAGAAATCCCAACACAATTAATGTCCATACCAGGGGGCACACAGTCCTTTCTCCATTACTTCAAATACAGCTGCGTTCTGAACAATCCTAGCATCGTGGACCCTTCCTAACCCTCCAGTATTGATGTTTATTAGTCTGCCACAGTGGTTAACCAGCCTTTGAAACATGGAGAAATACTCCTTTTTGTTTATAAATTCTGAACCCTAGTGTGTGGGGGGGAATGATAAACACATGGGTTCTATGAATTGCACCAATACAGTTTGGGAATCCCATGCATGCAAAGCCATCAGTAATTTCCTGAACATAACCCAGCTTTATAACCCAGTGCAACAGTACCTTTCCCAAGGTACGACACACCTGCATGGCAATGGCCCCAAAAGTTGATCTCCCCACACCAGACTGGTTGGCCACAGACTAGTAGCATTCTGCTAGCTTCTAGATGAGAGTGGCAATCCACTTCTCCATGGGGATGGGGAACCACATGTAGGCACACTGCTGCTGCAGCTCAAGGGTCAGAGCAGTAGAGATCTCAAAAAAGGTAGCTCTTCCCATCCTGAAATTCTCATACCACTGCTAGTCATCCAGGTCCACAGCATGATCCTTTCCAACTGATCCACAGTGGACTCCTGAGCCCAGAAATTGCACTGCCTGGTGCGTAGCTGATCCAGGAACTGGTCCTCTAGTACCAACTGCTCGTTGTCCTCCTGTTCTTCATCACCCTTATCCCGCTTCCACTGCCACATCACATGGCTGGTGGTTGACCAGCAATGTCAGGAACTCAGCTTGCTCCAAGCTTGGTCACTGTCATATGCAGAACTGCCTCCTCCCCACCATCTTTGACAGAATTCCTAAAGCAATCACATGGAAGACTGATTTGAATCCCTGAATCTAGCAACTAGAGTGATTCTGAGTGGTCTGGATTGCTTGGTAAACTGAGTGCAAGCAAACAATATGAGTTTTTTAATACAGCTAAATGTAAATGTATACATCTCCATCACTGGCAGTGGCCATTTTTCAATCAAGACTGGATGTTTTTCTAAAAGATCTGCGCTGGGAACTATTCTGAGGAAGTTCTATGGTCTATGTTATACAGGAGGTCAGGTCAGATTATCACAATGGTACCTTCTGGTGTTGGAATGTATGAATCTAAAAGATTAGTACTGTATTATTGAAAACCTATCAATCTTACACTGACAAAGTGCCTTTCATTCTGAAAGATCCTATATTTGCACACTATACACAGGAACCATTTCACTCACCTCTGAAGTACATGCACCTCTAGGGTGAAGCATAGCAGCTATTTAACAGTGCACTGCAATGTGGTGCGTAGCAATTTAGGAAAAGACAGCATCCATTTAGAGAAGTAGTAGCTAGATATAAACTGGAGGATAAATTGTAGACATTCCTTGTAATTTTCTTCTTTCCTCCCTATGCTTAATTTCTCCAACACCTGCCTTCTTAGCGATTCTTCAACCTCTTTCACAAAAGCTTTAGTTTTCTCCCTGAATACCTTTTACAGGTAAAAAAGCCCAATGGGTCTTCTTTCTTCCTGTCATTTTGCCATATAACTGTCCATCACTGTTTGTCAGAACCACTGGAATTGAAACAACTAAAATAGCTGCCACACAACAAAACCTATTTCCTTACTGCTTTGTATGAGAGTTTCACCACAGCCTGAGTGATGAGCACTAACATTGGCTAACTAAATGATAGAAACCAAGCATTTGAATACTTTTGTTTATTTATATTTTGCTATTAAACACATCCTTCATCTCCTTATTGCAAAATTATACTAAGGAAAGATACTTCCAATTATGTTATACTGTAATCAAGCCAAAAAAGCAGCATAACTTTTAGTTATACTTATTTTATAGAGGTTAATTTTTTACAACTTTACTGTAAGGTAGCAAATTGGTTTAGAACCCAGATATTTTTTCAACAGTAAAAGAGCACTGCAAACTGTGTGTGTGACTGATGTCACATATCTAAAAGATACTCAGACCTCCCACAGGTAGCTCATTTTATTTCTGACATCTAACTTTCCCAAATAGCTGCTTGCCTGCCCTCCCAGCTGGATGAATACTGCTGGATAGCTACAGTGCTCATGGCTGAGGGAAAAACAGAAGTAATGATATGCCGTGAATGGGGTTCATTTGAAGCAGACTAAACATTTGGTTTAGAGTCAAATTCCTTTCAAAGCACACATTGCCACCATATGTCCTGACAGTCAGAAGATAGGTTCATTGGAGGGGACGAATAAAATAAAGCCCTAATTAACAGTCCACTTTCTGGAAAAGGCAAATTCACTCCATAAGTTACAGCAGTTTCTTAAATACATTTAATTGATTGATTTCTTGGTGCAATGCTATAATAATTAGTTTTGAAACGGTTTTAGTTGTTCTAAGCCTCATATCACTCAAATGTACATGTATGGCCAGGCACAACCCAGACAGAACAGTTACAGACCCAGAAAATACTCTGCCTTGTTTCTCTAGATATACTCTACCTGCTTGTCTTCCTGTTTGCCATTCTTAGAATTCCACAAACTAACAATAATAGTAATAAACTGAAGAGTGATTGAGTGACCTGAGTTTAGGACTAAGAGCCTTCGGGACAGATTCTATGCTTGTTCATATCAGCAGAAATCCAGAACAACGCAGATGCTGAAGACACCTGTAAGGTTACTCTGTAAAGCAGAATCTGGCACAAAAGCTCCCATGTTCTAGTCTTAACCCTCACACTGACTCCTCCTTGCAGCCGTGGGCAAGTCACTCTATATCTCAGTTTCCCCATGTGTAACATGGGGATAATGCTCACAGGGAGGATTCAATTAAAGATGAAAAAGCACCATCCAAGAGGTTTCAAATCCAGTGTCATCCACTTCCATTACAATACTACTCTGTCCGCCTGACTCATATTTCTATATGGTTTGAGAGCAAGGTGCTCCCATACAGAACACTGGGTTCTAAATTAGAGACCACTATTATTTTATGAATCCAGTAAGCGAAAGCAATTAATGTATTCAGTCACACAGCCTGGCAAAATGTTGGCTCCACTATACATCCTATTGGATGCTGACCACAATACAATAAACTCTAATGTCATTTTTATTACTCTTTAAAGGTCATAACAAAAGATTTGTAAACAGGAACACATGCATAAGATACTGATTCATTAAAGTCTACAAGTATTGTTGATTTTTTTAAAAATTAATATTTAGGGACAATTTGAACCCTCCACTTAGCGGGTGAGCAAATCTGAAGATGGTTCATATAAAGGAGCTCCTTACAATTCAGAAAGAGAACTCTGTAGATTAGTCCAGTGAATCGTTCAACTAATCTCAGTAATAAATATAGTAGCAGTCTTTGTAGATGAAACACAATGAACCCAAGCTGTATTTGCTCATTGATTCCCTTTTTCAACTTTTCTACTTGCACAGAGAATTGTCTCCCACGTTAACTACATATAACACATCTAAGCGCTGGTAGAGAGTCATTTTCCAACAGACTCACTTATTAATCAACCATAAATCTTATTCAAAAAAGAGACAGAAAGACCTACTGGCTTTGGTGTTTTTCAGCCCTTTTCTGGCTATTGATTAGCTCTTTGGCAAATCTGTGTTGAAATCTAGGCGTGGTGAGAAGGGAACTAATGAAACTGCCAAAAGTAAACATAAGAACTCAAGAATATATTTGATCAAATCCACATACCATAGAGGCCAGGCACTGTATTAAAAAGGGAGAAGTAAGAAAAAAATATTAGGAAATGCAGTAAAAAGATTTTAAGTGTGACCAGCAATTCTTTGACCAAGGGCCATAATTTGCTCCAAGTCAAGTAGGGTTGTTTCCACAATTATTCACAGCCTTGGAGTCCTTACGGATCTTTTTCTGTCACTCTTCACAACAAGTCCTTTGGAAAGTGCTAATATTTAATGATAAAGAGCCCATGTACCACAGTGCAAAGTTATTTAAAATGAAACTTCAAAGGCTGAGAAACCACTGGTCATTTCCTTTAAAAAACAACCTTTTGTTGAAAACTTTCCTGCTCTATGCCTAAATTGCTACCAAATCTATTATCTGATGGCTAGTAGTTGAAAAGAAAACAAAAAAAGGAAAGTATGTTCAGAACTCTGTTCGACACAGTGGCAAACTGATTTTATGACTTCACAGTGAGGGCATACAATGTGTGGCCAGAAAGCCAATTATGGTCCACGGGGTTATAAAATGAAGCCTTCAGCCATCTCTCTCCCTTTAACTGTGTGACTGATTAAAAGCTGATTAACTGCATGTTATTGCTTGTTAACACAAGAAAGCAAATTCTATTCAACTATCAAGGAAGCCAGCAGCTCAGGAAAGTATGCTTGTGTGGCTTTCTTATGATTTAAAAAAAACCCGTAAACGTAAAGGGAAATGAGGGGCTTGATCCAGCAAGTCCTTTATGTGTGGGATTCCCAGTGACATCAATGAAACTCCTGTGCTTTGAAGTTTTGCAGGTTCAGACCCTCAGAAATCTGACATTACAGTATTTGGTGTCACTAGGCTGAGCAGCCCAATCAGTAGGCTTCCTTTATGTCTTCCTAACTGAATGTTGTATGACTTGCTTCTCAGAAGTGGGTTAAAACAATGTCTCAACACTGTCCAGAGACCAGTGCTTGGTAAAATTTCCCTGACACTGAAAGCATTTGAACTGCCCTCTGAAAACATTTCTGGCAGGTCAAAATAAATTGGACATTAAAAAGAGGGGTGCTATTAAAATAGCTCTTTCCAGTTTTTGTTGTACCACTGAATGTAACTGCATAAGATCGCTCAGAAGTTACACTCTCTCTCTCTCTCTCACTCCAGGAGGGTGCAATTTACAACTTGTGTCAGAGTATTTGTGTCCAAGGGTGAACAAAGTGGTGTTTCCTTACAATTAGTAAATACAAAAAACCCCAGGAATTTTCCTTTTAGATACACCTTTAATTACATTACTTTCCCCATCTTTTAGTTTCTTCTTCTAATGAAAAGACTACTACAACTTTGCACAAATATTGTGCTTTGTATTTTCCAAGAAGTGTATAATCATTACCCTTTATACTTAAACAATCACTGATTTGGACCAATTTACTGCTAATACTGTCCAGTTTAAAAACCACAAAAAACAAATACAACTTCAGCCCCATTGAAAGTCTCCACCCCCAACACTAACCATTCCCTGCAAGCATGCTGAAAACTGGAAGGAGAAATTGGATTATTTTTCTGTGGTAGTTTAATCTTCATTGAAAGAAATCACAATAAGGCCAATGCTCAATAAGCAGAACTTGAGTAAACATGCTTTGAAAGGTAAAACTTAGTCCAGCTGCAGTATCTGGAAAAAAAACAAATCCTGTTTTTGTTGCTGATGTGTAAGATATCAGCTTTTAAGAACAGAACAGTAGATTTTTAAATTGAGTCACGCTTGTTCTAAAGACCTTCTTAAGTTTATAGAAGAGTCTTCTGCAACTGAAAGCTGAGACAAAGCAAAAAATCACTTTAGTCATAGTACTTAGATATAGAACAGATATATTATGCCATCAAGCCTACCCTCTGTAAGGACAAAATATAGAACCCAGATAGGGACATATCAGATATTCAATTTTACCTGGGTTCATCATGGGACTACCCAAGCCAACAGTAACATTTTATATGATAGTGAGAGTGACTACACAACTTTCATTTATATTCTTGAAGTCAAGTCAACTAGATCTAAATTAGTTCTTTGCCAGATGACACTATCACATCTAATACAAACCATTCTCTCATCTGCAATAAACTGTTTTTTTATTTGTTTGAGAAAGCTACATACTCCCTCTTCCGGGGAAAAAATGATCTTTAGAACATGCTGATTGTGCTGGGGCGCTGTAAGTGGCAGAATGAACCAACCAGATCTCTTAATTTCACTTAATCCTATCCCCTGTAAGGTCACAATTCAAATCATGGCACTGCTGCAGATTAGGTATTTTTCATTTTTTTTATCCCTTTGCTTTTCTTTTGTTCAGTGTTGCAAAGACAGTGAGATTGAGTTTCTTGCATGCAAACTGTGGCTGTTTTATAGACCTGATCAAACTGAAGGATCTCAGTACCGCAAGGATCAGACGCCGTCACTGCTACATACCACTGCTCCTTGTTGACCTAAGTGGACAAGCAAATTTCGGGGCTCTGGGGATGGTCCAGATGGAAGTAGAAATTGATGGAATCTGGTATTTTCTTAGATGCAATCTTGTTTATTTGCAAGGAATGTATAAAGTCTACTCCTGCGGGAATTCTGTGCTACTGTGTGTGCATAATTAATGAGGCACACATTTTTTATATTTTTTGCACAGAAAAAATTTTCTGCCGAAATATTGCTGCAGTTCCACCTCTTTCCCCACCAGAGGGTGCTGTGGCGATAGAACACAGCAGCACTCCCAGCCAGCTAAGGAAGAGAAAGAGTCTGTCTTCTTTGCAGCACCTGTTAGGCCAGGCCAGGAGACAGGGACTATGGGGAGACAGACAGCATGGGGTGGTGGAGGGGTGGTCAGACAGGAGC
Source organism: Mauremys reevesii (assembly GCF_016161935.1). Taxonomy (NCBI): domain Eukaryota; kingdom Metazoa; phylum Chordata; order Testudines; family Geoemydidae; genus Mauremys; species Mauremys reevesii. Next base: position 25,759,807 of record NC_052627.1, on the reverse strand, counting down.
TCATAAGGGTTAGTGGGGGAGGACAGACTGCAGCAGGGGCTGAATGGGAGTGGACACACAGGGCCACAGGGGGTAGGGAGGTGCAAGGCCATATGGTAATGGGAGGAGGAGGTGCAGAGCTACATAGGGACAGAGGGTGACTGAATGGGGGTACATAGACACATGGGGATGCGGGAGGGGTACAGAGCCATATAGGGATGGGGGAGGGGGCGCAGGGCCACATAGGGATGGGGAGAGTGGGTGTCTGAGTGGGGGTGGAGGGACACATGTGGACAGGGGGTGCAAGTACAAGTGGGGGTGCAGGAACACATGGGGACAGGGACAGATGTGCCTGACTGAATGGGAGAGGCTAGGGGTCAGCCGGGGTCTGCATGGGGGAAGCTCCCTAACAATCCCTTCCCGCCCTTCAAAAAAACATGTTCCATACTTTTCCCACCCATACCAAACAACCCTCCAAGTTCACACCCAGGCTTCTTCCCACCAATTTACTTCCCTCTCCTTCAGCTCCTCCGTTACTCCTGACTCCTCCAAGCCTTTGCACTGCTTCTGAGGGGTGTGGGAAATACGGTTCTCTATTGTAGAGTTAATGAATTATTATTCAGAGTTCTATATTAATGTGCCTAGTAACGAATCTATTTGTCAAAAGACATTTCCTGAATCTTTTTTATTGTCTGTATTATTACAGACATACTTGCTGACACGTATTTTTAAATAAACAACCAAAAATAATTGAAACGGATGTGATTATATTGTGTTATATTGATAAATAAAACAGGCACAATTTTGCAGAATTTTAAAATATTGTGCACAGAATTTTTAACTTTTTGGTGCAGAATTCCCCCCAGAAATAAAAGTCCTGCTTTTGTGAACACAGAAGAAACCAAGAACAAAAGGAGGAGTTTCTTAGCTTTAGCCCCAAATCTTGTTAGCCAACACTAGACCCAAAATTCCACTCTCTCGCTCTTTCCAGGGTCACCCTGTGCTCACAGGCTACTGCATGGCTTTCTTTCTTTGTGTGTGCCTCTATGTTCTTGTCTGTTCTCACTTGCTATGTGTTCTCTCTCTGTCCCTGGCCCCCATTCATAATACCCAGTGGAATCCCCTTGCCCACATATTGCTAGGTTCTGGGCAGACACTAATAGGCCTTGTTTTTTTAGGTGTAGTCCCTTACCTGCCTCTGACAACAATCTTAAATGAAGGGTGCATTCACACATCAGTCTGAAGGAGTTTAAAAGTTAACCCATAACAAGGTTTCACCCAGCTCATAACATACCTCAACCTATGCAGGGAAACTCCAATTTAAAATTCACTCTGCTCTGGGGCATCAAATCTATTGAATGTGATAAAGAACCAGAAGTTATTCCAATTCCTTAATAAGAGAAATAAATAAGTATAATATCTATATAAATATGCAAATATTGTTACCATACTCCACAATCCATTAGAGACTTCGCTATTGATTTTACATGGAAGGCACTCAGATACTATAGTGACACACAGCAGTATAAAACCCTAACACAATAACACAATATATCATATTTCCAAAAATAACATCACCATTAAATCTACTCAAGTCCAAAAGAAGTTTGTTTATAATCTCTATGTAGACTATCTGAAAAGCCTGGCAGTGGCAAATATCTGCTATATTAGAGGAAGACTTAAAATTGAACAGTGCTGTACAAGGGAGAGGGAAAGAAGATTCCATCCTGAGCTCTGGAAGTTGTGATCTTATTGCCTGAAGCGTAAGATTTGATTAGCTGGATCCTACTATGCATGATGATTATTGGGCCCAGTTCTGCAGCCCATACTCAGGAAAAACTTGAAACTAAAGGGAGTTTTGCCTGAATATGGAATTAATGGGTTCAGTGCATTATCCAGCTGTTTTGAAAATCCAGACACAATATTTTATTCAATTACTGGTTATCACAATGATTTCCACAGGTTGACTACATGATGTGTAAAAAGACACCACAAAGATACAACATTCTAAATGCACATAGAAGCTAAACTTGTAGCATTTTTTAACCATTCTTTACTATCCAAGGTTATATATTACACCAATAATGCCCAAAGGAAACACATAGGAAAACTCCCAGGGTAAAACTCCACTTATTAATTTTTTTCATAATCAGGCTGGGCCTGATTGGCCTGTCAAATACAGCAGAGTAAATCAGGAGTACCTCTGCAGAAGTTAATGCAATTACTTCGGGTTAAGTGAGACGAGAATCAGGCCTGTTGGATCTTGACTTGTCTAGATTGGAGGAATACACTCACAATCTGTAATTTTCTTCATATTCCCTTTGTTCATCCTCTCCAAGCCAATCAGACAAAAAAATGATGTTGATTAGCCTAGGAGAGCTCCCTTCTTCCCTCCAGTTAGAATATAAGGGACCTCCCACAGCAGTTTCACTCAAGACTACTTTTCATAGGTAGCCATTAACAGGGAGATGGTCCTTCCCATCTATGTGCAGAGCAATCAAGTTCATAGCACAGAGGTAAGGAAGAAAGGGGAACATTTAACTGTTGATGAGCACATGAAAAATAGCAGCAACACTGGTCCCTCCTTTAATCTGCACTGAGGATTGCCCCTCTCCTATTACCTCAAAGGATCTGGGGACAAGAGATGTCAAGTTGGGAAAGCAGGCATGTCCCCCTTTGCTGTGGAAAGTGGCAGCAGGGTCCTGCGTCTCACTCTGGGATGACAACTACAGATCTGGAGAGTCAACTGGAAGAGATGAGTATGGTAGGCCTTCTGCATGCATGCCCATTTGCATACATGAGGGAGGGAAAGAGGGGCTGATTCATAAGTTTGGGGGGAAAAACAACCCATGTTTACTCAAAGTCCAGAGATTCTGAGGTCCTGAATTAAGGTATTCATGTTAAAAATAACCTAAAACTCACCAAAAGATTCACTGATGGTGACTTCCAGCAGACTCTAGACCACTAATTTATCTGGAGAAATTATCCCTGAAGGGGAATAAGTATAAATGGCGTCAAGTTATGGGGAAAGGATTGTGCACAGGATGCTCACTACAATATGAGGTAGTACTGAATTTACAACAATGGATAGAAAAATTAAAAGCCATCTGGTGCTAAATCATCCATCTAGAAAAACCAACACATCATATTTTCATTGCATTTACTGAAGAGAACACACTCACAATGTTTCACTTCTGTTATAAGAACACTCAAGAAAGATGATTTCTAATAAAAGGTGTCTTGACACTGCAGATGGCAGGCTTTCTTTGCCCTTCTATTTAATGCCTTTTCCACTTCCCAAGCAGAATTTTATAGTTAGCACTAAAAACAAGAAACTCAAGAGTAAAAGTTATCTGCATTAATTAAAAGCACATTATTTATATTATAGTACTTATTATGACAAGACACTTAATCTTTAACTTATTATGTCTTCACTCTGGGAAGATCTTGAATGTAGATGATCACTTAGCCAATCAAGTAGCAGAGCGGGCAACAGAATCCAGATTTCTGAACTCCCAGATTTCAATGCCCCTGCACAGTGGTTTTCAAGATTTTTATGCCTAGGGTCCTCTGTACCATTATTCTCTCTCACAAAACCACCACGCCCCCATTTCTGCACCCCCTTCTCCCAGAACACGGGCAGCGATGACCTCAGTGCAGCCCTGGAATCCTATGAAAATGGACACTGCCATTTTTCTCACTGGAAGGATAACAGGAGGACTGAAACTGGAACAAGAGAGCCTTTTGCTCATTCCACAAGGAGTGGAAGGAACAGAGCTGCAGTTTATCCCCCTCACCACGGGCCCACAGTCAAGTTTACAGGCTCTCTGGGCTATCCTGAGCTCAGGCCTAGAAGGACCCTCATAGGTATGGTGTCGCAGCACCCTGAGTGCTTGGGATTACCTATGGGATTACTTTGATACCCCAGTTCTCACAGGGGCTAACCCAATGGTTTCTGTAAGGGAAGGAGTCCTCAGTATAGTTCAACAGCAATTCTTCTTCTCCAGGAGACTTATGAACTCTGAATGGAGTCTTATCCCATTCTCCTTAGCCAGAACAATGGTTGCAGTAATACAGGATCTTGAAGCCAGTGGCACAATGGGAAAAATCTTCAAGGATCCATAAAGAGGTAACAGGATTTCCACCCTCTCCCCTCCCCACAGCCCTAGTTGAACATTTATCTTCTGGTAAATAGTCAGTCTCACAAAATAAGTATAGTGATTTTTCTAGCTTCAGATGCATGAGGCTGTGACACTGCACCCCATATTCTCCCTAGTTGGATGATTATGATATAATTATACATACTTATGATGCATTTTCTACAAGATGGGTCATGTGAGGTACCACTGGAAAAGTTATGATTTGCTGAATATGATTATCTTATTTGTATGAATTTATCATTTCTTTCTGTATCTGAAGTTATGAATATTGACTATGTATCTGTATTTCACATATAGTCACACCTGGGTAACACCCACTAGGCAAAATGGTTCCAGTCTAGACAGCCAGCTCTGAAGAGCCTATTGAAGCTAATGGGCCATTAGGAAAAACAATAGGCCTTAGGAGAAGCTTATCCCTACCTGGTGAGCCTTCCTGAGAATGCTCCAGACATCCTGTAAGTAATGGCTGCTATGACTCAGCAAGGTATGAAAGGGCATGTGACCAGGCCACATGACTCTGGACTCTCCATTTTGGGACGTCTGTATTTTTCCACAGACTGGGAACCAAGTTTGAAACAAAGTGTTCCTGCCATAGCTAAAGCTATGTGGCAGGAACAGGGAATGACATCATCTGTTGTTCTTCATTCCCCACACAAAAGTACTCCTGAAAACACCTGAGGGACAAAGACTGAACTGGTAGAAGTGCTGGACCCAGGCTAAAGACATTCCTAGCCTGTGTATGGAAACCAGGGGAACCCAAGCTGTAAAGCAAAGGCAGCTTGTGCCTTAAGATTTTGCAAGCCTGCTATTGCATTTCCTCTCCACACTGAGGGGTTGGCGAACTGGATAATAAATTCCTGCCGGTCAAGGTTTTGACTAGGGCAGGATGTTACAGCTCTGGGGTCCTAGACTGGAAAGCTGGTGGTTATTTTGGCTGTAGCCTCCTTTTGTTGGTTCATGCAGTGGCTGGTCAGCCTGCATGTAACTGCAGCTGGGTGCGTCTCTACCTGTGTGAATGCTGGTGGAAGTGCAGGACTGGGAGCAGGTCTGCAGATTGTCACAGCAGCACAGTGTGAGAGGGAGCCCAGGCTGGTGAGTCAGAGGGCTCAGTGGTACCCCAGTTCCAGGTGGCACCATCACAGAGAATACCACTCACTTCAATTTATGTAGGACCAGATTCTGCCACCCTTACTCCATGGGTAGAACCTTTGAAGCCAGCGTTTGGACTTCTGAGATGTCGCATCTGTGGGCCATATTCAGTAACTTAACTCATCACCATTTGCTACTCATGGAGCCCGGTATTTCTCAGTGTGAGTAAAAATGGCAGAATCTGGCCCACATTTTTATGTGTCAGTCTCTGCTTAGAAGAAACTCGGGACTAGCCTTAGAAGAATGTTGGAGTGTTATAGGTCAGAATTGGGATGCATTACTTGGTCGAGCTCCGTGACATTAAATTTGCAAAGAATATATCTACCTGGTTCTGGCCAGTGCTATCAGTCCTTGAATGCCACACTTAACCCCAATTTTTAATTAAAATAAATATTAAGTTTTAAAAAGTTCCATCAGAGATCTTGTAAAGTCAAGACTCTCCTCATGATGCTTACTTGTTAAAATATTCCCTTTGTTTTTACTCAAAAGCCTATTTAATTAATGTAATTTCTCCACCAAAAGTATCTAAGCCCCAACCCTTTAAAATTTTTATCAGATAGTCTCTTTAATACAATTTTCTAAAACCAAGTCAAGAAGCAGGAGGCACATTCTGCTTTTATATGCATTCATGTGGCTCCCTCTGATGGCAATGGAAGCCACATGTGAGCATCAGAATCTGTCCTTATAAAATACCAGAGAAAACCTGGGAAGGCAGTCAGGAGGAAAAGATGGTGGTAGACAGCTAATATGCTGGTGAACAATAACTTAAATAAAGATTTCACTTTAATCCTGACTGTTTCCTTTTGCCAACGTACTGCACATGAATTAAATTCAAGGGATCAGCTTCTGATTTCCATGCAAAACATCATCATGTGCAAAACATTATTATTTGTTATTTATAATTATTGATTATAGTAATCAAAAGTCAGTGAGTCAATATGGCACATTCAGAACTGAATTGGGGCAAATTCCTGTCTTTCAGCCCTCTCTAGATGTGACTTACAATAACTCAAAGTCCCTTACATGTTCACTCATTGATGTGTAACTCTCACGTCACCTTAAAGGTGGACCCTATATGCATTCACTTTTTTTTTTCAAATCAGACGTAACTGGATGACAGACCTCTCCCCCTCAAGTGCACTTCTGGCTGAGTCTTGTTATTTCGTCCTCCATCTACACAGATCACACAATTTTTCTCCTTTTTGCCTATTTGCAACTCTAATGGGGTTCCATCCAATCCCAGCTGTTATTTTGCTCTTCAGTCTCGCTCCTTCATTTTCTTTATCTCTTGGCCTAACATGATGCTTCTTCATGGTACTCCTACAGCCTTACTTCCACTGCCCTTGCTTCTTTCCACTTCAGCTCCCAAATGCTCTGTGCAACTCCTCTGAACTTCTGCCTCAGTGCCTCCGCTTTAACCAGAGCTTAGAAATTCATTCACTGACTCACTCATGGCAAGAAGGAAGCTTTCCAGGGCAAGGGCCATTAACCTCTGCAGAATCTAAGCTTCCTTTTGGTTGCAAAAGCAACTTTCCAAACGTGACTAGCGAATAAACAGTACAGTGCAAGTTTCCCAAGTCTACGGACAACTCCAGTGCCTCTTCAGCCATGCATAGTTGTGCCAAACTGCAGCAGGACATTGCTGCTATAAAGAATCCCGTGGGAATAAGTATCAGGTCAATTTCACACTGCTGCTGCTCGGCAAAGCCATTCATTAGGCAGGAATCCTCAAAAATTTAAATTGTAGGAAGGGTAGAATAACGAAGACACCATACCCATCCACCTTTGCAACAGCCAAAATACTCAAGGTTGGGAAAACAGAGAGAGCCCACTTCTTCTTCATTCTATCGCCCAAAGTGGTTTCAAATGTATTATTCACTTGTTAGCCAGAGGCTGATATGAAAGACTGAGCCCCTTTTGCTCCCAGCATGGCTCAGGGACGGCATGCCAATGGAAATCCTAGCACTTCCTCCGCAGGCTATGACAGTGGTAGGCTTTTTATCTGGGTGTTGGCCTGTGGATAGTTTCCCTCTCCCATCTTTTGTGTTGGTATTTACCAAGTAGACGTAGTCCTCTGGCCACTAGTTGTCAGGTAAAACTTCCAAACCCTATGTGGAGGAGTGGGACAGGTTAGAAAAGAGAAGTACAGCACTGAGAGAGAGAAGTTTGGGAGACAAGGAGAAGAAAGGAGAGACAGAAAATGCAGGGGAGGAGCTAAGAACCCAGTGTTGGGACAAGTATTCAAGGAGATTGAGAGTGAGAGAAGAAAAAGGAAACCAACCCTGACAACGCCACCATAAAAGATTTATAGGAAAGAAAAAGTAGAGTAAAGCCTGGAAGTACAAGCAAGTATGTTTAAAATAAGGGAGTCAATACATTATACAAAAGTGTGCAAAACAGACTGCTGCCTGACATTATGTCACAGATACAGTAGACAGCATGCCATTTTTTATTCTTACATTTCAAAGGGAGTGGTTCTGGGGCGGACGGCAGTGCACGTATTTTTTCAACCTGGCTATTTGGCATCGGGTACATTTTTTAAGCCATGGCTTGAACTTCACAGAGTTTCCCGGCTCCAGCTCCTCAGACATGAGAGCTCAATCTCACCTCATTCTGCAATATGCCGAGGGAACTGTTTGTTCTCTTGCTCCAACAGCATAAAAGGCTGAACTATTTAAGACTCTACTGTAGCCCTAACTGCACTCTACAGCTATAATCTAGTGCAATAGCCTGGCGCTAACATACAGAGCTAAAAACAGAGAGGAAACCAAAAGGAAAAGAATGAGACCCAGCAGCTGGCTCACTATTGGATTTCATTGCTTTAAAACTACTTGTTTCTCCACAAGGCCTAATGGATCCAAGCTTCAGCATTCACCTACAGTTATCAGACCTGGTTTGGGCAGCGGCAGAAGGAAATAATCCTACTGCACATGGTAACTCGCCACCACATTAAAACAAACAAGGGGCAACTGCAGTTAAAGAATTTCAGATGGTTTGGTGGTGCTGCCATCTCCTCCCTGCCACCACCCTGCACAAAGCCGAATAGATTTTGCAGTGCGGTCTATGAAGGGTTTGGGGGAGACAGGAAGGAAGCCATTGTACCACGGCTACTGGCTATAGCATGCATAAGTGGCAATCTGCAAATACATTAGGCCTATGGAGCCACAGTTCGCTCCCCACATCCTCGCAAGAGTCCCTCAAATATACTGCTTGCATGCGGTACATCCAAGTTGTCCCTTGTGTGGCCTCTTCACAACTTGTCCACCCCTGCATCAGAACCACTGCCATTTCACTGAATTTAGGACCTTCAAGGCTCACAGTGGGAACTGAGAACAACATCTGGCTCTTAACAGGCAGTAAACAAAAGCTGTGTATTCCCCACGTAAATCCTTCGCTCCCTGTGGCAGAGGGACTTTTGTTTTGCCCATTGCTTGATAACCAACCTGCACAAAAAAACTCTTAGTCTCTGAAAGTCAGTCAATAAACTGTTTTCCTTCAGTCTGTAGTAATAAAACTATACAACACTAAAAACATTTTCCACATTTGACTCCAAGATATTTGGCTCTCTGGCTAGAAACATTACTTCTTTTGTTTTTAAGTTACAGCAGACCCCTTCAGACCTAATTTACCTCAGGATGCCAAATATTTTTGTCTTCTGTTCTTCACTATTACAAATGTTTCTAAAAACTACATAAGAGAGCTGAACGAACACTGTAACAGGGCCTCCTTTTGAGTTAGGCACATCACATATCAGATACATCAGAAAAATAAAGAGATGCCCAGAGAACAATTTTCCTTGACGAGTGCCTCTCAATACACAAAAATAAGATTAGCATTAAGAGGAGGTATGCTCCTAATTCTCTCAAGCAGTGAAAGGAGAACAGATCCCATGGAGAACAAAACTTATCTTCTATGCAAAGATAAATTTAAAACTAATTAAGGAGTTGAGAGAACTGTCAAAGACAGTCAGCATTTTAGGTAAGCTATACTGTAGGATCTCCCACTCAGTCATCCTGGCCTTGGAAGGAGCCCGCCTCCACAGAACAAAGAAGCCAATTTAACTCTGCCTTCCTGCTACGGCCGCCAAGAAGGTGTTGCAATGGTGATTTGCCCCATAGACTTCTCTTCACTAGCAACTGGACTAAAAGCCGTCCATTTGTTTCACATAGTGGAGGCTACTGGTATTAACGTCAGCAGCTCATAATCAATTGTGCTCACTACTAACCAGAGCCATCTTGAAACTGACCCAGGTCGGTAGAGGTAAATAGCTTCCATTATAATTTATCTGAGCCGTGAGTATCCCTTCCAAACCTCACATCATTAGGAAACAAACAAGACACAAATTATCAAAAGGTTAAACAAAACAAAAAATGCAAAATAGCAAACTTTGACTAGGACTCAAAGAAAATGACTGTTTTATCACATAAATGCTATGATGATATGCAATGACAATACTTCCAAGCTGATATATAATGATGTTAATAGGTGCTGTTCCATTGTAAATGCAAGCGAAAAGCCTTGTTCTGTCAATCTTCAGCTGACTGTATTGTAAGTGGTTTATCAAGGGGAATGTGGATTTATAGTTTAGGGTCGAACACATACTCAGGTAAACCAGCTTTCTGGAAAGTTTGGTCTCAGGCATATCTCTACATCACTGTTGTAATTTGGCTGTTCAGATTTATTAGTTTTTGAGGTACAGTTTAAATATAGTTGACTGAATTGTTCGTCACATGCGTCTGCTCGGGCACTGGAGCTTAAAGGAAATGCGATAAAGATTTGAAAAACACACTTTCTATTAAAATATGGGGACTTCCCATTTTACTCTAACAACACTTCATAATCAGCAGATCCAATGAAAAACATGCAAAGTATATATTTACTATACACAGTACTGGTATTTATAAAACATGCTAATTTTTAATACTCTCCATTATGTGTCTTCTCAAGCAGAGATCAATAGTCTCATTGGCATACACATTTCATTTTCACCATGATTAGGGGCATTCACTAGAGGGCCACAAATTAGATGAGTTTTAGAGCACTACCTTATTTGCATTTATTCTGTTACAAAATTCAGATTATTACATGAAGGAATGCATTTAACAAAGAATTAATGTATAGATGACACTGAGGCTGAGGCTTGGAAGTCTAACGTTCCTGTACTCTTGGTGTTCAAATTGCAACTATATGGTCACATTTTTATCTAATATAAATATGAATTAACTATATTGATTTCAGTCAAATTACTGCAGATTTTAACTGGTGTAACCCTGACCAGAATGCATTCTATCATCATTAAATTACTTGGTTCTGTACATATAATATAAATTGTAATTATAAATAACTCTAGAATCATATTGCTTACTCCAGGGTTCATCATTAGCAAATAGGTTTAGATTTGCCATGTTTCTTTTATGGAATCAAATTTACTTTAATGAAATATTTCTATAGGTTTCTTAATGACTTTTCTATTTCTCAGTGAATACTTTATTCAAAACCTTTTATATGGATTTATGCAAAATAAATTTCTCTCCAACTAGAAAAAGAATATTGGGCATGATTTTTTGGAAAGATAATTTTAAAAATGGTTATTCAGAATTGTTATTTACTTAAATAGGGTAATAAAATATCCACAACCAATTTCCACAGTACAAACCTGCCAAGACTAGTATATAATACAAGTTACCAATGAACCACAATTTCTATAACAAGGCTTGACAAAACAATTCCTTGATTGTTTTGTAAAGACAAATGATCTACAGTGAGTAGAAAAATCAGTCCTGATCCTGCAGCTTCCTCCTGGGGCTAAACTTCAGAGTAAATACATGCAGGCACAAATGACCACTCACACTGAGTAAATTGCAGGGCCATAGTCTGACAATAAATCCCAAATATTAAGGATTTTAAAAAAAATAAACTGTAGAAATAAACTGATACTTATACATAGGGCTCAGTCCTGCTCAGAATGAAATTAATGGGAGTTTTGACAGACTTCAATGGAAGCACGACCCACAAATTAATTATATAAAATATTAAATATTAAAAGGTATCATGAGATTGAATTTGTGTTAAATGTATAATTCAGATGAGAGTTGATTTAGGAGGCTGTGGATGTGGTTAGAGTTTTTGTTACTATACCATGTGCTAGGTCGATATGTCAAAAGCTACCTACCCTTTTATATCGTACTGGTCCCTGTGCTACCTGGATACTTCACAAATGCTAAAGAGTGGCATTAGCTTCTGATATGTACTGGCTCATGTTCTGCACTCACTCCCTCCCCACCCCCCAATAACTTAAGGTTCCTCAGGTGTAAATCAGCACAGAACGTTGGCTTACAGTGTTTAATCAGGTGTTACAATTCCATGCAGTAGAGGATGGAGGTGAGCCCTTTCAATTTTGCCTATGATCTGAAGTGCAACATAGAGGAGATCAGCCACTCATTCTGTTCCAATAGTAATTCCTTGTTAGTTAAATGTGAAGGACGATTACTCGATATGTCACAAAAGAGATCAGTTATTTCTTTTAGGAAGGATCGCACGTGCATCAGCACACCCATAAACCATGCATAGGTATGGGAACATTCATACGGATGTGGTACTTCACCGAGTTTGTCTTTGTGACACCAGCACCATTCACCATCTTTCAGTTTACCTATTTTAATCTAAAAAGTAGCAATCTGCAATGCATACCAAATAGGATGGATAGTTGATGCAGAATTTGACCTTTCTCTCATCCGGGGTGTGGGGAGAGGAGGAAGGAGAGGAAGGGAAGAGGAAGAAAGAGGAGGAGAGGGACAGGGATTGGAGAATTGGAATCCAGTGTTAGCTATCAAGTATTCAACACTGAATATTATGGGCAATATTGTTGCTTTAAGCCACTACAACTGGCGGTGGGATGGTGTCCACGGAGAATGGTCTCCACAGAGCTGTCCAGCAAAATGAACTCAGGAATGTGGCCCTCAGTGGCCCCTATATTTCTTTCTTTCTAGAGGGCACTACCATGTTTTTTTAAGCACAGCATGCTCTTTCTCCTTCACCTCTCTCAGTTAGCCAGTACAGCTGGGGGGCAGGGGAGATAAAGAGGGACCACAGGACCATGACTCTGTCCTTGCCCCATATATCCACTCCTTTGCTCTTTCAGGGAGTCTAGTACCATTGTCAGCACCAGGCTACCCCACCACTCCTTGCACCCTAGAAGCACAAGGACCTGATCTATGCCTGGACGATGCATAGCTGCACCAGTATGGGGAGAAAGTACTTTTGTATCCTCTCTCTCCTCCCTCATGCCCCACTTTTTGGGGGGGTGGGGGGAAGAATCTATACAGGACTGGAAACAATCTACCGCTAAACTGTAACTATATGGCTCCTCATCTTTTGAGCCCCAAATGGAAGTGACCTGTAGAATGGGTGGGGGTGGAGGGGGAGGACAGGACATGACAACAGACTGTCTGGCTTTGCCCATAGAATTAAAATTCATTTCTAGGGAGCAATTTGGTTTCAGGAATTTTTCTAATGATGTTTCATTACCTCGCCCTCCCAAACCCCACACCCCCTGTAGAAAAAAGTTATATGCATGCTAGCCTAAATAATATTCCTGCATTTAGGGAAGAAATGTGTCAACACATTAGCTTAAGGAGATCCTTGTTAATTCCCATCACGAGACTTCTAAAAGAGAAACCTAACCTGTTGCAAAATGGTTCCAAGCAGCATGAGTTGGCAGTGTAATCTTTTCCCATTGGCATATTTAACCTCAGACTGTTGGTTTGTTTTTTCAAAAGAGTATTGGGAAATCATGTAATCAGAAAGCACAGTCATGGTTCATAGCACACACTGCCTCCTGGGGCACAGGGAAAGCTTCCACTTGCTCACAAAAAATGGCCAGTGAAAGGTACTTGTGGGGAGGCAAGTACCATCTAGTACAAGCCTAGAGCAGTACTTTCTTTGGTATTTATATGGCCCCTGGTATTGTGGTATCTGAGAACCTCAAAATCTTAAATGTATTTATCTATACAACACCACTGTGAGATAGTATTTGCCTATTATCCCCATTTTACAGATGGGGAAGCGAGGCCTCAAGAGACTTAGTGATTTGCCAAAGGTCACACGGGAAGTCTTGTTGTGGAGCTGGGAATTGAACCCAAGTCCCCTAAGTCATATTCCCTTCACATTTGCACTCTGGGGAGCAAAAAATCCCAACAAATGTCTGGGTGTTGTAGCGAGGTGGTTACCCCACTCCTGCCCTGAAGGGCTTAAAACAGCCCCGGGAGAGGGCTGTGGCAGGGAAAGCAGCTACTAGGTTGATTGGGGAAGCAGCCGCAGCTGGGCCACGCCCCAATCAGGCCTCAGCTGGCCCTGTATAAGAGGCTGGGAGCCAGGAGCTCAACAGTCTCTCTCTGCGTTCAGAGAGAGAAGGGCCTAGCTGCAGGGAGGTTAACCAGGTATCTGGAGTGGAGTAGGGCTGGGGAAAGGCCAAGGGAGCTGGGGCGCTCTGGCCTAGGGAAGCCCCAGGCTGCAGGCCTGGTAAGGCCTATTAGGTACTGGGGGTTGCAGGGGCGGCCCATGGGTAGCCAGAGGCAGCAGGTCCAAACCCCTTTGCCTGTGATGAGTGGCTGATACTGCAGTCTGCCCCAGTGAACGGGGGCTAGATGGAGACTGGGCAGTAGCCAAGACTGAGGCGAAGTGGGGATAGTGGGTGGGGGTTCCCCTGGGAGGGGGAGACCCAGAACTGTGAGGGGTTACTGCCAGGGGGCAGCACCCCAGACAACAGGGCACCGGGTCCAGGAGGGACACGGGGGCCAAGCGGTAGCGGGACACCGGCCTGCAGAGGGCGCTCCAACAGCTGGAGAGCTAATTCCCGGAGAGGACCAGCAGGAGGCGCCGCAGGGGTGAGTCCTGCATGTTTACAGTGTTCATTCATCGCCAGGCACAGATGGGCCCAGAATGCTTCTCCCCTAAATACTAAATCAGTTATTTATAAACACACTTTAAAAAAAAAGTTCTAATTAATTAATTTTCATTGTATTACATCAGCATCATGTTGCTGCAAGATTCTAAAGTCTCAGTGACTAACCTAAGGATAACTAGAGGATAAAATGGAAGAAATGAGGGTAAATTAATTCTGAATTACATTTTTAAAAAACCTGCTTATTTCCATTAATTTGATATCCACCTACATATTACATGGGTACCTTCTAGAGTTAGGAAACCACACAGCTTTGCAGAAGCATTTGATCCTCAGCTATTCTAGACCCAAGCAGAGGTTCCCAATCATGCCAAGGTGCACAACAGTTGTGAGGTGGACCACTGTCCACTAGGAAACAGCATGAGACCACCAGAACCATTTTCATTGGTAATTTCTACCTTCTCAAAATTGCTTAACTCAACTTTATTTCAAACGCATAAGTTATTCCCCACCCTAGATGGAATAACTCACTTTTCATCGCCTCCTTTGATTTGGAATCAACCAGGTGACTAGATAGTAACACACTGAATATCTGCTATGGTAAATGAACCAAGGGAAAACAACAGCACTCAAGAACATTAGAGTGACTTGGAAAAATACCCAGATTTTGTTTGTTTGATTGAAGAAATATTTTGAAAGCTTCTGACAGATATATGGAAGTAATTTACCTGTAATTGGAGGGTCTTCAAGAGATGTGGTCCCTATCTGTATTCCCCTGTTGGGGTCATGGGATCTGTATGTATGGTGCCCTGAAATCATGTGAGAGTCTCACTGGCCTCTTCCGCAAGGCAACAACAACCAACTCCCCCAGTGTATACAGAGGAGGAAGACATTGAGCCAGATCCACTGTTACCGGCGGTACTGACAGGTGTATCATCATCCTCATCCAATGGAGCAATCGCCCGATCCCTGCGTGATGACGACAGCAACACAAAGAACTTTTGCAGAGGGTGGTAACTGAACTTCAGATCCCACTTCAGGAAGTTTATGACACACAGCAAAAGCTTTTTGATAACCTACAGCCAACTGAACCCATTGGGTAGCTCACCCAGTAAATGAGGCAATCATGGAACCAGCCAGAGTGGTATGGCACACACCTGTATCATGCACACACCTGTATCATGCAGCTCCCAGAAGAGCTGAGAGACAATACTTTCTCCCTACAAAAGGGGCAGAATTTTCTATGAGCACTTGATTGGGCCCTCAGCTTTCAGCACTTCCTCATCACTCCAACCTGAGCTCCAGGAAGAGCACTGAGCAAGGCGTCACCTCTCCACTTGCTGGATGCCAAGTAGGACTTCTCCATATTCTGATATAGGCTATTATAGGAACAAATTCTGTGTGTCTATAGTACGGCACATAAAAACTATAACTCTTTACCAAGAGCTATGTGAAATTACCGGTATATATATTCTTTGAAATATTAAAAAATTACATATTTCTTATGCCAGCATTAGACGAGGTGAAACTCTTATGAAGGTAAACTGTGATAAAAATAGTGCAATAGAGTGATCAAGCAGTCCATGTTCTCCTGTTACGTGATTCCCCCAACTACATGGAGAAGCAGAATGGAGATTATTCTTTCCAACTGGGTTGCTGAATCTGCAATTCTGTTTTACAACCATGAGAGCCCCATCCCACACTTTTCTTGTGTGAACTCCAAAAGTCATACAGAAATAAAGGAAGTAAGTTTCCATGGATTGGGTTGGAGAGCTTTAAGGGACTGGCTATCTATGGAAGATCTGAACAACAACATTGCAAAAACCACAGTAAAATACTTCAAGTGACTTGCCATCTGTGCCAAAAGTCTGACAACAATATTGTTTTCATCTTCTTAAATCATGCACAGTTTAGTTTAGGAGGGAGACGAGGGAACAGGACCAGCCTTTAGTCAAAATGCGACAACAGACTCTGCAGTTCTGTAAGTTATCCCCTACTGCATTATGAAATGCTTCATACATGGGGACCTGTTTCATTACTGGCCTGTTAACAGCTCCACAGCTCTGAGTTTGGCTGCATTCACTTTGTTTTGCATCAAGCTGGCCTATCACCATCATTTGTGAAATGCTGCTAGTTTGTAACCTAAAACACAGAAAAATAAAGTACACAGCAGCTGTTCATATTTTCAAGGAAGTCTGTGTTAATGATGTCATGGAAAAAGGCTGGAATCTAGTAAAACGTGTCAGACAGGCAGGCCATTCAAGCCCTTTAAACAATATGTGTACACATGTTGCGCCATGTACATTACATTGCGGTATAAAAAGGCAAAGACTGGAGAGCATTAATATATTATTGAGGACAGACAATTAGGGTCTTTTCATAAATTTACTTTAATAAACTCAGTTTACTACTGGAACTACCCAATAAAGCAACATACAAAAGCTACAGTAATAGCTCCATATCGAGCAAGCCCATTTTGACCCATCAAACAGTTTAAAACTATTTTTAAGACACTAGCTAGCTGGGACTATAAGGGAATTCAGAACATCTCCCAAAAGAGATTCTGTACACAGAAGTAAAAGTAAGAAATTAAACACAAAGCATCAACTTGTACATTCTTTAAGAGGTAAGAAAGGTGGTGGCTCAAATTCTGCCTTTACACATATCAGTGCAGCTCTCACTGCAGTCATGGGAGCCCAACATGTGCATCCAATTTGACCCATTCTTGGCAATCAGACTTTCTGCAACTACATGTGCTCGGCTATTCCATCTCTTGCAGCAGCTTGTTTGTACACCACTATCTGAGCTCAAGCAATGTACATGGCATCGCACAGGGTCTGCTCACCCCCTACTCATCTTCTAAAGAGGGGAGGATCTGCAGAGGGATGTGGAGTTGTCAGAGGCAAACAGGAGATACTGCACACATTCTACAGTCATTTGGAAGCCTACAGTAGTCTTTATTTTGCCCTTATAATGGTCCTTACAGAGTTTCTTCTGCTGGGGATCTGAAGATGTTTACATGACATTTATGTGGTGCTAGGCAGGATAAATGGGCATTTCTGATAAGATGAGATCTTCTGTTTCTAAATTTACTGAGAGAATTTAAACATTCAAGCTGACTCTTTGGCATATTCAGCAGCTGGATAAGTAAAACAAGGCCGGCCCTGTTTAATGCTTGTAGCCACAACATAAATACATAGACCTAAAGGAACCACATTCTGCTATGTATGGGCTCAAGATACACAGTATACATATCTTGGAATACACTCAGTAGCTGGACTATAAAATGAATTAAAATGTAATATAAATGAGGGATGAGCTCAAACATAAATCCTATATCCGACATCCTTAAATTTGTTGTTGTTGTTGGGGAAGGAAAGTCAAGAACCGAAACCTGGAACCAGATCACAATTCCTGACTGGCCCAAATTTCTATAAACAGGCTGAGCCAAAACCTCAAATCCAAACTCCCTTTCAACTTTGGGGGATTCAAAACGCAGATACAAATTCTGAAACACAGACCCCTCTCTAGTGGGGGGAAAAAAAACTCTCACAAACAAAGACACACAAAAACCAGGCAAATGTTCTAAATGGCTTGTTGGGATTCTTCCAACCCCAATTATGATACTCGGAAAGTAAGTCTGAGCTAGCTGCTGTAGAGCATCTCTTCCCAGTGCTATGTTGTCTGCAACTGCAATCGGCAGCCACAGTTTACACAGACACCTACCGGACTAGTGAGGGGTTTGCAAAACTGAACCCCAAATGAGGGAAGTCTTCAAAGAATGCAAAATTTTTGATACTACTGGTTATGATTTACGCTTTTGTAATACAGACTAGCTTAGAAATGGCCAGATACAATTGTGTAAATCTGGAATAACTTCATTGATCTCAAAGGAATTAACTAAATTTACACCAGTATACGTGAGATTGAAATTGGCCCTATGATTTATAGCAAAGCACATTTATACCTTATGTAATTTGTACAATACAATGGAAAAGATGTTCAAGAACAGTAACTCAACAAAAATGTCTCCATAATGCTACTAAGCTGAGTAACACAAGCCTGCTGAGTGACACTTTGCATTTATTTGGGTGGCAGTTTTCCTAATCTGTCTGTTAATGAATTGGCTTGTTACTACTATTCTACTTTTACGAGTCTTGCTGGGTTCTTCCCTGTTCTCTTGCAGGACTTCACGTAGCTCATGCAATGTGCACTAAAATATGGCATAATCAAATACCCGATGAACCGCGTTCAAAAGAACTGCATTACATCATGGCTCCTCCAAGCATTTGATATACAATCTCTGTGTTGCAAACGTTGCATAATACAGTTCAAGCTGTGGGTGGAAGGGATGAATGTGTAAATGTGGTGGAGGAATGAGTGGGCAAGACCAAACAGCTATGGCCCTGCTCAGAGCTTCCTACTTATCCTTTAGTGACATCTTACATCTAGTTCACTGTCATGGAGACTATAAATCTAATAAATATTAAGGGCAATTCTGCAAATCAAAGTGAACATAAACCCAGCAGAAACAGCCCTTGTAGGATGTCTCTGGCATAGGGGGAGCCCAGGTTTGCTGAGCAAATATAAGAGCAGCTATACTGAAACCACACTTGCTACCAGTACAATGATTACGGCCGTTACATTCCTACGCTCCAGCAGGCCATGGGTAGCCAGCATAACAGAACTACCAGAGGACTGGACCAGCGCCCATCAGCTCTGAGGTAGGGCTTAAAGGCTGCTTAAAGACAACTTTGCACCCGCTGAGCTAAACCAACTGCACACAAACTGGGTGCCAGGGTCTGGCCCCATATATCTATACCAGGCAATCTGCAAGGGAAATATAAAACTCTTTCCTAATTAATAAAATATGTATTTGAGTCTCAGAGTTTCCCAGTCACACTGCCATTGGTCTACTGCTTATAATGACTTAGATCCTGATCATACAAATACTACTGAGAGCTAAAAGTGGGCACTGGAGCTACTATCACTCTGCTTGAGAAAATTTAACCCTTTATTGGATCTCACTTTTACTTGACAGTCAGCTTGCTCTTCATGGTCCCAGTCCTGCTCCCATACCAATGTGGATGGCAAAACTCCCATTGACCTCAATGACGCAGGATCAGACCCCATTTCCCTTAAGTTCACAGACCTAATAGGCTAGACTACATTGGTACGGGTATATCCCGCGGAGATTGGAGACTTGTGTTGGTAGGGTGGCTCTTGCAATGCTTGTGGATGGAAAACGACCAAGGGAGAGGATATCAATAGACCTCAGAGAGCTCAAGCTACATAACAGCCTGGCATATAATCATGAGTTTTGGAAGAAGACTATAAAAGTGGCAAGAAAGATGACAATACTTAGTAGCCCTAATCCTGCAATCAGCACCATGCCGGCAAACCCATGTGCCCATGTAGCGTTTACTGTAGGACTGGGACCAGTAATACCACTTTGTAATAGCCTAATCAGTTGCTTTCCTTTGTTAATATTTATACACTTCAAATACTTGTAGATTGTTAACATGGTTGTTTCTTGAGTAAACAATCTGAAAAAAATTAACTAATACAAAAACTACATAAAAATAAATGCTTCTTTAGATTAAAAACAGAGCTGTAAATTTGAGGAAGTTTCCTCCTAAGTATTTCATGGTAAGTCAAATTTCAAAAAATCTACTATTTGTGCAGTGTGAATTTCAGAGACAACACCATATTGCTTATTGTCAGGTGACCACTCCCTTTCTCTCCCTCATTTGTTTACTCATTCTGTGCACATAGGTGTTAGATGGGTCCCTTCAGACATTACATTTAGAAACAACAATGATGCTAGTATACTGACAGAGAGAAAGATGGGAACGAGTAATATAGCCAAGTTGCCTGTTACATTACCAGAACCCAGCAAAACACAGTGGGACTCATTCTCCAGTGTCTGCATCTTGTGTAGTCATTTACACCTATGTAAAATGCTACCAAATCAGAATTCTCCACCCAAATTGGTAATAACATTTCACACTCACTTGGTGCAGATGTAAATGAATATATAAAGAGGAAAGTAGTAGAGAACCAGGCCCAACATTGGCTATCAGTTTTGTGGCATCCAGGAATGTCTATAAGTAGAAAACTTTTCAAATGAGTTTGGGTTCTTACACTGTAGATTCAAAATCAACAGCATTTTAATTTGTTTTATAGTTTATAGTTATTTCAAAACTTTGCCTTTAGAAGGTGTGAAACTTGGGGGGGGGGGGAGTTTTCCTAGCAGAGATGTGAAGATAATGGAGTTTGGAAAACAGAAGAGAAAATAAATTACTATTTTAATGATCTCAAAAATGTCTTTTACATTAGATTTCAATACAGTGTGTAAAGCTGAAAAGCACCCTCTTAAGACAACGCTGTCTGTACATATTTTATTTACTTACAATCTAAGATTCTCAAGGCAGGAACTGCCCTACGTCTTCAAACAGTTCCAAGCATTGCATCGACATTTAAATAACAACATGGCTATTTTTATAAGAGAATGTTACAGTTTTATTTTAAACTTAATAGACATCCAATTTTTCCTTTTCAAAACCTGAGCCTAGGTAACAAAGCACCAGAGTCCTATAAACTTTCTAACACCAAACGCAAATGAAGCAGTGAAATTGGTCTAGGAAAAGTTCCAAGAATGTAAGAATCTCAACATAATTTCTATATCTTAGGCTTTGACTTTTTATCACACTCAAATAACATAAAATATCATACTGTCAAGAATTATTACTTCACTATGGAAGATTTTCAGTTATTTCTCTAGTTGCAAGAAACCTATGGCCCTTTGCGTGTAGCTCTCATATTAGATGACAGAGGTTCCGTTGATAGAGTAGCTCAGAAACTGCTTATCTGCCTGAGATGCTAGACCCTAGGGTTCATATCTCATAAACCATCACAGCATATACTGTAAACTATTGTGAAATATGTCACTGCACACATGCTGTTTGCCACGGAAGAGTGTATGCTAGTAATCGGTATTGTGCCTGTCTGCATAGAAAAATGTCAGTATTGCTGGTGTAAAACAATCAGACTCAGTTTTACTTTCTGTGCCAGCTGTCATCACAGGAGTTTATAACAGCATCTCCAGTGAGTACGGGACCAACACACCAAAAAGCTCAGAATCCTTCCTCCTTTGCACAACTCAGGGTTTTAACTGTTTAAACAAAGAACGGCTGTTTTTTCCAGTACAGCGCTACTGCTTGTTTATCTAATGGGAAAGATCAAAGAATGACAACCTAGTTCTGTACAAATGCTATGATTCAGCAATACCCCCAAAGGGAAGGAAGAATGTTTCCTGAACACAAATTGTAGAGCCACCCATTCTTGTCTGAAAATCTAAAATGGGCAACGACAGCCAGATTAAGTCAAGCCTGGTGCTACTGGTGCTCTCTGTGCTAATTGCAGAGCCACAGTACTGATATTTACACTTTGAGGATTTAAAAGTGTAACTTCTCAGTTGGTTCCTATTATTATATCTGAACGCAACATCCTACCCTTCATGTTTTCGGTGGCAGCCCACATATACGAACAGAAACCACCTTTCCCCACTCAAAATACATTTCCATTCCATTACAAAGTGGCATATTTTCAATTATTCTTCTTTAGTTTTTTTTACTACAGCTCATGAACTGCCATTCTTCTTCTGCGTCTGCTTCATGCTGGTGCTTAATAATAATAGTTATGTCCCTAATATAAACGAAATGACTGATTCAATTAAATGGATATAGCCCTTACCTGCAGAATTCCCAATGTTCAAGAAATCTTCTTGCCAGGTCTATGCTTTAAACAAAACAAGAGCATTCCCCGTTGGGTGACCTACAATAGAGCAGAAAGATATATCAAGACAACATAATACGGTACATTTAACATCAGCATCAAATTACACTTTAATGAGAAAATTAACAGTTAAACATTTAGCTATTATCTTGCCGTAGCATGCCTTTTATGGATACTTGTGCCAAACAGTAAATGTTTGGCAGGAATCACACAACATGAAATGCACATATTAATAAGAGGTACCTTTCCCCTCCTTCAACATATACGCTCAGACACGGAGATGTTTCGATTGCCCTTCATTCTCTACTTGTACGGCTCATGTTGCAGTTATATAAATTAAATAATTAAACTCATGCTGACCCTAAACCATAGTATTTTTACAACTAAACAACGCCATCAATAAAATTAGTCACTTGAGTAAGAACTGTAGGATTGAGAGCAAAAGCATTCTAAGTTGCTGTCAACTTCTGAGTCTTGCAGGAAAAATAAAAAATCCTTCTTGCTTTAACCTTTTACCTGATTTACATTTTACTGAACACTGAAACCTAAATATTAGGGTGACTGAAGCCTAAATATTATTTCACAATCTAATATTATTTTGTTTTGCTACGTTTCAGTGTCAATTTTATTAATACACAAAAGCCAATAATCACACTGCAATCAACAGACTTTCAAATTCAAGTACCAGGTAGTGATTTAACTATGCAATCCCCTATTAAGAATGGAAGCTGTGAGTTTAATCCTTCACTTGTCATGCTGGACATATTCCTAGGTGTTTCAGCCAGTTTCCTTGACTGTTATTTAAAATATATATTTAGTGCTGCTCTTGTATACAATAAATTTGGACAGACGTTCAATGATAATTTACCATTACTTAATGGACATTTTAGCTGACTTGACTCCTATGGAGTCATAAAGGACTTGACTGAGACTCTTACATTGTGATGATGGTTTTGTTTTAGTACTGCTCTTACCAGACAAGTGGGATCACCCATTCTGCTCCTTTTTTTTTAAACGTGCATGTTCCAAACACAAGAAAGTAACACACACAATACTTGGGGCCAAATGATACCTTGTAGCAAGGTGGTTACCCCACTCCTGCCCTGAAGGGCTTAAAACAGCCCTGGGGGAAGGTATTGGCTGGGAGCTGCTAAGCTGGGCTGATTGGGAAGTGGCTGCAGCTGGGCCACGCCCCAATCAGGCCACAGCTGGCCTGTATAAAGAGGCTGGGAGCCAGGAGCTCAGCAGTCTCCCTCTGCCTGTAGAGGGAGAAGGGCTTGGCTGCAGGGAGCTAGAGACAGGGTACCTGAGTGGAGCAGGGCTGGGGAAAGGCAGAGGAGATGGGGCGCTCCAGCCTGGAAAGCCCAGGCTGTGGCCTAGCAGAAGGCCAACAGGTACTGGGGGTTGCAGAGGGCAGCCCAGGGGTAGGCAAAAGCAGCAGGTCCAAACTCAGCCTTGCCAGTGATGAGTAGGCTGATACTACACTCTACCCCTGGGTGTGGGGGCTAGACAATGACTGGCAGTAGCCTTATACTGAGGTGAGATGGGGTAGTGGGTGGGGGGTTTCCCAGGGAGGGAAGACCTGAGAGAAAAGGGTTACTGCCAGGGGGCAGCACCCCAGACAACAGAGCACCGGGTCCAGAGAACAGGCAGATCACTGGCCTGCAGAGGCTGCTCTGGAGCTGGAATGAGCTAATTCCCAGAAGTCACCAGCAGGAGGCGCCGCAGAGGTGAGTCTGCACCACTACATACCTGCTCCGGAGTGGTGGGAGAGAAACCCGAGAGCCCAATTCCACACCTAATAAACTCACAGTAGATGCATCTATAATGAGGCCTCTTACACCATCTGAGAGCCCAGTTCTTCCACCCTATTAGTGTTGCGTAGAAGCTTAGAGCTTGATCCTGTAAACACTTCATGTGCCCAACTTTAGCCATGTAAGTAGTCCCATTGAAGAAGTCATGTGAGAGTGTTTGCAGAATAAAGGCCTTAGTCTGTAAGTAGTCCCCTGAAGACTCACTCGATAATTAAACAATAAGCTAGTAACAATTTTAATGATAGTGAGGCTACTGGCCCACTATAATACAGGTGAAATCAACGAGGTATCTACTTAAGGGAGAGAGTGGAACAACTGGGCCCAGAGTATGGGGGCTCGAAGAGGGCAGGAGCTGCTTGAAGCACAACATATTTACTTACTATTTGGGAGGGGGGGTTGGAGGACAGATGGGGTAATCAAAGTGGCTTTGAACAATAAGATCCAAAACCAAATTAATTAAAAAATGTAGATGCAAAATTAAAAGTTTCAGTTATAACAAAATATGGCAGCAGACAATCTATATGGGGTTCAAAGTGAGTGATGACCTAACACTGAGGCATCTTTAAGAAACGTACTAGTAGTTTTTAAACTGCAAGATGTGTTTTAACTGTGTAACAGGATGTTAGGAATAATTAAAAAGGGGATAGAGAATAAGACTGAGAATATATTATTGCCCTTATATATAAATCCATGATGCTACACATCTCAATACTACTGTGTACAGTGTCTCCCTCCTCAAAAAAAAAAGATATTCTAGCAAAGAAAAGGTTCAAAGAAACTAAAAAAAAAATAGAGGGGTTTAGAGAGGTCCATAGAGAAGAAGATTAAAAAAGAGGCACTCTTCAGTTTGGAAAGAGAAGAGGAAGGGGGACATGATAGAGTATATAAAATCATAATTGAGAAAGTGGATAAGGAAAAGGAGTAAATATTTATTTACTATACAAGAACACTACTAGTCCAAAAAAAATTATGAAATTAATAGGCAAAAAAAAAAAAAAAAAATAAAAGTTCTTTCTCTTTCTTCAGTCAGTCAGTCAACTCTCCTTCTCTGAGGAGGAGGAGGAGGTTGGGAATAACAGACATTAAAGGGGACTGACTGGATAAATTCATGGTGGCTAAATCCATAAATATAAATGGCTGCAGCCAATGGTGTGTGGTGAATCTGTGTCTCCTAGCCTCTGATGATGAGAGATGATGGAGAGAGAGAGGAGAGAGATCATCACTGTGCCTGTTCTCTTCACTCCCTGGCATTGGCCACCTGTTGTAGACAGAGACTGGGCTAGATGATGGACTTAGATTACCCTTTGGTCTACCCTTTACGGCCTTCTTCTTATGTTATATTTCTTACTGATAAGATTTGATTTTGGGGGGGAAGGGTCAGGAAGAACTGTAGATGTAACTGCAATACAAATGTCAAAGAAAAGAGTCATCCATCTAAGATGACACTTCTTTCCTGCAGTATGATTGTATGTTAGTGAAGCCCAGTTTTAATGGCTTATCTCAGTGCAGAGCAGCAATCACAATGGAAGGCCAAAGTTAATAGTCCACCATTTCTTTTCTCCAAGACCCACAATTTTTGTTGGCCTGTTGAGTGTCTAGTAGTGGCATGACTACAATCTGTGATGAAAGTGTCCTCTTTGCAGATAGAGGGCTGCTAAACCTCTAAAACAAATTCAAATCTTATTCAAGAAAGTAATATTTAAAATACAGTAACATAAGAACAAAACAGTCAATATTGATTTCTGAAGATGAATCTTTACCAGGGCCAGCTCTAACTTTTTTGCTGCCCCAAGCAAAAAAGAAGAGCGCCACCCCGCCCCACCAGCGCCGCCGAAGCCCCGCCCCCAAGCGTCACGCCACCTGAAGCCCCGCCCCCTCCGAGCGCTGCGCTGCACCGTGCCAAGCCCCCGCCCCCTGAGCACCATGCTGCTCTAAGCCCCTGCCCCCCCTCTGAGCCCCACTCCAAGCCCCCGCCCCCCTCCAAGCTCCGCACTGCTCTAACCCCCGCCCCCCCGAGCGCCACGCCAAGCTCCCGCCCCGAGCACCGCACCAAGCCCCCGCCCGCCTTCGAGTGACGCGCCAAGCCCCTGCCCCCCCGAGCGCCCCGCACCGCCCAAGCGCCGCCCTGCCCGAAGCGCCCCCCCGAGCGCCGTGCCGCAGAAACAAAAAAAACCCCTCCAGCGCTGCCCTGAGGAATCAAAAAAAAAAAAACAACAACAACAAAAAAACCCGAGCTCCGCCCTGCCCCAAGGTGCCGCCCCAAGCACGTGCTTGGTCAGCTGGTGCCTGGAGCCGGCCCTGATCTTTACAACAGGGGTGGGCAAACGTTGTGGCCTGAGAGCCACATCTGGGTATGGAAATTGTATGGTGAGTCATGAATGCTCATGAAATTGGGGGTTGGGCTCTGGGATGGGGCAAGAAATGAGGAGTTCAGGGTATGGGAGGAGGCTCTGGGCTGGGGCAGAGGGTTGGAGTGCAGGTGAGAGGATGAGGGCTCCAGCTGGGGGTGCAGGCTCTGGGATGCAGGAGGAGGCTGGGACCGAGGGGTTTGGAGGGCGGGACGGGGATTAGGGCTGGGGCAGAGGGTTGGGGTGCAGGAAGGGGTGAAGGGTGCAGGCTCCAGGCGGCGCTTATCTCAAGCAGCTACCGGAAGCAGCAGCATGTCCCTCTTCTGGCTCCTACATGGAGATGTGGCCCCATCTGCAGGCGCCGCCCCTGCAGCTCCCATTGGCCATGATTGCCAGCCAATGGGAGCTGTGGGAGCCATGCAGAGCCACAGCACGCGCAGAACAGGACAAGACCCTGACCCTGCTCCTTGGTTGGAGCACTGGAGCGGGGTAAGCCCCGGAACCTGCTCCCTGGCAGGAGCTTGAGGGCCTGATTAAAATGTCTGAAGGGCTAAATGCGGCCCCCAGGCCATAGTTTGCCCACCCCTACTTTACAAAATAGTTGTCTAGTACATTAAGGCCAGGTGTACCCTAGACACTTTTGCCACTATAGTATTATCAGTTAGCAGGGTGATTTTGTTACATTTCTATACAGGTAAAAGCCCTATTGTAGACACATTTATACAGACCTAAAAAGTACTTTTGGCAGTATAGCTTATTTTGCTCAGGGAACTGATATAAACTACACTGGCAATAGCACTTTTTGGCAAGATGAATCTATACTAGGAAGGTTTGCCAGGTTAGCTATACCAACAAATCTTTTCTAGTGTAGATCTGGCTTACGTCCACTAAACAATTAATGTATTTTCTCTTTTCCTTCCCATTTCCTTTATTTTCATAAGTCAATAGTGCTGTACACCCTAAGTAATTCCCAGCCCTGCCGTTCATGAGACAAATTAATTAGGCTATTAAAACACCAGTTATATCTTGGCATTACAATTCAGGTTAGCACCTTCAGCAACCAAGTTCTAACTATAATTATGCTGGCATTTTCTCCTGGAAATTATGGAAAATAATTACTACAAAGCTCTAGTCGAGCTGAAGGCAGAAATAACTTCTCAGATCAAAATCAAGCAGGATCCCACCTCCAGTCAGTTATCTTTACCCTCTTCACTAGATGACCTCAAGAAATAGGAATAAAAAGATAACAAGACTTAAACAAGGCAACAAAAGGTAATTATTCACCCTAACATACTTTAAGGAGAAATACGCACTCCTATAAATTTGGATTTATAATTACACCTCTACCCCTATAGAACGCTGTCCTCGGGAGCCAAAAAATCTTACCGCGTTATAGGTGAAACCGCGTTATATTGAACTTGCTCTGATCTGCCGGAGTGCACAGCCCTGTCCCCCCGTAGCGCTGCTTTACTGCGTTATATACAAATTTGTGTTGGATCGGGTTGCATTATATCGGTGTAGAGGTGAATTTGCTGGGTAAGATGTGGTAGATTAATACAAATATGTATAGGTGTCCACTACAAAAAGTATACAACTTTGAAAAATCACATATGCCCACATCAATTAGCTACCCTAGGGTGGACCAAAAGCACGTTTTAAGGAAAAAATGATAGCTATATTTAATAAAGCACAATCCTAGAATGTTAGTATATAACAAAACAATTATCTACCTTTCCTTCAGGAAGATATTTGCCTTCATTTTCAGTGAGATAATACCATGGCAGATTGTTATATTGTAATATTTTAAAAGTAGAAGGAGACCTCTCAAGACCATGAATGAGACTGTTTTCCAACTAGCTTTTTGCTTTTGACTTAACTTATTGGGCTAAATTTTGGAAGGAGACTTAAACCTCCCTGTACATTTTTCACAAGCTATTTTGCATACACAATCATCCATACACACAAGAGACATGATTTTTGGCAGACAAACGCTGTGCTGAGAAGTCATGAATGATACAAAATTGTGAGAAGAAATACATGGGTGAAGAGCACTGATGCTGAAGATGTTAATTTTTAACATCTAAATTTAAACAGAGTGGAGGTCAATTTTTATATTTGTGGCTTTTTTAATCTTAAGAACAAAGAAAAATTAAAATGGTAAACACTGTGTCATTTCTTTAAAAAAGGAGGCCCCATCGTGAGGCATACAGTGGTGAAGATAGGTGCATTCTATTTCATTTAGCATTAGGGAAAGATGTAGGATTGGTAGCCCCACAGACTATGGTCCTATATTTTTTCCAAGGACAAGTACAACAGAGGCAGTCGCAGAGACATTGCCCCACATGTGTACCTCAACACTGCTCACATCTGGGGGTGAGGAACCCGTTCTTTCCCCGTGCCTTTTTAATTCTCAGCGTGACTGCAGAGCCTGCTAATAATGATGAAAATTACAGTATGATGTATGTGCTTCTTGAAGTGCGGACCCTATCTAAAATGAACTGAAACAAGGTACTCAAATTACATTACAATGTCACATTTTTCAAGCTTGCATTCAAAATGGCAGCTAGAAGTATAGCCACTACCATTTTTAAATGACATTCCTACAACTCTGAGGTATAAAATCCTGAACTGACCACAACAGAACAAACTATTTTGCCAACTCCGTGGCTCAAGAGATTAGTAGTGGGATTCAGAGACTTTCTACTCTATGTCACCACTTGAAATCCAAGCCAGTTTCATAGTGACTTACAGGCATAATCATCTAATGGCTATTTGTTGATATATGTGAGATGAGTTGGTGGTTTCAGTTCAGTTCTTAGTGGGGAGTATCCACATCACAGAACCGGCTATCCCAAATGGCACTATCTTGGTGGCAAGGAGTGCAAGGATTACATGGGAATTTAGAATTAAACTATTCGCCGAGTCTCATTTCCAGAGATGGTACTTCCTGGTCTGCATTCAGGTGCATTAACAGCTCAGTATGGGGAAACTGGGAGAAAGGAGTTCAAATTCTGATTAGTTTTCTCACTTTCAAACACTTTCTTTTGACATTAAACTCATGCATTAAACATGTTCCTGCTCAGAATACTGTAAAGGTGCAGATAAAAGGAAACTAAGCCTAAAAAAAGGTGATAGTTTCAATTTGTTGACACTGTTAGTGCCAAGCTTTACTTGCTTGAGTTAAATATATATAATGGGGGACTAAATTGTCACTATTCACGAACATTTTTAAATGCTTTGCCCACGCTCACATCTCTTCTGTGTTTGCTTCTGCTAATATTCATGTTGTTGACTTTTACTAACATAAATGTTCAAGGGAGGCAAATTTCAAAACTGCTTATCCAAGAATATGTACAAAAATATTTTTTTAAATTAATATTGGAAGTTGTGCACTCAGCAAACCAAAAAGAATAAATCATATGACTTCAGACCATTCACTACCAAACAAAACATCTTTAAGAGAGACATCAAATACTCTCCTACAATGACTTGAATAACAATCAGAGTAGAAAGAAGTAGAAATATTTCAAATAACAAATTTGAGAAAACTGCAATCTGATTAAGGTTATTCTGCAGCCAGCCAAAGAAGCTAACTTCAGACAAACTGTGAATTATTCACTTGGAGCCAGTCTCTATGCTCTTGTTTGTTAAAATCATTGTTGTCATAATGCTCTGTTTACTAGACTGCACTACAGTTTTAACGTGGGTCAAATCTGCATGTAAACAAGTGAAATTTTGATACTTGATAATTATTTGTATTTAGTGGCAGTTAAAGGCCCCAACTTCAGAGACTGGGGTTCCACTGTGATAGGTACTAGTACGTGCACATAATAAGAGACAGGCCCTAACCCGAAAAACTTGCACTCTAAGTAGACAATACAAACAAAGGATGGGAGACTGGAAGTAGTACAATACTCCATTTTATTTTAGAAATGGGGAACTGAGACAGAGGGACATTAAGTGCCTTGCCTAAGGTCACTCACACAGGAAATCTGTATACCCCAGAACTGAACCCAGTTCTAAGTCCCTGGGTAGTGCCTCAACAACAAGGCACTGAAACCATCATCTCAGCCAAGTAGGGATGCTCTAGGAGCTACTTGTTCTGTAAGGATATAACATTGCGCCACTGCTCTGAGTAGCATTTGGTCATTGGCTAAGTTAGCCAGTCAGAAGCTGTATCAATCCCTCATTCGCATCCAGAATACACGTGCAGATCTGAAGTAAAGTTTGCTAGCTCCATACGTCGTGGTTTGAGGATCCCTCTTACGTCTTAGCACCCGCGTAGGAGCTAAGAGCCTTGCTTCCTTTACAGTGTCATATGTGTATCAAAATCTTCATAAAAGACACTTAAGAAAAATTATTAATTCTATTTGTAAACAGCAGGCTGCTTTTTTTTTTTTTTTTGGCATGAACTACTAAACTTTAAATCTACAAAATCTCGAAGGAGACAAGTTTTCTAGTCCCCGATGCCAGTTCTCAACTATCCATGGTTATTTTTACCCAGCAACATCAGGAAAGTGCAAGTGCCATTACATGTATCCTGTGACTACACCTCAATGATAATAAAGTTATAGTATTCACTATTACCTTTTGCCAAAATACACCATAAGATAACTACAGTTATTTCCTATTCTAGGCCTAGGGGAAATCAGGGCATCGCAGATAACCTTCTGTGATAACTGTTGGCTTAGGCTGCTTTTAACAACAGAAAGCTCTCTTCTAGTGTTTGAGGGAAAGTGTGGGAACGTACAGTATATTTATAAACACAGACAACAGATTGCACATTTTCCCACTAGCAGAAGTACTGTTCACAAATCAAAGGAGTTTCTCAGCCTGAAGTGTCAAATTTCCTTCTATGTGACATCGCCAGCCAAATATAGCCAAGTAGTTTTATGCTGTATATGACTAAGAAGTAACATTTTCAAGTTCCCTAACTAAAGAAATATGTGAAGGGAGAACAAATTTCTCCTGACCCTAACTTGGCATACTGACAGTACAGGAGTAGGTTCTAACAGAAGAGCCAGGAGAGTTAGAAATCAGACTGGGAGCTGGTCTCCCTTTAAGCTTTCTATACTTCAATAAAAATAAAATGCAATTGTTTTGTTATCAAGAAAAGTTCATTCGCACAGATTCTGATCTCACACTGATTTTATCCCACCATAACCGAATCACCTCTACTGGGAGTTGTAGCGGTCCTCTTGTTTTTTGTTTTTTGCTGTGAGCACAGACTCAGACCCCTACTCTCATCTTTGTCTGCAGACTGCATATAAAAAAACCCGCGAGAAATCAGATGTAATAGTGCTTGCATCAATTGGTGTCAATTATAAATGCATAACTTTATATATGAGTTCTTTAATAAATAACAATTAATGATACTACTACTTAGCTCTTACACTGTGCTTTTCATCAGTAGAGCTCAAAACATTTTACAAATGGTCACTACTATTAACCCCATTTTACAGATTGGGAAACCAAGGCACAAAGAGGCGAAGTGACTTGCCCAAGGTCACCCAGTAGACCAGCTTCAGAGCCAGGAATAGAACCCATATCTCCTGAGTCTCAGTCCAGTGCTCAACAAACCCTTCTCCTGATTTGATTTGCAGCTGCTTGTATGTAGGTAAAAAAGGACCAAGACAGAAGACAGTGAGAGCAGCAGAAAAGCCAAGAGACAGCAAGAGATGCACTTGAAGTGTGGCCCTGAGCGAAAGCTAAGGGGGAGAGAGAGAGACAGAGAGCTTTTTGGGTAGAGTACTGTGTGGAAAGACAGGCTTGGAATTGTGAGCAAGGAAATTGATTCCTGTTTGATGTTACTCTCTTCAGCGGAACAGGACTTTGTGTATATTCTTTGTACACAGGATTGCATCAAATAAACTCTGGACTATATTATCAACTACTTCTTCTAACAGAAACAACCTCCAACGCCCCAGATATTGGATAACCACCTATACCAACCACTGATGAACAGCTACTGACACAAAAGGTCCCATTCATTTCACCACAGTTGTGTGTATGAGAAACTGCTCACCAATGGCAGCAAGGGGTTCAGAATCCAGCCCATAAATTAGTGTATGCAAATGAGTAAGTATGTGATGGGCCTGAGCCTAAATTATGCACAGCTTTGATTTCTTTAATCAATTTTAACAAATGAATTAATCCCACATGTAATTAGAATCTTCCATTTTAGGTTATTAATTTAAGATTTTCCCCATAGATCTCAGGGCATCTGAGTAGTTACAAAACCAAGTGCCCTGTCCTGCCCCCTCTACAACTCCTGGAAAGAATGATGTATCAGAAACTCCAGGTGGAGTTTACTTACATTTTCCCCTGCTGTTGGTTTTCCCATGGAAGTGTGCAACAAAGCCCTAACTGTTCAGCAAGGATTCAACCGGGTGAATATCACACCAGGGAATGGTCTGAGAATTTTTTTAAATTGTTTGTGTGGTTTTAGATGAATAAAATACATATTGGAAATTGGTACATATAATAATCATTGCTTCATATCAAAAGTCAACTACAATTACATAGGAAAACAAAAATGAAAGAAAAAATATCAATTTAAAAACACCCTATAATGTTTAGACCATTAGAAGGAATACCATTTACCTTGGGAGACAGTTACTCTTCAATTATATTTATATATACAGTAATACAACTCAACAGTGCAATACGTTTTCCCCACATCTTTGTTTCAGATAGTCAACAAAGAATCTACTGTCAAACTTTGCAGAATGATCTGGGCTGCCAAACCTGAACAAGTTTGACAGACAGCTCCAGCAATGGTCTACAAGAACAAATTCTAGTTCTCTTGCTCCAAAGTTTTTTTAAAAAAACAACAACTTTGTAAAGTTATCACTAAGGCTACTCCAATTTGTAATTTGCACTCTATAGTTTTGGTCACTTGAACATGACATCCACTACATGGCATCTTATGCTGCTACGGACTTCACTGTAAGACTTGTTATGCCTCATCCAGTAGGCTTTGTGTTACTTCTAACCCAGAAAGAGCTAGGCCGCTAGTCAATTTTTATCCTGGTCAAGGTCCAAATTGTTTGTTCAAGGTACAGTCAAGGTCCAGAAACCAGAGAAAATACTAAAAATATATAATAATAATTATAGGTAAATAGAAAGATGTGGGGGTCCGGTCAAAAGCGTCTTGCGGTCCGGATTTGGCCCACGGTCTGCCTATTGACTACCCCTGAGCTAGATTCACAAAAATGCTGTCAGGTATCACTTTCCATCTCAAAAACATCCTGTTCCCAACCCTAGGGGACAGAGAAGTTGAGTATGCCAAGAAGAGGCTTTGCCAGTACCAAAAGCAACAACTCCAGGGCTCTGACAAAAAGTGGGAGGGGGAGAGAAGGCAGCTTTCTACTCATGTCCTGCTACAGAGCTTTTCGGTTGTTGTTGCTGTTACTTCAGCTTTTTAAACATAACGAAGCAAGTGTTCTGAGCACACTATTTCAGAACTAAATGTTCAGGGACACTGATGAGTTCTCTTAAATCTGTAAGATTGCATTACAAAATATTTAGGTTCATGAAGTTTTATCCACTTCAGGAACAATAATATATACTGAAGAGTCTGGAAGCAACAGGACCTATCTTAATGAAGCAGTACTTGAAATTTCAGTTTCTGTTTCAGGGGCCAAATCTAGAAATCTTTATTCAGGCAGTAAACAGTAAAATGCAGATAGCTTTCAGATTTTAGCATCAGATTATTCCCAGTTTTTCTTTGCGCATGTTTTTAGAATAAGAATGTATGAAGCTCTGTAATGCTTCATGTTTTATTCAGCAAGTAGGCTATATTTAATTTAACCAGACAAAACAAATATTTCATCATTTTAATTGGAAAATCCCTCACTCAGACACCACTAGAAAAGGACTACCCAACCAAGGGGCTCACAGGCTGCAGGGAGCCCATAAATTTGTTATCGTGGCGGCCCTGGCATTGTATTCAAAGCCATTTTTAAGAGCCAGTATGGTAGGCTGTGTGGGGAGCCCCATAAAACTCTTTAATAGAAACAGTGCACCTCTACTGGGACAAAAAGTTTGAGAAGCTTTGCATGCCAGTAGAATATATAATACAGTTTGCCAACAATGTACAAAAACCAGCTCAAGAAAACAGAATTGTTAGTAGCTCTAAAACAAGTTAAAACGTTTTGTGTATTGCCATATTTGGTAAAAGAATTAAAATTTAAGCAGTCACAACTCAAACAATGACATATTGTGTCAATAGAAGAATTTCCTCCCCCCTCCCATTGCTCCCCCTAGAGCAGAGGAGGCAACGTAAGTATAACTTTAAAAGATAACATCATCACTCTCGTCTCCTCTGATGCTCCTTTCGCTTTTAAAGTATGTATTTTCAAAAGACCTCTTTCGAATACTAAAGAGGCATTGCTACAGAAAGTGCAACAGGCTGGCAGGCAGCAGCAGGTGTATGGAGCAATGGCATATAAAAACACATCAGTAAGATGATGTGTCTGGGATGAATTTCCTAGACTACATGCAAGAGAGGCAAAACAAATCTAATAGGGAAGCAATGACTATCCCTCGGTACTCAACTTCTCAACCCTCTCTTAATAAATTACTCTTGAAGGGAAAAAATCAAATATAATTAGCAATAAGGAAACCCAGACCAGACAATGGATTTGATTACATTTGCCCTTCTCTTTTCCATTAATTTCTAATGTAAGCACCTTTTTCTCATAAGCAAAAGCTATATAACTTTCTATTAACTATTATTATCTACAATGTAGTAGCATCTACAGTCTCATAGATAATTTCGAAACACTGGGGAAGACATAGTCCCTGGTTCACAGGGACTATGGGGATGAAACCAATGACCCAACTGTTGATTCCCAGCTTTAATTTGCATGGTTGTATAACAAGCAATAAATACAAAGTCAATATTTAGATGAATGACACCTTTTCAATTATAAGTTATGCCATTTTAGTACTATAGGTCATTTTTTATAACTGAAAATAATATCAATCCTGGAGGACCAGAAAGCATATCTTAAAGTCATTTCAGTATCTATTTACAGTAACTATACTTATCTCTACTTTAAAAGACAAGAAATAATATGGTCACTAGGGGATCGCCTGGTTCAAAACCAGAAACAATATGGATCCACAAAAGAAGGAAATTATTACATTCACCTTTCCTTGTTGCTTGCTATATGTCAATCCCAATGCATCTCCTAGTTTTCTATCACACAGAAACAAAAATTGCCTTTTCACACAAACAAAAGTTTTGTTTTTATAAAATGGTTAATCACTTCTTTATGACAGAATAGACGGTTTATATTTCCAGCAAAGGGAAGAGATTCTTCTAAACAGACCCTTTTCCCTACTGAAAGTCTGCAACTCCACAGCAAAAGTAACTAGTATCCACTACTGCTATAATTCACTGAAAAATCCTACATTAATCCCCACAGAGCCACATTACTCTAAGTCCCAAGTTAACTCTAGCCAGAACTGCAATTTACAAGTTATACTGAAACAATATGAAGTTACCCTATTAACGTCGTATATACTGTACTATATTACATTCTAAGTCACTAAGGGCCAAATACTGATCCCACCAAAGTCTAAGGCAAAACATCTTCGACTTGAGTGAGGGAAGGATTTCACCCTATAAATGGTTCTGCTTTCTAGGATAATGGGACTTATTGGATACTGTCCATCAAGAAATCATGCTTGTCGTGGTACTGGAATTAGTAAAAAACCGTGACTGCAACTTTATGGTGATGACTGAAAGATGACTGATCTACTGCCTATAATTTCAGGGGCACAGAGTGAAACTCCCAGGGAGAGAGAACCATTAACATGCAAATGAAGAACACTTGCAATCTGATCAAGATGTAGGCAAGATCAAAGGAGCATCTGAATTTCCTGGTTTGAGGAAAGGAAATTAGTAAAATAATTCCATGTCTCAAAAAGGTGGTGTACAATTATCAGTATGCAGTACAATGATTACTGTATTGAGACAAGACAGAGATAAATTTGTTTCCTAAAACAGGACACCTGAACAAACGTTCTTTATCCTGACATGAATACAAACTAAGAACTCCAGAGCTTACATGCTAATATACCCTACTTCAAAGACTCCCTTAAAACACATCAGGAGCAGGAAGTCCAGAGAGGGGGTGGTGGTTTTCTGACACCAAGCAGATTTCGTGCCAAGGAACACAGGATTCACAAGCTATGGTGCTGGAAGGACAAAAAGGCTATGAGATAATAACAAACAGTAAGCCTTAAGATGTGAACATTCATTTTTTCTTTTATAATTTCTCATTTTTGTAAGAACGGTGCCTTCTCTAGCTAAACTGTTATCTAGTGCAAGACAGGACAGATTTTATACCATTTTCCATTTGATTTCCTATGACACTCTCATACCCCTCACCAACTGTTTAAATTGTTTAGAGATATTTGGGTCTGATATCATTTTGGCATACTTCCAGGAAGTCCCTTCTTGGAAAGAAGGAAAATGAACTCATGACCTCTGACAGAAGGCGCACTCAGTAAAAGGACTAAGGACTTGTCTTCATTGCAGAGTTAACTCGAGATCCATCCACTCACAAAAACCCTTGTGGTAATTTTAACTCCAGTTGGCTGGCCCATCACAGTGTACACGCTAAAGCTTGAGGTAGCACAACTCATCAGCCGCAAACACAATCACTCTGTAAAGCGTAAGTGTTATTTTGCAGTGTTGCTGCTCTCACTCGAGCTCAGTTTACTTGAGATGATTTTGCTTGATGGATGATAACTTAAACTCTGCAGTGAAAACAAAGCCAAAGGCAAAAACTGTCTGTCCCCCAAAGGCACTGCCAAAATGTTTGCTACCATCAGTGAGGTACGTAAGGAAATTTGGTGACTGGCAGAAGCATAGAGGACTGAAGCTGAAAAAAACGTAGACTTAGCAACAAGCTACCATGTAAAATTATTCATATGCCTTTTGTGGCCAAGTTAACAATGCTATGGGAACTGTAACTCCATAGATGCACTCACTGCTGTCATGTAGAATAGTGCATGCTTGCACAGATAATCAGATGTTAAATTACATCAACAGTGCTAATCTTTGAAAACAGAATATTAATAAGATTAAGAGGTTTAAAACATTTGCATATTACAATTAGTGGGTCAAATTCAGTGGTGACAAATAGAGGTATACGTCAGACACTAGGAAAAAGCGTTCTTTAGGGGGTTTACAGATAATAGTGTAACTTAAACATAGACTTAACATTCATAGCTGCTGCTTAACATCTGGAGGAATGCCTGTTTTAAAAACCAATGTTATAAGGGAGCATTGCACAACTTTAAACAAGCATGTTCTCTAATTGATCGGCAACGTAACAATGAAACAACGTTAACCAGGCCAACTTTAAGTGAGGAGTTACTGTACAACTTTGCCACCTAATTTATGACCAGTCTGCAATCAATATACTATTTATCAGCACACCATTGTATAATCACCACTGGATTTGGACTTTGGTATTGAGAACAGATCATATTGGGGGGGGGGGGGAAACTGCTGCTTAACATCTGGAGGAATGCCTGTTTTAAAAAAAATTAGCCATATTATAGCCTCTGGTAATGCTGCATGTTGCTAATGTTTAATTTTTAGTCCCATAAGTTACTTGGCACTGCTGACACCTTGTCAAATGATTCCCATGGTTAGAATCTTAAAATCTCTGGTTATAACCTGTTTAGGAAGGATAACGTGATTAAGAGGCTGGGGGTGGCTCTCTTCATTAAAGACACTTACCTGCTAGAGTTATTAGTAACTCTGAACCACCGAATCTTGTGTATATGTATCTATGGAACAATGTACTAACTAACAAAGCTGAGGAGGTGGTACTGGTGACTGTCTGCAGAAGACCACCAAATCAAAACAGTTTGAATTACTTCTGACGCACCTACCTGTAATGTGTGAAAAAAAAGGTATCGATTTGGAAGGCTTCAATTTGGGTAATTACAAGTCATTTACCCTGACAACTCTCCGAGACAAAATAATGGAAAAGCCAATATGGGATTCAATTAATAAAGAAATTAAAGAATCGAAATATAATTAATGCCAGTCAACATGGTGGGATGGAAAACAGGTCTTGTCAAGCAAACCTGATGTCATTCTATTACAAGCTTACAAGTTCGGATGACAAAGATAACTGCATAGATGTAATACACTTTTGTAAGGTGCTTGATTTAGTACCTCATGACATTCTGATTAAAAATAGCACTAGACCATATCAATAAAGCACACATTAAATGGATTAAGAACTGGCTAAGTGACAGATGTCAAGTAGTAGTTATCAGTGAGGAATTATTACCAAATGCTGCTGTTTCTCGTGGAGCTCCACAGAGTTCGATATTGGGCTCAATGCTAATTAACATTTTAATTAATCGTCAGGAAGTAAATATAAAATCACTGCTGATATTTGTGAATGACACAAAGATTGGAGGAGTGGTAAGTAATGAGGAGGACAGGACAGTCATACAGAGCAATCCAGACTGAATGGGTCCAGCTTACCAAACTAACAATACAGCCAAATGAAAAGTTAGACATTTAGAAACAAGGCATGTCAGCCATATATACAGAACTGGGGACTGTACTCTGGTAAGCAGTGACTCTGAAAAAGATGGAGGCGTCATAGCAGACAAGCAACTCCACATGAGCTCCCAGTGCAATGCTGTAACTAAAAGGGCTAACACAATCCTTGGGCAAATAAACTAAAGAGTAGGATTAAGAAGGTGATAAAGGAGACCTCTGTCTATGGCTGTGGTGAGACTTATTTCAGAACTCTGCATTCAGTGCTGATGTCCATGTTTTAAAAAATATGTTGAAAAAGTAGCAAGGGTGCAGAAAAGAAAAGTAACACAAAAAAAGATCTGAGGGCTGGAGAAAATACTTTACAGGGAGAAACTGAAAG
The DNA here is from genome assembly GCF_016161935.1 of Mauremys reevesii. NCBI lineage: Eukaryota > Metazoa > Chordata > Testudines > Geoemydidae > Mauremys > Mauremys reevesii. The sequence continues at coordinate 25,720,732 of NC_052627.1, read as the reverse complement.
AAGTCAATCTGTTTAGTTTATCAAAAAGACAAATTAGAGTTGACTTAATTAGGTGAGATAAGAATAAAACCACTTGGCTGGAAGCTGAAGCCAGGCAAATGAGAATTAGGGCACTTTTTTCTTTTTTTCAACAGTGAGGGCGACTAACGACTGGAACAAACTACAAAGGCAAGTGGTTGATTCTCCACCTCTTAACATCTTCAAAGACTGGGTACCTTTCTGAAATACATGCTAAAGCTAAATACAAGTTATGCTTTAGCCAAACACAAGTTACTAGGCTCAGTCGTAGGGTAACTGGGTGAGATTTAAAAGCCTGGGATATTCATAAGGTGAGATTATATCTCATTAGATCCCTTCTGCCCTCTAAGTTCTACGAATCTATAAAAGATGATGTAAAAGAAACTGTTATAAGTTAAAGGAGTTGGGATTCAGGGCTGATAGCAGCATATTCACTTTTATACAAAAATGTTAATAAAAAGTAAAAAGAGGTAGAGAAAAATAAAAGCAAACAATCCTTCACCTTCCCATGTTAAATTATCTTGAACTGTTGTGGACGGGTTGAATTGCTGTTTTCATCCGATCAGTAACGAAGTATAATATTATGTACAGTACAACATGAAACCAATAAAATTATCTTTCTTAAATAAGTTAGCACTGGTACTGATCGTCTGATATAAAGCCAGAGAACAACTACCACAAAACAAACCAACCCTGAGACACTAAAAAATTTCATTAAAGAAAAATTAAAATAAGTGCAATTGCTCTTAGGCAAGACATAATGTAATCATATGTTAAACAAGTGCCAGTATGTCCCAAGTAAATTGGATCGCCTTTGCAAGTAATTCAACTGTGGAAGTAAAGTTAACTTATCTCCTGATGTACTCAATGGTTGGGAATACAGCTAGGAAAGGAGTATCAAGGAAGACTGGGTTAGAGGATAAGGATGAAGACTCAAGCGGAGAAGGTCAGCAAAAAAGAGGAAGGCCAGTTAGCAGGATATGCTGGGAGGAATGGCAGGACTGAGAAGAGATTGATCAGAAACAGAACCCACAAGATTTTATGAACAGCAGCACAGGGAATAATCATGGGAATGGTTTGAGAGGGAAAGGGAAAGCATCAGGAACAGAACTGTTTTTCCCACCTGAACTAATGAACCTGGGTTCACAACCCCATGAAGATTGAGAAGGGTTACAGTCAAATGAATTGGCTCCATAAATAAAAAAACATTCCAACTTTATCACAAATCCATAGGTTTGTTGAGCTAGCATTGCCTACTGTGTATGATTATGTATGTCCATATACAGGTATGTCTACACAGCAAAAGCTGGGCACAGGCTAGCCTACCTGAGCTAGTTTGAATCCAGCCCCCGCAGGTAACAATAGCAGTAATGACAGCACAGCCCAGGCTTCAGAGTGGGCTAGTGAGTGAAGTATGTACCCAGGATGCATGCCAGGCTTGTTGAAGCCTGTGCTTTACTTCCTTCGCTATTGTTACCCACACTAGGTGGATTCAATCAAGCTCAGGTAGGCTAGCCTGTGCCCAGCTTTTGCTGTATAGAATAAGTACTTCTGTCAGCCACGATCTGAACAGAGCAGATCTCTCTGTTGCACTGCTTCCACAAGATCACCACCTGCACCAGGACATTTTTCTCTCTCACGCAATAGCAAAATATATTCCAGTGTAAGACTAATACACTTTCCACTACCTGATGGCATTAATAACACATGGGTGCTGCCAAAAATACTGGGTATGCCGCTCTGGGCAGCTCCTGCCGCTTTGAGCAGCAAGGTAAGTGGGGGGGGGGCTGTGAGCTCCAGAGGGCCGCGCGGCATCCTTGCACGCTGCCCTGAGAAGCCTGGTAAGGGGGGCCAGGCTGGGGCTAGAAGGAGGGGTTGGATAAGGGGCAGGGAACAGTTGGAGGGGGTGGAGGTTCTGGGGCGGTCAGGGGATGGGGAACAGGGGGGAGTGGGTAGGTGTGGGAGTTCTGGGGGTCTGTCAGGGTGGTGGTGGATGGGGTCAGGGCAGTCAGGGGACAGGGAGTGGGGCGAGTTGGGTAGGGGGTGAAATCCTGGGGGGCAGTTTGGGTGGGGGCTCTCAGGAGGGTGATCAGGGGAGAAGGAGCGGGGGGGGTTGATGGGTTGCGGGTTCTGAGGGGGGCAGTCAGGGGCAGGATATGGGTGGGGGTCGGATGGGAGGAGGACAGGCTGTTTTGGGAGGCACAGCCTTCCCTACCCAGCCCCCGATACAATTTTGCAACCTCAATGTGCAGGGCTGGTTTTAGGAAGTGTGGGGCCTGATTTCGACAGGGACCCAGCAGGGATGACTAAAAAAAAAAAAACACATAAAAAAACCCACGTGGGGCTTGTACTCACTGGGTGGCGCTCCAGGTCTTCACTTCAGCAATGGGTCCTTCAGTGCTGCTGAAGACCCGGAGCGAGTGAAGGACCCACCACCGAAGTGCCGCCGAAGACCTGGTAGGGAACCGGTTGTTAAGATTTTGGCAGCTCATCACTGGGTGCACACATATAATATATTATTCCCAGAGATACAGACACACAAAACAGGAATCAGAGAACTCTTTACGGAAATAAAATAAATCCAGATAAGTCTGGATGCCATGTGATATAACAGGGCTGAAAAAAAAAACATTTGCCCAAAAGTATTTTTCTTTTAAGGAAACGTCATTTCCTTGGGTGATCCACCACTGCCTCCATCCACCTTCCAGTATCTCGTATGAGCATGATTTTTGCTGGGCACTCAACACATTAACTTTGCTTCCTGATCCAAACTGTAGTGTTGTCTTTCAGATCAGACTTAAACCGAAGGACTTTGACCATGTGTGGCCATTAAATATAACGTAGCACATTTCTCAAGAGAAGGGATGCTAGCCCCAATGCTTCGGCCAGGTTTCTGCATACCTATCTTCTAGACTTTAAATTGAATAAATTATTCTTCACTTCCTGAATTAATTACTGCTTGCTATTATTATTTTATATAGATTCCCATGCAAGTCTTTGGGTCTGTTCATAAAGAAATATCAATGAATTTGTTTTTTAATAAGCAAACTTCAAAGATTCTTGTATGAAGAGTCCCAAAAATGTGCAGCAATGAATTCAAGCCATGAATGATCAATGCACGTCAGCCACGACCAGTATCACAGCAATGTACCCAGAAGGTAAATATTGCCTTGCCAGAGGAGGATCAACCTGATCAAGGGCCAATGGCAAATCAACAATGCACCAAACACATCAATATAAGTTTTATAGCTCTATAAAGAATGCAGAACAAGTCTGAACTACACAGAAAACTAGTCTGGATCCTGACTGAATAGTCATGACGGTGCAGGGTTGTCTGATCTCAGCAACATGCCTACTGATAGCATACACCTTAGCTACAAGATGCCCACAGATCCCAATCCATATTAGTAAAAGTGCTGTGTCCCATGCCCCACAACACCATCCCTGAAAAAGACGCTCTTAGACAGAACTATCCTTTGGGTCATCCAGCATGCTTTGTATTGTGTCAATCTACTTACATTGTAAACCAGTAGAAGCAGCACTTATTTTTACCAAACTTAACTTTTGGGTCAGATTTGACCTGACACTGACCCTTTAAAGCAGCATATGCATAGTAAAGCATGTCACTAGTAAATAATCTCTACAGAGTGTGTCTGTTTCAAAATACCATTTGATTTTGCACTTTTAGAGTAACTCACATTAAACAGCAGCTGTATAGAATTTATATGTGTTCATGGATATTAATGTTCTCCCTGATCAGTTTCCAAAACTAAGAGGGCAGTTTTATCACATACTATGAAAAGGATATTACAGAATTCAGTAAATTTGTTGAAAAATCTGGATTATTTCATCCTATTATTGTGGTCTCGTGTTTCAGCACGATACAAAGAATTAATTTTTACCTCTATCTTTTGAATGAAATATGTTTGAGAAGAATTCTCTAGCAGATGAAGGATCTCCCAGTTTATATTTCATACTGTTTTATATAGATGAATACATGTTCCTCCTGCTGTGAGCTTACCCATATATGTTGACTTAGCAAAACTTATCATTTTACATGCATGAATTATGATGTTTGCAACAATATAAATGGCTCCCACTGCAAAAGTTGCCACATTTGGTGAAATATGAAGGCAGGTGGTTTTTATATGAAAACAAAATATTATGGAACATTTAAAACAATGAGAAAACTACAAATATTTAAAGTTCAAAATCAGAAGTGTCCAAAGGCCATTTACATGCAACAGAATAGTCACCAATGACATTTTTTCCCCATTATTTGATATTACGTATTTTGGTTTTGTGAAAAGTGAAGTACATAAAATTCCGAATAACCTAGATTCAATTCCCAAGAAGAAACTATACAATCCTTTCATTATACATTTTATACAAGAATGTATTTCACAGCTCTCTTTTATGACTGGTGTCCTCAAGTAGAAAGTTAAGTCTATGAAAAAAATACAGTCTGTGAGTACTTGCACAAACTGTTGTCTGTTTACCTGCAAATGATAAAAACCTTAACAGCTTTTACAGTCCAAAGCTAATATAAACATTTATGACACAATCCCACAAGGTGCTAACTGATTTAAAGTCCATGGACTTCAAGGGGATTTGCGGGTGCTTAGTGCCTCACAAGAGGTGCTCAACATTTGGCAGGCTCGGACCCCTATAAGAGTATGCCTGGATTTTTTCTTTAATACATTTCCATCTGGATTAAATACAACAGCAGCGGCAGATAGAAAACAAGATTAAATGTGTGTAATTTCAAGTAACGCAATACATTTAATTTAAGGCTTCTGGGCAGTGATGAGCTGCCAAAATCTTAACAACCGGTTCCCTATAAAAAGTTCTGATTTAAGGGGGCGGAGTTGGGGTGGGGGGGAGACATACCCATGGGGCTGGGGGCCCCTGCAGTGCCAGGGCCAATTGCCCCACTTGCCCCCTCCCCTCTGGCCAGCCCTGGAGCTTGCAGCAGGACACACACACACACGCCCCGCCACCTTGCCGGGCCTCTAAAAAAAACGGCAGCAGGACGACTCCAGAGCTCAGCTGAGCTGCCCAGCTGATGCCGGCGGCTGGCCACACTGCAGCTGGGGGGAAGGGCCAGGGGAGCCTCAGCCTCCCCAGCTGGGAATCCTAGGAGCAACAGGATGGTCCGGCCCACAGACCAGAGTTCTTTGCCCACCCCCTGGCCCTTTAACAACCGGTTCTCCACGGAGGTCTAATTTTAGCAACCGGTTCTTGGGAACCTGTGGGAACCTGCTCCAGCTCACCACTGCTTCTGGGGCAAATCACTGTGGTCTCCTGTGTTTGAATAAGGAGATGGGGAAGGGAACAGAGGCTCTTCCCCAGCACAACCATGGCTGCAAAGTCCAGGGGAACGCGAAGGTTGCACAACAATGCAGGAGTGAAGGCTGGCATTAGGAAAGCACCAACTCTCTCTTTCTGACACTACATTACCTCCGCTCCTAGCTGCACAATATGCTCATAATCACCTGACTTTTTATATCACATTTTACAACAATAAAAATGTTTGCCTCTTTAATACTCCTCCCCACCCTGCCTCCGCCAACCAACAGGCCTCAATTCCCACGAAAACCTTTACTAAAAAACAGACACCGGATATTTTGCTGTATATATGCCGCTATTTTTGTTAACATACTCACAATCAATGTAAGTAAAAAGATGGATGAAGACTAAAATCTCACAACCAACAGGGGAAGGGGAAACTCTTTTACCTCACTCATTGGTTTAGCCTCTTAGTTATTCCTATCACTAGGAATAAAATAATGCCCTCAAAGCTTGGAATGTTAATGTTTCCATTAGAACGGGAGAGCTTATTGAGATGTACAGCATGTGTGTGTTCGGTTGCAGGTGCCCTTTAAATGATCCCTTTATTAAATGGCTGAATTTTTCAAACATGACTACCCACCTCATAGGAATGAATGTCTTGCTTCTGTTGCAGCATTTGTTACAGCCTGAGGGCCCCTTGGGAAACTAAAGAAAATGTCCCTGATACCAGAGGTCACAGTAGTACGACAGTTGACATCTTTCACCTCACATGTCAAATGCTCCAATAAGCAACACACTTCCCAATTAAATAACTACTGACAAAAAGCTCTGAAGTTATCTGTAGGCCTCCGTGTAACTGATTACATGGTAGTATAAGCAAGTGGGTCACTCAGAGGTCAAATTCTAACTTACATTCCTTTACTAATTAAAATAAAAAACGATACAGAATTTGTGGATGGAAACTGATAACTAAAGCCTCAGAAAATATTCTGGTTGCTTTAAATTAAAATAAGGGTTCTCCAACCCCAACTCCAGCCTGCAACAAAAGCTGCCAGCCATACTAATTAAAAGTACTTAAAAGCATTCCCACTATAAGCTTTCAGCACTGAGCCTTTTAAATGAGAGATCTCATCTCAAAATTGTATCAATAAAATCAGAAAACATGATAATGTACTAAAAATAAGACTGATGAAAGACTTTCTGCTTAACCAGTGTTTAAGGCACTGTATGTGCTATGCCAACGGGTAACGCTGTAAGCCACGAACTCATGAAACTGGAACCCAAGTGCCAAGGCCAAAGGGAGTTTTGAACTGCCATTTGCTGATTGATGCCAGCTCAATTCCCTTTCAGAGAATAAATTACTTGACTTAAGAAAAGCCATTTATACCATAGTACTTTCTAGTTTTCAAGTGATACGCATTTGGAGTGACTTAAGCACTTAGTAGCCTCTGTTTCACTGACCTTCATTGCTCCTAAAAAAAAAAAATAATAATAGGAGATATACCTATCTCCTAGAACTGGAAGGAACCTTGAAAGGAGTCCAGCCCCCTGCCTTCACTAGCAGGACCAAGTACTGATTTTTGCCCCAGACCCCTAAGTGGCCACCTCAAGGACTGAACTCACAATCCTGGGTTTAGCAGGCCAATGCTCAAGCCACTGAGCTATCCCTCCCCCCTAAATGCCTATGTCACTTTTGAAAATGAGACTCAGACTTCCAGGTGGATAATTTGGAAAATTTTACCAGCAAGCTAGGACAGCGGTTCTCAAACGTTGTCAGATGCTCATACCTTTATCAAACATTTCTTCTGAATCATTCTCTTAGCTCAAAATGAATGTTTTCCTAAGTCCAGGTAACACTGATTTGTGTGTTACTGAGTTATCAACGAGTGAAAAACATTCATTTTCCATCTGTATTGACCAGACATTTTGTAATTAGACAAGTTGCCACACAAGATATTTTAAATTTGGCTTGTTCGTTAGATCTCATTGGGTATAGCTACACTGCAAAAAAACCACCCGTGACAGTGAGTCTCAGAAATTCCGGCTCACACTATGGCATTGAAAATTGCAGTGTAGACACTCTCATTCAGGCTGGAGCTCAAGCACTGAAACCCAGGAGATGGGTGGGCTTAGAACCCAAGCTCCATTCCAAGCAGGAACATCTATGCCAGTGGGTCCCAAACTTGTTCCGCCGCTTGTGCAGGGAAAGCCCCTGGCGGGCCAGGCCGGTTTGTGTACCTGCCGTGTCCACAGGTTTGGCCGATCGCGGCTCCTACTGGCCGCGGTTCACCGCTCCAGGCCAATGGGAGTGGCTGGAAGCGGCAGCCAGTACGTCCCTTGGCCCGCGCCGCTTCCAGCAGCTCCCATTGGCCTGGAGTGGTGAACTGCAGCCAGTGGGAGCCGCGATCAGCCGAACCTGCGGATGCAGCAGGTAAACAAACCGGTCCGGCCCGCCAGGGGCTTTCCCTGCACAAGCGGCAGAACAAGTTTGGGAACCATTGATCTACGCGGTTATTTTTAGCTCTGTAGCGCAAACCTGAGTCTATAGACTTGGGCTCTGAGATTCACAGCCATGGGAATTTTTTTTTCAGTGTAGTTGTATTCGTGGAGACTTAAAAATCAAGTGAAATTTAAGGAAAATCAGTCCACATGTTTTTAACATTACCAGGGTTTAAATTGAGAAATTTTCTGACAGCTGTGGCCAAATTCTCTCACATTCTCTGTGGGGATTCTGTAAGTTAACCTCAAAAAAGTGTCAAAATCAGCTTAAAGAGGCAGTCCCATCGGGGACCTTGAACAGGGTCTAGTTTTCTCCCATGAGCAGATAGAGCGGTTTGTTGTTAGACTGAGGTAGGAAGTTCCTGAGAAAATGAAAGAGCTACCCTGTTTTGGGGTTTGCTTTGTTTTGGTCTGTAGATTTGTGCTTCTTAAGTTTAATGATTGTAATGCTACATGGAAGGAATGCCTCTACACACAGTTTATATTATTTCAGTTAAACTAGAGCTATTGAAATAAACTGAAAAATCCAGAGTGAGTTTGTGTTTGTTTAATCTGTAAACTATTTCTTCAGCCATTCAAAATCTAATCTGGCCAGAGTTTGTATTTCTTTCAAGGTGGACAAAGACAGCAGGCTAGTCAGTTTCACATCTGTTTATAAAGTCAGTTTCTACTCAATTTCACTTTCAATTTCTCATGCACTAGCACAATGCAACAATGTTTACAAGGTGAACACTGCAGATAGATGAAAATCTAAAAATAATCCAGGCCAATATGAATACATTTTGTGTGCAAGATTTATGAGATACTGACATATGTTAGGCCATGCAAGAATGAGGCCATATTTTTACAGCAATACTAATGTTCTAGAAGCATGTTTCAGACAAAGACTTTTGGGAATAGGCGCAAGCGGAAAAGCCAAGCCAAGACAAAGTGAAACACAAAGGCTAGTTAGAGGGTGGGATGACGATTGGGTCCTTCACTATAATGGGGGGACTTTCCCCTTTGGTGGGTAAACTGCTGGACAGTCAGAAAAGCCCTATCTAATAATGTTTCAGGGTCAATCAAGGTTTGAAAACCTTATGTTTAGAAACAAGACCCCAGTCCAGTGAAGTTAAGGACAAACAAAAAGTTACTGTTCCAATCTTATTAAAATAAATTTCTGCTAATCTTCTCAGTAAAGTGCCTTTGTGCCTGTACATTTCTCCCAAGCTTCCAGTCCATTCAGAATCCAGCATGCAACGTGTATATACTGATACCAAGGAGCCAGAACTGAGACAGAGCAGACGTATTTTCTATGAAAATACTATCCTGCAATTTCCTAATACATCACCACCTTCCCCAGTAAAAGCCAGTATCTGTAATGAGAGACATGACAATGACATATATGAATGTGTGTCAATGCCTCATACAGCCACAGTACACCAGGACTGTGATATTGAGGGTCTGTGCCTTTCCAGGCTCAGCTTTCCAGGCAGGCAGCTAGCTGGGACCAGCCTAAGGTTCAGAATAAAGCAGACCTCTTGCAAACACTTTCCACGCTGTGTGATCATTGAACACAAGGACTACTATTCTCCCTCTTTCACCCTGATCAGAAGCACGTTACTACCTCAAAATATTTGTTAGCTGTCTCCACAATACCACCTATTGACCCTATTATGAAAGTGTCTCTTGAACACCAGGCAAAAGCCTGAAGCTGAGGATGGGAGCGGCACTAGACCAATACCAAGACGACAACTGAAGTTTCACCTATGGGAAGGTCTCTTACACAATGCATAAGCTGGAATAGAGGAAGAACTACAATCACCAACAGAATTAAATGGTACATTAGGTCAAATTTAGATGAACCTGGGGAAAAATTTTAAAATGAAAGGTACATTCAATAAAGATATGGCTTTTTATGGTTAAGTCAACAGAAATTATAGATGGATATTTGTGTGTTATTAAGGGATGATTTTATTTTCCTGGTCCATAATACTCCTATGTACCTAATTTACATGGATTTGTCTCCTCAAATGAACGAATATCACTTCGTAAAAGTCACCTTTAAATAGCAGCTTAAAATGTGCAGCCTATTAACAACCACTAAAATTGGTTTATTATTACTTCTCCCCTCCCAGAAAAGTGAATAAAGGAACTTAACATTTCATAAAATTTTATATTTCTTTTCCTGACAATACTTCAGAGCTATACCATTGTCAAAACTGTGGCTGCTGAAAATATTAATATTAAAATTTGGACATTCAGGACCCAGTTAGGGATGAAAATACATCCAGCTTTCATGCCACTTGGCTCAACCCCACAGGAGCTGATTTTTTTTAGGTTTCCCCAATGCAGAATCTGCAAGTATTTTTTCCTGAATCATCCCTTAAATTATATTTCCATATTTTAAACAAGTATCACATATGTAACTGTGATTTTAAGAACTGCTGTATTGCAATAATGCATCTCTTTGGGTACATTTATTGTACCCACTGCTATTAGTTTAAGTACCATACCTGAGAAGAAATAATAAACCTGTCTGTGGTGAATGTGAATCAGTTGTTTTGGCAACAGAGTAGTCTGTTTAGTAATGAAAACAGAGGTTGTCCCTGGAGAAAGATTTGAGGGGTGGGGGGCAAAGAGGGAGAATTGGAGCTAACTCATACTATAAAAGAGACAGATGCCCATTTCCTGACTCAAGAGAAGTTCTGACAAGCACTGGCTACAGGAGAAACACACACTTCTTTAGGCAATTTTTCAAAAGGAATTCAGAAGTGGCATGGAGCTAAAATGGAAAACTAATTTTTTGCACCAAAGGAATCCTACTGGTATCTGCATTTAGGGTTTCTTTTGGATTTTTTAAGTGAACAGAGGAATTCGAAAACCCTGGAAATGGATTATTTACTTTTCAATTATGCCTTTTTCCTAGCATTCCATTGCATACACATGGAGGGTGGTTTTTAGATTATGGGGAAAACAAACAAAGCAAATATTCTTTCCTTGAAATGTAGTCCAGAAGTGCTAGGTATTAAGCTGCAGAGGAAAATCAAATTAAATTCTGCAACAATGACTATGAGGCCATACAATAGGTTTCTCAAGCTCTCAAAGGTTTCATACAATTCCTGACAACCTCCCATTTCTGCAAGTTCCCAATTAGTTATTTTTTAATTCTTTCTACCCAAATATTCATGCAAACTCCATTCTGTCTTAACAAGTTTGCAAACCATACAGTAATAGCAATTTTGCTTTAGCTATCATCTCAATCTCATTTCATTTCTGAGAAGAAAGTGACTGTTCTATACTCTGGCTAGTGTTTCTTAGAACAGGTGTCTGCTCACTGCAATGTTAGCAACTATTGACTCATGGCAGGTGATATTACCAAAGTCTTATCTACAGCTGCCTTTCAAACTAACAAGGAAAGAGCACCTATTTTTAAAAAAACAACAACTGAAAATGGGAACTTTCACATTTACAACATGTCAATGTTTATTTCTTATGCTCAATAAAAAGGATCAAATTTACCACCACACAGATTATAAACCAATGACATTTCATGATGCATTTCAACCTTAAATAAAGTATGGGAGGGGAAAAAAATTCACATCTCCCAGGCTGTATGGGTTACCAAGACATTTATCAAAATTAGCAAATATCAGTTTTTCTGGGAAATCCTGTTGAATAAACACAGGATGGAGCATCATTTTCCATATCATTAAATTGATTATCTTTTAGCTGAAATTTTTTTAAAGTTTTTCCCTAACTTCACTCCCAAAGGCCTGGATAGCACACACACAACATAAGCTGAAGCTTCGGCACTGTTGATTATAATCATAATTGGACACTTTTGGGTTTTACAACTGAGGGAATTACAGAAATGATCCAACCATATGCCTGGGTACAAAACTCAATGACTCCACCTCAGCCCAGCCCTAAAACCAACAAATGCTGCAGGGGAAACTCTGTGTGTTCCTGGTGCTCTGGTAAGTAAGGGAAGGCCTCAGCCTTCAGTTCCTCCTGCACAGGGGCTGCTATGCTCTTCACTCGCTGCCCCTCCTCTTCTGTAAAAGCAAGAGGGCTCCAGTTCAGGGCTTCCTATACCCCCTTCATCTTAAAAGAACAGTGACTCAAAGACAGGAAACAGCAGTGTCTCCAGCTCCCTCATTCTCCCTCCCATTCTAAAAATCAACTATTGGCACCACTCCTCACTTTCCCTCCTGTTAAAGCAGCATGGACGTAGGCTGCTAAGCTCCCTGCCTTCTTTTTCCCTGAAGGGGGACATGACCACAGGTCTTGAAGTTTTACCAAAACTGGTTTGAAACCTCAGTTTGACTAAAACCTACCAGTTCAGCGGGGCAGTCCCTCCAAAGTAGGGCAATGCTGGGCTATCTGGTCTCTCTGAAGGCCAATCCTACAGTTGCTCCTTGTGGGCTGACTCTTGTACCCTTACAGAGCCCCACTGCAGTCAATGGGGTTCCTCATGGATAGGGCCCTACCAAATTCAAGGCCTTGAAAAACACGTCACGGACTGTGAAATCTGGTCTCCCCCAGTGAAATCTGGTCTTTTGTGTGCTTTTACCCTATACTATGTATGATCTGGAGAAAGGGGTAAAAAGTGAGGTGGCAAAGTTTGCAGATGATACTAAACTGCACAAGATAGTTAAGACCAAAGCAGACTGTGAAAAACTTCAAAAAGATCTCAACAAACTAAGTGATTGGGCAACAAAATGGCAAATGAAATTTAATGTGGATAAATGTAAAATAATACACATTGGGAAAAATAACCCCAACTATACAAACAATATGATGGTTAATTTAGCTACAACTAATCAGGAAAAAGATCTTCGAGTCATCGTGGATAGTTCTCTGAAGACGTCCACGCAGTGTGCAGCGGCAGTCAAAAAAGCAAACAATGTTAGGAATCATGAAAAAGGGGGTAGAGAATAAGAGGGAGAATATCATATTGCCCTTATATAAATCCATGGTACATCCACATCCACATCTTGAATACTGCACATAGATGTGGTCTCCTCATCTCAAAAAAGATATACTGGTATTAGAAAAGGTTCAGAGAAGGACAACTAAAAGGATTAGGGGTTTGGAACGGGTCACATATGCGGAGAGATTAAAGAGGCTAGGACTTTTCAGCCTGGAAAAAAGAGGAGACTAAGGGGGGATATGATGGAGTTACAGTATATAAAATCATGAGTGATATGGAGAAAGTGAATAAGAAAGTTAATTACTTGTTCCCATAATATAAGAACTAGGGGCCACCAAATGAAATTAATGGGCAGCTGGTTTAAAACAAATAAAAGGAAGTTCTTCTCCACACAGCGCACAGTCAACTTGTGGAACTCCTTGCCTGAGGAGACTGTGAAGGCTAGGACTATAACAGGGTTTAAAAGAGAACTGGATAAATTCATGGAGGTTAAGTTCATTAATGGGTAAGGAATGGTGTCCCTAGCCTGTTTGTCAGAGGGTGGTGATGGACAGCAGGATCACTTGATCATTACCTTTTAGGTTCACTCCCTCTGGGGCACCCGGCATTGGCCACTGTCGGTAGACAGGATACTGGGCTGGATGGACCTTTGGTCTGAACCAGTACGGCCATTCTTATGTTCTTATATGTACATACTACCCTATGTATAGTATAGGGTAAATACACATGAAAGACTACATTTCACAGAGGAGACCAGCGCTTCTCAAATTGGGGGTCTTGACCCAAAAGGGAGTTGCAGGGGAGGTCGCATGGTTATTTTAGCGGGGGTCACGGTATTGTCACCCTTATTTCTGCACTGCCTTCAGAGCTGGGCAGCTGGAGCGTGGCAGCTGTTGGTTTGGGGCCCAGCTGTGAAGGCAGCACCCCGCCAGCAGCAGCACACAAGTAAGGATGGCAATACCATACCATACCATGCCATCCTTACTTCTGCACTACTGCTGGCGGTGGCTCTGCCTTCAGAGCTGGGCTTCCAGGTAGCAACTGCCGCTCTCCAGCTGCCCAGCTCTGAAGGCAGCGCTGCCACCAGCAGCAGCACAGAAGTAAGGGTACAAGTACCACAACTCCCCCTACAATAATCTTGTGACCACCATACAACTCCTTTTTGGGTCATGAGCCCTACAATTACAACACTGTGAACATTTCAGATTTAAATAGCTTATTTTAAAAATCCTGTGAGTGTGAAATTGACCAAAATGGACCGTGAATTTGGTAGGGCCCTACTCATGGACACAGCAGTCTCCCCATGCAAAACAATCTGCAAGACCAGGGTCTAATATCCATAGGACGCAAACTTTTTATGTGGTCCACAAGAAGGGTTATTAGTGCAACTGTGGGAGTTTTCCCTCCCTTCCCAAATTAGATTAAACCAATTTCCCAGTCTACATGCTCAAGCTAGGATTGCATGGAGGCAGGGGAATGGATGTTGGAGAATTTTTCTAACTATGTTGGTCACCAATCTTATAAGGTACGGAACATTATGCAGTTTGATCCTGCAGACCGCTGAGGTCTGTGGGAATAAAAAGTGCTCAGTACCTCTCAGGATTGAACTCTGTAATAGCCGCAGAGCCTAGCGACAACAACTGTGTTAAAGAATAACGTCAGCTTTAACTCTAAATGTCTTTGCTCTGCTGTTGAAGGCAGAATCTTGATATTATTTTAAACACAGTTATTTTATAGTCAACATAGATGAAACTCGGTGTATTTCTGACTTTTAAAAATACTATTTTAGAGATGAGCAAAAGCATGAATTTTATCTTTTGAGTTTCTATCACAAACAAATACCTATCATTCAGATTAAACATAGGCACTGTTATTCCAATTTACTACTGTTAACCCAGCTATTTCCCTCTCCTGCCCCCGAACCACTGCCTCCCCACCCCCTTTAATGGCTGCAGGGTAAAAATACACCTTCAAGCAGACTGACGTAAAACTGTACACAAAGCAAGCAGTGAATAGAGTTGCGGGCCTGATCTACTACACTGTAGTGTCTTTCTAAAACTGTGCATATAGCTCAGCATGGAATGTTATGATTGGATATGCTACAGGTTTCCAAATAAAAATCTTTGTTTTCATTCCAGTCTGTTTATATAAAGGTTCTGAAGATTACAACTGGCAGGTTATTTCTAACCCCCATTTTCTCTTTCCCTTCCACAACCCATATCCCTCCCAAGCCAGCCCACACTCTGAGCCTGGAAAGTAACAACCTGTCATTCTCCAGAGCTGTTACAGTAAAATATCTGGTAATAAATCACCAGTACTGTACATGCAAAGTCATAACTGTGAATCATAACTGGAGCAGGCAGGAAGGAATGGTTAATTGTATGTAAGTCCTATCGCAACTGGGCATGGCAAATTTAGTTACTGCATCATCATTCGGCATCCAGGAGAAACTGGCCTGATTAACTTTATCTTCAGTAACGTTTGTAATAAACTAGCCAGTGATTGCCTGCCTGAATCTAATACAGGTCATTGAATGTCACCCAATTTTTTTCTTACAAAACAATCTGTGAAGTATAAACTGACAGTTTCTTGTATTGTTATACATCATCACTTATGTCACACCACATATATCGGGAGACACAAAACATGATTCAGGAAGGATAAAAAATTAAAATTTCATATATGGTCTTTGGAGCTGGGAATGTCTTCTTGTTCTGCGTTTGTACAGTACCATGAAGTAGGACAGTAGGGTCCTAGTCCATGGCTAGGACTCCTAGGTGCTACAATAACCAATGAGAGTCAAAATTTTCCTATCTACTCACAAGATTTTCAATGCAGCGCTATTTACATATTCCTCACTGATGTGAAATGTAAAATATTTTGGGACCAATCTTGGAACTAACATGAGTAAGGGATGCAGGATCAGGTCCAAACAAATAACTCAGAGCTGAACTGAACCCTGCATGACTCCCACACCACAGCAAGAGAAGAAAACCCTCTATTAAACCCTGAGCTAGGATAGCATGTAGAATGCACACGAAGTGAGTCCAGTCACTGGAAAGGGAGTAGGCTACCTGACAGAGTCCAGTGGGTTCTGGCTAACAGCTGGCAGATACAACATGAAGCAGAGAAGTTTTTTTGTGAAGGGCAATCAGTAATGAGTCTTTAGTAGCTGTTATGTTCATGGTATACAAACAAGAATGTAGATAAAAAATATAAAACTCTTTCTGGAAGGTAGCAAAGTAACATTACTTTTATTCTTAGAATCCAGAACACGTAATAACCAAAAATAAAGACACACAAAACAGGCTGCTCTGCAAGGCAGAGAGGAACAACTCATTCACTCACCCCACCTTGTTCTAGGCTGGCTTTTTCCAAACTAACTGCATCTCCCAGATTAGATCTCATGCTTCACTACAGAGCACTCCAGCCTGTAAGCAGGACCAGGAAACATCCCTTACCAGTCTTTAAGCAATAGCTTGCAATTCCAATGCAGTTCTCAATACACCACAGTAACATTTGTAAAAATATATTTTAAAAGTTAAATAAATAAATATGGCACCACGTGGAATGTAAATTATATACATTTGACTTCTTAAGGCCTGATTCAGTGCCCAATGAAGTCAACAGGAGTCTATTAATTTTATGGGCTCTGAATCAGGCCCTTGGGCATTAAATGTTTTTAAAGGCAGCAGGGGTTGTTGGCAGGGTATTTTCCATGAGTGCCCTCAAATCTGGAAGGCACTTTCCACTCTGTGGTACAGGAGAACCTAGATATCCAACCTGCAAAGCTCATCTGTATGTTTGGGCTTTAGATGAGCGGCTGGCTTGAGAAATGTGGAGTGTGTGTATAGGTATGTGTATGGGGTGATTATTACTTTTGGGATTAACATTATTTTTAATCTGGGTTTCTTTTCATTCATTACATATTTCTGGATTTTTAAAATTAATTTTGTATATTTTACATAGTAGCAAAAGTGCCTAGAGTTGTTAAGAGAACACACTTTAAAGAAGTGCAACTATAAAAGATAAATACTTTTAAAAGCCTTTTACAATGTTTTTAGGGATATTTTCTATGCAGTGTTTTATAAACTAATTACTTCCCACTTCCATCTACAGCACATTTTTCTATTTTCACTTTAAGACACTTATTTTCTCTCCCCCCCCCTTTTGAATGAAGATGAAATCAACACGACTACTTTTGATTATTATTTCAGTATATATCTAGCCTTACATAACTGTGCAGTTGGAAGGAATGGAGTAAGCAGCCTCCCACCTTTATACAGCCAGGGTAAGGACCAATCGGAATTGCAGTCCTGCAGTCCTAGAACAAGATCACGGCGACCCCTTGCCCCCTCTCAGTCCCCTGCAATCCCATCACAAAGAGTATCCCTTTTGGCTGCCATGGCACACTTGTGCAGGGTATCATTTTAATTAAATTTAACTTGCTGAGAACCCATATTCATATAGGCCTTGAAGATTCAGAGAAGAAATCACCCTGAGATGCTGAATAAGCCTTTTCCCCCATAAGAGCATATCTACATAGGGACTAGAAGGAAAGCTAATACAAATTAACTAAAAGTGTCCATTTGAAGTGGCCTTAATTTATGTTATCTTAATTCAGGATAATTTAACTAAAATTAATTAAGGCTACTTTCATTCTGAATGAGAGCGTCCACATAAGGCTTTAATGCAGTTTACCACAGTTTAAATTCACGTTTAGTTCATTTGGATTAATTTTCCTGCATGTACCTGTGTAGACAAGCCCTAACTTGTCCAAAATAAAATGAATTGCTGCAGGAGCGTTAAACCTGTTTTCTTATAGAAGTCAGTCAATATATTGTTCTCCTCTTCCCCCATAATGAGGCTTTTCTTTGTCCAAGACTAATAGAGACTTCATTAACCATTTGTGACCTATCAAAAACTGGATTTCTGATCACCATACCCTGCACACACGAAAAATGAAGAAGTTGTCCCAGATACAACTTTTAACACATGCAATATCAAAAGATGTAACAAGCCATATGTTTTCATTTGACTATTTAAAACCAACGTTCCCCAGAAGTTGCTTATAGCAGAAAATAGTGTAAACAGAAATGTTATCTGAACATTGTATCTGAAATTGCCAATTCATTAGTAAAGCGCTGAAGATCCAAGTCTGCAATTTACATTAACAGTTAATTCTTCAATCCATAATTCACATATTTCTTAATCCAAACAGCAATACTTTTACCTCTGTTTTAAATCCACAGACCTTAGGGCTGAAAGTGTCCAGCTGTGCCATCTGTATTTGTATCCTATGCAAGTATTTATATTGTAAACTTTTCAAGGCAGGGGCCTAGTACGCATATTTGACTGTAAAATGCCATGTACACACTTAGACCTGGTCTGTACTGGTCCACACCCCTGACCTAGCCCACTGGTAGAAGCAGCAAGGTCAATGGAAGAAGGATTCCGTCAACCTAGCTACCATTGCTCAGGGAAGGAGTGGTCCTGGAGCACTGGTAAATCTGCTTCCACCACTGTATGCTGCATCTACATTAGGTTATGCCAGCAGAGCTATGGTGTCATAGTTATGCTGCTATAGTCCCCATAGTATAGACAAGGCCATGGTACAACCTAACTAACTAGCAATAATAGTAATCATAAAGCACTGGAAAAGCTTAAAAAGCTCAACCGTGTAGCACTTCTCAACAATACCAACATACAAAAGTAAAGCTATTTTGCAAACCACTAGAAGTGGAACTTCTGTACTTTTGTCCAAGAGCCAACAGTTATCTATTGTACACATTGTAATCCTTTATATACAATCTTCATTTTCAACCTTATGAGTTTCTTGTCAAGGAGCTCTTTGAGGATTTCTTGAACAATTCCAGTTTATTTTAATGAAAAGGAAAGAGAATCTCTCAAATTTTACACTTCTTAGGTCTCCTAGATAAGCTTATTATAGCTCTCCTGACAGCTAGTCGATAACACTCCGGCAAAAAAATTTTTTTGGCTTGGATTACAGCATTTCCTTTATGTGCCTATTAGGATCATGAACTGAGAAGGAAAGTTTTTTGCTAAGTGGAAAGCTCCTCTAAAATTGGAGAAGGTACCCTAATATAAAAATCCAGCTTCATGAATCTTTTGATAATTCTTATGCTGGGGGACAGGCAGATGGGTGATTCTGGCCACGCAGCTATCACAAAATGATTCAAGATTGCTAGTTAAACTTCCTTTCCCTTGGGTACCACATTGCCTTCTGCTGATTCAGTAAGCCTGCTGCACACAAATCCATATATGCTCAAGCGATGTTTTACTGCTCATGTCAGGACGCATTGGGTTTCACAAATACTTCATTTGAGCTTTGACCTGCACTAATTGTTGATGTGAAGCATTCTTATCAAATGTCTTACTGCTCCAAAGGACAGGCAGATGTTTTTAGGATTAAGAACACAGCACTGGCCTTCAACCAGTTCACAGGCAAAATCTAGGGATAGGAGAAATCCATTTGGAAGTGGTGTGCGTACAGTAAGAAGCTGTCATAGAGTACCCACAGAAAACAGTCCAGAAAATAAGACTTAGGTCTTGTCTATCCATGCAGCAGCACACAGGGTACATGTAGTTACACACCAAAGTGAAAAGCAGGCTGCAGCCACACTGCGATATGTAGCTACACATGTCAGAGAAAGGGTCTGCCAGGGGAGAGGAAGCACAGAAAGGCTTTGCCAGGAGTAAACTGCTGGAGCCTTTCCCTACTGCCAGAGCCTTTCACTGTGGTGGGGAAAAGACTCTAGCAGTGAGGAGGCTGTGGGACACTACACTACTAAAAACAGCAGTGTAGACGTGGGAGACACTACTTGGGCACGTAGAGAGTTGTGTACGGTCTATAATCCATGGTTCCGGCATGTTTATACTCTACTTGCCTGAGCAGTGCCTCATCATCTACACTGTTTTTGATATTCATGCTAGCTGAGCATGCAGGGGCTGTACTCTACACACCACTGCAAATGTAAACATACCATTAGTGCCAAAAAGTTGCCAGGGAATTTATGGATATTCCTTACCAAAGTAACAAACAAACATACAAACACAAAAAACACATATTAGAAGAATGTTAATGTGAAGCACTCAAGAGTCCGAAATAAAGTTAAGGTTCCCCACACAGCTTTTGTTCAAATGAAGATAGTCTTTAAATTACACCAAAAAGACAAATGCAATACATGTGCAGAAGAGCACAGAGTTTAAGCTGTATATACAACCTGTATTTTGTTATTTTCTCACCTTCCCTTTTCATTCTGAACATCTTGTCAACGTAGGTGTTTCATGGAATTTCCTACACTTTTAAAAAGAAAATTAACTAAATGAAATGAAAGTGCTCTGTTAGGAGCAATGCAGGCAATGCATAAGAAAGAGTCCTTGCTTCATTCCAGGCACACCTTTCTGTATCATATACAACACGAATCCCTTGATCCGTGGCTTCTTCCACACTCACCTATACTTATTTTCTGAAGGAGATAGGGCTCTGTCTAGGACTTCTTTACTAAGCAAGCATAAGGAGGTCAAGATGCTTATGCTACACATGCCAATAGAATGTTGGCAGGCTGTTAACAGACCACATTAAAGGAATTCCGTGCACACGCCCAAAGTCCTTTTCATAAACTCATATAATTTTCACAAATTGCAACCAGACCAATGAGCCACACACACCTGTGACTTAGGGATTATCTCCCTGCCAAATTCAGAAGTATAAATCAAACCACTGAAGCACTATAGTCATTGAAAAAAATAGGTTGCAATACAGTTATCCTCACAGGAAACATATTTTTTCACTCTTTGTTCTTAAAAACAACAACCCCAAAGCAAAACACACACACACACACAGTTGAAATGTTTTTGCTCAAATTTACCAAAATACTAATTCCTGGGTTGAAAATAAACTTGCCAGATTTCAGCCCCAAAAAGGTAGAAAATCAAAAAAGTCATAAGAAGAAGCCGATAATTGCTACAATGGGAATGCATTTGTAACTATAGGCATCAATCCAATTTCAACAAAATAACTAAACTAAAACAACAAAAGGAAAATTAAGTGCATCATGCAGAAACACAAACCTCCAAATATCCCAACACATACAAAAATGACTTCACCACCTAAATATTTAGCTGCCATGGTTTTCATGCTAGAGTTCTGCCCAGGGGATTGGGGTTTCCTCAAGATCTCTTCCATTTAGTTCCCCAAGAAGTCAGTTCATCTGCAGTCTCTTCACTTAGGTTCCTTTATTTGGCAAACATGTATGCCTGCCTAAAGGATAGCAGAGTGCTACCAAAAATTATCATAAAGCCTCTGCCATCTCTTGATGTTGACTGTCTGACTGGTTGTATGCAGTGTTGTTGTAGCCATGTTGGTCCCAGAATATTAGAGTTAAAAGATGGGTGAGGTAAGATCTTTTATTGGAGCTACCTCTGTTGGTGAGGGGGAGACAAGCTTTCAAGTTCCACAGAGCTCTTCTTCAGGTCTGGGAAATATGCTCAGAGGATTTATGATCTTTTTTTGCTAGCACTCTGCGATCCTTTAGGCAGGCATAGACAATCTAAGCCAACTGCAATACCTTACTCACCTCATTTTACTAGCAATGAGACGCATAGACTGAACTGTAAGATCTCCCCAACCAAACCCCCTAATATGCACACGGCATCTCTGAGAAAAACTTACCAAAATTCAACAAGACACAATTCTGGACACAGATTTGCCCCTATAAAATGGTGTGAACCTGATCTGTCTTGTTCATGCAGAAACTGGTCTCCCACTCCTTTCAAGGCTCAGGGCCTGAAGTAACACCCCCAACTTAATGTGAATGCCTGATGGTTTTAAAATTAATGAGTTATAAGAATGAATTGATACAGTGGGCAAATGTAAAAAGTGCATTCCAGTTTTAGCGGTCTTACCAGTTCCAGTGATATTCCTTATACTTTGATAGGGAATACTGTGCTTTTTAAGCGTACCCACTGTATTTAGCTGTCAAGTGATCAGTCATGTCAAAATGAAAGTGACAATTATGTAACCAAAATCACATTCAATAGCCTTATCTGACATTCGTAATATGCTTAGCCTGCTCTTTTTGTATATAAAACCAAGTTGAGGGTTAACAACAACAACAAAAATATTAAACATATGACCATACCATTCAACAATTATGCAGAAAATGGCATAGTATTTTGTGGGAGGGGTATTCACCAATATTTGCAGCCACATTAACAATGAATAACTATTTTTACTGGGGCTTAACATCCAAGTTCTCCATAATATACTTATCTTGTCTTCTTAATATTTGTCCTTTTTTCCTATGGATCTGTGTGTGTAAGAGGGAAACTTTGATGTGCCAGTTTACCCATATGCAAAATTAGTATAATATTTACCAGCATCACAGAAGTGCCAGGTTTAGTGGAAAGTGCTTTGAGATCCTGAGATGAAAGACTCAATATAGGAGCTGAAAATAGTCTCTTTTATGTGGTTTGCTGGCTGGGTGACCTGCACAGTATTCTATTCTATAGACTTCAGAATTGTGTGGTTATGTACTTAGGCACTGATGCTGAAATCCAGTGCACACAGGTTGAACACTGTGCCTGAGTGGATCTCCAATGAAACCACTGGTCTCCACACTAACATAGTGCACCACAAATTCAAGATTGGAGCTTTATGTAGAGCAGTATATAGCATTAATACACAAAAGACCAGAGGCTAGACCCCCTCAGCTGGTACAAATTGTGCACATGGAGCTATGACAATTTACAGTAGGTAAGGATCTGCCCCCAGAAATCTGACGCGCTGTAAAAAGGTAATGGGACTTTGTACTTTAGTGAATCCCCTCCTATGATTCATTCTATGTTACTTTAATATACATCATTTTCTTCTGGTCACTAATGATGTCTGAAGTAAAGTCATTATCCAACCATTTTTGCTTCTTTTTTTTCTTCCTTTTTAAAGCTGATGCTGCCAATTCAATATCAAAAGCCACTTATGAAAGACTCATTGCAAAGGCTAGTCTAATTGTTTGTTGTGGAGAAAAATGGTGGAAGAGAAGAGATATGTGTTAATGTCAAAGAAAAGATTATCTGGGCCTAATACATTGGAAAAATTGTTAAAGAATAGTTTAGCCATATACCAAGGTCAGTGAAACCTAGGGTGATTTGCAGCATGCAGTATGTGTCAGATGCTCACTTGAAAGCTACTTGAGGCTTTCTTTAACTTACATTGTGCATCCCAGATCAAACCTTTTGGGAAAGAAGTATACAGGTAGCATGCTTATTTTCTGTTCTCTCCTTCATTTGCACACCTTACTTTGCATGCCTGTCAACTTTCCCAACAAGCACCACACAGTACAGCCAGGGTGGGAAATACCAGCAGTGAGTTACTGAAATGTGAGAGCCGCATTACAGCAGTTTATGGATCAGTCTGAACTACGGCAGATTACCTTTCTCGGTGTTTAACATACTATAACAAGAGTAGGTAGTAGTCACATTGATATCATGTGGTTTAAGGTTTGACAAACTGCCTATGACATCTAAGTATAAAACTAACAATTTACTGTGCTGCTGTTGTTATATACTCAAAACTATGTATTATGAAAATGAGTACCTCAGGCATTTCTAGTTAAACAAATATTTATCTTCTTTACCTGGAAATGGACACTTTTCAAAAGAATCATAGAATCATAGACTTTAAGGTCAGAAGGGACCATTATGATCATTTAGTCCAGGGGTAGGCAACCTATGGCACGCGTGCCAAAGGCAGCACACAAGCTGATTTTCAGTGGCACTCACACTGCCCAGGTCCTGGCCTCCGGTCCGGGGGGGGGGGGGTCCTGCATTTAATTTAATTTTAAATGAAGCTTCTTAAACATTTTTAAAACTTTATTTATTCTACATACAACAATAGTTTAGTAATATGTTATAGACTTATAGAAAGAGACCTTAAAAACGTTAAAATGTAGTACTGGCACACGAAACCTTAAATTAGAGTGAATAAATGAAGACTCGGCACATCACTTCTGAAAGGTTGCCAACCCCTTATCTAGTCTGACCTAAGGCAGACAATTGATAATATTGCAAATCAGTTTCCATTGTATCTTTTTTTCCCCCCAAACACAGACTTTTTGCAAAGTTAGTCCTTTTGTGATTAAACTTTCCACATCTGATCTCAGCAAAACATTAGTATATCTAGAAAATTTTAGTATCCCTTTTGAGCCATTTTTTAATTATGTGAATTAGAAAAAAATATATACACTTCTCAGGATTATACACTTTATATAATTTACAAACATCTGTTTTTGAAATCACGTATATCTTAATGATTGAAAATACCAGACTGAGGATGCCTAGTATAAAATTTTGGCAGTTTAAAGTGAATGTTTCCAGATAAAGACATTCTGCTTTCCTCTGCAGCATGGGGTGTGCCCCCTCGGGCACTAGGCAAAATCAGTTATTTTCAAGAAAGTGCAGGGACTGCTCCCCATGTGCATTCAATGGAACAGTAGGTGTCAAGATTATGCTCCCCCCCACTCAAAAAATTCACTACATGGAGCAGGTCAGCTTGCACCAGGGAAACTTGTTTATACCATCAACCAGGATAGTGCAGCCTCAACCCACTCTATCCTGTCCACCAGGGAACTCAGCTGTCAATGGAGTTTGTATCCGTGACCTTCAGAGAACACCCACCACTGGAAGGGAATCAGAAACCCACATGCTATCAGGGAAGATTATTCAACAACTGGGGAATCTTGCCTGTTTGATTTAGCCATGTACCCAGAACTCTCACTCCTCTGGCCAGTGGCACAATGGTAAGTAATACAAGGAAGAATTGTCATGAAAAATGTCATGAAGGTAAAATTGATTGGATTTAACCATCCTAGGCTCGCAAGCTGCAGAACAGATCCACAAATTTTGAGAAAGGAACTACCCTTCTTTTGAAAATGGACCAGAAAAGATGCAGTCATTAGGTACAACAAAACTGAGTTGAAGATAGATCGTGTGCATCATTTGAATTTTTCTGTGGGCTTACGCCTCAATCCTAATATTGTTTAAATCTAAATGCCTACAAACAGTACTGTACATCCTGTACAGGAAGGAGGATGGTTTAGGTTTTTTTCCCACCTCTAAGTGCTATGGGGGAGATTTTCAGAAGTGCCTAATGGATTTAGGAGTATGTGTTCTGTCAGTGGGACACAATGCTTTTGAGAATCTCGGTGATTCTATAATTCTGTATTACTTTAACATACATCATTCTGTTTTGGTTGCTGTTTCAAACATTAGCATGAAAGCTGCTATCCAACTATTTTTTTTAAAGCTGATGATTCCAGTTCAATATTAAAACCATGTCATTACAGATTTATTGGTAGCAAGTCAATAGGGCACTTCTTTGCTTCCTCATCACAATCCTGACCGCACCTTCTCCATCACACTGTTTTAAACATGAATTATAGTTCAGCAAACAATCTGTAAATCAGTCCAATCTCTGTGTATATTTTCTGCTGCCCTGAATGAGCATCCCCAGGGTTTTAAAAGATTTTGGCCCCACTGCACTCTAAATTTTCTATCCATTTTCCTTCCCTTCTCTGAAATACCTCTGACTTTTGGTGTCACACATGGAGATCATCTGATGGCTCTGGGAGTCACACACTGACCTCAAGAGGCGAACACAGTATTGTTCAACTCAATGTGTCTGCAGAGAGAAAGATTAACCCTATTAGACAGCAAAGGTCAAAAGGTATTTTTAAAAAACTACAAGTACTATGAAAATATGAAAAAAGAGCAAGAGATGGTAGAAAGGACAAATGAAGCTGGACTGCTGTTTTGCTTAAGAGTTACCATGGAACAGTCCTATTTAGCGCACACATAAATAATCAACTCCAGAAAATAAGCATAGAAGTCATATATACAACTATATCAAGTTCAATGAACTCTGAAATCCCAGCAACTAACATTCTTCCCATTAATATTTTGTCACTATGTTCCTTAAATATTCCCACATACCTTTACAAATGCTATTAGTTTCACCTTTGAAGCTTTGTCTTCAGGTCTGAATTTTCAGCTTAAATATTTGAAAATTTCAGTATCTAGCAAGGTGTCTTTCAACTCTTATCTGTCTCACTTTGCATGCATGTTTCACATACATTGAGAACAGCTCCTCAACATTTAGTTAGAGGACTTGAACTGTTACAACTATATAGTGATTACTCTTTCAGATGGTTATGAAATAAAAATCCAAAAAGGAAACCATCATTTATCTTAACCGAGTTAAACAACAGAAAACATAACACTTGTTTGGAAGCTCATTAGCAATGAGCACAGACAGAGACATTCTGACACAAAACCTCTTTCAGCAGTCAGAAATAGAACACTTTCTGCATTTGTCACCTTTCAGGTCCGAGTTTCCAGCACGCTTCTTGTTATACGCAATTAGCTCCATGCCAAGATTTGGTACATTTCGTAATAAATCCCTTGACCACATTTGCTGCAGGCTTGGCAGCTGTGGAAAGGCTCTATTCATTAAGGCAGCAACCAAGCCACAGAACTTACCACACAGCACAGCTCACTTGTAGAATTCCAGCAGGCAACAAATTTCAACAGCCATCACTCCCTCCTTTCTTGCTTGAAAAAGCCTGACATATGACTGTGATTAAGTAGGATATGAAAAAGCTCCAATAACTTTTCTCTTTTTCATCCCTCGCCTCCCCCTTTCCACCTCTCTCCCCCTCAAACACCCAAAAAATCCCCCTCCTCTCACAGCACTACATATTAGGTAGAACCCGGGAGGGGGGGGTTTGCCTGCATTTAAAACAGTAACCATCTGTTTCTTTCAGGAAGGCTGTCTCCCCTTCTCGGGTTTCTTCAGTTTTGGAACACTAACATCATGGCACAATGTAAAGCTTGCTCTAGGCTGGGAAAGTTCTCTATGAGGCAAACAAGAACAGCAGCAGCAACCACTGGCTATGAGGCCATATGTTCAGAGACAAAGCAAGCAGAAAAGTCTTACATTTTTCCAGCTGCTACTCTTCAGCATTCCAACAGCTACCGGCACAAAAGCCAGGCGAGGAGCAGTAGGAGTACACGCAAGTGTGTTTCATAGTTTTGTTGAAGAGTGTGGGGGAAAACAATCCTTACCTAGACTTTATGTCTGCACTTCACCCCACCTCCCAAAGTCATTTTCTTGTAGCCTGTGCTGGGAAAATCCAATTCTGGTGCTGAAGAATTGAACAGCTAGTGACCTATGTAAAGAACTCTGATCATATTGTGCACATATATTTGAGATGTCTGGTAGAGTTGGTTAAGAGTCTGTAGGGCTGCTGTTATAACGGAGGATGGGCAACATTTTCAGAAAAACTGGCTCTAATCTCATCGTTCTCTGAACAGACCCCTACCCTTTAAGGTTTGAATTGCTCAGTTAAGGAGACTGGATTACTATAACGAACTCTATACAAGTGTACACAAGAAACACATCCAGAAACTTAAGCTGCTGCAGAACACAGCAGCCCACTTGATAAGTGATGTCCTCTCAGTAGCAGCTAGGGTGACCAGACAGCAAGTGTGAAAAATCGGGACGAGGGTGGGGGGGTAATAGGAGCCTATATAAGAAAAAGATCCCAAAATAGGGACATCTGGTCACCCTAGTGGCAGCATATGTTACCTATGCTCCATGAGGTTCACTGACTAACTACTGTTTTTCAGGTGGAGTTTAACCTACAAAGCCCTAAATGTCTAAGGAATTGAAGATTCATTACTGTTGACTCAGACATGCTGATGTGGCTTATCAGAGTTCCTCTTTAACATAAAGGAAATGTGAATAGTCTTCTGGCAGAAGGAGATAGGGTCTGGGACAGATAGGACCAAGCAAAAAATTCTAGATGAAACCAAGGCAGGGGAGAGAGCTATGCCAGCAGTCTCTCTTCGTGGGGTCCTCTTCTGACTCTACACCAAGCTTTCAGCTGGAATTGGTGGGTCAGCCAGCTTACATTTGCCCATTGCTGTCTTCTTGTTATAACTCTTCTGACTGCTATATAGTCTTTGTCTACACATAGAAAATTCCAAATTTGTCCAATTTCCTAATTTGTTCTTGTAACCAGGATCCAACTTGGGTTTTCACAAATATCCCCATTCATTTACACTTGCAGCACGAGGCACATTTTTCAAGGCAATTGCTGAAGTGACTAAAGTATTCTGGTTATCTGCAATAAAATATTAAGCTAGTAAAAAAGTCCCTTTGAAACCAAGTAAAATGTAGCAGTCAGGAAGTCTTTTGCCATGTGACAACAATTTCACTAAACTTAGAAGGCTAACAATAATAGCAGATATTCAGATATACTAGTAGATGGTATTCTTTGTATTAACTACCTACAAACACAGCACATGGATACTTTACTTCCTGATCCAACTTTAGACAGTGGTAACCATATTGGTATTCCCCAGCTAGGCTGTAGGGCATAGCTGAGCAGGGAAGCACAACATTTTGGGCTTAGTTTGCCACTGCCTGGCCCCTTTTATGCATTTTGATTTGGTTCTGTTTTACTGCCCACTTTGCACACTCTTCGCAGGTATAAATGACTACACCAAAAAGGCAATGGAGAATAGATAGTGTAGGAGTGAGCTGGTTAGCAGCACAAAGCCACTCAAGAAACATACAATAACTACAGTCTCAGTTTTCTCAAATGTTCTTTCCTATAATCTTGTATTTCAAACAGTCTTTACATTATTTATTTCTTGTACAACTGGAAAAGAAAGAAGCTGATGGTTTTACTTGGACGTGCTGATTTCACTCCCGGTCATGATAAAATAGTTGAAGCTCGGCTCTGTGAGCTTCTGCTTTAGCTATTCACAAAGGTCCTTCTAGGATCTTAGTACACCCCCTGCCTCCATCCTTCACATATAAGCCCAACTCCCTTAAAAGCCCCCCATAAGGACGATCTGTTTATGTTTCCTGTGATGTCCCCAGAGGTTGCAACAAATAAGAAGTTAAACTGGAAAATTCACACCCCAGCAGTGACATAATCATTTCTAGTGACACTTCCTTAAATGGCGAGGGAGTCAAAGGCCCCTAAGAAAAGTGAGAAATGAAGCCTTAGGTAGTGTGACTGGAACTGAAAGGAGGACTGTGATAAGGAGGAAGTGAGGCTGGGGATAAGTTAACCACAGGAACAATTTACCGAGGGATGTGATAAATTCACCATCATTCTGAGTCTTTACATCATTACCAGATGTCTAAGAGTTATGCTGTAGTTCAATAAATTGTTGGGTAAAATGCAGGAATATTTGGGTTAAAACTGTGGCTTGTGTTAATACACGGGGTCAGACGAGATCAAGGGTCTCAAACATGCTGCCCGCGGGCCACATGCAGCCCGGGGAGTTGTTTCCTGCGGCCCGCCATAGGCGCCGACTCCACAGGCAGCCAAGCTCCCCCTCACCCCCGCCCCCTACCAGTGCACCACGTCCCCACTCCTCTGCCTACCTCCCAGTGCTTCCCGCCACCAAACAGCTGTTTGGCCGCGCTTAGGACTTTCCAAGGGGGGGGGGGAGGAGCAGGGACACAGCGCGCTCAGGGGAGGAGGTGGAGAAGAGGCAGGCCCAGGGTGGGGATTTGGGGAAGGGGGTGGAATAGGGGTGGGGAAAGGGTGAGAAGAGGCAGGGCAGGGAAGACGTTAGCTGGATCAGCAAAACATAACCCACCTCTGGCCCTGCTGCTGCCAGCTCCCACACACATGCTCTGGGGAGGAGGACAGGCAGGCAAGCAGGCTCTTGGAGCTGCTGTTTAAGGCAGTGCTTACAGTCACTCTCGCTTTGGGGGTGGGGATGTCTGTTGTGTGCATTTCAATGAGCCGTTTCCACAGTTCTATGAAGTTTACCCGAGTCAAACTGCCCAAGCTTGACAAACAGCCTTGCAGCTCCTCGCTCCCAACCAAGCCCTTGAGCCTGCTCTTCCTGCATCCCCAATCCTCCCCTCCAATTATACCCCGACTCACACCAACCCTCAGCCAGCCCCTTCTCCACTCTTCAAATCTCTCCTCCCTTAAGGGAGGGCCAAACACACCCACCATTGAAATCTGTCCCCACTGATCCCATGCGCAGTGTGAAACACTGGGGGAGAAGCGAGCCGGGAAAGCCGCAGCAGCCAGTTACTGGGAAAAGCCCTTTTCCTTTAACACTGGGAGGGAGAGAAAGGCCAAGCCTGTTCCCCGCACCTCTCACCCTCAACAACGCCTGGGTGGGAAAGAAATCCCTTCTAGGGAACGTGGACGCTTCAACACAGGTGCTGGCTGCTGAGTAAATTCACTCAATAGAGGCCTGCAACTCCCAGCATGCTCTACTCCACCTTGCTGCCGCCTTAGAGACGGAGCAAGGCATGCTGAGAGTAGTTGGGAAGAATGTTTGTTAAAATGGCAACGTATTTTGTATGAATAGTTCATTTAAAAAGCTCCTGCCATTAGTGTAGATCATCATCAGTGTTACTGACCACATAAGGAATAGTTACAGGTGTTTATATTTTATTAACCCCCCACTTCACATTACAGTTTTAAAAAAGCAAATACATTGACTTTTAATAGCATACTGTATTACTCTTTCATTTTTACTATATTACTCTTCATTTTTTTCATTTTGACTATACTTTTGTATCATTGTATGAAAAGGTTTCAGTGATGCGGCCCTCGGGCCAATGTACTAGTCCTCATGTGGCCCTTTGGGAACACTCCACAGGGAAAGAACAGAAGACCCAAGAGTTCCATGATCATGGTCAACAGTATCAAAGGCTGCTGATGGGTATACCCAGGGTGAATTGATTTAAATAAATTGACTTAAATCACTAATTTTAATCAGGTTAGCAAGCAGGAAACCTTCATTTAAACAAGTTTAATTATTTGCATTTGTACTTTTTAGTTATTTTACTAAAGAAAGTTTCATTCTCACGGGTGGCTCACTCTCCTCTCTATCAAGCTAGCGCAAGAGAAAGCAACTGATGAAATTAAGATGTCTTTCTCTATTTCTATGTGCTTTTCCTACAAAAACTTTGGTACATTGCAGAGGTTCTGTGTGATGTTCTACAGCTGGGTGATACAAGCTTTCCTAAACAAATTGAAACACTAAAGTGACTTTACAACCTTCATCTTCTTCTATACTGTCAGCGATAATTTTGTTAGCTGATGTAATGTTTATTTTTTCCATCAGACAAGCTAGCCTGTGCACTGAGAGAGCCTATTTGTGATCACATCATAAACAGATTCTTCACATACCTCTTATGTAATCAGACTCATGTTCATGGACGATGATCAGTGGTGCACTGAAGGACTATTTCGTGAAAGCCTCCACTAGTGACAGCTACAAGAACAAAAGGGTCCAGAGGTAGAAAAACAAAAATCTTTGCTCAAAATTTAATGATTTGAGGGTCTGACACTCTAGTCCTTACTTGAGCAACACACCCCATTAACATCACATGCTGTACCAATGTACCCGCAAGCTTGGATAATGACAGCAAGAGTGCTGCTTGATTAAGAGCTGCTGGTTCAGACCCTGAATAAGAAACACTTTGGAATTCTTGAGACTAACACAGTATGACCTGTGACAAGCAAAATTATTTCAAGTAAATATATTTATTGATGTAGATATTTTGGATTGCAGCTTATAAAACTGAAGCATCTGAACACTGCTTCTTTTTCACCCCCAACTAATCCTGACCATGAAAAGTGTGCTAGAGAAAGAAAACTATTTTCACCCAACATCGCTTCATCTCTTCCTTTCCTAAATGAATCTTTGTCAAATCTACTTCCCATGAACACCTATCTTTTCTTTAAATCCACTTCTTTTTAATATTCTATTCTGGAACATAGTTACTTTTGACAAGCTTCACCAACACCACATCTACCACAACACCCCACAAGTGGTGAGTAAAACATAGAAGAAATACAATTTAAAAGTGAGAAATAGATTAAATGAAAGCGGAGGAGAAAAATTTTAACCCTTTGTTGCCAGGATTTCCTGATGTGAAATATGAATGCATCATGAATCCATTGGAATTCCCATCAGCCCTCAGAAATTAGGGCCTGATTCACCTTCCGTAGTGCTGAAGATGTTTAGTATCTTACAGATCTTGGCCAGCCCCTCATAAAATTGAGTGTTCAGTTACTAAGACATTCTGTCGATTAAGTCTCTCAATTTAATCAGGTTTAGATAGTGAAACAACGTAACAGTCAATTTTGTGAAGATTCCCTGAAGTCAATGAGAATTAAGGATGCCACAGATCATGCCTTTAAGCCTTGATTCAAAACCCACTGAAGTCATACACTGAATGCAGTGATCAGACCCTTAACCTTATCTGAAGATCCATTCACCTTTCCTATATGCTGTTATACAGCTGGCATAATCATGCCAACTTTATTATGTCACCTTGTAATCTACTGTGCTCAGTTTAATCGGACTGAACACTGGAGCATTTGATGAGTCCCGATAACTAATGTTCATCCTGATTTGTGCAATGCACTCAGAGGTGGTGCAGATCGCTATTGTTTTAAACAAGGTTTCCAAGTGTAATTTTGGCAGCTAAACAGGAGCATACATCACAATTGAAGTACCACATAATGATTTTAGATTTTTTTTTAAACTTTGGTAATCAGATCTGAAAGTCCTCAAACAAGTTTGCTGCTCACCTATCTGAGCTGACATTTAACTACATACATACTAATAGGGAAAGTTGAATAGCAAGGACGTTAAATAGAGAGAGACAAGGTTGGGGAGGTAGTATCTTTAACTGGACAACTTCTGTTGGTAAGAGAAAAACTTTCAGACCACCTGAAGACTTTCAGAAGACCGGAAGAAGAGCTCTGTGTGACTCAAAAGCTTGTCTCTCTCACCAACAGAAGCTGGTCTAATGAAAGATATTACCTCACCCACCTTGTTTAATATCCCGAGACTAACATGGCTACAACTACAGTGCAAAATAAATATATAGTAAATCAGAGTCTTAAATGAAAGCAATTTTCTTCTGTAGTAATGTATTTTTCATTAATTTCTTTTATTACTGCAACAGCAATCAGTGGTATTAAATGGAAAGAAAATCCCTTAAAGCGAACTTAGTGGACCTCATAAGAGACTCTTTAAAACCTTATAAGCAGTTTATATGTGGATTTTAAATGCTTATTTCAAAATCCATGGTGTTTTTGGAACAATTTTCCAAATCTCCATATTTGCCAGCTCTAATTTCTTAAAGAATAAAAATACTGTTTCATCACAAGGACATGGTGGTATACAGGCCAGAGCTCAAAAGCGCCTTAGGATTGTCTAGGAACTGTTGTAATACTGGACATTATCCTGTTTATAATCCATCATTCCCCCCAATCAGAGGGTATCCCTGAGTGCTGCAACCCTTTGTCTAGGAACCTTGAACACAACTCTGAGCACTGTTTACAATTGTGAAAATGTTTTGCATCCCCAAGAAACTGAAGCATGTTGTTATGTGCTGCAAGGACCCAAATGCCAAAACCTGAAAACCACATGAAATAAAAAAGGGAAAAAATGGTTGTTTATGAACCTGAGATTTCCCCACCTGGTCTCATATTTGCTAAAATATGTATTGTTCTCCTCCTCTTCTTTAGTAGATAGGGATATCTTCTAATTTTATTTTCTCAGCTACATCACCCATCAAGGGAAGTACTGCTTTACTCAAGACTTATGAAACAATATTTAAGAGCAATGACTCTCAAAAACAACAAAAAACCCTTTGTAATTTTTCAAGAACTCTAATGGTATATTATGTTGTGTTTGTTTTTTCCCCTCAGATATGTTTAATTAAGTAAATGTTTTCTCTAAATTGTACTGGCCTGGAGTGTATCGTAGTTTGATGTTGTGTTAATGTTTTTAACTAGTTGAGTATGTTGGAAGAGACCATAACATTTTCAGCTCAAGGAATATGTCTAATATTGGAAACGCTTGAATGGAACATATTTTGTTGACTGGATAAAAAAAATGACACATAGTTAAGAACTTCTTTAAGAGTTCTATTATAGTATGTCTCACAGGTTTTTAAGATAAGTTGGGTCATGTAACACCAGTGCCTACACCTTCGGATGTTCCAATTGCAATATACTAGCCAGCATATATCAGTACAGCTGCCATACATAACTCTCAGTCTCCTAAACACCAACAGCCTGAATGTCCCCTCACACTGGTGCAAAATCAGGAGTAATTTCAGTTAAGACAACGAAAGTACCTTATGATAAGCCCAGTAAGTGAAGGGGATTATCAAGCCCCATCTCTGTAAAGCAGACTTCCAAAATGTGTAGCAAATGCCCAAGATCACTAGTTGCAGCCTGCTGAATGTTTTAAAGATATTAGTTTCCAGAGACATTTCTTGCTGTAGTTAAAATGGGGAATATTGCTAAAACTGGCAACAGCCCTGGAACTAGAATGAACAAGTGCTCCCAATACAATACTGAAAACAGAGATTTTTCAAGTTCTTCAGTGCAATGCATTTTACACTGCCTGTTAATTTGTGTTTATCTACTTATCGGAGTTAGTCAAAAAAATTTCAGTCAGAAAAAAACCCGATGAAGTTGTGTGTGTAGGGAGAGATCTTACTTACACATAATTATTAAATACAAAGCTGTATTTCTCTGTGTACTGCCTACATCATTAAAATGTTAGTAGTCTCATAAAAGACAGTTACAGATACTATGATATGCTAATGCTTTCAAGCAGAAAGCCGGTATTATTTACCTTTCTATAAATTGAAAAATGAAGTATTATGTTTATTGTTATAGCCTGGAGTCAAAAATTTATGTATTGTCTAACACAAATTTTCACATTTCTAGCTTTGTGTTAGAGAATGTACGGAAACTAAAGATATGCAAAACTTTATGTGCATAATTGTTTGATTTGTTTTTTAAATCTGTAACATTTTGTATTTATTTTGAAACTTCCAAGTGACATGATGGCTTCTGTTTATGGGTATTGTAATACATCAAATTGCTATTAGATTTGTTATTTGTTTGGGAATGATTACAACAAATCTGTAATTATTTAAATGCTAGTTACAGCTGAAAAGCCACTAAAATCCAAATGATAAGAAAGCTCATGCTGCAAAACATCTGTTAGTCTATAAGGTGCCACAGGATTCTTGCTGCTTCTACAAGAAGACATATATTACATCTGCTTTCCATAACAAAAACTCAACATTGGATAAAGATTAAACATTTGTTCCTATTTATCTAACTCAGTGCTCCCAATATTCAAGCCCAACTTCTGAGTTTAACTGCTTATTACAAAACAGTAATATTTCTTAGCGGCAAAAAACTTTGATATTGAGATAAGATTGCAAAATCCATGCTCCAGTGAAGTATGTCTAAAATAAAAGTAAAGAAAATAAAGTACTAACGCCAAACTTTAAAAAAATTGCAAAGAAAGAAAATAAGAACTTGAAAAGTGGTTAAAACTTTACAACTACATTTTCTGTGAAATGGTGACCACGAAGTAACTCAAACAATTTGATGTGTGATTAAAAAAAACAACTTAGTGTTAATAGGGTTACCAACCTTCCAGGATTGCCCTGGAGTCTCCAGGAATTAAAGACTGATCTTTAATTAAAGATTATGTCATGTGATGAAACCTCCAGGAATATGTCCAAGCAAAATTGGCAATCCTAAATGTTAACCCTGTCTAACCAACGGAACCTCTCTAAAGTCAGAAAACTGACTCAGTAGGTATATATCACTTTGTACATGTTGCCACAGAAATTAAAGGCAGAACCTTTTAGTAACTGAGATTGCAATAAATACACACACCACACCACAATCACTCACCACAGCAAGAAAAACAGCAGCAAACATCACTACAGTTTGTCTTCACAAACTAATCTGTACCAATATAAAATTTCTCTGTTTGTTACAGAGTATGTTCTAAACCCCGCTTCAGTCATTAAGTGTCTTTCCATTGACTTCACCCTCTCCTCCATGAAGTCTTCAGGTTTTGAGGGACCATTTAATACAGCAATCAATTTTAAAAAAATCTTATAAAAATTTACATATGCATAGAAATCAATTAAAGTAGAGAGTGAGTAACAAATGCTACTTTAGCCAAGTTAGAAGCAGCTCTACAGGGCTAACCCTAACAAGGAGATTGGGATAGTGACCTGGCAACCAGGCATCTTTATGGAATGCACCTTTGCAGAGGGTCAATGCACCAAGGCCTATGCACCAAATAAGTCCCACTGAAGTCCTCAAAAGGGGGCTTCTCCTCAAGCCCCTAAATTTACACTAGCTAAAGCTGTGCTTTTCAATGAAGCTGTAACAGTAGTATGTCTTGTGAAAACTGTGATCAGATAATCTTAATAAAGTTGGCTAGAGAACTCACTAAAAAGCCTGAATATAACCAGTTATTACTTAGGACCTGAGAATTTGTATTTCCTTTCTACATACACCAATGGGAGTTTGCCTAAGAAAGGACAAAGAATCAAATCTATAATCCTAATTTAGACTCCACTTTTCCATTACAGTAACTGACATTCTGCAATGCTCATACCCACTTTTATACTAGAGATTTTAAGAAAATTTTCTTGTCATATTACAGGAAAGAAACAGCCTGAAAATAGCACCCACAACCACTTGCTACATGTTTTTTAAGATTCATGCTGTATAACTACAGGCCAATTTTGTTGATATGTTTTAAGAGTATAGGCCAAACTTTTCAAAGGGGCCTAACCAGTGTCGAAGTGTCCAATTCCCATTAACTTTCAATGGGAGGTAGATACCCAGCTCCTATAGGCCCCTTTGAAAATCCCAGTAATAATCATTGTAATTTTAATCTGTGATAGTAACATAGGCAGCATTTCGAGTCTAATTTTAGAAGAGGAAAAAGCAAAAAAGATCAGTAAAGACTAGTAGCCTCACACAATTTGACACAGAAAGGAAAAATAAAATATCATCATCTAACTAATAAAACATTCTTACAGCACCTGGATTTTGTGCTTCTGAAAATAAAAGCAAATACTGCACAGAAAAGAAGAACACATATGTAGTTTTAAATCAGAGTCTGCATAGTTAGCTACACAAAATAAACTCTGTGAAGTTCCCACTTTTGCAAGCTGATGCCTGTCACAAGAGAAAAAAGAGTTCTGTTTGTAATAAGGTAAATACAACTCTATTTGACAAACACCTTTGAAATATTTTAGAAACAAGGTATGCTAAAACTTACTTTTGAATGCCAATTACATCCACGATAAAACTTAGTTAGCCTTTTCCATATTAAAAAAATCCAATATACTGTATTAAGTAAATATTAACTGTTCAATAAATGCTTAAACCTCTCAGAAAGCACAATATTGAGTGCTATTAGACATTAGCAGTTGCATGGTTACTATTCTTTTCCCAAAATAGCAATAAGTTTCAGGTGCATTTTATAAAAGTCATTTAAGTTTTGTCACTATCAAAAATAAATTCCTTCTGAAGTTATGCCAAAATGACTTAAAGAACACTGGTAGTAGTCATGCGGCACCCTGGCTATTTTATAATGAATTCACTCATTACCATGCAAGCCTGATCATTCTCAAGAGTCCTTCCTAGGTTGGTACGATAACCCATTCTGGATTTTTTAAAATCCATCTGTGTGTACACAGAATGTGTTGACCATATTTCTTTTGAACTCTGCCAACAATCTCCTAATCACACTCACAAATGTTTCTGATATTTTACGTCAGGAAGAACCAAATGATCCGTTCCCCGCCTCCCCCTCTTTTAGAAATAAACGCCAACATATTTTAAAATTAAAAATAAAATAAATAAATAAATAAATATCCATCTTTTATCAGGATTAGCCTCCTTGACCACCATCATAACGGTAACTAGTATCCTAAAAGGGACATGACTTTGTTCTTGAGTCATTACTTTTGAATAATTAATTTGTTCCTGGAATTTAAACTAAAGTCAACAGAGAAATATATACACAAACATATAATTGCTTACCCTTAATTTTAAAGAGGGCCATAGCCTCAAAGAAAGATACAGAAAGATTAAATTACTCAGAACACTTTGAATGACTTTTAAACAGATGTAGCTACATTTCAAACATCTGTGTTTCACATAGGCATTAAGCCCCTGTTGCACAAACTACTTGTTGTTTCTCGACACTTATTTGAATAATAGTGTCACCACAAACTAAACATGTTTGAGACTAAATTACTTATATGTCTGCTGGGAATAATTATAAAATTAGCTCATTCTAATTAGCACTTGTGGGTCTAAAACATAACAAAATACCAGTTGAAATAAAAATCCGAAATGTCAACCATGGGTTGGCTCATGTACGTGAGACTTTGATTTTTCTCAATCCAACAATATGATCTCTAAGGAAGGCTTAGTCCTTGACCTGTGTCTCATAATTCTGTAAACAATTATTCCCATTTTTCAGTCTCCTGAGATTCTTTTATTTATTCATCACAGCAACAGACTACATATTATTTAAATAATTACATGAAAGAAGCATGAACCAGTAATAATCAAAATGTAAAATCTTGAAACGCAGGCCATCTCTTAATTTCAAAAATTTAAATATTCCATTCATAATACATGGTTACACCTAAGCAACAACACACACCCAAGAATTTTGTTTATCTTGGATACCACAATGCTTTAGGGTTGCCAGTATTTGAAGGTCCCAGTTCAAGAAAGCACTTACGCATGTGCTTAGGTACATACCTATTCAGGACAGCATGCACTTAACTTTAAAAGCACGTGCTTCAGTCCCACTGACTTCAATGAATCTAATTCTAAATTATGTCCTTCAAGATCATCACACTGTCACAATGCTTATGTTGTGGCATCTTGATGTGGGTAAGGCAGTTATATTTTGAGGTACCGTAAGTTCCAGTGAATGCCAATGACAAGGTATCCCAATATAAAAGAATACTTGAGAAAGACAGTATTATAATACGAACATGCCAAAGTTCAGTAAATATAGTCTCAATCAACTGAAGTCTTATTTCTCTTCTCTCCTTTGTTCAAGACCTTCCACACATACTTTTCAGTAGCTAACTCGCATTTTTCCAGCATTTTCCTGATAGTTCACTATCTTCCTCCATCCTCTCCTCCTCAACCTCCCTCCCCCCGCGCCACACTGATTGTCACCACTCTGTTTAGGAGCCAGATCTGCACATGGTGTTCTATACAAAGTTACAGTATTTAAGT
The DNA here is from genome assembly GCF_016161935.1 of Mauremys reevesii. Classification (NCBI taxonomy): domain Eukaryota; kingdom Metazoa; phylum Chordata; order Testudines; family Geoemydidae; genus Mauremys; species Mauremys reevesii. Next base: position 25,681,816 of record NC_052627.1, on the reverse strand, counting down.
CCACTTGAATTTGGCCTCTGGGTGGAAGCATGAAAAAAAAATTAACTTGCCTGCAAGTAGCAAACAAAAATATTGATGAAAATCTGCCCTTTTCAGAGAGAGAGATTAAATTTTATTATAGTAATCATTTGATAAATTGAGCTCACTTAATTTGCAGCTACACCATCTCCAGCTAAAGTCTCCTTCCAAACTCCTCCCCCCAGACTGTACCATTTCTTACATACACTGTAATACAAAACTACATTTGAGGTGAATGGTTTTTACTTCATTTTGGTACTTAGTATTACAGTATTGCTAGTCTGAATTAAATTTACTATCCATATATATGATATGTCAAATGCACTTCCAAAGTTACTCATGTCTAAGACAGGTGGAAATAAATGACTTTTTTTTAAAGTATACACAGTTTTCTTTTTAAATGCCAAAATACTGTCTTACATATACACACAGTAGGTAAGTATTTCAAGCTGCACTAAAAACAACAACTAATAATAACAACAATAAGGAAAGAAAACATACATAGTCTATTAACAAAATTGGGTTTTTATAATATTTATCACTGCTGCCAAGGGCACAATAATTGAAGTTTGGATTTCATGCTCTTGTGACAACTGAATGAACTTATGTGAAACAAATAAGGATGACTGATTAAAGCCAGGAGTATTCAACTCTTTTCTTTTTGGATCTTACAGGTAGCCAAATACTGGTGCTGCTCTTCACTACTCATCTGCAGAGTGATTCATGCTAAATGTATGTGTAACAGATTTATTTTCTCTTTTTTTCCACCCCATACACACCAGGAGTCTCAGAAGAATCTCAATTATATTAATATTTATATGACTATATTACAACAGGTCTGTGATAAAATATACAGGAAGCTTGTTATAAAATGACATGGGGTATGTCTACATACTTGCCAACCCTCCAGGATTGTCCTGGACTCTTCGGGAATTAAAGATTAATCTTTAATTAAAGATAATGTCATGGATGAAACCTCCAGGAATTCGTCCAACCAAAGCTGGGATCCCTAGCTGAGAGTGGGCCACCCATCCCAGGTAGACAGACCCGCACTAGCAGGGCTCAAGCTAGCGTGCTAAAAATAGCACTGTGGGCATCCCGGCTTGGGCTAGAGCTCAGGGTCTCGAGCCCTGGGGGGGGGGTCAGGTAGACTTGAGAGCCGGAGCCACAAAATGCACTCTGCTATTTTTAGCCTGCTAACTTGAGCCCTGCTAGTGCAAGTCTGTCTACCCGGAGTGGGAGGCTTGCTCCCAGCTGCAGTGTATATACTCCCATGGGGCTTTGCAAGGGTTTAATAGAATAGTTGTTAATCTGTTAGACCTAATAGTTACATGGGGATCCTTTTACTAGCAATAAACAAATACATTCTTCCCTCTCCAATTGTTCCTGCGTTTCCTTCACTGGGGACGTTTTAACACAAGAAAATATTGATTCTCATGTTCTATTATAATCCATCCTGATAGGCATTTTATCGATTTTCTTAAAACTAAGACCTTTCGTTAATAGAGTCATTTTAAAATACAGGATCATTTTCTTCTTTGAAATTTGGATTGTTTGTGTGCCACCTGAGTGGGACCAAGGAGGAAGACCTGCCCTTAACTGTCTAAAAATGTCCTGCATGCATAACAAGTTCCTGTACTCCACGACATTTTAAGAGATGTGTTTGGGGCAAAAGTCCTCTCCCCAGCACTAATCTTCAACTGGCATATGATTGTTTGGTACCAGATGCCACTGGTGTTAAGTTACAGCAGTCAGAGATACTCTATCTCAATGAGAGCCAGCACAGATTAGCCCACAGGATCAGAGTCATAATCAGCATAAAGGATATGTTTGGAGAGGAAGAAGAGACCTCTGCTCCACTCTGCTAATCCTCATTGTACCCTCTTACTCCCCCAAATCCACATCTTTCCACTCAATTAGAACAATAAATTATTATTAAGCCCCAATCATGTGTTCTATGCTACAGATGACATTAATATAGAGACCGCCCCTGCCCCAAAGAGTTTTTTATTTAAAAGACTGTCTTAGAAGAGAGAGTTAACACTGGCTGATCACAAGTAGGAGTTAAATTAAGTCAGAGCAGAATGTTGCTTTTGCACTGAAAGTCTGTGGATGTTTCTCCATCATTTAATGAAATCAAGGATGAGTTAATTTTTAGGAGCAATCTTTTTTGGGGTGATGGTGAGTTTCTTTGTTTTTTTTTAAAATGACGACTTTTATGGGAAATTTCCCCAATCCTGCAGCTGCTGCCACTGCCATTGTAAAACTTATTCTTATCAGAAAGGATAAAATGTGCTACTTAGATGCTTGTGTTAACTCCTCTCTTTCAGTCAGCTGACAGACATTAAAGTCAGTGGAGTTATGCCAATTTATCTCAGTTTAGGATTCAGGGTATATAAGGATATCCATGTGATACAATAATGATCCAAGGTTCTGTAGTGTAAGAAGTGCCAACGATGATTACGTTACTTTACATTTGAGACAAATATAATCAACAAAAGAATAACTGACTACTTTGAGTCTTTATTGACAGCACAATACTCTAGAGATTATAAAAGAACAATACTATGAATAATGCAGGAAACAAATTTATATAATCCCTATTCAAAATGCAATGGACAACTAGAGTTGAAGATTGTTTAGTCAGCATCTTCTTGTAGAGACAGCAAATATAAAAAATCAAAAAACATATAACTCTGAATGTTTTGTTTTTTATTAGCAAAGGAAATAATAGTATCTCCATAGTACTGGAATGCAATTTAGTGATTATGACACTATTATTCTTTATTGGTCTATTTGAAGGATTATCTAATTTCCCCATAAGTGTCTTGCTCCTTCTAAAAATATCCATTAAATTGTTTCCTCTAAAGATGTTCTTAATTTGCTGACAGAAATGGTGGACGTAAAACCAAGTTTAACTATGTAAAGTGTATTTATGGTTTCAATTTTTCTCCATTTAACCTCTTTAAAAAAAAAGACAAAGAAGTAGCCAAGATATGCTTAGTGTAAATGCTATCCCTAAGGCATAAGAACTGCTCTCCTGTGCATCCCGTGGGATGCATGACACTCCAAAAGGGAAAAGAAGAAAGTAGGAGCACTGCTTTACACCCAACAGAGCAAACTGGGTGCGCAAGGGAGAGTAAGCTGCACCCTCTGAAGTGTTACTTCCACTGTACATCTGGAACAGCTCAGATCCGCAATGCCCCCAATGGAGGCCTGTGCCTTAAAAGGTGTAATTGAGTCCTGACACACATTAGACACATACAAACACTTTAGTACACTAGGTACCAAGTACAGTTAGTATATTAGGTACCAGAATTTTAGATGGGTAATTTTAGTATATTGGTGTAAATTAGTACTTCGCTGCTGTAAACAATCACATCATATACTCCAGCAAATACACACTATGAGCTCAATTAAATCCTGACTCAGGCAAAATTCCCATGTAGAGTAACATGAATTCCACTGGAATGAGACTAGATTTGGGCAATATTAGTTAATTTACAGATTACTACTGGTACCTTTTCATCAAGGTGACACTACAACTCTCTCCCCTGCACTAAACTAACACCTGAATGTATGACCTTACAGTCAGTAGGTTACAATGCTAAAGACTGAAAAACAATGTTATCGCTATAGCAGGATTTCCCTCCTCCTCCTCAATTCACTATACTTAATTGACATTTTACTAAATAGCAATTTAACTGTGAGCATTTGGGGCTACATTTAAGTCAGACTAAGTAGATTGTTGATGCAATTGTACTGGTATGCAGCTACCTTAAACCATTATAGCTTAATCCCCTTTTCTACGGGAATAAGATTTACCAGGCACTTTATACAAATACAACTCCATTCACACTAGGAGTACTGTATAGCTTTAAATACACTGGTATATTTAAAGCGGTACAATTTGTATGTGTAGACAGGCCTAAGCCTTTAAAGGCGTGTGCGCGCACACACACTTTGTGACTAAGTTCTGCATTGCTTTGCAATAGTGTGTTTCATGTTGAGAGAACATTTTAAAAGTATGACCAGGCTTTCCTATCTTACCAGCTGATCTAAATGTTAATATAAAAACAGAGTATTCATAGTGCAGTACAACCAAGGGGATGCTAATGCAAGTCTAATACGGATGTTCAGTTGTGTGCTACAAGCAGTCTTCAAACAAGGCCAAGGGGAAATAAGGAAAGACAATGGGGTTACGAGAATTTTTAAATCAAAGTCTTCTCTTATCAGTGTGGTCATTGTGAGGTACAGTCACAAACTGTAATATTTTAGGGCTACATTGTGCCTTTTGGCACAGCCCTAAGCAGGGATGCTGTGTAGGCTGCACTACTCCAGGAGTAGCCCTGGGAGGCATTGTGGCTAAAACACACTCTTCTGCAGCACAACTCCCATTCATCCCAGGGAGGAAAGAGGTAGGAGTTTGCTGCTGTTGTAGGCCAGCAGCAAATTACAATAGCCCAACACTGGATGAACTGACAGCCAAGGTTCTGCCCACTCTGTACCACTCTCCACTAACCTGCTACCAAATGCACAGTAACAGTTTGCTCCTGTGCAGTCCCAAGGTAGCAAATAACAGGGATGTAGGAGAGGGAGCTACTCTCCCTTAACAACCACGGGCAGGTATGTAGTCAGAGAACAACGCAGTCCTTAGAGAACTTGTATAAAAGTTATGTGCTATCGTCCATTAATGCACCAAACGACAAAGGACTGGTACATGTTTCTGTGCGTTTTTTTTTAAGAAGTGTATATAGGATATGGAATTCTAACTCAAGAGCTCTTACAGTCTGTGCAAATGTTTGATGAAGAGAACCACAGCTGAACAAGCCAATATTTAAAATTCAATGGACTATAGAAAATGCCAGAAGTTACTAATCATGTAACAAATTGAGATCCACTTTGTCATGTTGATCTACACCTCCTTTCTTATCTCCAGGGGTTCTACTGATACCTGTGGTAGAAGTACACATTCCATTCATTATACAAATTATGTTATCACATACTTCACTTTAACTTACTGCTAAAGCACAAAGTTAAAAAACCTCACATCACACACCTCCATTGACAAACTTACTATAAACTCATAATAATGAATATTATTTTATCTTTACCAATAGATGTTGTCTTACCTTTATCAAGTTAACCTGAAATGTCCCTTTCTCCTATTCAGTTCCCAGGAACAAAAGAAATGAACTCCACCCTATGAACAAAGAAAAATTTAAAAGTGATTGACAATGTGCTGAAAGTAGTTTAACTATATTACTACCATTAAAAAAAGACTCCGTACCAGGGTGTCAAGCATATGGCTCACTGACCAGATGCGGCCTACAGAACAGTTTCATCTGGATTCCCATGAATCTTTGGGCTTGTCTGCACAACTCTGGAGTCTGCACTACAAGTGTGTTGGGCTCTAGCTCCCCTGCTAGCCTGCATTGATGTAGCCACTGTCTGAAACAAGACTACATCATTGTGCTCTAAGGAACATTTAGTGTATGCCAGCAGGGTCCACACAGGGGAATACGGGTGAGTCCACACTGGAACACTACATATCGCAAGGTATGTCATCAGGCCCACCATATGAAAATTGTTTGACACCCCCTCGCCCCCATCCTGTACTGTCTTCTTGTAAACATGTAAAACTATAACATCACTTGCGGGAGAACCTAAAGACTATGCATGGCTAGCTACAATAGAACTTCAGAGTTACGAACACCAGAGTTACGAACTGACCAGTCAACCACACACCTCATTTGGAACCGGAAGTACACAATCAGGCAGCAAGAGAGAGGGGGGGGGAAAAGCAAATACAGTACAGTACTGTGTTAAACATAAATTACTATAAAGCAAAAGAAAAGCAGCATTTTTCTTCTGCATAATAAAGTTTCAAAGTATTAAGTCAATGTTCAGTTGTAAATTTTTGAAAGAACAGCCATAACATTTCAGAGTTACGAACAAGCTCCATTCCTGAGGTGTTAGTAACTCTGAGGTTCTACTGTAAATAGTCATTACAGCATTTCAAATGTGACACTTGAGGACTAGCGTTTGATAAAATGAAGCACATGGATGGCAAAATATTTAGCAATACTGTATCAATTATGGGCGGAAAAGATTTACATTTTGCAATTTATGTTTATCATCTCATCTTCCAAGAGAACTTGCAGAATGCATGCATTGCAACTCATCCGGTCGGTATTCTCTGAATGGATGAGTGTTACCTTCATGCCTCAGCCCCCACAGGTCCAGGGTAAACCAGCATAGATGTCATTAAATTAATTTCTATAGCACTGATAATTCACAAGGTTTACAAACCAAATCCTTCTCTGGCTCCCATGATGGCAGAACTGCACAGACCTAACAGGGAGCTGAATCAGAAATGTATAGCAGCAGAGGTTGTCAGTCACAAACAGCTGTTTGGTCATTATGTGCACGCTTCTTAAGCTACAATTTGGTTCAAAATCTGTCTAGAGGGATACATACTACTTCCTCTCCAACTAATCACCAATAAAACAGAAGTTGCTTCAAGACAATAGTCTCACAAGAGAAGGATGACAGAACAGTACCTGTGTTTAATTTGTAATGAAAGAGGTGCCAGGGTTCATACAATTTATTTTTTAATTTCAAAGCTGGCACAGCAAGCCCAGAGGTGCTGGAGCTATGAACTGCCAAGTCGAGCGGTGCCGAGGCTTAGCCCTGGCAAACCCTGGCACAAATTAAGCACTGATTATTACTAGAACTACTGTTGGCATTAGGGTAGAGCCAAGAGGCCCTAATCAGATCATGGCCCCAAACACACAGTACATTGTATGAGGCAGTTAGTGCTCCCAAGAACGTACAAAGCACAAGGCAGTTAGTGCAACAAAGAGCATGCAGTTTACATTAAGATTGGATATGACGTGGAAGTGTAACAAAATGGAGGGAATTGCAGAAGGTAGCCAAAGGTAACACTGTAGTTACAGAGGCTCAATAAATCCAATTTAAAATGAAATGCAGTGTAAACAAAACAGGAGATATTAATATCAATAGTCCCTGCTGGCTACCAGCCTAGCCATTATCAGTTGGCAGTTTACCATAGACCTCCTGACAGAAGTAGGTCTCGAGAAAGGATCTGAAGAAGGATAGAGAAGTGGCTTTACAGATGCATTTGTGGACTAGTTGCCCCTTGTGCGTGGAGTCGTGAAAGAAAAAGTGAAGTGGGAAAAATGAACAAAGAAGCAATTTAGACTAGCATCATTGGTGAAGTTGAGTCAATGGCAAGACTAAAAAGGGGACGACATAGTCAGAGCCACAGGCCAGAAATATGTTAGTAGCAGCATTTTGAGAATGCACCTGAAATTGGTAACGTGGATGTGAGGAAGGTCAAAACGGAGAAGAAATTTCTGCACATGAAAAAGGCAAGATCTCGAAAATGTTACAGAGAAAGCAGAAGCAAGATCTGGATATGGCTTTGGATACATGGGCTAAAGTGAGGGCAAACTTGAAGAGAATACCCAGATTTACAGGCCTGAGTGGATGATGACATTGTCTACAGTAACAGAGAGAAGAGAGAGAGAGAATAGGACAAAGAGGTCAGTTTTGGCCCTGCTAAATGTACATTTCTGCAACGGATATCAGAAGCAGGATGAGTTGCAGGAGTGAATGGAGAGAGTCAGAGCAGGAGAGGAGAGGAGAGATTTGAGAGACATCAACATAAAGGCATGTTAGCAATGAGATCACCTAAAGAAATACAGCAGAGAGATAGTAGAATGAAGCCAAGGATGGATCCCTACAGGTGCCACAAAGAAAGTGAAAGAGGAGAGGAGGATTCACTAAACAGAATTCTGAAGAACAGACACTGAAATAGGAAGGAAACAAGGAAAAGAGGGACTCAAGAAATTCATAGAAAAATATTTTAAGAATTAGGAGGAAAGTCAACAGTATAAAAAGCTGCAGAGAGATCAAGGAAGATGAGAATGGAGAAGTGTCCTGAGAATGGATTAAAGTCTGTAAAAAGGCTACTGGAGACCTCAGCAAGAGCAGTGTCAGAGGACTGGAAAGAAAGGAGTGAAAATCAGTTTGAAGAGTATCAAGGACAAAGTTGGAGAAGGATGGATCAATCAATTGGTTTATAAATGCCAGGAGTGAGATGGAGTGGTAATTTCAGTGGGAGGGCAGGATGAAGGGAGGAGGGATTTTGGATGGAGAAACCAAAGCATGCTTGTATTTTGAGAAGAAGCATCTTGATGAGAGAATGGGGGTACAGAGAAAAGGGAAGTAGAATATGGCAGAAATAGAGGTCATGAGGGGCAGTAAAACCAAGGCTTTTACTTCTTTTGATTCATATAACTATTTCCTGAACCACTACAGTATTGCCTTAGAGGCTGACATCACTCATTTAGCCTCTCTAAACCCTTTCACAATGCCCACTGCTTATCTTATCTGAAGTAGTGTTACACATATCAACATACAGTCAAAGCCTGGGGATTGGTTCTCCCTCATTTCCGCCCCAAACATCAACCAAATATTTATCATCTCCTTCATAGTATTGAAGCAGCCAGCGCTACCACAAAGGACATGGAAAGAAGTGGCTTTCTGATAATCACTTGATTCAAACAGCATGTCCTTGGTTTTAAAACTGCATGTTTTGAAGTCTGAGTTTATCAGTTGGGCATCCAGCAGCTGTTCTATTACATTGTTCAGGAGAAGAAATTAACTTTGTCAGAGTTGGGGGCTGAGAGAGCAAAGGATAAAAATCTAGCTAACATCTGTGGTTATAAAATATCTGACACCATCATCATCTTTATACAGAACTTCTGAAGTGTTGCAACTGGTTTGTAGCCAATGCAGCTAATCCACAGTGCCCCATGACTGGTTTCCATACCCTGCTTTATGTAATTTAAAGAAAAACACCATCCATTTGGCTCATGACCGCTATCTGAAAATTAAATGAAAAACCTCTCTTTTCATTAAGTGCAAAGAATAAACTGCTGAAATTAGTTTTGATTTTTTTTTTTAATTAACACAGTCACCCACTGATGGCAAGTGTATCTTGCTAGAAAGTGACCTCATTTTGTGATTGTAGCAGTCTGGTAGGCCTGTATTTGAGGCTGTAAAATAGCTTCCAGCCTCTGTTAACAATCAAAAGAATAATGACCTACATTTTCAAAAGTTACTAGAAGTTTTGAGTGCCTTGATGTTGGGGTGTTGAACCTAATTAAAGGGCCTGATTTTCAGAGCAAGTGTTCAACACTTTCTGGGGGGCGAGGGGGGAACCCAACCCACGATTTTTAGATGCTTCAAGTTGGGCATCAACATCCCTAACACCTTATGAAAATTTAGGCCGAACGTGCTGAAACATCTAGGTTTATTATTATTAAACTGCCACAGCTTTTACAGTTGTATTTACATTTAGTCACTCTGTAAATATTTTACATCCTAAGTGTGTTAGCTGGTTTTAAAACAAATTTGTAACACACGTTAAAAAGGAACCTTCAGCAGCACCAACGAAGCCTTCTATGCTGGAAAAGCTCCATTAATATCTCCTTTGCAGCTTCTCACAAACTCTCTCCCAGTGTCACTTAATCTCCCCCAATACCGAGCTTGAAAAGCCATGTGTATCTTGCAGCATGATCTAAACCAGGGGTAGGCAACCTGCAGCGCGCGTGCTGATTTTCAGTGGCACTCACACTGCCTGGGTCCTGGCCACTGGTCCGGGGGGCTCTGCATTTTAATTTAATTTTAAAGGAAGCTTCTTAAACATTTAAAAAACCTTATTTACTTTACATACATGCAATAGTTTAGCTATATATTATAGACATAGAAAGAGACCTTCTAAAAACATTAAAATGTATTACTAGCACGTGGACCCTTAAATTAGAGTGAATAAATGAAGACTCAGCACACCACTTCTGAAAGGTTGCCGACCCCTGAGCTAAACACTGTCAAATCCAGGCTCTGGTGAACCAAGGCATGAAATGAATTCCATACCTTCTTGAGAATGCTTGTCCGAGTCCCCCATGATTATACCAAGGACCATTCACACAATCATCTCAACACAGAGGATCCAATTCATTTAGGGTTATGACCCCATGAGTTACAAGTTAAGAAGAAGGTAAATGAAGGTGCAACACCTTTAGGACAAAACAATACTTTGTAAGATTATAATAAAAACAATATATGGTAGATTAGAGTTTTCAGTTTGTAGAGAAACTACTGCTCTTTGGGCTGAATAGTAACCTCCAGTGCACAGTAAAGACCTCCACTCCAACCAGCACAACATGCATACTCTGGGGCAAACATACCTTTTAATGGAAAACTTGCAATACCATGGGGTAGAGGAACAGCAGTACTCCCAAAAATCCCAGGAGATCCAACACAGTTACTGCTGCATTCCGACCTCAGCCAGGAGTGGGCAGCAGCTACTCAGAGACAGAAGGTGCAAACTTCAAGTTACACGGAGCCTGCTCCCAATTCTACAGATATTTGCAGTGAAGGTCTGTAAGCAGCCACTCCACACTGTTTCCCAGCCTCCCTGCTCCCTCCTACCAGCACAGCTCACCAAACAGCTATGGATCTCCCTGCATGCATGTGTTCTTGCACACCACAGCACTCCCCTTCCCCTCCCCCTCCCTCCCCCCAGAAAAGAAGGCAGAAGACATGGAGCTGAAGTTATTGTTTACAGGAGCCGTGTAATTTCCATAGACTTCTCTGGAGGAATTTAAACTGAGCTACTTAGGAGGCATGATGCCTGGAGAGCGACATGTTACTCGTGCACAATGTGGCTCCACAGGCTCATGAGTAGGAGCGAACTTGCAGCACGAACTTGCAGCCCCTCCCCCGTTTCCACTGTTCCTGGGGTCTTCCTGCACCTTCCTTGCTCCCCTCGGCAGTGCAGAATTCAGCAACTGGCACGATGCACGTATACATTAAAAGAGAACATATACAATGGACACACTGTTATGGGGGGGAGGAGGTTTCAAGATTTAAGACATGATATCACAACACATAAGTGGTGGGACTAAGCAGACTATGAGTTAGCTCTGAAGTCATCTGTAATGAGTACAAATAAATCCACTGTGAACACTCAATCTATTGTATGTTTCTTTAAACAACACGAGGTTAGCTATTTATCTTCAAACAAATATAGTTGAAACTTGTTTTCCACCTTAAAAAAATACAAACCTTGGCAGCAGAGCATTGGGAATGAAAAACTATAAATTGTTCTTTTTGATACAGGTTGGTGATTTTAAAGAGTGTTGAAATAAAAGGTTTTATATGAAGCGAGGGTTCAGACACACTATTTCATCTCTTTCAAAGTCAACATGATCAAAATGGATTCCTCAGGCAGAATTTATCCATACTATATTAGCATAAAATTATGTGAACAATTATGTATATACTGCAAAAATCAAGATAGACAAGAGCAGGGCTTTATTGTGTAATCTTTCTTTCCCCTGATACCAGGTATTCCAGATAAGGGCTTTCAAAATAGGTAGCTTCAAAAGAATTTGCACACTTTTTATTTTTTTGTGTAGTCTCCCACACTGTCCCTATCACACTCTATGTAGGGAAATCTGTCAGGAACCTGCATTTTTTATTTTGTAAGATTCTTGTTGTCAGGTACCTCCTGTAAGTATTTAGGTCAAGATGCATACATTTCACCTTGAATTTCACAAATGGATCAGGTGGATGCTTAAGGAACACTCCTTCACTCCCTCTACTCCCCAAAAGCCAAACAACGCAGAGAAGAATCCATGTTTCTATGCACAGAAAGGGGAACACAATGTACATTGTGCTTTACTGATCATTTTATTTTAGTAGACTGTTCTTGAGTTCTGGCAGCCACATTTCAGACCAATATCAGCAGGACATAACATACAGAGAAGGGTGTGTCTGGCCACAGTGGAAGATGCTAAAGAGGTCACTGGCTATAAGAACTTGAGCTAAATTCAATCACTATTTATTGTAAATTGCATATAAAACACTCACCTTCTGACCCAATTTATCATTCCCCTAAATCTCCCCCAAGAACAGAGACAGACACTTAAAATTTAACACTGGCTGACAAAGTCTAGGACCTAGTGCAAACTGACACAGGTACACCAAAAAGTTGGGAAAAAATCATTAAAATGTTCTGTTTCAAAAGATAAGGAAGCTAATTTCTGCCACAGGTTAATACTTATTGTGTATTTAATTTTTCAGTGCAGTTGAATAGTATTTTCATGATTTTCTTACTCCATTTTTCACATCTTCCAAAAGGATTCCATCCATTTAAAAAGCATGCATTGCAAGGCAGACTACAGGACCAAAGACGCTTCAGCCAATAACAGAAAGTTGGCCTTTTCCCCTTCATGCCCTTTACCAGGCCTTCAAGGCAAATGCTGAGAAAGGGGCACAGCTTGGAATCATTACAGAGATAGCTTTAAAATAATTAAATAAGTTATTTGGAATCAGTAGTACTTAGTCTATTGAGAAAATGAATAGAATCCATCAGGAAACTTCCTGAAGTGAAGCAAATTACAGAAAAGTGCTACAACATGAGGAAGATGAAATTTCATTTGATGTCTCTTTTGCAAGGCAAAGAGATTTTGTCCTTATTGAGAAGATTTGTAAGAAAAAATAACTATATGTATACAAATACATAGCATGTGGATTTCTGTGGGGTCACATTATCTATCAGAAAAGCGTAACTCACTATTTAAACAGCAGTTTGGATACTGGTTCTTTCTAGGACACAAAACTATGATGATTTGAATACATTGTGAATGGTCAGCATGTGTGTGTTCCCCCTAGAGAAAGGAAAAAAATATATTCTGAGTAAGGAACTGAAGCAGACAAGTGCTTCTAATTAAGGACCAACAAGCTGCTTCAGTTAAAGAATTTCAGCTGAAACTGAATCAATGCCTTCATTCCTGTGAGATTAACTATTCTCACAGGAAGGACAATGGGATTTCACCATGCTATGGTGTAAGCTGGGACACACACTTCAGTGTGCCTTTTAAAGTTTTAAAGTGGCAGAACCAGGCCCATTGAGAGAAAATTGGGTCCCTTGTACATATGGCTCACTGAGGCCCTCCCCTCCCATTTCACTTTATTTACATATTTGTTAGATGGGGGGGACCCCCTGAGTTCTGAACCCCAGTACAACTCCCCCCCCTTCACTCCCAAGGCAGATCGGGGGTCCCAGGATTATGTGATTCTGGAATATGTAGGTACTAAAATTAACAGCTGATTTTCAGGGAGGAGGGAAGTACTTTTGTGGATGAAGCCTCCCCCTGCCCTTCTCTCTCTCTTTATCACTGACACTATTTTTCTGTATGTATTACTCTACTCCATTCAGGCACTCACAAACTGAGCCTTTTCTGATCTCAATTTAATTTAATTTCCCCCTCAATGGATTAGAGTGATAAGTACCAATTTTAAAACATCCAGTATGAAATATGAACCTTTTGTTTTCAACTGAAATCGACTGAAAAGAAAAGTGCAGACTGCTTTGTGGAATAATAAAATACAATACTCTCTAATACAAGAGAAGAAAGAGACTAAATTCTTCCCTACCAGGGCAATCTGAAAAGCCTCCACAGAGAAAAAAGTAAAAGTATATTCCAAATATTGTAACAATCAACACCACTTGGCTCTTTATTAATATTTATTGTGACTATTCCAGTAGCACCTAGAGGCCCCAGTCAAGATTGGGATCCCATTGTGCAAGATGCTACATAAACACAGGAAAACACATTGTCCTTTCCCTGCCCTCATCAGCTTGCAACCTCATTTGAAACAACCTACAAGTGACTGTGACAAACACTAGGAGTGAAAGGGAGAAGGACGCAATTCTGCAAGGCTGCTATAATTCATAATAGCCCCCAGGGCTACTCTATCTTACTCCATGCTAGCCTCCAGAGCAGCCAAGCATCAGGAAGGAAACAAATGTGTCTTAGAGCCATCTTCACTTTCCTTGCCTGTGCATACATGCTATAGGAGGCTTAGCACAGAATCTGGCTGATTGTTTTAGAAGGTTTGCATGGACAATATACATTGCAGCTGTTGTTTAGTCAGGAGTAATGGGTATGAACCAAGGCTTGCTGAAGTCAATGAGACTTTTTCCACTAACTTCAATGGGCTTTGGATGAGGCCCCAAGAGAGGAACAGGTGAAGAAGCAAGGTTTCCCTCATATTACTTTAACTGAACAGGTCAGAATTATAAATTGGACAGAGATATACAAATGAGTAGAATAGTTTCCCATTGCTTCGCTCACACAGCTCTCTCAAATTCTCAATTAAGAGTTTATTTTTCTTTATACATTTTATACAGTAATATATTTTTAATGTACAGAATATTTCCTCTTTCTGCTTTTCAACGGAGGAGATTGCTAAGCACCACCTCCCAGGTGCTATTAACAATCCATTGAGCCTAAAAGAGTTACATTGCCCTTACACAAATATTGGCCAAGACTATCAGCTGAAATTTGGTACCATGGTACATATTCCAGATATTTTTACTTCCAGGAAAAAAATTTAAAGAAGCCAAACATAGATAAGAGATTAACTACTTAAAGCAAAGTCAATTTTTAAATGTGTTATATAGAGTCTTTCAAATACAAATGAAATTAGGTAAAACAAAGATCACTTAAGTGCATAAGATTCTACTGTGATTAATCAGATTAATTAAATAGCATACTTTATCCAAAATTAACAGTAATATTTGATACATGCCAGTATTTCCCTGTATTTAGAACTGGGGAAAAAACAAAGGCATTTCAGACAGTGTGTAATAACTGTAGATTTTTTTTTTAAATGGCAAACATTGTAATTTCATTTTTAAGAACTACTTAAGTTGTAATGTGTGATTCTGTATTGAATAGTGACTCTTTAAATGGCAGTGTAGGAATCCATGTTTATTTTATTTCATGGTAATTCCAAGATCATCTTTGCAAATAAGATGACTAGGGTTTTCCCCCACACCAATTGCAATCCATACAAATCCTTGACTATAGGTCAAGCCGTGTTCTTTTGGTTTAGTGCATCTTATAATCAGTAGCCCTGGGTCATTTAGGATGAATGAAAAGTCTGATGAATATGTATCTGAGGTGTAATCATCTGTATACCTAAATTCTCCATTTGACTAGTTAATAATCTCTGACTAGTTAATAATCCTGTTGACGATGCATAAGTCAGAACAGAATCTAGCTGTGTTGTCTCTGAGTAATATTATGTATCATATCTGATTACTTTAGTGAAATACACTTAAACTAACCACATAAGATTCTGAATACTCAGAGGCAGTAGACTGGAAAAAATATCAACTACTTATTTCCCCAGATCCCCATTTCTGACTATTAGGATGCATGACCAATTCAGGGATGTGAAAAAGAAAAAGCCAAAGGAAAAGGAGAGGGGGAAACAGCTTTAAACAGTTAGCTACAAAACGGCTTAATTAGAGCTATAAATGATTGTCCCACCCACATTTAAAGTGCCAGCTACCAGACAGAAGTATTTTGGCAAAGGGCCTTTTAAAAAGAAAGAAATAGAAAAAGGTGAACCCAAATAGAATAATTCACTGATGGCTAGACAGCCAAAAGGGATAATTGTGCTAATTAATGCTAGAAAAAGGAACAATGCTCTTAACATATTATGGGCCAGAGATTTGTATGGAAGAAATCCTGCAATTGGCCTGAATACTCTGGCATTTTAATTATCAGGAGAGCTGCACAGCATTGGTGAGACTGCACTGAGAGAGTATAGCAAAACTGCTTCAGAATGCTAGGACTTGGGGCAGGATGAAGAAAGAGAAATTTCATGATTGATGTATGACTACAGTGTGGAAGGAAACCTTGATAGACAGGAAATAGACATCTCTTCCAGATGATATAATTAGGGTCTAAAGGACCAAATTATGACTCCATTTAGCCACACGTCTGATTAACAGGTCTGAGTCTCCTGAAAACTCAAAGGAAATGAGAAATACAAAAATGAATGATCAACTTCTCTCATGGGTCCATCCGCTTCAAATCTCTCAGTGCATCCAAGAGTCTCTGACTCAGTCTTTGACAAAGACTTCTGACTTTGTCAAAACCCTAGAGAAAAACATTCCATAGTGCAGCAGAGACTCAAGAACAGGAAAGGCATATGCTCCTGGTTCATTCACAAACATTGCAACTAGAGTCTTTCCTAGAGTGAGGGTGAAACAACAATCCCACGGAAGTAGCTGAAGGGGCTTTGGGAAATCAATTTATCAGTTTCCACACAGCTGGATTTACTTTGTGTGGGTTTGTACAAAGAGGTCTCGGTTCTGATGTAGTTTGTCCCCAAAGCAAGAGCTGTGGCTGGGACATCTCCATGAGGAGGCAGTAATGAAATCAGTACCTTCAAGACCAAGGAGAGATGATGATACAAGAAAGACCTCAATCTCTCCTGATTTTTTAGGGCAGTGTTTCCCAAACTTGGGTCGCCGCTTGTGTAACAAAAGCCCCTAGCGGGCCGGGCCAGTTTGTTTACCTGCCGTGTCCACAGGTCTGGCTGATCGCGGCTCCCACTGGCCGTGATTTGCTGCTCCAGGCCAATGGGGGCTGCTGGAAGCGGCAGCCAGTACATCCCTCAACCCGCGCCACTTCCAGCAGCTCTCATTGGCCAGTGGAAGCCGCGATTGGCCAGACCTGTGGATGCGGCAGGTAAACAAACCGGCCCAGCCTGCAAAGGGCTTTCCCTACACAAGCGGTGTCCCAAGTTTGGAAAACACTGTTCTAGGGCATCTTCACTAGCAGAGGATGAAGCACTGCATATTGTTTTCTGTGTATTGCTTCAGGCATTTTAAGAGACTATGGGACCTGCTGCTGGGCAGTTAAGACCAGAATGCTTCTTCTGGAAAGAAGAACATCTATTTGCTGGCCTACAGACTCAGATCTGGTTGGACATAAGAGAAAAAAGTGCTAGTAAGAGCAAAGAGAGCTCCAACATCCAGAGTGCTACAAGTCTTCAATCTGCAATTGTTACAGGGACAGAAAAACAGGGAGGGTTGGTACCAACCTGGTCTTCAGGGGCTGAATTTATATACTAACGAAGAAATTTGCGTTAAAATGCCTGTGTAATCAAAGAGGATGTGGCTATTTCCTCTAGGAGCTCTGCAATGGCAAGTGAATATTTACATGAGAAAGTGGTTTTATTCATTTTAGTTAATGTACCTTATTTTTTTAAATAACTTTTTCTTCTTTCCTAACTTTAGAAGAAACAACTGATTACAAGATTGAAATCTAGGTTCACCAGACTATAAAACTTGAAACACGCACACAAACACACAATTGCCTTACAGTAACCAGGCTCTTCAAGATGGTTGCTCCAAATGTATCCCACTTTTGGTGTACACACACCTCATATGTGCAAGACAAAAATCTTTTGACCAGTAAAACCTGTTTGGGCTGCATCTTCACCCATCATATCCTTGCGACCCCAACCACCCAAGACCATACAAGACAGAGTGGCTCCAAGCTTCTTTCAGTTCCCTAAAGCATCATCCCAGCAGAGATGGACTCTAAAAAAGTAGGTTGTCCACATAGACAAAACATCTTGCAGGACAATGGTTACTGTAAGGTAAGCAACCATTTGTCTGTGTGCATGTCACTTACAATGACTAGCTAGTAGTTCCCAAATTAATAGCAGAAGGTTCTGTGCTACAGCTAGCTAATTAAAAATTGCAGAACTGTTCTCCCAAATTTGGCATTTGATCTAGTCACCAAAACCAGGGTGCAATGTTTGGTAAGGTATGGACTGAGCTGTAAGTGGACACCTGACAGATCTCAGATATAGGCCTATTCTTAGGCATGCTGAGGAGATTGCCTGGGCTCTAGTTGAAAAGGCTTAATGCCTGAGGGAAGGGGCACATCTGCTAGTTAATAACAGACTATAATGCACTAAGTCAGTCATTTGTATAATCTCTGGGCAGAGATGGCCTAACCTTTCATGGCTTTCCCTAAAACCATAAATAAATGGAGTGATTTCCCAAATGGCTTTGTTGTATGTACATAATAAAGGAGGGCTCTGGAGAACACTCAGGTATGAAGCTTGGTTTCTCCCAGGATTGAGAATAGTTTGGGGAAGAAAATGTGGAGGCTGATGGTTTGGCTTAAGTGAGAAATCAAACACCACCTTGGTGAGGAACTTGGCAGGGAGGTTTCAAGCCCCACCTTTTCCTTGTGGAATACATTATAAAGGTGGTCTGCCATTAGAGTTTCACTCTCCTAGCAGAGGTGATGGCCCCCAAGGAGGTTGTTTTGAAAGCGAGATAATGAAGGGACCACTTGGGTAAGAGGTCAAAGGGGAGGGTGTTATATAAGACTCATAAGAACTACTTTAGCGTCCCAGGTCAGGGGAGTCTCCCTTACAGAAACAGTGGAATGACAGAACCTTGTGTATAAGTTTGACTAGGAAGGTAGCAAGCTGAAATGGCAGCTGCCAACAAAGCAGAAGATTGCATCTATGCTAAACTAACTAAACTTTAAAATGTACAAATATTTACAATTGGATTAGGCTAAAGATGTTATCATCCTACACTGCTGAGTTACACCCTCTGGTGAAGGGCACTAAGACATCCAGGGTGCAGGTACAATCCCAATTGCTGGTCAAAAATTCCAACCACATGGGCATGAGGCACATTTGCACCAAAAGTGGAATCCACATGGGCAAAGACTCAAAGAACAACCATAAATTCTCCCCCTCACCCAACCCTTAGAGGTAAACCTCTTTTACCTAGTAACACCACTTTTAGATAAGTATTCCCCTGCATAAAACGTATCTCAATAGGAACAACTTCTTAGCTTAAGTCTCCTTGAACTAATTCTTGACACAGTGAGCCAAGACTGTATTATACCTATTTAAAAAAATATACAGGATTCCAAAAAAGCAAGCTCCCAAATCATTTCCAGATCAGCCTCTGTATGTGCAGAAACCCTTTTCATTAAAAGAATAAGATTAAAGGAACAGTTAAATATGTTGACCCAGCTATCAATTTACATGACAGCTACAACAGGAAAAAAATCATAAGTTAAAAGGGGGGTGGAAAGCAACAATGTTACGAAAGTGTTAGCAGCTCACTTAGATTTTGGCCTATTTGTGAATAATTAGAAAAATCTAAATGGATTGAACATTTGAGTATCAAGAGACAGAATTACAGTTCCTTTCACTTTGATGTCTTGAAAACTAAGAAGTTAAGAGATCCAGCATAATAATTAGAACAATCACAAAATCCCTCCTTCCTTTTCTAATTTACAGCACCTTAAATTACTACCACCAATTTAAACAAGAGCAGAGGTTTTTTAGTTGCTTCTTTCATGCTTAATCCATCATTTGTTTCAGTATCTTGTTTTAGGATTAACCAGCTCACTACCTATTGCACATCATCTGCTGCACCTTCCACATTAGAGGAAAAACAAGGAAGAACCCCTTTCTCATACTATGTATCCAAACTGTTATTCTGATCCATCACCTGCTACATGAGAATCAGAAGCCATGTCATCATCACATATGCCCAGCCATGTCATCATCAGCTTGAATCAAAAGGATTAAAAAGTTCTCCAATATGGTTACTTGTAATAGGGTCATCTGTCACACACGCACACCCTTGTAGTCAGAGGTCATACTGCAACATCTCATCTCTGTTTTCTTCTCTTCAGGGTCCCATAAGAACTGTAGGCTATTGTATTTAAAACATTCCCCTTCCAGGGTCCAATTCATTCAGTTCTCAGGTCAACACATTGGTCCTCCAAGCCCCAACCCCACTTCAGTCTCTCTCTTTCTCCCTTAGGTAGGGAGTCATTCCCCTGCCCTCCTTTCCAGAGCTGGGTTCCAATTCAATCACCCCTTTCCAGGTTTTACCTAGTTAGGCAGAGTCTTCAGGCTCTTCCCCACTCTTGCCTTAGCAGGCTTCTCCCAGTCCTCCCAGCTGGGGCAACTCATCTACTTTTCCCTGCCTTTCCTCAGTCCCTGACACAATTTCCTAAGCTTCACCCCTCTCTTCAGCTTCCTGCTGCCCATTATAGGGGAATCATCTGACCCCTATCTTCCATCTGACGCCATCAAGGTTGTTAACACAACACTGATGGCTCCTTCACAAAGCAGGGTTGGCTGGCCCCAGGCCTCCACTCCTTGAGGATCAAGCCCCCATTACACTACTAAATATAAAGCAATATAGAAGTCAGCGGGCCAGAAAGAATAATGTTTATAATATGATTTCGTTCCTTAAAATGAACAACAGGTGACTTAAATTTTGTTGCTTTCTTTTCCAAATCAAAATACATGGAGAAAGTTAGTCGTCTATTGTAAAAGGAAGTAATTTGTGGATTGAACCCTACTGCTAGACAAACATACCTCTCCTCCTACCATTAAAGGTTTATTTAGGGGTTTGAAGGTTCCTGAATTTTAAGGGATCCAGAAGAAATAATGATAATTACATTTCAATTAAAATATATTGAAATTGTTTATAGATTGGGAAGGTTTAGAATCAAATGTTATCCCAATAACGTTTTTCATGGGCATGAGCAGTGTATAATATTTCAGCTAAACAATCTCAATACATGTGTGCAGGTCTTGCTTGTCAGGCAAAGGTTACAAAAAATGACCTATGCAAAACTTTCTGCCTCCTGATGTTTTTTTGCCAGTCTCCATTCCAAAGGTTTTCCATATAGTTGGAATTCTGCCCATGATCTCCATAGCCCCGAAAAAATACTCTTTCCAGATGAGTTCCCCAGAACAGAGCTGTGATTCTTAGACGGCAAAGGGATATTTATAAAAAGTACAACATCCTGAAGGGTGCACCAGTTGGCTAATATATAATTATTCTATAATCTGACATGAAAGTCTGGTAGCAATTTACAAACATTATGAAGAGCACCGATGTTCAAACTATAAGGCTGTTGGATGCTACAGGGTGAACATTTAATATTTTCAAATGAAGGGGGTTCTCGTTGTTAGATTTCTTCTTCATTTTGTCTCAGTTCAAAATTTTTTAAATAAAATTATATTAATTTACAACCTTTGAAGTTTTATCCAAGCTTTTTTAAAATGTGACATTCTAATGCCCTATAACAAACATGCAGAATGGTCCAATAATAGAGAAGTTTCTTTTCTAGATGTTTTATTATATTTGTTGATGTTAATGATTTGCTAGTTTTATTTCCTTTCAAATACAACCTACTTGATTCTCAAAGTTCTTTAAGAAAAGCACTCAACTGACCTCAGGCATTAGTCTGAAAAATGCATTTTGATACAAAGATGAAAGGAAAGATAATTTAGTATATTATTTACCAATTGAAGAGTCACACCTCAATACATGCAGCTGTGTCCATAAGTTCACATTCATCCACCTATAGCCCAACCACACAGATACACACCTTTCAGCAAAGTAACGCCCCTCTGAATGAAAAATGCCGTTTAGTTTTGTTCAGGTTCCAATTTTACTGACTTCTCAAATCACCTAATCTATGCTTTGTATAAATAGAACTGCATTCTACACAAATTGCAAAACCAGGATTTCTTAAAATTAAGTTTTGTAACATTAAACTCAAATTATAAACAAAACAAAAGGATATGCAAAAGGATATGACTTTGTGCCCTCAGGCTGCACAGCCATAAATCCTGTTACTGCAAATGGGTTCTAATCAAGCATGTATATCAAGAGAAGACTATTTTTCAAAACTATGTACGGTAACTATACTTGAAATGAAAGTGTTGTATCTGAAGAGTTGATTTACACTAATTAATACACCTCTACCCCGATATAACGTTATCCTCAGGAGCCAAAAAATCTTACCGTGTTATAGGTGAAACCGCGTTATATTGAACTTGCTTTGATCCACCAGAGCACGCAGCCCCGCCCCCCTGGAGAGCTGCTTTACGGCGTTATATCCGAATTTGTGTTATACTGGGTTACGTTATATCGGGGTAGAGATGTATTAGAAAACTACCTTTTAAGGGGAGATTGTCAAAGGGATGAGTGGGTGTTGGAGGAATGGATTTAAATCACCATTTTTAATCATGATTTTAATCAGCAAGCAGGAAATCTTGATTTAAATCATCTTATTTTGCATTTGTACTTTTTAGTTATTTTCCTAAAGAAAGGTTCTCTCTCATTGGGTGGAAACCATCAACACACATTGATATGGAACCAAATACGCCTTTGCCTAAATTTAGTACTTCTTTTTATTAACTCAAAGGATACTCTATATCTATAAACATGTATTTAATATCAATACAGTACTTACATACTTAATTAAATAATATACTTCAGTGCAGCACATGACATGGTGACATATTTATACAGCTCAAGTTGACTTCAAAATTTAGAGATATTTTCTCCCTGATTCTGTATGTAACTAAAAAAGTCACATCATTTAAACTCACTAAAAGTTGAGGCATTTTCATTGATGTAGTATACTATATTTGTTAAATGATTTTAATAGGTTATAGTAAGTTTAGCTATTAAAAGTTTTCATAATTTCAACTTTAATTTTAAAGCAGGCTTATTTTTAAAAGAAAAATGTAACATTGATTTTTTTTTTAAATCATAGAATTAGAAGGGACAGCAAGGGCCATCTAGCCTAACCCCCTGCCAGGATGCAGGATTTGTTGTGTCTAAACCATCCAAGACAGATGGCTACCCCAGCCTCCTTTAGAAAACCTCCAGTGAAGGAGCTTCCAAATCATTGGATGTGTATCCACATTAATGGGAGTTAGGCACCTATCTGTCGCTCACTTTCAATAAGAGTTGGGTGACTAATGTCCCTTTGTGGTTTTGACATTTTTTTTCTTTAGTGTGGAAGCTGGAAACAGTTTAAGATATTGGCACAAATGCTGGCTCTATTTCCTTTGTGGTGCCCTGGCACCAATGCCAGCTGGTGGATTTAAAGCCTGAGTCAGGGGCACGCACACAGAATTTGGGCCCATAGGGGTTGTCAAATGTCATGGGGGATAGAATTCTGATCTCTTAATTCCAAGTCCTTTGTCTTAACCACCAAACCCTTGTAGGTCCTATGTCTAGGTGACAGGAAACACAATTGGAAATTGGGAGTCCCACGCTGCCTCAATGTGTGAGACTGGGTAAATCACTCAGCTTCCTCCTGCCTCAATTTTCCCAATTTTACTATATCTGCCTTACTGAATATTGTGAAGCTTTGTCAGCTACTTAATGATCTTAAAGCTTTTTGAGATCTTTAGACAGAAGGTGTGCTATAAACTTTATGTATTTTTAAACAAGAGTGTGTCCTTTTCTAGATGGGGGAGATTAAAAACTAAAAAAGAGTTACATGCTACTGAAAAATCATGTTACATGCTACTGAAAAATAGTTGGCATTTGCTAAGATTTTAACAAAGTCCAGTGAAGGTCTGCACCTTTGTAATTTCACTGCACACACGCTCTTAGAAGCTGATGCGCAAATGCTGCTTTTGGTAAAAGTAGCATGAGAACGATTGTAAATGACTCACTGAAAGTCACACAGCAGAAACTACTTTAACATCTGCAATACTAAAAATAATTCCACTGCCTATGAGAAGAACCCACCTGCTTACCTGCATGTTAGGCTCTCATTACAATTTTAGCTGAATTCTGAAGGTTTTCTTCAAATTCTAAGCTTTCATTAAAGAAGTGAGGATTCTATCTTTTTTTCTGAGAATGAGGGCAATCATTCAATATTTCTTCTTCATAGATCAAATCTGTTAAATTTTTCTGTCAAATTCAGCTAACAATAAAGTGCCACTACTAGAAGGTAATGGATTAAGCATATATTAACTATACTGTGCCAGGGCAATGTTAAGAAAACAAAAACAAAACCAGAAACATTTGGAGCCTGTTGAGCTTTAAATTTTTTCTTTAATTACCTTACATTTCACCATTCATGTTGTTTTATTAATTTTTGCATTTCACTCAACTTGGACAATAAAAGTTTCAATTTTGTTTATTTTGTAGCCACTTTGAGTGACCAGCTCTCATGGTCTCACACAATACCCTAATGTCTGGGTGAAAATGCTGCAGGGCAATGTCTAAAAAAATAAACTGATTTCATGGAATACCATAGAAACAGTTCTATTACCATTATTTTCTGAAAATAAATTTTAAAAATCCCAGGTACTACCCTTTTTGTTTTGCTTTAAATAGAACCAACTTTTGGGGCTAAACTTCCTGGCAGCATCACTTTAATATATATCCTTATTCAACAGTTTACATAACATAGCAACCTATAAACATAATTTCTTTCTGAAAGGCAAAATTCAGTAAGTGAGAATTATAAATGAAAAAATGATGGTATTAAATTTTGTCTGTGTTCGAGTGTCTAGATAAATCATATACATTAAACATAAGGTAACAGTAGCTTAAACTAATTCCATTAATGTCTATGAATAAGCTTTTCATTTGGCTATTTTCACATCCTGTAATTATTGCAGAGGAAACACAGGTTAAGGGTTCAACTAGCGCTTAAAATGTGTAATTACATCTACTAGACTTACCCTAAGGGTAAAAACTTCATGACCGAAAATGCAAGGAACCAAATTCCTTTTACACATGCTGTGGAATCTAAAGTTTCAATGGATATTTTGATTATTATTAATATTCAAGAATCTGTCATCCTCAAACAAAAGCTGCAGAAGTTAAACCCACATGTCAAGATTTTGGACAGGCTAACCATGTTATTTATCTGTAATAAATGATTAAAGCAGTATCATGAATATATTTGCTCAAATCCATTCAGAGACAACATCTTGAAAATATATCAATACCTATAAATTCCTCCATGTGTAGTACTTGAAATAACATTTTTAAAACAGCAAATGGGTGGGTAGGTATTTTGAAAAATTCTACCTCTGATTTCAAGTAAATTGTAATTGTACTAAGATCACAACTTTTCTTCACCTTACCCCCAGAAAATCCAGTAAAAGTTTCAGTTTTCCAACATCACATTTAACAAAAACTAACGAAGAAAGAAACAAAATAATTAACACCACAGGGATTCCACTTACATGGACAGGCACAGGAACAGGTAAGCATCATGCACTTAACCAGACTATCCACTAATTTCAAATTGAAGTCAGACAGTTTTGCAGTAGGCTTTGGTTTATAGCAATAGGCTCAGCAACTGCCATCTCTGTTTATCAAATGTCCACCATAGTGTCACATAACACCAGTTCTCTGAGTTTTATGTATGTATTCATCTGCAGACAGTTCACAGGGGAAGATAGCTCACAGACTATATGCCACAATTCGGTACATGTTTAGCTAAATTATGCACTTAAGAAATATGCACTTCCACAGGGATCACATAAAATCCAATGGGTATAGTTTGGAACCAAGTGAGTGCTATGCAATAAATAGAATTTGAATGTAAATTGAGTGGTTTTCTACCAAAAGGAGGACAGGAGACATTTGATATGGGTTTAATTAGGCCGCAACTTTATTATTAAATGTCTGGGACTACCCGGCAGATAACAGTGTACAGTGCAGGTAACCCCATGTTTTTCTGTAATTATCCAGGGGGCTTCAACCAGTTCCCCCTCTTTTTCCATCCAGGTCCCTCCAACAAATCCATTGCCGGGACCTTATCATCCACCTCTCCTCATAGGAGGGTTAAGGTGGGCTATAAGAATGGAGGTTGGCTCACTGCTGTACCACTCATAGAAGTCCCCAACCATTTGTTCCTTTAATGAACACCTCTTTTTAAGTCCTTTTCCAAGCCATTTATCCACTGTATACCTTTCCTTTGGAGTACCTGCACTGGACGTCCACCCTACACTAACGAGTTGCAACATATGGCCTACTACCCATCATGCCATGCATGAACAGAGCCCTTCCTGAAACCCATTGTGGGGAAGGCAAAAAAAAAACCCAACTGCACACAAGCCAATATGGGGGTAAGGGAAAAATTCCTTCCCAGGTCCCCTAAAAAAGGGGCGGCTAACATAATGCCCACAGCAGGTGTTGACCAAACCTGGTATTTTACCACCCAAAGGGCAGGGAGGGTGGGTCCTGCTTCAGCCTGCTCCGTGTAAAAGGGAAGCTTCAGGAGCAGAGCTGCCCCTTTCATACCCTGCATCCCTAGGGGATGAGTCAGGGACCATACTGACCCTTTTGCAGGAGTTTTCATCTCCAGCCATAAAGCACTGTTCCCTTCATTTAGCTGTCCAGCCAAATAACCCCCGTTTAAAGATGAAGGACGATCAAGTCTAATATCATGGTCTCATATAATAAAAGCCTAATCCTGCAATTCTTACGCAGACAAAATCCCATCAAATATAGAGTGCTTTGTATTAATTGCCAGACGACTCACATTTTTTTTATTTTATTTTTTTTGGTTAAATTTCAACTTCAAGTCAAGATAATTTATAATAGCTGGGTTACAAAAGACATGAGTAACGGGTTGCTTGTTCACTGTTCCTTAGCTCTGATTTTGCTTGATTAAAGGCATATAGAACTCCCATTGAACTGATGCTCAATATCAGTGGGAATTTTTTTCCTGAGCAAGGCTTGCGGGAGTCTACTCAAAGGATGTACACAGAAATACAACTTCACTTCTCACTGCAAAAGGTTCACCTGAGAGAACTTACTAAGCAAGTTCCAAGATTTTTCAAAAAGTGATACATAACATACCAAAAACCAGTTAAAAGAACATTAAGGTTATAAAATAAAACACTCAAAAATTAGTAAATGCCAGAATTAAAACTGTCTATGCAGCCTGAATTCAGAGCATAGATAGATAGATAGATAGATAGATAGATAGATAGATAGATAATGATACTCTTGCACAGTATTACATGGGAAATCTTTAGCAGAGCCAGGAAAAGAACATGGAACAGAAGCTAGTTGTCCTATGTCCAAGTTCAGTTCCTTAAACAAGCCCCCTTTTCTTCTTCCAATCCTCTGTTTTATTCCCTGTCTAGCCTGTGTACTGAATGAGGCCTGTATCCTGTTCAACAGATAGTATATGATCATGTTATCTCAAGACTATGATAAGCCCTACAGAAGGCAGCTGAATTAAGGCTTGCATCTGAAGAAGTGGGTATTCACCCACGAAAGCTCATGCTGCAGAACGTCTGTTAGTCTATAAGGTGCCACAGGATTCTTTGTTGCTGAATTAAGGCTGCATAACATTTCGATTTGGCCTATTAGAAAGAGAATTTCAGACTCCAAACTTAGATGATCATGGGTACGGTTCAAATGTTTTAGTTAAGCTCAGTTTCTAATTTATTTACTGTTAAAGCATTCAGTTTACATATAGAAAAATAATGCCTGAATATAGAACCAACTACTGGGCTCTATTTCACTATTGAAATCTTTTAAAGTAAACTGTATATGAAATATCTTCCAAGGACAGTTGATGGAAATTATCTTTTTTTAAGGAAAATGCATCTTGAAACCTAAAAAGGCTGACAGAGGCCTAATGTTTCACTAGCTTCTACAAGTTTTAACCACTTCTCCAAATTTTCTCTTGTCTTGGCAATTTTTCTTACAAGTTGCATTAGCATCTCACTAATCATCAAAGATACCTAATGGACCCTTGAAGGCATTTGCCAAGAAAGGCAAGACCCAACTTATATGCAACATCAAATAATGCAAGAATGTAGTATGCTTCGAACATTACTGCTAAACGTTCAAGCTGAGAAACAGTGAAACAGTCAATATCCTTAAGGGATTCGTCAAGCTGTGTAGGAACTTAGGTTGCTCAAAGTCTCAGTTCTAAGAATGATCCCTCACTAATTATTATTTACATTGATGATATTTGAGGAAAAATAGATATAGCAAATTGTTCCTTTAAAAATTATGATGTCAGGAAATGTTGTCCATCAGCTCATAAAGCAGCAGATATCTTCAAGGTCTCCTTGACCTTTGTAGCATTATGGGACAATCTTTACACAAGGACAAACTGTTCTCAAACAATTCCTCCAATGTACAAGGCACTGATCTTTTCGTCAACACTTGGCGTGCAGGTCTTCTTGTTCTACTTCTTTTTTTCCTGAATAAACTATTTATTATGGACAGAATCCCAGGGCAATGAGGCAGCACAGGATCCTGTTCCAAACTTGAGTCTGGCTTTTTGGATCCCCCTTTCAAAACTTTAATATCAGCATGACTAGGAATGTATAGTGACTTTTTGCACCTGTGATCCTCTTGTTTTGGCAGTAAAACTGATCTTCATTTGTGACATAGGTATCTTCATATTGCCTTCTGCAGAGTCATGTCCTACCGACTGACAATATGAGTTCCACCAGCAGCAAAAGCAAGTGTAAGCAAAACTGTTGTTTAGACCGAAGGGAACACAATGTTGGAGGAGATCTCTTCCCCTCACCTCTATTTTAATACCAGTGATTTTCTGGGCATTACACATGAATGGAAGCAAATTATTGTTACTGAATACTTTGAAAAGTCCACAGTTAGCATTAGAATGATGGGTTTTCCCTTCCAAGTCAGAAAAGAAGAATTCTTTGGCCATACTGGAAAGCTGCAGAGGGTCAGCCAAAGTCCAGCTAGTTGTTGTCAACTACTAAAGCATATTAAATTATATTCTTGCCAAAAGACCATATAATTAACACACCTCTCCTTCTGAAGGCAAGATGCATACAAAGGAAAAGATGTGTAAACAGAACCAGAGCTGGACCTACAAATACCCAACATGTGATCTCATACAGCATGCAAAATGTTTTACCAGAAATAAATGGCCTTAAATTAAAAAAGGAGAAGAAAATGAAAAAGTTTTCCTGTTTACAAACCGTACATAATCAAAATATTGTTTGGTAGATTTATTTGAAGAAGGGATCGGGGGTGGAAGATGTTGCCACAGCATATTAAGGTCTCAAATGAAGTTCATTAGAAACTATTGGAAAATATACATTAAAGTTTAAAAACAAATCTACAACACTGCTATCAAAACGTAATGGTCCAGCTTGTTAAAAAAAATTGTTGAAAAGCAGGGGGAAAATATCAGCAAATATTTTCACAAAATGTTTTCCATTCTTCAACCAGCTCTAATTAAATTAATAGCTACTTACCAAAAAGAAACCCTTTATGCTATTCTGTGGCACCAAATAAGGCCCTGATCCTGCAAACATTTAAGCCCATACATAACTTTACTTGTGTGTCCTTCCATTGAAGTCAATGGGAATACTTACATGAAGGAAGCTATATGCCTGCTTAAGCATTTGCAGAATTGGAGTCAAAAGCAGTAACCAAAAATCTACCATATGTTATTTCTGACACAATGTAAATCAGGCCTCCAGTTGGAGTTTAATGCCTGTTTGTAACTTATAGTGCACTAACTAGCTCAGAACTTTCCTATTTGAAGGTTTCCTACCCCCTGTGACTGCCAGAGTTGCAATGAGCAGAGATTCTTAAATTGGAGTTCCCTTGGTTAATACAAGAGGGAGCTGATGGCAAGGTATTCTCCATAACAGAGAAGAGTTCTCCTTTGGTTTTATAGATACTGCTACCATGACTTTCTTTTGTTATATGAAAGAACAAAGTTCCATGATATACCTTGGGTGGGGTTTTTTTTGTTTTTAAAACATGGCACATCTGGAAGGTGGAACAAGTCAGAGATTGTATTCACTATTTATATACTGCCACAAATTGTCGTGACACTTCACAGAATTTTGAAATCATGAACAACTACAGGAATGTCACCAAATTATTAATATATTTCCAGTAGCTCCAATAGTCATTATCCTCCAGTACATGGTTGTAACCCAGGAATCTCCTGGTGACAACTGCCAGAGAGCACAGGGGATGCATAGAGTTTTACAGAGATCCCCTGGGTCAAATATCTGCATAATAGTTCACTGAAGCATGGCATGTGAGACTTACTGAGAGCCAGTAGCCCACGGGTCATCACAATCATTGCAAAATGTACGTACAGATAATATTTAAGGAATTATGCATCTATACTGAAAATTATGTTCTTAATGTCTTTGAGTTAAAGCAGGTCACCAAAAGATGATGTACATTGGAGATGTACCTTTCAAACAGGAGGTAACTGATACTTATCTCCCTGTCTGGCCATTGCATGGCTCACACTGTATCCCTATTTGCATGCTGAGCCAGCGGCCAGTTGAAAGATTGCAAAATCTGCAAGAGAGGAAATCTACAAGAAGAAACAGTGCAGGGCAAAGGGTGTCCTTTTTATGAATAAAGGCAAAGGATTGGTCTGGTATAACATGGAGTGCAAAGAAATGCACTGAATCCTTCACTCAGTATGCAAACTAACAACATGCATGTCAGCCAACCTGGCTGTCAAGTGCTGCAGGGATTTTGGGTGGGCCATACTCTGCTAGAAAGGAGAGTACCTTGTAAATTAAGTCTAGGCTCTAGAATGCGTGTTATGATTTTATTATGTGCGTAATCATTTGTTTCCAATATTTCTACTTCTTGAATCTCTATGCTTTGTGAAAGAAACCTGAAACTGATTTCACTATAAACACATCTATCTTCTGTATGTTAAGTGGAGTGGTGATCCGAGGTGGAATGGATAAGCTGGGCCATCCTGTTTCTTTGGAGGCAGTGAATCTGTGACTGCTTTGAGTGTCCAGTGGACTAAGGGCTGGCCACTCCAGGGAGATGCTCAGAGGGCTCACGTGTGCTAATCACTAATGCGCAGAGTGACAGTGGGGCCTGTGAGGCCTAGCGAGGGGTGCTTGTGTTGCCAGTGCCAGTGGGGTTGTGGAGCTGGCCCATGGCAGACAGAGACAAGGCTTCCTCACACTAAGGGCAGGTGGTAGCAAGGTGCCTCACAACTCTGGGTACCCCTAGGAAACCTCACAGTGGTTCTCTTCATTTACATGCAACACTCTAGCTGAATAAGGAACATATAATACATGTCTCCTGTCATTTGTGCAAAAAGTTTATAAAAGAAAGAAAATAAATATCTGCAAGTGACATATACAAATGTTATCCTAATTCCAACTACTGTAATTAGAAAAAAAGAAACACTTTGTTCAGTACTTACATGCAGATGTTTGCGCCTTTGGTAACCTGAACTTTTTTACAATTAGTCTTCACAACAGGTCTTCTCCAAGATACTTTAATTTCATTGGGATTCCACAGGAAAGCACAGACCACCCTCTCTGATCTGAAGGAAAAACCCAACTCTACTGAGCGGTAGTCCGCCTCCAAATGAATAACAGGTTATCTTTGTCATAAGCCCTCTTCCCTACTCTAGAACTCTACAATACAGTGTTGTGTGCCTAGTTACTGTAGCAACTCCTGGTGTAAGTTCTAGAATATCTTTGGGCTGTGGAAACTAGTTAAATATTAGTGTTTTGGAAATGCATACCTTAAGCAGAAAAAATAGAAACCTGTTAAACCTGTTTAAGCTAATTTTACCTTAAATCCCCTATCACAAATAAAGGATTGCTGGCAGCATATTTAATTTCTTACAGCATAGATTTTTTAATGAAAAAATACAAAACCTGTAGTTCTTCAGATCTGTTCTGTACCACTTACAAAAATAAAAATAGATTTCACAAATTAATTGAGTAATATTTGTAAGCTAATATTTATGAACAAAAAGAAGTTTCTGACATCTTCTCATATTTCATTTTTCAGAGGAGAACTGTGATGGAAGGCATTTCCTGTAATTTTGTTTATGGCACAATATGCAAGACTACACTATAAAGGGTTTGATTCATATAAAACACTGCATCTACATCCTCTCCATCCATCACACACATACTCACAGCTTAAAAACACATGGGATATGGAGATACAAATCATTATCTACTGCTCCACTCTATTTACACTAGTTTTACACTGGTATGATTCCATTACAATGCTGGTGTGTAAAAGAGTTGATAATCAAGCCACATACATCTCTCCTCAGAATATATTTTGTCATTGCCAACATTACACTAACAATGCTATAGCTAAGATTGAAAAGCATTTGTCAACAAACAAACAAAAACCATACTTTACCTTACTAAGTCATAACTATGGCAAACTATTCTTGTCATACTGAAATTTCCCATGTTTGAGAACAAATTTTGTCTCTTTGATTTTGGCTAAGATTCACAAAATATGGACTGGCCATTTCAGTTTTACCTAAACATGAACTAACTTTGCTTTATTTTTAAATTTCTTCTCAGTGTCTAAAATGAAATCAATATTCCCCACACACACGATGGTGTGACTCTATGTAAGTGATATAAATAGTAACCTCTTTTTTTCATGAAGCTAGAATTTGCTTGCCCTTACAGAGCTGTGCAATGGAGGGTGGAAGGAACCTTCCTTTCCATGCAGACTGCATAAGGCAGAACTGCAGCCCTTGTAAAGCATGACTGGCTCAGTGGAGGAGTAAGCAGCATCCCCTAAGAATATGTCTACACTGCATCGGTGAGCAAGTCTCCCAGCCCAGAACAACATACTTGTGGTAGCAGGTCTTGTGCAAGCATGCTAAAAATAGCTGTGTGGACATTCCTTTGATATCCTGACATGGGCTGCAACTCGAGCTCTCCACACACGTGCACATAGCTTGGGAGCCCAAACTCCACTCAGGGTCACAACGTCAAAGCAACATCTACACAGATATTTCTAGTACACTAGCAGTGGATCCAGCTGGGAGGCTCCCTCTCAGAGGCAGCGTAGACATATCCTAAGAGGTGTAGCAGTTGGCCTGCCACACCTACACTCTGGGAAGTGCCAAAGGAATGTCTGAACCAACTTAAGACTCAGTTAGCTCAGGACCCTCTTTCCTCTCCCCCACACACTGGCCATGGTCAGGGAGATTATTGGAGTGAGAAAGCCCCAAGTTCATCTCAAGATAACTGGGGAACAGAAGAGTCTTAGTGAAAGATATGTGCTCGCTGAACTTCCACAGGACATCAGACTGAGATCAGATCACATCAACTTTAATATCCATTTCAAGAGTAACCTATTTAAACTCGTGGTCCCTCAAACAGTCAAATCATATGACACTGTGGTACAGCAAGCACAAAACAGTACAACAGAATAAACTACAAGCACTTCATAACTGTCAAGTAACCTATGCTTAATTATTTGGACAAATTTGCTATAAATGGTTATATTAAAACTGTCCAATTTGTCTAATACAATATCTACTATGTTTTCAGCTCTAAGCCATCTAAGCACTACACGTTTTCAACCTAAGTACTAAAAGCCCCCTAAATTCAAAGCAATGGCAAACACATAACATTACAGAAATAATATTGTACACTGTATGTCGATAATCAAATACTCCACAATTAAAATCTCCTTGGCAAGAATATTTGTACGACATGAACAGAATGGGATCAGATTTGGGAATAATTTAATGGTCCCTTTTCACTCGGGTTCTGCTCACAGTTCCAGTGTTCCTGAACATATTACCTAAAATGATCAGCAGTGATAACAGTTACCAATGTTGACATTTATATTTGTGTCATTAGGCTTCAGTAGCTATTCTCCACATGGATGAACTGGGGCAGATTTTGTCTATTTAAATGCTCATTAAGATAACACTACCTTGGTTTATATTTTGAAGATTTTCTTTGGAATAATAAAGGCTAGACTTTTTTTTAAGTAAAGGTTAAATTCTGCAAGAGCTGATGGTGCCACCAGGAAATGATGGCACAGTATACTTTGGAGTACCAGTCAGTTCAACCTTGACAACAGAGCATTAATGTTACAGTTTTTCCCTCTCTTAAGAACATTTCTTTCCCTTGTTGTGCGCATTACATGATACACTACTTCTCCTGTATCTCTTCAACCTAAGAGAAGACAATGCTAAATAATAAATATTAGTGGGCCCAATTCGCCTTCCTTTCCTCATGTTGAGTAGCACCCAGGGGCGGCTCTAGACATTTCGCCACCCCAAGCACGGCGGCATGCCATGGGGAGTGCTCTGCCAGTCGCTGGTCCCGCGGCTCCGGTGGACCAGCGGACCCTCCGCAGGCATGCTGCCGAAGGCTGCCTGCCTGCCGCCCTCCCAGCGACCAGCAGAGCGCCCCCCGCGGCATGCCGCCCCAAGCACGCGCTTGGCGTGCTGGGGCCTGGAGCCGCCCCTGGTAGCACCTCACTCTGCAAGTTGTGAAAGAATCTGACCCTATATTATCTGCTTCCTCTAGGAGTACATCTGATAGAGAAAAGTTCCTAAAATATTTGCTGATACAGCCATTTCCTAAAACAGATTTAGCATTTTCCTAAAACAGAGACTTCTGATAGGAGATGAGCTGTTCCTTATTCATCTGTTTCCATTTGTTTTTATTTATGTGACCAAACTGTCCAGATGTTATATAATTCATTGTTAGTCTCATGGGATGATACACTATGTCCTTATAAGCTCTTGACAACCACCACATTTAAGCACTTAAAATAATTATTTTAATGAGGAATGTGCTAATTCCCTAGTTTTATATAGAGAGTTTCAAAAATAGTGTGCATCAATTCCTTGATGCAAACTACTTAATGAACAGGAGAAAGAGGAGGGATGCATTGGGGGACAACATATGGTGAACTTAGCAGGAAATAAATCTAGAGATACTCTGGCCTCCAGTGCGCCTTTTATGTATATTGAAAGAAGAAGGAGGAAAGAACAGAACAATTGCCAGACATGTCGGTGTGCTAACAAATTCATACTGGGACAGAAAAAAACATCCGAAGCATCACTTCCACCTCTACTTCTTACACCAGCATTCTTTGAGATGCAACTGTTATTCTGGACAGAACTGCTTTCAATCAACCTTGTCTATTCTACGAACAAATCTAGAATGGGTATCTATACAGGCTGGCAGAACTCTCCTGCTGCCTCATCATTGCCAGCCAGTGTAGATTACACCAGTCCCAAAGCTGCTTTAACTCACTCTAGGATGGAGACAGGCAGAGAATCAGGGAACAGTAACCAGCTCCCTGCTGGCCCATAAATTCTAACTATAGAATTCTCATTATTGAGAGTAACTGTAATGACAATAAAATATGCCAGTCATAACAGAACTTTTTAAGAGCATGGGGTTAGGACATGTCCACCAGTTCCTTCTTGACAAAGTCATGAGCCCATATACTCTGTGTCTGTGTAGTTCTCCATAAATATAATTTCTACATAGCTGTATTGCCCTCACAAAATGGAGGAGAATGTGAATATTTGCGGGGATGCTATATATTCTATGTGAAATTTATTTTTTTCCCCACAGTCAGAAACTGAGACACTTTTGTTATATTTCCAACTTGCAATTTTATCAACTTCTGTATAGTTCGTCTCAAAACCTATTTCCACTTCTGGCAGTAACCCTTCTTTTTTAATAACTATTTTACAAACTAATTGGACAACTGAGGAGTTCATAATATCACAAAGTTCATAAAATTTAACATCTCAAATTTGCAGAAAGGTATGGTGCAAAAATTGTAATATGATGCAATGCATCTTTTTTTCTTGTTCCTAAAACTAATGCATTCAAGGCATTAAAATGTGAAACAATATGAATGTGTTATTCAACATCATTTTCACTATGTGATTCTTCCCCCAACCCAGACAGGAAAAATGGTTCCTGTAGCTGGTTATTCATAAGACTGGTGTTCACAAAATATGAAATTTTACAGTAGAACAGTAATCTCATATTTCGTTTTGTTTTTTAATATAAAAACTTCCAAAAATTCCCATTTCTCCGAGCCAGAGATTTTTGGTCTGTTTGCTACAGATATCATGGATTTTGCGCAAAATTATATCATCTGAAAGCAAAAGCAATTTGTGATTTTCCCCCTGCTAGTCTATATGCTTGTAGGTCTGGATTATTATAGAACATCCATGCCAGTGGTTTTAATAATACATTAAATAAGAAGGGTAAAAGATACAGTCTATTAAGGACCACGAAGTGTTGCTTATGGCACTGACCAAAGCTGATGTTCACAGTGATCCACATAGGAATTGATCCAGTACTGGAAAGTCCATTAAACCTTGGACTGAGAATAAACAAAGTAATATTACTCGGATGGAGAGTGAAAGTTCAAATTAATCCCGCCACCTACCATTTTTCCTGTAATGGGAAATGTTTAGAATGAATATCCAAAGCCAACACCTAACAGAATTTTTATCCATAGGGATAAAATTTCACCCTCCTAAAACAGCCTTTCAGTAAACTTCTTGTAGTTGGAATGATTTAGTACAATAATTTCTGCCAAAATTATAGGAAGAATTACTCATACATTTAATAGGAATTACGTATATTTTCTCTTAATAGGTACACCTTTTAAAGCAGAGGTGAAACTCAATAAACTAGGAGCTACCTTGGTCTCTATAAAGAAGGGTCAAAACATTGTTAATTTGCCAGGAGCCTTTAGTCTGCATATAACCAGCATGCAAATTTCCCTTAAAATATAGTTATTTTAGTTCTGGTAAGAAGTCTATTATGGACTGCCCTGGAAAGTGAAATCACCTATTCATCCAAAGAACATAGGGCCAGATTGTGCCCACCTTATCCATGTATGGAAATGGACCTCCATGAAGCAGGGGTCCCTGTTGTCACCCAAGTCCACAAACACATATGTACAAAGCTGGATTTGTGTCACAAGAAGATACAAATACTATAATATTTTCCCCCAAAAATCACAGTTAGAGGGCCAGCTGCACTTCTTTTCCCTTTCTGGCCTCTCTGAGTGCACCTCCCCCGCGCCGCTCCCCACTCCCCTCCCCCCCATCCCCGAAGTCAGGAATTGCAATTCTTCCATTCTTAGTCCAGGCCTTGTGCTACAGCATCTTGTGCTTTAACCATGCTTATCCAGCAGGTCCGACTGGGCTTAGCACCTTCAGTTCTTCCCTTCAGAGTCTGTGACCAGTAGTGAATACAGTGGCCAGTTTTCTTAAAACCAAAGTATTATGCATTTTAAGTCAGAACAAAGCATTTAGAGAAAAAAATTATAACATCCACAGTCTACACTCATGTCTATCTTAGATAAAGCCCTCCCCTTCTCTCCCCACCCCCCATGATGATGGCCTACACAGACCTACCTTCTTCAGACACCCCAACAAGTTTGTGTGTCAGTTTGGTTTCCCCAAACAGCTCCTCAATAACTACCTCCCCTCTGGGAAGTGAGGGATTCCTTTACAATCCAGTCAGAATCCCTTTCTTATAGTCAGTTCCTGGGCTTTTGCCACTGTGGGCAAATCCAGTCTTGTAGGCGCAGCAGGAGGTTGAGCCAGAATCCTCTGTACCAATGGCTCTCCCATTGTCCCACAACAACCCTCCAGCTTTTACCCAGTGGTATGGCTTATCTTGAGCTACTGTTTCTTTTTCTTACAACCTCCTATTAAACTAAACCAATATATTCAGACAGTTGGCATCCCAATGACCAGTTCAACATACAGTATTCAGAAACGAGTACAGAGCAGCTCCACCCTTATCACACTATGCTCCCTTTAGTTTGATTGAAGCCATACAGACTTGTGGGCCTGACTCTCCTTTGTGTAAGTGAGATATTGACAAACACCAGCTGAGAAAGAGGCTAGTGTACATTTAGAGGACATGATTCTTAGCTGGTATAAATTAGTATTACACCATTAAAGTCAATTTACCCCCAGCTACCAGTCTTGCCCTCAGTGTTAATTTGAGTCCATACAATGGGAGGTTTTCCTGTTTTTAAGTACGCCTCGATAAAACTGACATGGGCGGAATACAGCTGTCATCATTACTATAACACCTACCTCTAGAGAAGACAATATTTGTGGTCAGTTTGGAAACACATTTTATAAATCTTGTAATCAAGACTCACCAGGGGCATCTTACCAGAAACACAACTACAAGGGCTTGAGAGGCAGTAAGAGGATTTCTTCCATACTGTCATAGCACAAAGAGTTCTGTTAAAATGGCTACATGCCGGTGACTTTTCCACCTCCTCTGTAATAGGATGACTAAGACCTTCAGGTCAACACATTGGCACACTGTTATTTGGCAAGGCCTTCCCACATTAGCAGAGAGGAGCAACCACAGCTGAACCAGCTGTGCAGTGACGTGGCAGCAAGCTTCCTCACTGGCTCCCAACCAACCTAATAATGTGTGATCTGGGCATAACAGGAAAGGTCACACATTGCACAATCAGCACACAGGGGACAATCAGTGGACAGCAAAGAACGTTGGGATATGCAGCCGCATATTTTCACAGTCTGCCCTTACATACACAAGGTACAGAAGAGTGGCTGTGATGGGGTCGGTCACAGAGACCCCCTTGGGTCTGTCATCCGATGTGCTGAGACCACCTCTGAGCCCATTTTCTCTGCCAGGTTGGGCCTCCAGAACCCTGCCTTGTCGAGCCAGACATGCCAGTCTGCTCCAACACAGACCGAGGGTCTGAACCACATGCCCCAAAGCTCCAGACTTAACTGAAAACAGCTTAAGAAGTACTTCTGTCTCTAGTACCCAGACACTCAGCTCCCAATGGGATCCAAACCCCAAATAAATCCGTTTTACTCTGTATAAAGCTTATAAAGGGTAAACTCATAAATTGTCCGACCCTCTATAACACTGACAGATATGCACAGCTGTTTGCTCTCCCAGGTATTAATTACTTACTCCGGGTTAATTAATAAGCAAAAGTGATTTTATTAAATATAAAAAGTAGGATTTAAGTGGTTCCAAGTAATAACTGATAGAACAAAGTAAGTTACCAAGCAAAAAAGAACAAAACACGCAAGGTGAGGCCTAATACAGTAAGAAACTGATTACAGATGAAATCTCACCCCCAGATGTTCCAATAAACTTCTTTCACTGACTGGACTCCTTCCTAGTCTGGATCCAGCAATCACTCACACCCCCGTAGTTACTGTCCTTTGTTCCAGTTTCTTTCAGGCATCTCTTTGGGGTGGAGGGGCTATCTCTTGATCCAGCTGAAGACAAAATGGAGAAGCTTCCAGGGCCTTTTATATTCTCTCTCTTGTGGGCAGAAACCCCTTTGTTCTTCTGTGCAAAGTCACAGCAACAAGATGGAGTTTGTAGCCACCAGGCAAGTCACATGTCCATGAGTGAGTCAGCTTTTTGCAGGCCAACACCATTGTTTACATGTTAGTTTGAACGTTCCCAGGAAAACTCAAATGTGGAATGGCATCTCCCAAAGTCCACTGTCAATTAAGTGTTTCTTGATTGGGCACTTACTAAGAATAGTCCTTTCTCAAGAAGCTGACCAAATGCTTCACCGAAGCTACTTAGAATCAAACACATTGAGACACAAGTACATAGCCAAAAATTATAACTTCAAATACAAAAATGATACACACATACAGACAGCATAATCATAACCAGCAAACTACAATCTTTCCATAGACGGCCCACTTGATCTCCTCTGTACAAGACCTGGTGCAACCATAGGATCCTTGTTGCAACAATGATCTATACAGTCACAGTTCATGTCAATAATGTCATAGTGGCCTTTTTACTTCTTCACTTATTTTTGTCTCAGAGGGCTGCAGTTTGAATGGCCCTGCAATGCAATAACTACAGTATATTAAGTCACCTGTAACTCACCTACACAGGAGGCCAGCCATAATCTGGTCCCTAGCTTTGAGAAATGGAAGGAGTGCCAGCAACACCCACTGCCCAAACAGAATGTTTCTGGACAGGATGATGCTTGAGAGTAGCACTTCATGCCTGAACACTGGAGACAACTCTGTGGCAGAGCTCTGAATAAACTGTTAAGAGGTATAACCAGGGATGCCCCACTCCATACACATCCAAACCTCACACCCCTTACAGTATTGGGCTTTCTCCCTCTCCCAGTCCTGCTAGAGTTATCACTGAGATCTAACTAAGCAATGCTAACGGCAGAACCTCCCACAGTAAGTGCCATTACCAGCAGCATCAAATCATCATGGAACACTCCCACTGAGTCATTGGTTTTCTGATAGACAAGATGAAAATGGGTATATACAGCATGCTAGATGGACTAAAACAAAGACCCTCCCACAAAGCACACAATGTGAAGGCATGAGCAGTAGAATACAGTTAAAAGGGTATGTCTACACTACGGGATTATTCCGATTTTCCATAAACCGGTTTTGTAAAACAGATTGTATAAAGTCGAGTGCACGCGGCCACACTAAGCACATTAATTCGGCGGTGTGCGTCCATGTACCGAGGCTAGCATCGATTTCCGGAGCGTTGCACGGTAGCTATCCCGTAGCTATCCCATAGTTCCCACAGTCTCCCCCGCCCATTTGAATTCTGGGTTGAGATCCCAATGCAAAAACAGTGTCGCGGGTGATTCTGGGTAAATGTCGTCACTCAATCCTTCCTCCGTGAAAGCAACGGCAGACAATCATTTTGCGCCTTTTTTCCCTGGATTGGGAGCTCAGCCAAGAATGCAAATGCTTTTCGGAGACTGCAGGGACTGTGGGATAGCTGGAGTCCTCAGTACCCCCTCCCTCCCTCCATGAGCGTCCATTTGATTCTTTGGCTTTCCGTTACGCTTGTCACACAGCACTGTGCTGTGGCCTCTGTCTATCATAGCCTGGAGATTTTTTCAAATGCTTTGTCATTTCGTCTTCTGTAACGGAGCTCTGATAGAACAGATTTGTCTCCCCATACAGCGATCAGATCCAGTATCTCCCGTACGGTCCATGCTAGAGCTCTTTTTGGATTTGGGACTGCATCGCCACCCGTGCTGATCAGAGCTCCACGCTGGGCAAACAGGAAATGAAATTCAAAGGTTCGCGGGGCTTTTCCTGTCTTTTCCTGGCCAGTGCAACCGAGTTCAGATGGCTTTCCAGAGCAGTCACAATGGTGCACTGTGGGATACCACCCGGAGGCCAATACCGTCGATTTGCAGCCACACTAACCCTAATCCGACATGGCAAAACCGATTTCAGCGCTACTCCTCTCGTCGGGGAGGAATACAGAAATCGGTTTAAAGAGTCCTTTATAGCGATATAAAGGGTCTTGTTGTGTGGACAGGTGCAGGGTTAAATTGGTTTATCGCTGCTAAATTCGGTTTAAACGTGTAGTGTAGACCAGGCCAAAGTGGTCTTTTTAACAACGATTCTTTAACTACTTGGCAGAAAAGGTAGATTTTCATACATACTTTGAAAAGGAATAAGGTGCAAAGTAATTGGTTCCTACATAAAGGGCGATGACACAAAAAAAAAGATATGAAACCTGGACTGGATGGAGAAAAAGGAAGTGGTCAAGAGAGGGATACGAGAAGAGTCTAGGAAGTTGGAAGGGTCAGAGGAAGAGATGACAGATTGAAGTTACAAGGTGCTTTTGAATGAGAAACTTGACCTTTACAAAAAAGGAAGGGAAGCCAGAGATTGTAGGAGGAGGTAAACTGTAGGAAGGGAAGATGATTTTGGCAGCAGCGTTTTGGATGGACCTGAGTAGAGAGATATGAGAGAAATAACTTCATAGATTAACTTGCATCTAAAGGCTTCAAGTTTCACAACTCAATATTAAATAAATGTTAGTTAGTAACAGATTAAATCTCCCTAATAGAAAATGGAAAAGGAGAAATGATACCTTGTCTGCCAAATGACTACTCACCCATAGATTTAAAATTTCTGGGAAGTACACATTATTTTTTACTGTGAGTTGGCTTCTGTTTTTTATAGCTCCTTTGGTAAAGTTAATAGTCAAGTGAATAATACAGACTTTTCAAGAACCTTTACCAGGTCTTTTCCAAGATTTCTGAGGAACGCCAATAACCAAATGCATGTTTTTAATTTAGTAGGTTAAAACACAATTATTGTGCTGTTTTCTCTGAGATTCTGCACATCAGTAAATTTAAATTTTAGAAGACAAACAATGGTGCATGCAACTTATCACAAGAGAAAGAACAAAATAAAGCCCTGAAAGATTTCTGTAAACACAGAATTATAAAGTATTAACTACTACAGCCAAGACTTTCAAATTTGGGTGCCTCAATTTAGGTTCCTAAATGTATGTTTAAGCTCCTAACTATAAACGGCCTGATTTTCAGGGGTGCCGAGCAGCCCTGCATCTCTATTTATGGGTTCCCAATTCTGCACTTGGTTGATCAAGTAAGTAACCATATGAGGCACCAAAGGGCTGACACATGCCCCCTGTTGTACAGTTTTCACCAACAAAGCAGCACTCAAGAATGGTATTTGAGAAGTAAGGTCCACCAAGCCCTTCTTGCCAGCCAGTGTGTTTCCCTCTCTTTCCAAGAAAGCTGACATTATACATGCACCATTTCATATAGTTGTCCAAAACAGAACACTAGCAAATGCCAAACACCACAATACATTGTACAGAAATGCTCCAGAGTTAAATTATAATATGTAAATTAAGTCTCCTGGAGTTACATTTTCTCCTTTCTTTCAGTCAGGAAGCAGAGAGTTCTGTTCCTCCGAGTGTGATTAAAAAATTACAAAAGGAATAACATGAAAGGATAGGCAAAACCTAATTTCTATTTGCCTTAAGAAAAATGCAGCCAAAAATCACAGTAATATAAATCTATGCATCACTCCCCTTTACTTATTGCTTCTGTAATTTAAACTAGTGAAAACAAAAATGATACTCTGCTCATGCATGAGAGCGCCTAATACATATTTTACTCAGCTACACTAGCATGGCGGTCTACCACAAATCATGACTCCAATTCAGTTTGCAGATTGGCTCTTCCATCCTACATATTTGCTGCCTGCATAGTTTTGGGGATTGTCCACGAATTAAGTCACAATTGAATTTACACCATAGAAATGCAAGCCAAAGAAAGACATGAAGTAACTATGCAGATGCAGAGTGGTTTTTGTTTTGTTTGTTTTTTGTTTGTTTGGGAAATGCTAAGTGACTCCTGGACTGGATTACAACTATAGTACCAGGAAGTGTCAGTGCTTGAAGACTGACAAATATTCATCAGAAATACAGAATAGCTTTGTGGAACACTTTTTAGAGTGCTCTGAAGACCACAGCAGTCCGTGAATCTACATAAGAATCACTGCCATAATGAGTAAACATCTAAATATGTTCTAGGGGGAATATTTAAGTTGCTTAACATTTTCCATTATCAACTAATCTTGTGACCTTTACTGGAGAAACTCCAATAACTTCATTGTTTGCAACAGGCCTTTGAAATTCGACAGGCAGAAAGGCCCTGGGCAAGACAAGTGCCTTTTCTTTGTACCATGAAATGACCACCCTGCTAAACCTGAATGGAAACTTGATATAAATTGCCATTTCCTTTCTAATGTTGGCATTCCTCAGGAAAATTTCAGCAGCATGCCAAAATAATAACTGATTATGAACATTCTAAAGAGCCAGACCTATATGGCTGCCAAAGAGGCAGCTTGCACATAATGGACTGGAAACACCTGGGAGCTGCCAGAGATGTTATGGCACTGATGGTGGGGGAGAAAGCAGTGTCATGATGGGACAGGACAGGACTCTCCCACTCTGGTATGAACCTAGCAGCCCCTCCACCCAGAGCATCACTCAGCGCAGGAACTCCAGTAGAGGAGGGGAAGCTGGACCAGTCTCCTTACATAACTCCTCTGGACCCAAACAGCCCATGTCTCACTTCAGGGACATGACAAAGACAGAAGGCCTCCACATCTTGGGGTAGGGTGTAGGGGAGACAGCCAAGCTCATTCCAACCATCTCTTGGACCCAG
Organism: Mauremys reevesii; assembly: GCF_016161935.1. NCBI lineage: Eukaryota > Metazoa > Chordata > Testudines > Geoemydidae > Mauremys > Mauremys reevesii. The sequence continues at coordinate 25,638,261 of NC_052627.1, read as the reverse complement.
TGCCATCCCATCCCGCCTCTGGATAACAGCCCTCTCAGGTTGCTAGCTAATGTGGTTAGTCCTGTATCTAAAGTGGTAGCACTCTATGTGGCAATGCTCTCCGATAATGCACTAGTGGGGCTGTTTAAGTTAATACTTCTACATTTTCGCTCTTGTCATAAGGAATATCTTCTTTACCCATGTTTTTAGCATACTGTGATTATAGTGCCAAGAGAGAAGGAGATTGTTGAGGAGGAGCAGGAGGAGATGGTGGTGGTGGTGAAGATTAACTTTTCCAACCCAATTATCAGACTGAAGATGATGTTTGGAAAATTCAGATAAGCATCTACATCTCTAGATGTTTATCTGGACTAAACTTCTGAACCTTTTACATTTTCTCGCACCACAACTCCATGTGTGTATGGGTTCCTCACGCTGTTGTTACAATGATTCACAAGGTGAGCAAATGGAAATCTATACCAAGGATAGTATTGCATAGTTAGGTTTATAAGTATATTTATAATTCTATTGTGTGAGCAGTTCAAGACAAGAGCAAGAGAAGGGATTTGAATGCATGTACAATGAAAGATTTTGGTGCAGTGAGTAAGCTGTCTGTGTGATTACAACTTTTCCTGAAAACTACGAATTCTATTACATGGAACTGATGAGTCAGAATGGTGCAATGAACAATACAAAAAGAACAACAGAAGGACATTGGGATAATGGTGCCATTTCTTGAGAGAAAGACAAACTGATCCTGTGACAAGTTAATCCCCTGACTTGACAAAGAGAGAAATACAAGTCTAGTGAGGACAGTGCAATGTGACTATGAAAACCAGCAATATTAAATGAGTTTTCTGAGAGCAAGTTACCTCCTCACAAATGAGAAAAAACTCAAGTGGGGAAATAGCTATGATAAAATGACAACACTTTTTCTTGAGAACAGTGTTTGTTCAGTTTGCAGTAAGTCTAACCATATGAACGAGCTTCAAAGTGATATCAGAAATTTATTATGTAAGAATTGTTGTGATGTACTTGTCAGAGAATATGTCAGCTACCTAGTGAACTTACATTTATTTTATGGTTATTCGGATACTTCCATTTTATTTTTATATTAGGGAGTGAGTGAATTGATGTGGGAGTAAACAACATATTGTGTTGCTGTCAGTCTTGGTAATTGTTTCATCAGCTTGGGAGTAGTACTATAATTATGCCTGGTAAAAATTTTGCCAATAGTGGAGGTAGTTATTTTTAGCATGCAGTATTTAGCTAAAAATATTTACAATAGAATAATGAATGAGTGCAAAACACCTTGAAATACTTCCAGGTATGTAAAGGTTTATGATCATTTTCACTTACAAAAGAAAAATAAACCTTGTTATCTTATCTCAAAGAGAGCATTTACTCTAATCATAAAAGCTTTATAAAGCTATTCATGGGGTAATATTTTCAGGCAGCCTCTGGAAGTGTACCTACATCTGTTTGAGCATGCGGATATACACATTAGGTACATAAATAGCAACTGGCACACATCATTTAACATTTGTTTGGCCAATTATATGCCTATGCTCCCCTACATGTAGCTAAGCATATGCAACCAAGTTCACCTGCAAATTTTGCCCTAGGGAGAGATTTTATAAATCCATCAAATCAATGTAATAATAATAATACAAGATCTATTTTTCAAACTTGTGCAGCCAAAGTTAGGTGCCTAATTCCATATTTACACAGCCAATCATGAGTTAAACAGGTAAATAAACATATACACCTAACTTTCGGTACCAAAAATTATTAGGCCCATAATAAATAATGGATTTCTTTCATATTGTAACTTAAAATGCTTAGTTGACAGCACTTTACAAATATTAATTAACCCATCTTTACAAGATCTCCCAGAGATTTGTATGTTTTACCAACCCTATTTCACAAATAGGTAAAGTGAGGTGCTTCTACTGTGGTACATACTAATAATGGCATGGGTGACATAGATAACTGGAGATAGTCAATATATGTGAACAAAATTAACTGTGTTATTAAATGTCACATCATAATTAGTACCTTGTACCCACTTCTACCTTTCATCTGTTTGTTTGCTTTTTTTAGATTGTGGGCTCTTCATGGCAGGTGCAGCACCGAGCACATGGTGGGCACTACTGGAAACAAGTAGGAGCAATAGTTTGACTTCAGTGGGAGCAAAGTTAGGCTGATACTGAACATTTTTCAAAATGCCACCCCAAGCGAACCGCCCGTGGTCACAGACACAAGGTGTCAGAGTAAAATCGACATGGAACCATTAAATTATTCCACTGTATCAAAGTTATAGTAGGACATCAGGTATTTTAACAAACTCTATTGTTGGGCTTTTTAAATAAAATATTAGAATGGATCTATTCTTCACTGCATAAATGTTGAGTATAATTCCCATTCATTTCCATGAGATTAATAGGAATGCCTGAAGAGAAAAATAAACTCTTTGCAGCCTAATCTAGACAAAATGAGCTTTCAAGGCTGCAGGGGCACAGACCCTGCAGAGACTACTCACTTTCTGATTAGGCATTTCATGACTGCCTCCCCGGCAAAGATAAAGATATCAACCTGATAATCATATAAACTATTCTAGATTTGGGGATAAAACCAGGGTGCTCAATTAACATGCTCAATGATTCCTCCAAACTTTCTAGCATAGAAGTGGGTTCTTTCAAGTAACTGGGGAAGTAGAAGTGGAGGAGGATTTCAAATGCTCATCTCTCTCAGAGGTATTGAGCTCACCCTGATTAAGAAAGAAGAAAGAACCAGGATATTGTAGACAGAAGGAGAGGCTGAAAAAACATAAAAATCAGATCCAAACTTCAAAGTTTGGGAGTGTTTGGATCCTGGATGTTGGGTCAGGCCCATCTCCAACTATTTTGTTTTAAATATACCCCCAAAACTAAAGAGAGGGGATTGGGATGTCAGAAAAGGGGGATAAGGTACCAGAAGGAAGACAAATAACTGGTAAAAAAATTACCTCTCTCTGTCACTGTATGATTGGCAGATGTGCTTTTTGAAGGAATCAACATTCTGAGAAAGGGTTGGAGGATTATTTTAGACTCTTGACTGACGAGCCAGAAGAGAGTTTTCTTTTAGCCTTTTTCAGGCAAATAGCAGCTGCTGATATGTCTTCCTTGAAGGAGAAAGTGTTTTCAATGTGGTATATGGGATAAGAATTGGAGCAGGGTTTAACTGCTGGGCAAACTGGTTCTGGGACCCTCCCTGCCCTGGGAGGATCTTGACCTACTGGTACAGCCATGAAATTGGATTGCACTTGGCAAAGTTAAAAGGATCCAGGAATAATGCCAGATTACCTGCCAAAAGTTGCTAAGAACCATGATGACGTAACTTCAGGCATAAACCTAGACATTTCCACTATATGATTTGGGGGTGGGGAGGGAGAAGATTAGGCTACTTACTGCTCCTCCTAGCAACAAAGGTGCCTTCTATGGTGAGAGGCTCCTCAACAGCAGGATCTGAGGGTACCTTTGAAGAGCCATGGCTTCAACATAGGGAGAGTGATGGGGGACACACCTCACCTTGGACCAGGAAAGGAAAGAATTAAATCATCTGCCCTGTATACAGAAGGCTAAATTCTCTGTTGTGACCAACCAAGCTGAACTCACTGCAGGAACAGAGGGTGGGACAAAGATGACCTTTGGTACAAGTTTGTGCTACCTCAGGTTGCGCAAGCTTATGCACACCTTCAGTGTTTCCCAGAGGCCCTTCTATAGCTGAGACTAGCTGGAGCACAGCATTATCTAGCTGCCTCCTATACGTTCTCCAGTCTGCCTCTAGCACACCTGCTACCCAACAGGCTGAGACACACACAGCTGCTCCACCAGCTCTATCCACCCAGGGAACTCCCATGCAAAGATTATTCCCAGAGGGGCCACAACACAATTAAGAACCCAGCTCAGGGTCTGAAATTGCCTACCCCCTCAGCAACAGTTGTCTGAAGTGTGAAGACTATTATGAAGGCCCTCCAGTTACAGTAAACCTTCAGGAGGTAACTGAACATAAAGAAATAGAGCCAGTCCTTAGAAAGCTGGCTGCTATACCAAGGGTAGGACACTACTTCCAAATTCAGAGGGAAATGGATTCACAAGACCTGAGAACTTCAGCTAGTCAGTGAAACAAAGGCTTCCCTGCAGAAGAGAAGGTTCACATTACATACTGTGTGCCAAGATTTTCAAAAATGGGCACCAAAAGTTAGGTTCTTAAATCCATATTTAGGCAGCTAAATAAATGACCCGATTACCAATTAGAACTGTTAGGAGCTCAGAACATTTGAAAACCTGGCTACACATTTAGGCAGCTAAAAATCTTTGTCTGTTTGACCATTTGATGGTAATGGAAAACCTGAAGATAGACTCTTTTTTGGGGTGGGCAGGGGAGGGTTCTGTGAGCCAGTCTTCAGGCAGTTTGACCATTGAGTGAATAGAAAACACTGATTATGGATCCCTAAGAAGGAAGGAAGGACTAGCTATCAGCTAGGTGGTTTCAGGGAATGACCCCAGTAAACACTTGATTTGATCCTTGGTTAAACAGGGCTCTAAGAACAATGTGCTGCACACTAACAATTGATTGATTGATTTTTGATCTCTTCACTTCTGTATTTTGTTTTCCCTATAGGAAGTATAGGAAATACTGAGGTGCAGCTATCTAAGTGATCTCAAACAAAACTGGCAAGTTTGTGAAGGGTGACCAGTGTACAATAGATTTGATTTCACTGTTATATCTCCACTATTTCTTAGGCTATGTTGGTCCCATGAGGTCTAGCCCCTGGCATAGATACAACCTACACCAACAGACAATTTTCTGCTGGTGTAGGAACACTACCTCCCCGAACATTAGCTATGTCAACAGAAACCCTCTTCTGTGGACATCAGTGCATCTACACTGGGGCCTTTGTCAGCATAGCTATGTTGAGTCAGGGTTGTTGATTTTTCACACCCCTGACCAATGCAGCTATATCAATACAACTTTAAAATGTAGACCAAGCCTCAGTGGTCTGCTGTCTACTACTACCTGTATGTCCACAGTATTTTTCTGCTAAATAATAACTGCAAAGCACTGTATCACTGCATTCACTGTACTCTCTGTATCCTACAAAATCAATAAAATCCCCTTCATTCGGAAATCGAGTATACTTTATATCTTTTCCTATCCTTGCAGCACAACTATTCCATTTCTAACTACACATATTTGATTCACCTTTTTCTGTGCTGAGTAATTAAAAGATAGTAATTTTCAACAACATTACATTTCGCTTTCATTTTGGAAGCAAGCAAGTGTATAAGCAAGCAAGTCAGTCTTTTGATCAGGCTTAAGAGTAGTAATTTTAGGACACTACAATCATATTTCTGTCTGAAAATATTTTACCAATTGTTAGTACATGTAACACCTAACATTACCATTAGCAAGTTTCCCCTGTTTTTATGAGCCTTTCATACAGCAACAGAGGCGAGGGTTTTTTTTAAACAGGATTGTAAAGCCACAAATATTCACAGAGGGATTCAGAAGCTGGTGCCATACCTGAAGCTATTGCACTTTTAACTCACTTTTTAAAAACTGACTAGATAGGAAGTTGACAGTGTCCCTCTAAATAGTTACAACTTAAGATATGATATAAAGACTTCAGGCAAATTCTATTTCTACAACTCCCGATGAAAAGACTCAAAATGGATTCAACTAAATATTTAGAAAATTTGGCTGGAGGCAGATTTTTAAAGGTATTTACACACAGAAAGGTGCTTTTGAAAATTTCACAAATTGCATCTTTAGGTACCTAAGTACCTTTGAAAATCTGGCACTTGGTCTAATTCCCAGGGAAATCAATGGAATGTGGATTGGGCCCTAATTATGTCCATCTTTTCTGCTGCATAAAATGCTGGTGAAGCATGTTAAGCTCATATTAAACTGAACACAAAATAGAAGGAAATGAACAAAATATTATTTCTTTAAAGGCTAACAGTCTATAAAGGTTAACAGTACAAAGGAAAAAATTCAGTACATTAAAAAAAGAGAGTTACTTAAAATCTATTAAAAACCTCAGTGAACAATTGGTTTTTTCATTCAATCTATATATCAAATTAACAAAAAACCCTGAAAGTCTGCCTCTTCTCCCCCATTACCTCCATACCACAGGGATGGTAGCTACATTATGCTGTGGGGGAAAATGCCATTCTGAAGCACATAATGTACACACTTCTGAAATGCATCGATACTTGGTATATGGTGCCAAAGAAGAGTCTTCACTGTTTCTGCTTGTAATGAGTTCTGGGATGACAGTATGTAAACATAAATATCAGTGGTACTATACCTTCAAATTGCAGAAAGCTGATGTTGGGAGTCCCAAATGACTGGATTAATTTTGTCTGCAGCCAAGTACAACAACATTTTAGAGTCTCGTTCTATCAAGGGAGAAAATTCTAATTGTATCTAACAAAAAGGTTCACTACTTAGGCACATGTGTTAGAAAATAGTTCCCACATTACTTAAACCCTAATACTAAGAACAATTACATGGAGAAGGGTATTAGAATCTGACCCTTAATATATTTCACCAAAATATACAGCTAGAGGGAGAGAACTAACAAAACTTAGAGGTGGGGAAGGAACAAGAAGAGGAAAAACAAAGTAAAGAAAAAGAAACAAACAGAAAAATATCCCCGTGCCTCCCACCAAACAATCCCAGTTTTTACTTTGAGACTCAGTAAAATGCAAGATTTCACTAAGCTACACACACAATGAATGTATTCAACTGTATCTGATAGAGGTTTTTAAAATGTATTTGTTAAATACACTTTTAAAAAACCTGGGTGATACTAATGATTTTAGAAAGAGGTATGGCATTTGTTAAAAGGCAAAAACCTGCTCAGGATTCCAGGTACGGATGTACCTCTGGATAATATTTAAGGGTTATAAATTATAGACATGATTCTCTAGTCTTCTCACTGAATCGCTCTCAGAACACAAAGGAAGCAAAAAAGGAGCTGGATCTCACCTGCTGGAGATTTCCCCTGTTAGGAGGGGTCCCCAGCAGACATAGGCTGGCTCCTACATCATTAACTCTACAGTCCTAGCATAAAGGATATGTTGGAACAAGGCGGGAGCATGCTGTGCTCCATCTAACCTTAGATGATGGAGGGACAATGGCTGGTGCAGAACTGATTCCAGAATTAGGGAGCTACCTTGTAACTAGCTCCTTTTGCCTCCCTCCACTTTCCCTAAGCTACACTCAGCAAAAACTAGGCCCAGATGGATATCTGACCCTGTGTGTTTTGGAAACTAGCCCATGTGGCATGGATTTACAATGGGAGCCAAAAGTGTGTTCTATCAAAGCAGGAAAAAACAAACCACATACACTGCAACAAAGTAGTTTTGATCAGGAAAAATGTCCTGAGGCTGGAGGAAGCAGCCCTGAAAATGTGTAGGAGACAACTGGAACCTCTAAGAGTCCCACTCTTATTTTAAGATAATGGAAGGGAGGGAGGAGAAAGCGATCATTACAATAGTTCTGCTTAGCATCACTATATTGGTTTGCTATGGCATTTCGTCTAACACGATGCCATTTTCCCAACAGACTGAAATGTGTGCATCATTGTAATGGAGTAGGAGAATGCAGTGTGATAGGACAGTCTGAGAAACAGGTAGTCTGCACCAGAACATGCACGGTTTATTCATCAGAGCATTGCTGGAAAGCTTGACTTGAAAACCTCTGAGACTTACTGGACCCATGATCTACATTTGGCAATTACTGCAGTACTGCACAGCACTAGCCTTCTGTTGTTTCCACTGGAATTCACACACAGATCAATTAACCTTATAGAGAAAAAAGAACTGACGACAGAAATTTTCTGAGCTGGCTCTGGACTGAGGACACTGGCCTTACAACATAAATCAAATCTTTGGTTTGCAGTGCCTCTCCCCTTGTAAAAGCCACAGTCTACCAGCTGCCTCATTCATATTCCCCACACTACCACTCTCACTGACAAGCAACTGTCACTATAAAAGTTTTCACGTAGTGGGCTGCAGCCGTTAAATCTGCCAAGTGCCAATCAGTAAGTAAAAACATATGTGAAGAGTGATGTTGGGTTTGTCTGTCACTGAAAGACTAAAGCAGCAGCATAGTACGTGAGGAGCAGCAGCATAGCAATGCCAATAGCAGTCTGTGACACAGAGAGGACCAAAAAAGTGTTTTTTCCTTTCTCTCATCAATGTCTTTACCCTTATGTGGAGCATTTTGTTTCTAATCTGGGTCACTTTAGGAATGGAAAAATGCCACAGCAGTATGGCCTCATCGGTGCTAAAGGTGAATATTTATCACATTTGCTTAATTTGGTGCACCCCTCCACAAATATCTGCAAACTCTAGCCCAGGGCACAATCTGACCAAATATCTCCTCACCCCATCTCCGTCTTAAAAACAAACTACCACCAAAAATTTGGCAAGGAGTTACATACCCAGAAACCTTCTTAAGTCCATTATGGTAACCCAGGGAATGGTACGTTAAATATATTTAAATCTCTCCTTTTCCAAATCAATGTCAACGTTCAGAATTAGTAACAAGAAGTAATGAAAGAGTAAAACTTTTGCATATAATGGGTCCCAATTTCTGCTCTTAGTTACAACAATATACAAATGGAATAACTCCACAGAAGCCCATGAGTGAACTCCCGGCTCCACTGAAGACAATGGGTGTTTGTCATTGACTTCGGGACTAGGATATCACCCTCTATGAGGACAATGTAAGTAAATTCAGAATTAGGCCCAGTGTTTTCATATACTATATACCCCTGAGCACATCTGGGCAAAGAGTTATTTTAGGATCATATTCTTTCCTCCAATTCATCTCTGTCTCTTTTTCTGAATACTTCCTGAATTAAAAATTCTTCATATCAAGTTAATCTTAAAATAGTGGGTTTCACAGGTGGTCAAAAACCACTAAGATATATGGGCTTTTCTAAACCCAAAACTTCAAATGTTGTTATATATCTACACAAATTGAACACATTTTGCATAATTCCAACCCAATAGGAACATAAGCATGTTAAGGGGAAAATAATACCATCAAGCATTGGGGGAGAGGTGGAGGTGTGGGCTACAGGAGGCTTGTCGTCACCATGCTAGTGCTGCACAGGACTGAAGACTGCTTTAAAATGTGGGCTGGGGGCTTCCTATTCTTCATGTAAGCTGCATAACCCCTCTAACGAGTCTTGCAACACAGTGACTGCTGGGTGGGGAGGGGTACACTGATAGTTAAACCTGGCAGCATCATCTGTGCTCTACAAATTGCACACCAAAAGCAAGCATTTCACATATAGGTACCATATAATGACCCAATGAGATAAAGTGAGAAAAATCAAACAGTACGTTCCTGGGTTAAGTATTAAGTATTCTATGCATCCGAAGAAGTGAGCTGCAGCTCACGAAAGCTCATGCTAAAATAAATTTGTTAGTCTTTAAGGTGCCACAAGTACTCTTGTTTTTTTTGCGGATACAGACTAACACGGCTGCTACTCTGAAACCTGTATTTTTCTGAAGCGTTCAGGAAAATTTTACTACAATTTCTTACCAAACCTCTTTTCACATGAGTTTCAAGTTCATAATTTTTCTTTTTATTTAAAATTAACCAGAAATAATCATACCCAAGTATATGGGCTGGACATATTAGCTAATAATTATATACCACAATTAAAAATTGAAATGTTTGTAGGATGCTTGTATTTTGTTATATGAGAGACCATTTCACATAATATTACATCTTGGACTGCTTGCAAACATTCAGAATTTAGTACGTGAATACATTCACTAGCTTTGAAATGGAAATTGTTCTCAAACTCTAAATCTGAATGGCCAAAAATATTTAATTTACTACATTCCCCATTCTCTGTACCAATAATAATGAATGGGCAGGGAACTTGGGTACTTAAAAAGTTATCTGAAAAAGGGGGTAGTAAATGAGATTTACAATTTTTTTCTTTACAGTGTTCAAATAATCCTTTAATAACTGGAAGAGAAGGTTAGGAGAGAGGTTTGTTTGTTATATTCTTGTTTCTTCCCTTATTTTTTACTTTATCAATATTTGGCTGATGAAGTCCAATCTCCTCAGATTTTGCTGGAGAACTCAGAAATGTAGATTGCAGGTTTTTGTTGGCCCTTCATTGAAGAAGTGGGAGGATGAACTCTCTCACATGTATTTTCTCCACAGTGTTTCTGAGGACACCCTTGAAAGTGTGGCAGTTCTGTTCAGACTCACTTATGATCCTATACTCATGGATTGCCAAGCCTCCACCACCATCACTGCACTTTCAGAAACAGAAACTTTCTGAGGAAGTGATTTTTAATGTCACTGATTGGCTCTTAGAAAACAAACTTTTTGAAAACATAACGGGCAGAGTTGTTTGTTTCAAACAAAACTGACTGCTCTTTAATTGACTGCTGTGGTGGCAACATTGTGCAATGCAACGCACTCCCAACAACTGGGGGAACTGAATGTGTTATGGTCACAGTGTTAATAATTTGCTGATAGCCTGAGGAGTGACAGGGGCATGAATATTTTTTTTAAACACAGCATTGAAGAAACAAACAGCATACTTCTGTACTCTAAAGAGTTACATGGGCTTCGCAAATGGAGTAAGGCAAAAGGGCAGTGAGTGATGGTGTGGATAGTAAGTAGTCAAATTTACCAAGTATAGCAGTGAATTTTCCTTTTGATATTCATGCATTATGTCCATTAGTATCAATATACACCATGCACAGGTTCTTGAGACTCTGTATTGAGCAGCTGCTAAACAGAGTTTTCTGACTGGGAATTGACATCTATACTATATGGGAAGCATTTAAGAAAATCATTGAGCAGCATGATCATTGAACAAACTCTCTGAGCCTAGAACTTGAACAGTATTGTATTCAAAGTAATCTGCAAAGTTAAAAGGACTAAGAGTCAATATAAACCTTGTTGTTTTAATAGCAAACAAAGCTATAAAATTGCAATAAAATCAGCCAATATGAAATTCCAAAGAACTTTACTAAATCTACTACAATAAAAATCCAAAATTCACACCTCTGATGTCTGAAAGTTCTTGTAAACCTCCTTGTGTCACTTCACTAATGTGAAGACTTAGTGATCAAACTGTAACCGATTCTCACAGCAACTATAGGGGATTGGGCTATATGCAACTTTGCATCTTTGTTGGTACAACAAACACTTATTCCCTTTGCACCTTCCTTTCTATCACCACCTCTGTGCATCCGGACTCACTGGTGTGGCTGGGTAGAGAGTGACACAACTAGGAGTAATGCAACTAAAAAGTAAATCTAACCTAACCGCTAGTGTATTCAGTTCAGTTCTATGGAAGTCACTGCCCAAGGCAAATTATGCAAGCCACATAGTTTTAGACCTTTTTTAAACCAACCCGAACAAGGTACCAGGAAAAACACAATAGGGGTAATTTTTACAGTATCAGAGAAGCGGATTAGATGATGTACAGCAATGTGAGATTATACCATCCACCATAAGCAGTTTTGATTATTCTGAGGTTTATTCATCAACTGGAGACACTGTCTCTCCTGAAGAATCTAAATCTTAGTTATCATCTGAGTCTATTGGCAGATTTCTGGGAAATCAAGGTCTTCAGAGAACTGGCGCAAGATGCAATGACCTTCTAGCTTGTGAGGTCATAACTTCTTTTGGCAAGTTCCTTTTGACTGAAAAAAATATCAGGTGCTGTCTCCATTCAGAGACCTTCTTCCAATTCTTTGGCACAGAATTTCTAAAACTCTAGTTACATTGAAGGCCCTGTCCTTCTCCTGCTCAATACCAAGGGAGACTTACTATTGACTTTAGTGGGAGCAGGTCTTAAATCTGAACAAATAAATTTAAATCTCCAAAGCTTCTCTAATGTTGTCTGCAATGGATAAATGTTGTAATCTAAAAAAGATCCAGTCTGTCCTCACAGCATCCTCTGCTCCCCGGGATCCAACCATCTGCCCACTCTTACTGTACATCCCTTCTGACCACAAGGTGGTGATATAACCTATAGCTCTCTGCATCAGTATAGGTGAATCAGGGACAACCATGAGGCAAATGCCTCTCCTACTTACCATGAGGAGAGTCTGTGGTGGATCATGGGAGAAGTATGATCCACTCTAGCATACAGAGTATGATCTTGCCCTAGCATACAGAGCAAGATGGGAGCGTGAGACATCTAAACTACAACTCCCACCATGAGCCATCATGGCAGCATTTCTGAATTGAAATATTTAGGATTTCACACACACACCCCAAAAAATGGTAAAGTTTTTGCCAGAAAGCAATTTTTTTTCTGTAGAAAACTGACAAAACAATGTCTCCACCTTCCCCACCATCCCCTCTAAAATTTCCCCGGGGGCGGGGGGGAAGCACATTTTCTGACCAACTTTACTACCAATGTCCTTAACATTAATTAAAAATAAAAAAAACATGCTAAGTTAAGCTTAAGAAGATCAAAAAAATGAGAACCCAAATTCTGCTCACATCCATGGACTTCAGTAAATTTGCACAGATGTAGCTGACAGCAGAGCATAAAAGACATTTTGGAAGATTTTTCTCCAGAGTCTAGAACAGATTTAAATTGTGTACCTAGGTTAATTTTTTTGTTTTTTTCTCACTTGCAAGTGAATTTAAAGTTGCCACTGTCAGGCTTGTTACATTGTATAAGAATGTCTTTACTTATACTACAAACATCTTAAATTACTGAAAGTGAAAGAAATTTAAAAAAACTTGTCACTATCTGTGCTCTTTGTTTATTTTTTTGCATTTCTCCCAGCTTGCATAGTGTCATTTCACTTTTAGGTTCTTAGTGTTGCAATGTTTGGGTTTCAAGGACTACTGTTAAATATTTAAAACAACAGCTTTTACTGTTTGTTTCTCTTTTAAGTTGTGGAACCATTTCTATTATTCCTAGGCTTTATACAACCCAGTTTTTGAAAAACTTAAATTTTGGGTCGTATTTAAGTTGACAGCGTCTCTTTAATGTCACAAGCTGACTTAAGCCAACAGTAGTGAAGGTCTAAGACATGATACCCTCCCCTGTGCAACTCTGCCAGTGCACCTCAGTCAAACTCATAATAGCCCTGCCATTCTGGTCCTGGGCCTCTCGTGCAAACTGTCAGCAAAAAATGCTGTCCAAATATGGGTACTGTTATACCCATTTCATAGATGAGGAAACTGAGAACAGACAGTTTAGTGGCCTAACTTTTCGAAGATGCTGGGCATCCACAGCTCCCATAGATTTGGATGGATCTTCGACACCTTTGAAATAAGGCCAAAGTCAGTGGTAGAGTGAACAGAACCTGGGAGTCCTGACTCCCAGGCTTACATTCTAAATAGATCACATAATACAGGAAATATTAGTACTTAGATTTATCTTTCAATATAACTCAACGATTTATATCGGCTCATCATGTATATTGAACCAGAAAAACGTTCAGTGTTCTTGGCTGTGCCTACATTTTGCTCTTAAGTTATCATATGATAAATCCATGCAGCTAGCCCTATTTTATTCCTTGAGGGTTTGATGAATTTGCACTCAAGATTACTTGAGACCTCAATACACAAAGCAGGCTGTGGTTATAGGCTTTGTAATTGTCACTCAGCATCCAAAAATGTTAAAAACATAGACAGATCAAGGATATTTCCAGCTCAAGGCAGAACTGAAAAGAACTGTCAATACAGCAATTATGGACATTCCAAATAACTCAGATATACGAACAGCTTTGGCTTCATTTAAAAAAAATACCATTCATTTGCAAGTGTTATGGCACAAGCATCAGATAAGGAAATTGATGCATTTAAACTTTGACACCTCTTGAGTTTTCTGATATTGTCAAGCAGTGTTGCTCTCTATTTTAATGGAGTGTACTCTAGCACAGAACAGCACATGTTATGTTTTATAATTGTTCTTACAGATCCAACATAAAAACCTTGTTTGCACTGACCAAATGATTTACGTCCATTGCAGTGAAAACCAAGGGCTTGACCCCTATCAAATGCTAAGCATTTCCTACCAAAGTGGTACTGAAGCCAGCCAGTCAAGAGGAACTTTACACAGAAATTGGTACCAGTTTCTAACTGCAGCAACATTTGCAACAGATGTTTATCCAGTTACAAATCCAAACTGGATGTTGGTTTACACCATTCAATAAAATTTTAATTATGGTTCTGCAAGAGTGTAAACCGATCATGTCATGCAACTGAACACTTGTTGTTAAAGTTAACATCTCTATGGCTTGAACTAGACCTAGTGTTAACCTACCTTCCCAAGACAAAAATGAGGCAAAAGTAAATGCAAAACCACCACATTAAAATTTTAAGAAGATGACTAGGAGCAAATCTGCATAAATCAACATTCTACAATCCTGTTTTTGGAGACACACGATGCTTTTTCCCCGGCATTGTGATACAAGCATCTTTAATATAATCCTTACCTGAAGGCAATAGAGAAGGGAAAGGACAAATAACATGCCGGATTTGGAAACATAAGCTCTCTCCCCTTGGGACAGACATATGGAAGGGGTCTGCGATATCAGTATGTTCAGAAATGGCCTTATATCATACTCTTCATTCTGTACAGTAGGTTGTCTGATTGAAAGGGCAATAACCAAGACCAGACAACTGTGCGATCAGAAAGAATGTAGGGGAAAATGGATCAAAATCCCTCAGTTTAATTACTTCACACATGCATGTGTTGCTGCCCGGCAACATATTCCTCCCACCATTAATACAGTTTTGCCAATGGACATAAGGATTTACCTATTTGATACGTTCTGCGGGATGCATACAGTGAGCTAGTGGTGCCTCAAGTGGTATTAACTTGTGAGAGAAAAAACATCCTCTCATTTTTAGATATGGATGGCTTCAAACCTATGACCCTGTAAATCTGGCTCCTCCTACATTTTAGCTGTGCTACACACAATTTGAGGATGCTTGGAAATGTACTGATTGGGTTATGCTGCTTAGACAAGATTGAGCTGTTCTGGGGGGCTTCCCACGTAATCCCACCCACCTTTTCCCTCTGTGGATAGTATTTGATGGTATGGCCTCCCACAGATAATAAACAGTTACATAATCCATTTAAGCAGTTGCTCAGTCACTGTGTGATAAGTTCTAATTTCCATAGAAAAGATGCCACAAATTATCCTGCTTATTGGCTCTTGTTGCTCTACTCACGTCCTTGCATCCCCTCTGAATACATAACTGGATAAATATTTGTTAGAAATAGAGTGTTCTTACAATTAAACATTTGTTTTCTAAGATCATCAGCTGGTGTAAATTAGTGTAGCTCCACCGATTTCACTAGAGCAATGCTGATTGAACATCAGCTGGGGTAATGGCCCAAAGTTCCTCTTTCAGCTTCATGGATTTTATTCCATCTCCTTGGCATTGTTTTCCCCTCTATATATTATATAAATCTATATATTGTAGCTTTGTTTCCAGTTGTGAAGGTGGGTAAGCATATCCTTTCCCAGTACTGTACTGAATACAAGCGCCATTCCTTGAATTATCTAAAAGGTGCTTCAAATCATTAAGACAGGATCCCTGAAGTGAAAGATAAATCTCCTTTCCCAAGTTTTCTTTAGCCTAACCAAGCAATATGTTTTCCCTGCACTCCTGTCAAATGACTAAATACTTTGGACTTCTAGTGGCTTTCATGCAACAAGCTCAAAGTATTTCACACACCTTAATTAAGCCCAGTAGCAGCCAGGCAAAGGAGGTAGGAAAGATTAACTGCCTCATTTTCAGAGGTTCTCAGCATTAATATTGCTCACTGAAGTACATGGGGGCTGTGGGTTCTTATACCCCCTCGAAAAAGAAGGGCGGGGGGGGACATTTACCGCAGTCACACAGAGGTCAGGCCTACATCAGAAACTTTTGCGGCACAGCAACATCAGTTAGGGGTGTGATTTTTCTGCAACATTTCGTTGCCAACAAAAGTGGAGATGCAATTATACAGCATTGGCTGTTCTAGCTTATTTTGTTCACCAAAGCAGTACAAGCTACCCAGCAAAAGTACTTTTTTTGGGCCAATATACACTAAGAGGCTTTTGCCAGTATTGTTATAATGGTATAACTATACCCTTACATCTTTTAAGTTTATACTAGGTCAGAAAGTCACTAGCAGAGCTAGGAATGGAAACAAGTACTCCTGTGTGCCCTACCTATTAATTGTATTGCTTTTTCCCCCACAAATCCATCCATACCACTTCTGGAACATTGCTACTGCCTTGGCCTCACTACTGATGAAATCCTTACACAAAACACAAAGCAAAAGGAGGTGAAGGTGCATAACAACTCCTTCAAACCGGCCATGTCCTAGCACTTCAGTGTCTGCAGAATGTTACTTACCCATCACCTTTCACATACAAAGAAGCACAATAACATCACTACACATCTTCAGTCAACTCCAACTCCCCCGTCCTGCAAAACCTTACACGTGAGTTTGACTTTACAACCAAGAGTAACCTCGCTGAAATCAATTAAACTATTCACAGACATGCTTACATCTACTACCACAAGCAGTTTTATTATTTCATTGAGACAATTCAGGGCAATAAAGTCAAACACACGTGTACAGCTTGGTAGGACCAGGCCTTTGTTTGTAAATTCTCCTTGGACCTTCCCTACCTTATCTCACTGACACAGTCTCCAGACACTGTCAGTACAAAGGCTTTCCCCCAGAATACTAGAGCTGCTGAGGGAAGAGCCTTTTTTCATCCTTCTATCCATTTGACTTGTTACATCTGACCTCATATCTCATTATTATTCTTCATTATTTATATTACTGCACTATGAACCCCAGTAATGGACCAGTCATTGTACAAACACAGAACAAAAAAATGGTCCATGACCCAAAGAGTTTAAAATGTATCTTGACTTAATTCTTCTGCAATAATTAGTGTTATGTTCAAAAATTATAAAATATCCTTAACACCACTGTCTTCTGTCTATCATATGATATACAGTCTGCTTTCTTGTTCTTAGCTCTGTACAGTTTTGGAACATGGCTTGAGAAAACTATAAAAAAGGCCCCAATTTTACAATCCGGTCTGCACTGGCAGACACATGCAGAGCTCCACTGACTTCATGGGGATTGGTGTGGGTGATAAGAGCCCAGAGGAACAGATCCAATTGCAGAGTCAAGGCCTGAAGTTGTACAGTGCTGTCTATATTAATTTAATTTGCAATAAGAGGAATGGAAATGGCAAAACCAAAAAGGGTTGTATAAACATGTCTGAATGCTACTAGGGGCAAAAATGAGATTGGGATAAATATTTCAAATACATGCACCATATCTGAAAGCACAAGGGCAGCATGAAAACAGTAGATTAGACAGATGCTTATGATCAGCCTCCTTTTTTACATACCATTCCAAGTCATGTTGCATGAACTGTCAGGGTGTATTAGAAAATTTCAAGTGGACACAAAGGATGAAATCCCACCCCTTCTGCAGAGGGTCAGCAAAATGACTGCACATGGCTTAAATTCTCAAAATAAGTAACAAACAGTACTGCCAACCTCAAATGTTCAATAATCATGAATCAGGCCTCAACAAATCATGAGGTTGCTTTAAATTGCCTGAGATTTAAATAATAGTAATATACATGGGGTTCTTTTTATTTGCCTTCAGGTTTCCAAGCCTTTTCAAGCTTTTCTCCACAACCATTTTTTTTTTCAACAAAAGTTCTGACTCTCACATACTCACAGACCTCCCAAAGGACCTTAAGAAAAATACTATATTTTACACCACAAGGCAATACGTAAGTGCTGGTGCTCTACCACTCAGTGAATTTCACCCCAAATCTGATAGCCATGACAATACCCTAGTTTGCCTTTAAGAAAAGAACGACTATTCTTTCCTAACAGTATTGAATAACATTGAATAAATGTTTAAGACCTTCATTCTCTTCCAAAGTAGATGGTCAAAATGTTGATTTGTGTAGATTTTTTTAAGTCAGCAACTTGATGTCAACGGTGACAATTACCCTGGCAGACTAATAACTGCACAATTCTCATTGCTAACGTAAGTCTGTATTATTCTCTGAAAATTCCTTTCAAGTAATCAGATTAGTTTGCTTTGATCACCTTCTCTTTTATTATTTGTAAGTATTACTTATTTTTTTAATATAATCATCTTGCTGGAGACAGAAAACAAATCGGAAATTAATGATGGGGTCTATTCAATAGTTCAGGAATTTTCTGTCTCGTGCTTACTTGTGGAGGGAGAGTGGGGAAAAAAACAAAAAGTGCGGGAGGACTCAGAGAAAAGTCATTAGCAGGTAAGTTAAAATGTATTTATTTTCTCAGTGATTTTCTTATAATACACAACATGGATCTGCCTGCTGCTTTGCCTGCTGTTTGGATAAGACCCTCTGCCACCGCTGTAAAATCTAAATAGTAGGGCTGTCAAGCAATTAAAAAAATTAATTGCACTGTTAATAATAGAATACCATTTATTTAAATATTTTTGGATGTTTTCTACATTTTCAAATGTATAGATTTCAATTACAAGGCAGAATACAAAATGTACAGTGCTCACTTTATATTTTTATTACAAATATTTGCGCTGTAAAAACAAAAGAAATAGTATTTTTCAATTCACCTCATACAAGTACTGTAATGCAATCTCTACCATGAAAGTTGAACTTACAAATGTAGAATTATGTACCAAAAAATAACTGCATTCAAAAGCAAATCAATGTAAAACTGAAGAGCCTACAAGTCCACTCTGTCCTACTTCTTGTTCAGCCAATCACTAAGACAAACAAGTTTATTTACATTTGCAGGAGATAATGCTGCCTGCTTCTTGTTTACAATGTCACCTCAAAGTGAGAATAGGTGTTCACATGGCACTGTTGTAGCCGACATCAAAAGATATTTACATGACTGATGCGCTAAAGATTCATATGTCCTTCATGCTTCAACCACCATTCCAGAGGACATGCATCCATGCTGATGATGGGTTCTGCTCAATAACGATCCAAACCCAGTGCGGACTGACACATGTTCACTTTCATCATCTGAGTCAAATGCCACCAACAGAAGGTTGATTTTCTTTTTTGGTGGTTCAGGTTCTGTAGTTTCTGCATTGGAGTGCCGCTCTTTTAAGACTTCTGAAAGCATGCTCCACACCCCATCCCTCTCAGATTTTGGAAGGCACTTCAGATTCTGAAACCTCGGGTAGAGTGATGTAGC
Source organism: Mauremys reevesii (assembly GCF_016161935.1). Taxonomy (NCBI): domain Eukaryota; kingdom Metazoa; phylum Chordata; order Testudines; family Geoemydidae; genus Mauremys; species Mauremys reevesii. Next base: position 25,619,013 of record NC_052627.1, on the reverse strand, counting down.
TGTCTTTAGAAATCTCACATTGGTACCTTCTTTGTGTTCTGTCAAATTTGCAGTGAAAGTGTTCTTAAAAAGAACATGTGCTGGGTCATCATCTGAGACTGCTATAACATGAAATATATGGCAGAATGCAGGTAAAACAGAGCAGGAGACATACCATTCTCCCCCAAGGAGTTCAGTCACAAATTTAATTACCACATTTTTTTAAACGACCATCGTCAGCATGGAAGCATGTCCTCTGCAACGGTGGCTGAAGCATGAAGGGGCATATGAATCTTTAGCATATCTGCCACATAAATACCTTGCAATGCCAGCTACAAAAGTGCCATGCAAATGCCTGTTCTCACTTTCTGGTGACATTGTAAATAAGAGCAGGCAACATTATCTCCCGTAAATGTAAACAAGCTTGTTTGTCTTGCACTTGGCTGAACAAGAAGTAGGACTGAGTGGACTTGTAGGCGCTAAAGTTTTACATTGTTTTATTTTTGAATGCAGTTATGTAACAAAAAAAAATCTTTCAGGGACCCCCAAACCTCCCTGCTCAGCCCCAGGCCTTGCCCCCACACCACCCCTTCCCCCAAAGCCCCAGCCCCCCGCTCACTCCATTCCCCCCCACACACCCTCTCACTAGGCTGGTGCAGAGGTTTGGGGTGCAGAGGGGGTGCAGGCTCTGGGAGGGAGATTGGGTGCAGACTTTGGGCTGGAGCAGTGGTGCAGGCTGTGGGAGGGCGTTTGGGTGTGGGGTGTAGGCTCTGGGTTGAGGCAGGGGGTTGGGGTGCAGGAAGGGGTAAGGGGTGCAGGCTCCGACTGGGTGGCGCTTACCTTGGGTGGCTCCAGAAAGCAATTGGCACATCTCTTTGGCAGTGGCTCCTAGGCAGGGGAGTCAGGGGATCTCCACACACTGCCCCTGCAGCTCCTATTGGCTGAAGTTCTCAGCCAATGGGAGCTGCAGAATTGGCACCCTCCCACCGGGGGCCACAGGGACATGCTGGCTGCTTCCAGGAGCAGCACGGGGCCAGGCAGGCAGGGAGCCTGCCTTAGCCTTGCTGCACCGTCAGACTTTTAGCACCTAAAATCTCCTGGTTTGGCTACTGAAGCCAAACCAGGAGATAGGAGGAGCGAGGGGGGGAGTTCATCAGCAGGGCTCACGGACACCTGAAGTACCCTCGGGGACTCCAGTTTGAGAAATGCTGCTATACAGAATAACTGTGAATGTGCACACTATGCATAACAATTCATTGGGATTAAGCATCACTCTTCATCCAAGGATCTCAAAATGCTTTACCAAAGGTGTATGTCACGTTTGCAGAACCCAAGGTCCTAATCTTGTGCTGACCCATTAAAGCGAATGAGACGGCACACGTGCTTAAGGGTTGTCCTGCACGGATCCCCCATTCAGAATTGGCCCCTAAAAGCGTGCCTCTAGACAAAGCAAATCAAGTGGGGTTTGTATGTGCTTAATAAGATTCCTCCAGGCTGAAAATGCCAGCACAAAATGACAGTTACAACAGAAGACAAATGCCCTGTTTAGAAAAACTTATACATTCAACCTTGGTAACCAATACAGATAGATAATTAACCTAATCTCAATTATAATATCCTGCCTTCAAAATACATCTTGAATAGAAGCAAGATTAATTGTGTTTGTCCTGTCCAAATCTTTCTCGCGTGCATACACACACACACACACACACAGTCTATGAGTACAATACACTTTGAAGCGATTTAGCTACGGCAGATGTAGCTTATAAAAATGTTTATGCTCTCTATCTGGAAAAGGAGGATGCGCATGCCTGTGCGTGAGGGAGAGAGATCCTCTCTTGGTGGGGAAAAGAGGAGTCTTGAATCCAAAACTTTGCAGGCACATAAAGGAAGGACTGATTTTTAAATATCTGATGACAAATAATTTTTTATTTGTGTGCTTAAAAGTTATGTAAACACCAACAGGCCAAATCTTGTCTACCTTTATCGTACTAACAATACAGCTGGGCTTCTAATGTGGGTAAGGGAAACACAATTTAGCCCAAATTCTGTTTGTAAGCTGGGGTCTTAAAACCTTTACAAGAAAATAAGTGTTTTATGGTTAAACTTAAGGAACTGCCACATAAAGCAAAACATTTAAATGGATACTTCTATCCTGCAAAATCTTCTACAATTGAAACAAAATTACTCTACTAATATATATATTAATCAGCAGCAATTTTTAACAGTACAATCTGCCTATTCCATTGATCAAATGGGCTGTCCATCAAGTGATTAACAACCCTCTTGACCATTGACAGTATCTCCTATATAGTTTTTCAAACATTTCCATCTGCAGCATTTGAACAATTTAGACCCAATCCTCTGTCATATTTGTGCAAGAGTAATAGAAGGTAAAGCAGATAAAGTAAGTGACTGACATACTGAAAATGGGATATCCATCAAAACAGATATTTACAGTAGGCAAATTAATCACAACAGTTAGGACCAATTAGTCCTCTCTCCTTGTGATCTTTAATTGATCTGGAGTCTCTTAATCTGGAAAGGGAGAAATTAAATTAATCCTAATAAAAGCCCTAATCCAGCAAATATATACATACATGAAGCTATGCACATGCAAGAGTGCTGGTAGCTTCAAGGAATAAAATGGCTTTTAAAAAGGTTCTTTTCTAATGTGGCTGCTTTTACAAATATATGTTATTAGGCTCACCCTTTTTGACTTGGCTTTTACGTTTGAAATATTCTATGTCACCTACAAAAATTGGGGTTTTTTTTTAGAAAAGTGTCAAGAATACATGAATTTATAATCTAATTCATAGAAAAAATAAATTAAAATATATTCTGATTAATATTTATAAGGATTTAACTCAGTATCTTTGAAATATGAGCCAAACACTTTACTCATTGAAATACACAGCCTCCGGTTTCATGTTGTGCAAATTTAGAATATTATTTAATCACTGACAGGTCTCTATATACTGTATGTATATATATGTATTTCCACTTAAGCAAAAGAAATGTGCTGATTTTAAATTTTTATTAAAAAAATAACTTTAAGGGCAATGAAGTTCAAAGTTCAATTCATGTAAGGAGTTATGAATTTGTAAAGCCATACAAAAGTTAATTTATTAATAAAGAAGCTGCCTTACTGTGCATTTTGTTTTGACACACGAGAGAGAATGTACCTAAGTTTTATTTATACATTTTTCCATAAACAGAGCACCTAGTACAATGATTTTCTCTGTATGATATTAGGTTGATGCAAAAATACAAAATGTCAAATACTAACTGCATAGAACTCATGCATAGGACTGAAAAAATTAATCAAAAGAAAAATGAAGATTATCAAAGAGAACCATGATTTTCCTGTATTTTAGTTGTCATTGCTTCAAAAAGAGGGCCTATATTAAAAGATGGCACTCCAAGAACTAGATATGGAAGGAAATGCAATTCTCCTTGTAAAATTATAAACAAATTGGTTCAGTATATGAGGACATGACAAAAATAAAAGAAGTACTCCTTTTCTGGTCAAGCCTTCATCTGCAAGGTCACCATTCTGCAAGGAAATCGTCAACTGAGCTGGCATTTCCAAGTGATGCTTGGATACAGCTTTAAACAAAACAAAACCTGGTAACTTAGATATAAAAATAAAATACCATCTAATTTATATGTAGCATATCATAGCTACTCCCTGCTAGTCATTGTCTCACACAGTACAGAGACAAGTTTTCACTACTGTTAGCACTTAACTATTTCATGGCTGTTAAAAGTTAACTGGGATGTGTTCTGCTGTTCTGTCTATGTACCACCTGTCACTAACACCATGGAGTTCTTGGCAACAACAAAATTATCAGCTACAGTAGGGTCTGGCTGCAAAAATATTATTAGCAGTACTGATGTAAGTGGCAAAGAAAACTTCGTGATTGTCAGGCTTTTGACTTTTAAACTCAACAAATTTGATCTGGAGTCTTAGAGAAAGAATAATATGGAACCTCAAGTTGTCATTTTTACCTGCACTTTCCTGACTACAACCACAATTTCCTGCTCATTTTACTCATGGGAGAAGTCCCATTGACTTCAGTGGGACTACTCATGTGAGAAAGAACAGGATTTGAACCTTTCAAGCTGTTTCATAATTAAGGTGAAAAATCCGAAGTAAACCAAATATAGAATTTCACTTCTCTTTACTGTTTCAGAATAACAAGGTGTAAACTCAACAACTGAGAAGGCCATCTTCATAATCTCAATTGTTAAAGTCTTCATTTAAAACAAACAAAAACAAAAAGGTCAGACTAAGCAAAAGTTCCTAGGAAACAAGCCTGTGGGGACACAAACTCTTATTTCCTGTGGGCCTGATTCTGATCTCAATTTTTAAACTGGGGGTGTATCACCATTTAATTTCAATTGAGTTACAATTCCATTTACACTGTGGACATAAGATCAGAATTGTACCACCTGACACTATTCATCAAGAGATGTAACAACATCACGGTAAGCATAAAAACAATCTTGAGTAGTTTATCTTGTCATCTGAGCCCCCCTGAGATGTTGAGAAGTATCAAGGAAAAACTGCTTTGGAAAAGTTGAAATAATGAACTACACATTTAAAAGCTTGGTATTTGACAAGGTGATAATGTTACCCCCAAATTTAGGTGTGTCTGATGCTCCATAATCTGACAACCTCTTTATCCCTTTCCTTACAAGAAAAACAATCAATAATTCCTTTGCAGAGGGATTCAGATATTCTGCCAGATTAAATGGTGCAAGTTCTCCACACAGCCCAGTGGGTGACAGGAGATACATCGTGTCCGATAATGCCCATCAGAAAGAGATCAGAAACAGAGATGTCAGACTCCCTGCGCTCATCACCAGCGTAGAAGCAGCTGGTAAGAATTAAAGCCTTTGCTAAAGAAGCAAAAGCTACAGTTTTACTTGCAGAGCAAATGCAGACAGGACACAGGATGATCTCTCTGTACTTACTATTAATCATCACGTTTATTATGGTAGTGCCTAAGAGCCAGCCAAGAATGGGGTGCCATTGTGCTAGGTGTTGTACAAACACAGAGTAATAGACGGTTCCTACTCCAAAGAGCTTACAGTCTAAATAGACAAGGGGTGGGCAAAGGAGAACCCACAGGGAACAATATGATATTAGCAAATGTAATTGGGTGTTTAGTTAGGAGAGGATAAGTGAAATAGAAATTCATTGAAAAATTAATGATGAGTACACAAACACTTGCACATTTTTGGAGCTAAAAGCAGAATCAAGAGACAGTTACTATTTACCTGTTAAAAAGGAAGAGTAAATTGCTGGACTAGTGGAAGAAAATATTGGAGTCCAAGCTAATGCGTCAGTGAGATTAATCCAACATGGTAGAAGAATGTGCAGCGCAATATAACAAAGTCAACATACTAGAGCTACTTACCAAAAAAAAAGATCACATACACAAAAATTAAAAGTGGCTTGAGCAGATCATAAGGAATAATTAACAATCCCATATGAAGCCACTATTTCTTGACAACTACATTAAATGCTGAAGTTTTAGATAGAGGAAATGCAGTTCAGCATTTGAACACAGGAAAGAGCAGAAGTAAAGATACACCAAGGTTTTATTATATTTTCAAAAATATTTTGGTTACTTTAACAGTGTTTTCTTATTAAAAAAACCTAGAGCCCACTCTACATTAGCTACAGTATGTAAGTCTCTTGCCTCTCACATGCGTCAGAAGAATTGGGATGGTGGATATAAAGCGCTGTATTATTTATAAGGGAGATTTGAAAGCTCTCTGGGAATTGGGCACCAAACTCCCCTTTGTGCCTTTGAAACTCTTACCCTGTATCTTTTGTTATATTTCTTCTCTTTAAGCCACACTGGGACAGAGATTGCTTGAATGAAGACTAGGTGCTTCTTATCAGGGCGAAGCATGCTTCGGAACTTGTACCAGGATAGAAACCAGTTTGCATATGAATGAACTAGAACTGATAGCTGTATAAAGAGTTTTCCAGTCACTTCCTTCAGAGTTTTGCCCATCAAGGCCAAATATTTATATTATGTCAGACAATGCAACAACAGTAGTTTATCTATACAAAAAAGGAGCTACTCTATGATGAGTCCGTGTGTTTCAGATCTAGTTTTAAGAAGCGTTATCATTTAACTCAGAATCACTCATTTCTATCAGCAGTTCATATTATGGCCAAAGATTACTCCATGGCCGATACATAAAGCTACAGGTGGAGGAATGTTTCTGGACATGTGGTAAAACAAGCTTTTTTACATTTGCTGCCAGGTCTGAAATATAGCCCAAATCCTGTGAATGCTTAGTCATGTAACCTTCCTCAGCTGAGTAGTTTCTCTGAGCTCAAGGGAACTAGTCACTCATACGAAGTTACTAACCTATGTAAATCTCTGCAGGATTAGGCCCTGTGTTTAGCCTCAGATATTTGAATCCTGGGTATGAAGAGAAATGCATTGCCCCTAAACTGAGGGAAGCAACATTACATATACACATCTTTCTTTCGTTTCCCTCCATTTCAGATAAGGGCCAGCTAATCAAGGAGCCTAACTCCTTAAGTGGAATAATGATAGCAGTGTATTATCCAAGTGGCCTAGTGCAATATTCTGCTCTTGGAGCTACCTGAATATTGACAGAAAATACCTTTCAGAAGTTTAATTGAGGTCTTCAGACGCATCCAGGGATTAATTTAATTTGAAATCACGTACTGCAAAATGGTTTTTATTACTATTTGTATTGTAGCAGTGGTTAGAGATGCCATCTCCATTGTACTAGGTACTGCGTAGACACACAATAAAAAGAAAGTCTCAGCCCCAAAGAGCTTACAATCTAAGAGATATGTATCTATTTTAGGAAGTACAGAGTCATTGGCTCTGTTAGGAAATGGAGGCGACTATAAACATGTATGAAAAAAGTAATCTTATTTCTCATTAGTAGGAACTCACATATCCCACCTGAAAAAGTGCTTTCTTCTAACCCTCACCGTTTCCACACACCTGGCAAGGGATGTGATCACTTACCTATTGTTCTAGGAAATAATGCAGAGAAAGCAAATCCAGAAACAAACAGGCTAGAAAGCTCTGGCTTTTGTGAACTGTTCTTCCTGAATCTGTCATTTAATGTTACCACCAAGTAACATTTCTCTTGTAAGAGAATTTCAAGACCCGAGGGGTCAATCAGGAAAAATAATGAGAATTCTGGCCTCCATCCAGCAAAGGACTTAAGCACATGCTTAACTTTAAATTATATAAGTAGACTCACTAACTCCAAGAGGACTACTCACACGCTTGAAGTTCAGCATGTTGTTAAGTGCTTTGCTGGCTCAGGGCCACAGCCTCAGCACACTGTAGGACTGAGCCATATTCCATACCTGTTCCACACAAAGCAATCAGATTACATACAAAGTGGGGATCTGAATATGGTGGAAGTACCTACAAAAATCAGACTTGGAAATCCTGATTCTTCTTTCACATAGGTGTAAATCAGGAGTAGCTCAGCTGAAGTCAATGACGGTACAAAAATGTAGGAAGAAGGTCAAACCCCACGATTTATTATTCTGTATTCCTTCTTTTAAAATAATTGCAAGGTCTTTTTAAGAACAAACACAAAATTTAAATATGGTGACCCATATAACTTAAATACACCAAGTAATCTAACACTGAATATACTGCAGTCTAATGATTTAAAAAAAAAAAAAAAGCAGCAGCTCTGGGTGAAACTCACCCCTGTGCAGATGGACTATGCACCAGGACTGAAGAGGAACACAAGTGCTGCAGAGAACTCTTGCTGGCCCTCTGCATGTGTGAATTTTGATTTTTATTAGCAATAATGTAATAAGCACTAAGTCAAATTAATTTGAAAGTATAACACCTCTGTGCATTCTTTGACTTTTCCACAAGCCATATCTAGTTTAGTGTCGTTTTAATTTCTGAAAAAAATACATTAACTTTTAAAGTTGTTCAATATGATTATTGGTCAGAAAATAACACTGCGTATAGCAGGTAGCTATTTGTTCTGAATATACAGTTTTAACTATTTACTTTTTCCTGTAACAAGTGAAATCCTCTCATCAAGCTCTTCAGTCAGTTAGCAATGAGTTGTGTAAGTGCTGTTTTCAAAGGAAAACTTCAGAAAATTGAACACTAAGTCAGTATTTTAAGTGGGGCAAAACCTATTTTTAAACAACTAGGGAAGCATTCTTGAGAGAGAGAGAGAGAGAGAGAGAGATTACTTTTTTCATAAATTCACAGCATTCTCCATTATCTTCCACAAAACAAATTTTATCTTGACAGACATTTTGATTTAAAAGCACATTTCAGTGTCATTAAAAATTCATCAACAGCTTTTGACACATGAGTAATGAGATCATATCAAACTGTAACATGTGACCACAAGGAAAGGATCCAGTGGCTTACTAAACAGCCTCTTCAATTAGACAAATAACATGCTGTCTCAAATTTTCTTGCATTAAGTTAAATTTAAAACTAAAAAAAAAAGAGCCCTACTTGCATGATTGTAAAAATATTTCTGAAGTCATGGTAAATTAAATGTATTGTGTAATTTTAAGTATGCTTTACATGCAAAACATCACTACAATAATGGCAGACTTACAGAATAAAAGGCAATTGTTTTGCATGACTTTACAATGACTTACCAAATGACATTAAAGCACTTGAAGCCAAAATGCCATATTCTCAACAAACATCTCTACAGCAAATGTTAGAAGACATCTGCTATGTACAATAACAAATCTTTTAATATTCTTTTTATAGTTAGAACACAGTTATTTGACCACTGAAAATGTTGAAAAAGTCTTTACACCTATACTTTGGCTTATGGTTACTCAAAGGTCACTAGATGAGACTTCCACCGCTTTTTCCAACTAATGAAAAGGATTAAAAATTTCACCAGTGTAGTTACAAAATTATGAAATTGGATGTATATTTGGTGAGTATAGATGTAGGAATCCCATTAATATCCAGCCGCTGATTTAAGATTTCAGTGGTATTTCCACAGAAATTGCCTAAAATAACTTTTTTTTAGCCAATATCCTGTCCTTTAACAGCCACCTTTGCATTGTTGAATCCAATTACCTCTCTTCAGCTGATTCTTCTTTGCTAACATAACAGATGTTTCTGCAATTGTAATATGTTTATTTTTAGGTGGTTTTGGATAGTTTAAAGACTTTTCTCTCTGTGTTCCTTCACAGGCACCTTTGAGTGCACAATGAGTCATTCATTCTTCACCTTAATAATAATATCCCTCCAAGAGCAGCCCAGCTCATGGTGTTAAAGGCGAAGCTCTCCCTGCGAAATCCCTAGGAGCTGCCAAAAATCATGATCACTGGTCTGATTTAGTCAGAGAGGCAGCTCAAGGCAGGTTGGAAAACACAGACTATGCTCCAGTACTTATTGAAAACACTGTACTCAGTTCTTCTGATCCAAACAGGTAGGGGATAGGCAGGAAGAAGACGCACAGGTGCAATTAATTTCTGCAGTCGTTAAGGTCCATTCTGTGGCATGGCTGAAGTGCAATTATGAAGCTATCAAATACAATCAACTTAATAGTGCTATGATAAAAAGATTACAGTGGCTGTAGGGGTGGGGGGAACGGCGTAACAACCTGTCTCCACGCCTTGGCGTCCTCTGCCAAGGGGCTGGGTTGGCAAGTACCAAATAACAACCTCGTAGCAGATTTGATCTCAGAACCACAGAGACATCAACCGAAACCCCTTTGCACTTTTGCCCGCAACTCTTCCACATGCGAGCCACCGTAGCAGCTCCTTAAACGCCCCCAACCCGAGGGACCCACAGGTGGGCTCCTAAATCCGCAGGTGGCTAGTAGCCAGGGTCTGGTTCGCAGCGCGAGCGAGCACCGCCCGCTCCCACGGCGGGGAACGTGGGGCGGCACCTGCGAGAAGCGGGGCTCGTCTCCCTCGGCTGCCTGGATGCGGCAGTAGGAGCCTCTGTAGTGAAGCCCTTGGGCTGGAAAACTTCGGCCAGAGTCAGTAACAGCCCCCCCACGGCGGGATCACCCGCTCGCGGCTCACTGAAAAGCCCCCACCCAGGCACTCCCGGCCCGGGGGCGGGGAGAGACTCTGCCCCCGGCCTCGGTCACCTGGTCCCGCGGCTGCTGCCGCCGCCCGCCCGCTCGCTGCCTCCCCTCCCAGCCCCAGCCCCAGCCCCTCACCCGGCCGCCAGGAGCCGCCGCTGCCTCCACCCCGGTCCCGGTCCCGGCTGCAGCATCCCAGCGCCGCTTCGCCTCCGGGCGCGGGGGCGGTTGCCAGGGCACAGGTACCGCACACAAACCCCAGCCGGCTCCCCCAGCGCAGCGCAGCGCAGCGCAGCGCAGCGCGGGCCTTTGGCATGCCCGCCCCGGCGCCCCGCTGGCCCGAGCCCCAGAGCGCGCCCCGCGGGGAGCCGGGGCAGAGCTGGCCCCGGCGCGGAGCTCCCTTACCGGCTGCCAGGCCGCCTCCGCCGGAGAGCAGACGCCGCTCAGTGCTGCTGCTGCTGCTCCCCCTGCGCCTCCAGCCTGCACGCCACAAAGTTGGGTCAGCTGCTGCTGCTGCTGGTGTCCCCCCCCCGCCCGGGTTCTCTCAGGCTCTGCAGATTTTTTTTTCCGCTTGCCCTCTCCAGCTCCCACTAGTGATTGCACGGCCCGAGCGCCCGCCAACTCTTTAGCAAAAGCAGGACTAGGCTTCCCCCCTGCCAGCAGCCAGCGCTGAGCTTCTGGCCCGGCAGAGGGCTGCTGCCAAGCCCATGCTCGGCTGCGTCCCTACAGCCCAGCTCTTTGGTGGCGGTGCTGGTGCTGCTGCCGCCAGAGGGGAGAGTTATTGCTTGGTGGTTGCACCCATGAGCCTTCTAGTCTGTCTGAACCTCTAGGTGAGAGGTTTTGCAAGTACCTTTTCTTCAATATATGGCCACAAGCACAAAAAACTAAAAGTCCTGTAGCACTGTACCAGTGGGGTAGCCATCTCAGTCTGTATCCACAAACACATGGAGTCCCGTGGCACCTTAAAGACTAACAGATTTATTTGGGCATAAGCTTTCGTGGATACCCCCCCACACCCACTTCCTCAGATGCAAGCAGTGTCACTGTAGCATTGACTACTAACCCTGCACATACTGATAATAAAGCAGTAGCCAAATAACACACCGCCATACAGGGCCGGCTCCAGACCCCAGCGCGCCAAGCACGCGCTTGGGGCGGCATTTTAACTGGAGGGCGGCAGGCGGGTCCGGCGGACCTTCCGCAGTCATGCCTGCGGGAGGTCCAACGGAGCCGGGGGACGACCGGACCTCCCGCAGGCATGACTGCGGCGGGTGCGCTGGTCCCGCAGCTCGTGTGGCGCGGACCGGCACCCGGCAGCGCGAGTGGCGCAGCGCGCCGCCCTGCTTGGGGCGGTGGAATTCCTAGAGCCGCCCCTGCCGCCATATCCCCAGCTCATTCCTAATCAGCAGCAAATCCCACTGACAAGGCTAAGAGTTTTGAGAGAAGTGGAACAATTTACAGCCAAGATCAGATTAGCAACCAAACTGTTTATGGTAAAATGGACATGGGGTTAATTGGTTAAAAACAAATAACATTTATAACAATATGTGAATTTTCCACAAATCATAACCTATTCTGCCTCCTACCTGCTGTGTTCCCTTACTAGCACTTGTATCATGGTAGCACCCAGAAGCCAGAACCCCAGTGTCAGGGCTGCATGGGAGTTTTGGGGGCGTGGGGCAAAAGCTGAAATTTAGCCCTCTCCTTAACCCTTCCAAAAAAAAATTACTTTGGACACAAAAGAATTTAAGAAAAGGGGAGGGGAGGGGTAGTGGGAGAAGGCCCCAGCCTGTGGGGTGCTGCTGTCACTGTGGGGATTTGGAGGGCTTTGCCCTGCTTGGGCCCAGGGAAGTGTTCCCATACCTACTTCTCCCTAAGCCCCGACCCCTCTTTTACTTACAGGCTCTTGGCCTAGTGGGTTGTCTTGGGTTCACCCCAACAATGCCAGTGACAGCAGCAGTGGGATCTGGGCCTGCTGAAGGGGGAGGGAGGCGCCAAAAAACAATTGGCATTGTGACTCCATGTGCCAGGCCACAATGCCAATCGCTAAAATTTGCCCCCCTCCTTCATTTTGGGGGCCCTCTCAAGCAGGAGTTTGAGCAAACTGACCCCTTTCACCCCCCACTGGTCAGCCTGCCTATCATGCTAGCCCCACTGTACAGACAAAGAAATGGTCCCTGCCCCCACGAGCTTACAATCTAAGTAATCTTTTACTACTGTTATAGAAAATAACTCATACTGTTAACAATTTATCATGTCGAAAGCTAGTAACTAACCATTCCAAGAGTCTTATACCACACCCTGAAATTAGTCTTTGACTGACCACAATTGAGAGAATTCCAAAAGCAAGAACTGAAATAGTCTGACATACAGGGAGGAATTAATCATAATAGAAAATTATTTCCTTTTAAAATCACATGTGCAGTTGTATTTCCTTTCTTCCTCCCCAGCCTCATTGGAATTAATTTATTTTTCATCTGGCGAAAACATTTCATTTATGGGAGAGGTAGGGAACAGACCACCTCAACATTTTGGGAAATTCATATACAGGAATGGGCAAACTAGTTACAAAAACAAGATGACCCTCCTCCACCTGACTGCTCACCCATTTCTAGGACTGAACTTTTCTTTACATTCCTGGCATGTTGGGCTAAATCTTATTTGTTTTCTCCTTTTCATGCATCTTTTTATTTCTAGGCCCTGGCTGGAACTAGCACCAGCAGTCTTGAAATACTGTGAGAAAGGGTTATTATTGGCTGTGGTAAAAAGCAAAAATGCTGGCAATCTTGCAAGAAAGCCTGCTCATGCTCCACTTTTGTGAACTCCATGTTCATGAGTTACCCTCAGACAGCTCAAATTCCACACGTTTTGGCCAGTTTCTTAGTCATGGCCCACCATAATACTGGTGGATCCCATATTGTGAACCTGCATTTCCCACCTTAGCAGAGGAACTTCAGCTCCATCTCTTCTGGTGTTCTCTTCTGTTTTTCCCTCTGCCCAGATGCTACAGAAAAAGAAAAGGCCAAGAGGAATGGAGAAAATATGCCATTATGGGAAATGCATGAGCAGCTCTCCCAAGCAAAAAGGCAAGGGAGACCAGGAGAAGGCAGAGAGAGGGGAGATGGGACAGAGGGATGGGAAGAGATGAGAAAAATAGAGGACAGAGGTGGGATGCCTGGAGAGGGAAAAAGATGTAGGAAGAGATGGGAAGGTCAGGTAAAGACAAAGGATGAAATAAATGGAAGGGGAGGGTGAATGATGTCCAAAATTATGCAGGCCTTTTCCCAAATTGTATCACGGGGAAAAGGAGAGCGCCTTCCTCAACCCTGGCAGGTAATTAAATGTTTGTAGGACAACTGGAACTGGTAAAGAACAAGGATTTTGCCCTGAAATAGGGATGGATGCAGCCACAAGAGTGCAAGGAACATTTATGATTTTTTCCCCTGGAAAATGCAAGACTGATCTCCATAGGGGTGGAGCCCAAGAGGCTTGCCCTTCCTAGCTGCTATGAGCTAGCAGCCACAGAAACTATTAATTACTGAACTGAGCTACAAGAGAGAAGGATGATGGTCTCTCTCTTTCATTAGCATCTCTGACTAGTCTTTTTTGAGGGGATCACTTCAGACACCAGTCACTAGCTCCCAATTATATCAGATCTCATCATAACAATTTTATAAAACACTCAAAATATGTAGCTCCTAATAAAGGAGATGTAGTATATTTGACAAGACACTGTTTGGGGCTGTCAGTGGCACCAGCAGTAGATAAGTAATTGTCTAAATCTTCTGTCACTGCTAAGGTAAACAGATGAAACCACAAGCGCCCTGGCAAAGTTCAAGCCTTCTGGCGAAGTTTGCAGCGTGCTTTCACCTCCCTGACCTCAGAGCACTGAACACCACAGTGATCCTCCTTCAGTTCGTTAAGATATTGTGTGTGTCAGTAAAGGAGATTTTTCAGTAATCGCGTGAATAAACATTCAAGGAGACACAAAAATATTCCCTTTCCATCTGTGCTTATAGAAGACAACATAATCCTCAATCTTCTAGAAGCTAATACTGTGCATCTTTCCACACCAACACTATTAGCATTCTGTCATCTGAAGAGCTAAGTGATGCTGAGATTTGTGCTTTGCTTTCACTCAACCTGATCAAATCTATTTCTTATTCGATAACCTGACTTACTTCACAATGGCAAGTCAGTCTGCAGAGCCAATTTATTAATTTATTCCCAATTGCTGACTGGAGATGTTACTTTATTCTACTCTACTAAAGTAGTAGACTTATTTTTAGGGTCCTATGCAGCAAAATGTACTTTGTCGTGAAACCAGATAACATCATTTGGTCTTTCCTAAGTATATAAAATATGCTACAAAAACTGTTACATGGTCATCCTATGGTCCCATAACATGTTTTTTCCCCATCTTAAGATGACAATACCAAACTGTGTTCTCTATGACATGTATATTATAATGCAGTTCCCCAAAACAGGACCCTTTGCTGTTTAGAGCAGCCCTTAATTCACAATGAATAGAAAATAAAGAAGCTACATCAGCCAGTTAGAAAAAGCTTCTGCTTTTTAAAGTAGGGAAATGACAGTTACCATATGCACGTTGTCAAATATCATTATTTTATTTAGCAGAGATACTGATCATCCACTTACTTAATATATCTTACAATCTCCTCATTAAATCTCTCAATAAAACACAATTAATGTCCAAGAATCTGGGCCAGATTCAGTCCCGATGTAATCAGGCACAACTCCGTGAAATCAAAGGCTACATTTGGTAGCGTGTGCATTAGTTACTGCTGAAGACATAATTTTTACTGTTACTGCAGAGTTTGCACAGAAAATGTATCAGAATCAAACTCATTGCTGCGGAAGCCATTTTCCCATACTATGCCATAGAATCATAGAACTGAAAGGGACCTCAAGAGGTCATCTAGTCCAGTCCCCTGCACTTGTGGCAGGACTAATTATTTAGACCATTCCTGACAGGTGTTTGCCTAACCTGCTCTTAAAAATCTCCAATGATGGAGACTGCACAACCTCCCTAGGCAATTTATTCTGGTGCTTAGCCACCCTGACAGGAAGTTTTTTCCTAATATCCAACCTAAACCTCCCTTGCTGCAATTTAAGCCCATTGGTTCTTGTCCTATCCTCAGAGGTTAAGAAAAAAAAATTCTCTCTCCTCCTTTTAACAACCATTTACATACACCTCTACCCCGATATAATGCGACCCTATATAACACAAATTTGGATATAACGCAGTAAAGCAGCACTCGGGGGGGGCGGGGCAGTGCACTCCGGTGGATCAAAGCAAGTTTGATATAACACTGTTTCATCTATAACTCAGTAAGATTTTTTGGCTCCTGAGGACCGCGTTATATCGGGGTAGAGGTATACTTGAAAACTGTTATGTCCCTCTCAGTCTTCTCTTTCCCTGAGTAAACAAACCCAGTTTTTTCAATATTCCCTCATAGCTCATGTTTTCTAGACCTTTAATCATTTTTGTTGCTCTTCTCTGGATTCTCTCCAATTTGTCCACATCCTTCTTGAAATGTGGTGCCCAGAACTGGATACAATACTCCAGTTGAGGCCTCATCAGAGCAGAGTAGAGCAGAAGAATTACTTTTCGTGTTTTGCCTACAACACTCCTGCTAATACATCCCAGAATGATGTTCACTTTTTTTTTTTGCAACAGCAGCATTACACTGTTGACTCATGTTTAGCTTGGGTCCCCTATGACTCCCAGATCCCTTTCTGCAGTACTCCTTCCTAGGCACTAATTTCCCATTTTGTATGTGTGCAACTGATTGTTCGTTCCTAAGTGGAGTACTTTGCATTTGTCCTTATTGAATTTCATCCTATTTACTCAGACCAGTTCTCCAGTTTGTCCAGATCATTTTGAATTTTAATTCTATCCTCCAAAGCACTTGCAACCCCTCCCTGCTTGGTATCATCTGCAAACTTTATAAGTGTACTCTGTATGCCATTATCTAAATCATTGATGAAGATATTGAACAGAACAGGACCCAGAACTTATCTCAGCAGGACTCCACTCATTATGCCCTTCCAGCATGACTGTGAACCACTGATAACTACTCTCTGGGAACAGTTTTTCAACCAGTTTTGCACCCACCTTATCATAGCTCCACCTAGGTTGCATTTCCCTAGTTTGTTTATAAGAAAGTCATGCGGGACAGTATCAAAAGCTTTACTAAAATCAAGATATACCACATAGAATCATAGACTTTAAGGTCAGAAGGGACCATTATGATCATCTAGTCTGACCTCCTGCACAGTGGAGGCCTCAGAATCTCACCCACCCAACTCCTGTATCAAACCTGTGTCTGAGCCACTGAAGTCTTCAAATCATGATTTAAAGACTTCAAGGTGCAGAGAATCTTCCAGCAAATGACCCATGTCCCAAGCTGCAGAGGAAGGCGAAACCCCCCCATCTACTACTTCCCCCCATACACAAGGCTTGTTACCCTGTCAAAGAAAGCTATCAGGTTGGTTTGACATGATTTGTTTTTGACAAATCCATGCTGACTGTTACTTATACAACGCATATGTATGTGCACATGTCTAAGTATATATGTTATTGTATATTTATTTTATATAGTATTATATACATCAAAACACTAATAATGCATCTTGATAAGGGGAGAGGAACAAGAAGAGAGGGAATTCTTCACTTTCATTATATGAGATAGCATGAGGATTGTGAGATAGAAAGTCAGACAGAACATAAAAAGCACTATATTAAAAAGAATTATTTAAGTCAGAGGTTCCCAAACTGAGGTCCAGGAACTCACTTCCCTCCTGAGGAGAGCAGCTGGCTGGCTGCCTCAGCCTCTTCCACCAGCAAGAGGAGTCAGAAGGCAGTCATGACATCCATCTTCTGAATGTTTTAATCCACTTGGGGTCTTAGACTGTAAAGTTCTGGCATTTTCAATTCCCACCGATTTCCATGGAAATTGAAATCACTCTGAATCGGGCCCTATCAATCCTTTATCACATAAGACAATTTAATAAAAGCAAATGATGACAGTCTCCAGGACAATAGTCAAGAAAATAACATCCTCGGGTAAAAATAGTTCCTTCAATTGTCTATAACTGCGGGCAACATGCCAAAGATTTAAGGCCCATCCCACAATTGCATATGCACGTGAGTTATCTTGCTGATATGAGCAGCCTATTTGTGTTCAGTGGGATTACTCACATGAGTAAAATTACTTATATCCCTAAATGCTCAATGGTTTGGGCTCTTAGAAACTGTGTTTTTGTTTTTTGTTTTTTTACTTTGGGGGCAATATTTTATTTCTTTGCCCTCGGGGCCGCTCAATATTTATATAATGTAGACTAATCCTTGTTTCAGTTGGAAGAAACAGCTGAGATAGCAAACTTTAACAATTTCATATTCTGAACTCTAATTAGTTTAATGTAATATTATTTGTTCAGGAGTGCTGGTTCTTTAGTCAAGTTTCAATGTAATCTTAACATAATCCCTATTTTTTCCTTTCACATTTCATACTTCTCTGAAACATTTTTGAAATGTTTTGATCTACTGTATAAAAACTTAATATGTGGCTTGTTTTGTGCTATCATATTTTCTTTGATTGTTCATTTGTAATTTGACCTGACAGGTGGTATTTTAATTGAAAGTAAGGATATCATCGTTATTCTATATATTAACAAATATATGCATTATATAGTATAATTTACAGTATCTAAAATACATAAGTGTTCTTCTTCTTCCTCCTGACTCCTTAATTTAAGATTGATCTCGGAAATGTGATTATTGTATATTTCCCACTTATTACTTTCTGGGCATCATCTATTAAATATTTTTCCTTCTGCTTGAACTGCTCTACTGTTGGACTGTTATTTAACACAAATGGAATTCTCTCTCATGTTTAAATCCCTTGAGAAGTAGTCTGCTTCCTAGAGAACATTAATTGCTGGTTTAATACAATAAAAATAACAATGGTTCCTAAATTCACTGTATATTCACTATGGGTGAAATTCAGCCCTGTGCAAAGGGCCAGCCTCAGGCCTACGTATCAACAAGTGCTACTAAAGTCTACAAAATAGGAAGATAGCCTAACCCTAAACAGGTGTTCTGAAGACCCTGAAACAAGATTGCTTGAACTGTGCTCTTCTCAGGCCAAGGAAGCAACAGAGGTAGGGAGCACACAGACAAAAGCTGGCTTGGGGATCCAGAGAACCTTCTAGACAGGCTGCTTTATCCCTAACAAACTGATAAGTGATAACTCATTTTCCTCTCATCAAAGTGAGCCTGCCTCACTTTAGCAGTGGATTCTATCTGGAGAAACAGGATGAGAAAAGCTTTGGCCTTTACACTGTGAACTAGCCAGAGCAGAGAAGATGCTACTGAATGAAAGAGAACAGCAGCCTATTTTACGTTGACTGACTATTTCCTTAATTTTTCAGTGGCCGATGCCCCAAGCCTGGGTCACACTCATACAGTTTGTTTTTCTTATATCTAGAACGGAATAAGAAAAATGCAAGAATAAGTATAATATAAAGCCATATTCATTGTTATAAAATAATCCTTTCATTTATTCTCTGTTGTATGTTACAGGGGAAAAAAAGTAAGCAAAGAGAAACAAGCCATGTGAAACAAAGGAAAGATGATATGCAAGGGAGAACCACCACCACACAGAGCCAAGGAATTGTCATCAAACACAATGACATCAGCCTATTAGTGTCTCCAGCACTATTTCACCAGATCTCCCCATACACTTTATTGTTTCATAGCTATCTGTCAGTCAAACAACTCTAAAAATAACAGCCAAATGTTGTCATATTTATGAGTTATTTCCTTCCTTTATAAGCTTCTCTTTCAAGAGCTGCCATGTCACAGAACCACTGGACCATTTTTCTCTTCTGGGAGATGTAGCAGATTACCAGGGTTGTACCATCATCTATTTTGCTTCCAAAGAAATGCGTAAGAGTCAGCCTTCTTATGAATCCACGAGTAAGAGTTTTGTGTCAGGTGAGCGCTGACCAAAAAAAATTCTGTTTGAAACAATGGAGAATTCCCTACTATTAAGTTAATTCTTAAGTGTTCTGTTGGCAAATCATTCCTAATTTTTGAACTGTTTCAGAAAGTACGTAAGAAGAACCCACCGTATCCCCTATATCTCCAGCACTTCTCTATCCTTGTGGCCAGATTTCAGATCATTAAGCACTCAGCAGCCTCCCCATTGTTTTCTGTGGGAGCTGGTGGGTGCTGAGGATTTTTGAAAATTTGACTACTTTATTTGGACCAAATCCTGCCATTATGCTTTCTATTTTAAACAAACCTAAACCAGGGAAGATGCTCAGATACTATGGTGATGGTTGGCAGTATAAAATCCTAAAACTGACAGACAATAACAGAAACATTAATGATAGACAGCAGTTGTTATTAGCATTTGTATTTCTTTGTTTGTTATTTGTATTTCTATAATACCTAGAGGCTCCATTGTTCTGGATGCTGCAAAAACGTATAGTAAAAGAGAGTTCCTGACCCAAAGAGCTTGCAATATATTGCCCCAATCCTGCAAAGATGTACGTAGGTACTGAACGTCATGCACTGTGGGTAGTGCTATAGACATTAATGGGATTATTTACAGTGCATAAATTTAAGTACCTATATAAGTCTTTGCAGCATCAGGGATTAATTACGGGAGTGAGTTGATGAAGTACAGTGCCCTCTTCAAGCACATCTTTGTGACTAATGATTTTTACACATTTCAAATTTTCTACCCTGGTAAGTAGTCTCTGTAGAATTACACGAGGCGTGAAAATGCATTGGGATACGCTATCAATAGTGCAATAGCCAGAAACAGCAGGCAGGTTTGTTTTGTTTTCATTGCCAAACTTTGCATTTAACAACTACAGCATTTCTGTAAGAAATGCATTTTATGTCCAGACTTTGTGTACTTTAAAAAAAAAATTATCTGACGTTCCAATCTCATTTTCTTCCCTTACTTTATTTAGCAGCTTAATGGCCCCAGAAAATACATTTTCCCCTCCTGAGTATGTAATAGTGAGGATAGCCAAGAAAGCAACTGAGGATCCATCCTTTTCCATTAGAAAGGCATTCTTATGCAAAGCAATTTCCGTCTTTCTGGTTTAGGTGACTAGGCTAATGTGTTTTGGCATGAAAATGGCTTTTAGTTGATACAATTGAATTGTGCCATTTAAAAGTAAGTGAAAGCTCTATACCATTTCTTTGTCTAGAAGGCCATCTGTACATCCCTCAAAGCAAACAAACATGTTCATTTATTTTCTTTCTGAATCTCCTCTCCAGAAAGTAAGCTGTCTCTTCTCCTTTAATCTAAGAAAACATGTATTCCTCCTCCTATCCACCTGTCACATAGGGATTTATAAGATTTAAGGTTTGTCACAATACACTATAGGCTCTTTCCCTTCAATCTTCCTGTTAAAACCTATATATTTTCATAAAATACACATCAGGAACTATGAGCCTGATTCCGTTCCCACTTAAATCAGTTGTACACTGGTTTAGTTCCACTAATTTCAGCAGAATCACTCCTGATTTACAACAGTATAACTGAGTTTAGAGTCAAGCCCTCTTTATTTCTAACTGTGTGATTTCTTCTCATTCTCTGTGAATTCACTTTATCATCTGGACTTCATCAGGAACAACTATAAATCCCCTGATGCAGGCTTCCAGTAATTAGTGCTTAGAAGCTTGTTGTTTAAGTCTTTGCCAAGGAAGACAGAATATTTATCACCTTGATAGTAAGTACAGTAGTTGTGGGTCCTGCTCACAAAGTTCAGATCTGGAATCTGATCTAATGCTGAATTTCTCCAAAGACTGGGGACTGCTCAGTGTTCTAGAGTAGTTCGTTATTTATAGAGACATGAGTGAGTTGTGCAGTTTGAGAACGGTAAGAGCTAGATCCAAAGTTCAGTGTATTCAAATCTGGTGCTCCAACCTTTCACTATCTTGCCTGGGACTAAAACATGACCAGAGTTTTACCCAGTTACTTTCAAACACTTAGCTACTGCAACTCAGTGGCAGAAAGATTTGTGAGCTTTTCTGAACAGAGCAGAGTTCATCAGGCCCTAGGTGAAGATGTTGCCAACACACTACGAGGCCATGAAGTTACCTAGTGAGGACTAGTTATAAGTCTTGGAGAAGATGGACCAGCAGAAGTTTTGAGATAAACCCTTTTTCTTGGTGGTCTGGCTACATGCTTTGGCCCAGTGTCAGACAGGCTGGGTGACTTGCTGAGTCCACCCAAGACGCAGACAGTAGGGGGACCAATGGATATGATACTGGAACAGTACTTGGAAAGTTTTCTTGGAGGTCAATCAGTGAGACAGGAAGGCAGAAAGCGTGCCAGTGCAGCATGTACTTCATAAAGCATGAGAGAAGTAGATTGGACCATGAGACCCAGGGATGTAGTTAAGAAACTGTCTGCAGGGGATCTAAGTGATAGAGCAGGGATTTAGAAAGGCTTTGTTATCTATAATAAACATATATTAATTTATGTAATATCTTGCATCGAGAAGATTGCATTATGAAAATAAACCATCTACCGCTGCAACAGCCATCTCTGTAGTGGAATATAGAAGAAAGAATATTTTTCTTTTTATCCTTTTTGTTCCTGAACCTTTTCCTATTTTACTGTTATAACAATAACAGTAAATAATAACAGCAGCTTGGGGGCCCTCCTTTTCTATTTCTCCAGCCATCATAAAATACAAGAAAAAAAAGTGTTCATTTTACTTCTCATTCCAAACAAAATAAAACAAAAGAGCTACTATATCAAAGAGTGATGCTTCCTGCCAGTTATGGTGGTGGTTTTATAGCATTGAAGGCCCACTTACATCCTATTTGGAGGACTTAAGGTGGATTTGAGTGGTACAAAGGCTTTGCATGAGCTCTCTGCAAAGGGGTGCATATTTCATTCAGTGTGAGCAGCACCTTTCACTACTGGTAAAACTCAGTAGCTGAAAATGTTAAAATAACCAGAATGACCTAGCTGTGTCCTTCACTGAGATGCACAAGCTTCAAGTTCACTGCTGAAAACTGGCATAGTTATGATGAAGCTATAAAACTTGGGGAAACACACCAAGAAAAAGTGACTTCTTCCCCCTCACTGCACACCCACAAATGTTGCCAGTTTTGCTTTATGCACAGAACACTTTTTGGAAAGCATCTCTATTTGTAATGTGTAAATCTGGTTATAATCCAGAGATTATACAGCATAAACTCAATGTCAGATTGATTTCATTTTTGTACAACTTGAAAAAGACCAAATAATCATTTGGCAAAATTATTATGTGCCTTTCATTGTGTGACCTTTCTATTTCCACAGCAGCATAATTTATATTAATTATGTCACAGGAACACTGCTGAGATTCCTTTCAAAGGTGTTGACACATCCTTGAGAATGCATCTATAGACGTGGTTGTATTTAGCCCAAACTCACTCTTTTTCTCTCTTTACCCTTTTCTCTCTGGGTTAATAAAAGCTGCAAATGCTTGTGGTCTGAAATACCTCTCGGAATAATGGCAACACACAGAATTCTATTCTCGCTTAATATAATGATCATATGTGAATATCAGAGCCATAAAACTTAAGCCAGTAGCTGCTATTCTATTCAGTGTATCATCAGGATGCCGTCAGCTATGGTCAAATACTTAACTCATATAATTTGTAACTTTTTACATTCTTTTTGAATGAGGTGGTGTGCCATTGGGATAGCTACTTTTCTTTTCCAATTGTTCTTTGCCAAACAAGGGCATTCATTGAGCTTTTGATTCTAGACATATTATTTAACCAAATGTTTATCTGACACCTGGAAAATCATTCTCTTTTTAAAAATTTTTGTGGTGGAAAAGCAATTACATTTTAAACAGTGTTTCAGAGTCACTTCCCAAGAATCCTCTGGAAGCGAACCTGAGCTGTCTTTGCTGTTTCACCACCTGTTTCACCCACCACCAGATATATAAGCTTTTTTAAAGAGTTTAGTGAAGAACTAAATATGACAACATGCTATACATTCCCAGACTATTCAACTTCCAATCACTGAAAAGAGATTAGAATGTGGTTAATAGCACATTTCTTTTGTCGATTGTTTACATTTATATGTAACTTATAGATCAAATATGGCCCAAGTGTTATGTTTTTCCTACACTAAGAGCAAAAATACACCCCGCCGAGTGTTCTAGTGTGGCAGAGATCAACTTCATCTTTTACTGTGGTGCCACTGTAAGTCCCAGCATGCAAAGTGCCATCTTTATTCAAACAACCTTCCATTCAAAAATGGCGCTTTGCGTGCTGGGACTTGTAGTATCTATAGGCTGCACCTTTGTCTTTTTATTCATATGAAAGAAGAGGGTGGCTGTAATCTGTTTTATATAAATACAGACCTGAGTCACAACATATGGATACAGATATTAATACCACAAACTGTGAGGATTTTCTGATAGGGGATTTTGTTTTGGCCAGAGACAAGAGGGACTAGTGGTGAAATTCTGATGCTGATTTGGATTCTGACCTACCACCTTCCTAAATTCAGCAGTGTTGAAATCTAGGATTATTTTTTGTTGTTGCTGTTAAAGGACCAACTCTAATTTTACACAAATTAATTTAATTCCTCAGGCTTCTGACTGGTAGCCAAGGTAGCCATCAGTTGCTGGGTTGTCAGTCAAAGCAAAAAACTGGGGGTAAGAAACTTTCATTAGGGAAGTTTGGGAGAATGTACCTTGTGTATCCTTTATTTATAAGAAGGGATTTTAGAATTAAATTATGCCAGGTTGTATATGGAAATGGGGCAATACCATCAGTCAAACAAACTGGTAATAAATACATTTGGCAGAATGCTTTATATTTTTTTCAAACATACACACACACACACACACTCTCTCTCTCTCTCTCTCTAACCCAGCTCCCCTTCCTCCCTGTTTGGCAAACTGAGACTTACCAGACAGGAGAATCACAAGTATGAGCAGCTGGATAAGCTAGTGTCTGGCTGGGGAATTTATGAGGCACCTGGCCTTTCCTGCCAATGGGTGGAGAAAGCACCAGCATCTGATGGGGTAGAAGAGGTGTTGCAACTGGGAGTCCCCTTTTCTCTAAAGCAAAGTCTATAGCTCCCACCCACCATATTGGTTCCTCCTCCCCTTACATGGGAGTGAAGACAAAGTAGAAACCCCACTGCATCTCTCTACCCTCCATTAGCAGAGAAGGCAAAAATCCCCACCATCTCCCTCTCTCATGTAGGGGGGAAAAAGACATAAAAATACACAAAAGATTTGATTTTCCATAACATCTCTCTATTGAAATATCTTCTAAGATGCAGGAAATTGCAACAACTTTTTCAGGGAGAAGGACTCTCTGATCTCTTACTTGTATTTCTTTTGACATTAACAGAGATTCTCCAACCTGGATATTAGAGCAGAAAACATCACTACCTAGCTCCACAGTCATGTACACTTTTGCTTGGTTGGCAAGTAGCCTCCTTGGGAACATGAACTCCCTTTAGATACACTTCTTCTCTTGACCCCATTCTCTTCCCCTTGCTGCAGCCCAGCAGAACGAAAGGCTGTAGTGTTGCAGCCCCACATGGCAGCAAGATCTATGAATACAGCCACCAAAACTGGTGTTAGAGCAGAATCAATCCCTTTTTTTAAAAAAATACAAGAAAGCATAAATTCTATAAAACAAAAAAGCCAAAAAATTGAGAGGGTAGGTGCCTCCCATCATGCCCTACGGGCACAACATCCTGGCTCAATTGTGGAAAACTTAAGTGAACTTGGTCAATGCCATTGCCTCCAAATATGTCTGAAATGTAACCTAGGGACCGAAAGATAATGCTATCTCCCTTTTTCTGTCTTTTCAAGAAAATGGATTCTAAACATTGCAACTATCAAGGAATCAATCTCTGAATGTTTAGGAAAATCTAATTTCAGTTAAAAAAAAAAAAGCCCCAGATAAGATCCTGTAATGTGCTGTGGGGTGGAAGTCTCAATTTAAAAGCAGATGGACACATTATACTGGAGCAGTGGAAAGAACAGAGTGTACTATGGAGACTGGCATACATACGCTTGAGTATTTTACAAAAGACATAAGAGAGATTCCAAATGTTAAGTTATAGCAGGTGCAGGATTCATGGCCAATTTTTGTGGTCTATCAAATCTCTTTTGCAGGGAGTGAGGGGGAGGTATGATTTGATCAAGGTCAAATGCTCTTGCAGTACATTTCAAAAGTAGCTGTCTAACATTCTAGTTCTTGGATACATCATGAATAAACAAATTACCCTCAGGATCATTTGGTTTCTGAAAATAACTTTACACTATGTGAGTGGCAATTAGCAGATATAAAACCATATGCCCATTAGAAAGTACTATTAATAATAATGGGCACCACAGCACAGTTGCCAACTTTCATGTGGTAAATAAGCACCCAAACTTTCACAATAAGCCAAAAATCAAGCTAATCCCATTTCAAAAAAGGCCCAAACAAGCCAATCCCTAAGAACCCCAACACTCTATGCAACTAGGTCCCCCCAGCATGTAGTCCTGGATTGTGGTGGGCCCGCTGGGCACCCCTGGTTGAAAACTCTCTCCTATAGAAGTTTTAGTTCTGTCCTCTATATGCGGCTCACTCAGGCGCCTCCCTGAGTCTTCAGTGCTTGCTGGCTCTGTGGAGTGAGGTAGCAACAATAACAAGGGATGCCCAAAACTCAGTGGAGTTCAAATTTTACAAGTTTTAAAATCTGGCCACGGGGGTATAATATTATTGCCAGCCATAGTTCTGCTAGTAAATGATGTTATTTTAAGTAAATGCATTTTCTGATCCAGGGTGGTTCTATATGGAAACGGCCATGGTATTTGTCAGAGAAGGTCATAAATGAGTCATTGTGCACTTAAGATGTTTCTTGTTAAAGGGCTTGCTAAGGACTAATACACTGAAGCATCTATGAATTAATCCAGCCCCATGTACATGAGAGGCATTAACCTGTTGAAATGCTATTTAATTTACTAAGATTCCTGTTTGCTCCAAAACAGCTTAGATGGCAGAAATAGTATCAAAAGAAGCAGTGGATGGGAAATAACATATACTGAATCTGATGAGCTGCAGATTCACTACCTTTCTACTTCATTCCTAGGTGTGACTCTGAGGGTCTAAATCAGAAGCAGGAAAGGTCAAGAGGGCAGACCAACAGCCCAGACAAGCTTGGTAGGAACTGTTTGAAGGGTCTGTCCTGAAAGGGAAGGATGTCTTGAGATCTTGCCAGGAACTAGACCAAGTGAGCAACTCTCCCATTTCTTAAAAACTGAGGCCCAGAATATCAGAAGGTCTGAAGAGGAAGGGTCAATACTGAGATCTACCTAAGAGTGTACAGATGACACAGTGCATCCATGGGTGAGACAAATAATTTTTTTTGGACACCATACTCAGATACTAGGGTGATTGGCTATATAAAGAAACTATATAAAATGTTATATAGATAGACCCAAATAAACTGTAGGCCCTTTTGGGATGGGAGCAGCTCACAGCTTGGAGTGGAGCTGTAGCTGCATGCTGGGTATGCACAGCAGAGAAGCAATGTGCCAGCCACCGTGTAGATGTGGTGCAAGTGAAGAGACTGAATTTAAGCAGGGGAAATAGAAGTGGGGCTGCTCTCTTAAAAGAAAGGGATAATGTGTTGTGAGATTACATTAGGAAACAGTTGAGTGTATGATCGTTTGGGCCCCTGGGTTCTGTGACTGGGCTCCACTCACCACGCTGGTGCCTCCTGCTGGTCATCTTGGGAGCTAGGTCTGCAAGTCAGTACATCCAGTCCCAGTGATGCCTCGTCCATTGTCACTTCTGGACCTACATCACTCCAAGGACTGTAGCATTCTCTTCATAACACAGCCCTCTGGATGTGTCATGATCTGTACCCTGCCCCCTTTCAGGGGTGAGTATTGCCATCTAGCTGTC
Organism: Mauremys reevesii; assembly: GCF_016161935.1. Taxonomy (NCBI): domain Eukaryota; kingdom Metazoa; phylum Chordata; order Testudines; family Geoemydidae; genus Mauremys; species Mauremys reevesii. The sequence continues at coordinate 25,591,988 of NC_052627.1, read as the reverse complement.
CTGTCACTTCCCCAGTGGCAACTGTAGCCAATTGACCAGCCACTTCCCTGTGGCCCCAGCACCCTCTTCACCCTTGCCTCAGAGCCTCAGCCTGCAAAATCCAGCAGCCAGCCAGCAGCTCTTCTCTAGCTCTCCTGGTCGCTGCTAGCACTGCTTTGTCCAGGCTACTAGCTTTCATCTTCCTGCCAGGCACCCAGTCCTCTCCTCTTGAGCTCCAGGGAGCAACTGACCCTGCTCTGCCCTGCGGCTCTTCTTATATGTGCCAGCTGAGCCCTGATTGGCTGTTCCTCACAGCTCCTCTCCTATTGGCTGCTTCCTGCACAGCCTCCCGAGGGCCCTATTAACCTCTTGCATGCCAGTGTGAGGTGGACGCCCCATCAAAGGCACACATTGGGTGGATCTGGTCATCCCAGTATAATTTTTTTAAACCCAGCCATGAACTTTAATATTTATTAATGAAGGTCCTCATTGAGTTATTTATGTGAACAGTGACAACAATCTGCTCTTCCATTCTGATTTTCTGCCTCTTGGCTACTAAAAAGTTGTCTGGTAAGTTTCACATGTCAGAAGCTTTTGATATACTGGGGACTTTGTACCCATTTTCCAGCAAAGGTGCAACAGCACCAGCTCTAGCATCAGCATAAATGCTAGTATGGATGGCCTCAACTATCTCTACCACTGTGTCATGAAAACCTGCCCAGAGTAGGGCCAGATTTTCAATATTAGGGAAAGTAATTATTTGTATTTCCCTAAATTATACTTGCAAATAACCGCTGCACATGTGCAAAGCATCTAGTAAAGTGTCATACAGATTCAGCGGACAACTTGTAGGCAAGCGTAAGTCTAATTTAATCAGAGCAGATGTTCATGACATAGTGGTAAAAACACCCAATTCCGGTCTATGCTAGTGCTTACACTATTGCTAGCAAAGGTACTGTTGTACTGATGTTGGAAAATATGTATACAATTTTCTAGTGTAGAAAGAGCCTTTGTAGCCAAGACACACTGTCATGCACATTAAAATAATTCAATTCTGATTCTGCTAATTGTCCTACTCCACTAATTGTTCTAATTTCCCTAGCTGGGCTTTCAAAACCTCAACCTTTGCCTTTTGTTATCCTATAATGGCTCTCCCACCTAACTGCAGTTTCAGATCCATTTTGTGCATCTTGCTAATCGAACATCAGGACCTATGTTGACCTATGTTGTTTCTTAAACTTCTTTCCAACTCGAATCTGGTTGACCTCTTCTGCACTAACAATGTCAGCAATTTTGGTTGCCCTGAATTGTTTTACCATCCTTAATACAGACCTTTCTAAACATTATAAACAAAAGCACTTTAGGAACAATGAAAAATATTACATGCACATTTTTTAAATGACAAGGAGTCCGGTGAGACCTTAAAGACTAATGGATTTATTTGGGCATAAACTTTCGTGGGTAAAAAAACCTCACTTCTTCAGATGCATCTTTAGAGTCTGAAGTCTTTAAGGTGCCCCTGGACTCCTTGTTGTTTTTGTGGATACAGGCTAACACGGCTACCCACTGATACTTGATTTTTAAAACGCTTTCCATTATAGTAATTTTTTTCAGCCAAAAACTGTGCATTAAAGTGGCCTTTTTGATGATGGCCTATACATGAAATCCTTTGGTAAGGAACATCCTCCTGGAAAAATTCTATAGACTGCAATGAAAAGAATACTTTTATAGATTTTTGGATGATCCTATTGAAGTTAATAGAGAATTATTAACCTGCTATAGAATTGTTAGGACCTATAGAAAGGCTCTCATTTTCTATCAAATTCTATAGGTTTTTAGAGCATCTTTTAACAGAAACCTGATCACTTTCTATAGATCTCTGTTGGTTTTATCCCTGTCATAATTCCTATTACATGCTGTCATACTTTTCCACAAGGGAAGTGACAGTCAGAAAGGATGCCTGGAGCCTCTTCTGTCAACTGCAGCCAGTCTCCTGAGTAAATAAAACAATGGTCTAATATGGATAGAGAAATAGCCCTTATCTTCAATTAAGGGATGTAGCATTACCTAGTGGACATGGCACTGGACTTGAAGAGTCAGGAGACCTGGGTTTGTTCTTGGCTTTGCCACTGACCTGCTATGTGGTCTTGGGCAAACAATTTCCATTCTCAATGCCTCGGTTTCCCCTCCCATTCTGCATTTGTCTTGTCTAGTCTAGTTAGATTGTAAGCCCTTTGGGGGCAGGGAACATCTCTGAATGTTTTTGTACAGCGCCTAGCACAAATGATCTTGGCTGGGTACTTCAGGAGTATTATAATAAATATAATAACAACTAGCTTCTTTGGCTGATGTGATAGCCTAGGTCTCTATGAGGTTACTGGCTCAGCATCAGTGTTTGGAGAAGATTAGATGAACATAGGAGGGTGAGCTCAGCAACTCTGGTGGCACTACATTATCATAGGTGTTGCCATGTGGTGAGGTAATCTTGCATTTTCTACTTGTGTGATGGGGCATGTCATGAAGAAAACAAAAGAGGAAATGAAATAAACGTATCTGAAAGGAGCCTAGGTTCTCAGACAGAATCATGGCCAACCATACAAAAGTATGTGTCTATGCCTGCACAATGTGAAGCTGTGTATAGGAACCCCCATACCACCCACACACCCCTGAGTGGGGTGCTGAGGTGAGAGGGACAGTGTTTCCCTGGATCGTGCCTGGGAGGAGTGGGGGGAGGTGACAGGGTTTCTCTTTTCCCCTGGACAAGGAGGAAGCTGAAAGAAGTGGGCTCTCAGTTTCTCACACTCCAGACCATCTGGAGGGGACTGGGAACTTTCTGTAGGGGAAAAAAAGGCAGAGGAAGATTCACATGTTGGGCAAATCTTTTCCCATTAGTCACTGGCGCTGTTCTGCCTACTGGAAGAAATGCTTGGAGATTCACACTCCCCTGCCAGGCACCAGCTCTTCCCAGTTGAGATTCTCTTGCCTGATGAGTCCTCATTTCATCATCCACTGAAGAAGCAGGAAGAGGGATAATACTTTAACCTCTGTAACTGTCTCTATGGGTATGCCTGTAGTGCAAAGGAGGGTGTGATGGGCGGGGGAGGGGGGAGGAATAGGCATATCCATTCTAGCTTTAATCTACCTAGCACAGATAACAATAGCCATGTAGATATGGTGACATGGGCTTCAGCACAGGCTAGCAACCTAAGTACAAGCCGGCCGGGGATCCTGGATGTGTGATTGTGTTGCTAAACAGTGCCATCACATCTTCACTGCTATTGTTACCCATGCTTGTTAGGTTAAAGTTAGCACAGGGTATGCCCACCTGTGCTTCAAACATACCTTCGCTTGCAGCATAGACATAGATTGTAAGCTCTTTGGGGTAGCAACTGCATTGTGTAAAGTGCCTAGCACACTGTAGGCATTATGTAGATCGTAAAAGGAAGTCTCTCTACTTCTTTGTCCATCTTTAGACTGTGATCCCCTGGAAACAGGGACTGTCCTTTCCTGAATGTGTGGAAAGCACCATCACAAATAAGCAAACCACAATGACAATGATGAGAATAGTAATGTCCCACTTTTGTATTCCAGAGTCTACTTACCCTCCCTTAGGATGGCACCTTGGATTTGATTCTGTAACAAAAATGTGCATATTTACTTAGGGATATCAATTCATTAACATTAAATTATGTATCCTTGGAATAGTATAACCCTCCCTCCTGCCCCAATCAGCACTGTGCACTGCTCAGACTTCTGTTCACAGCACACAATGGGGCAGATGAAAGTTACTCCTCCCTGGCCCAGTGAGATCCCTTGTCCCTTGCTGCTAAGAGTAAGGTGCAGCTTTAATTCTTGCCATGGGCCCAACAGGAGCTCTACCAGTGGGAACTTCTGAAAAGGGTCTCTGGAAAAGTCTGGCCACATCCCCCTTCTAGTACCTTATCTCCCAGCAGAAAGGAGGTAGCAGCTAATTTGGGCCACTGGAACGTCCTCCCCTAGCAGAATTCCACTGCTGGGGGACTGCCCCAGGTTTCATGTCAGAACACACCATAATGAACCCCAGGGGAATCTGACCCAAAGGTTGCTCGCAACTCTTTATGGTTGTTCCAACTCCAACTGAGCAACATAATTTTTTTCTGGAATATAAAACATGCATTTAGTTCAAGGATTCCTCAATATCCTCTTCACCTTTCTCCAGCTGGCAAAAATCTGAGAAATTTTCTTTTTTTAAATATATATATATATATATATATATATTTTCTATCTATAGTTATAGGTCATGATTACGGTACGTATGCCTTGTCATTTAGTCTTTACATATAGGATGCCGCCCTCAGGCATGTGCTGCTTTGCTCTAGAAAGCCATGGGAACTGTTGGCGCTCAGTTTTTTGTTTTCACAGCTTGCAGTAGCACCTGTTCCAAAGGCAATTGGAAAAGCTTGTCCATATCCAGATTCTTAATTTCCAGCCCACGAGCAACATTTTAGGGCTTAGGGCACAGTACCATATTTCACTTTGTAAGAACTGAAGATTTTATGTGAACTTGTACTATTCAACCCTCATGCAGACTTTCCTGATTCAGCTGAAACACCGGAAGGGGGCAGGCTCTTCTGGCGTTTATCATATGGTCTGGGGCATCTGAAACCTCCTCTGATATTGAATCATGCCAAACTTGTGACAGTATTTACGGTGCAGGCAGTTCTTTTCTAAATGGAGAAACTGTGAAAGATGTGCAAACTGAGCTGCACAATCATCTGTCCAAAATGATAGAAGTGCAGAATTGCAATTTAAGAACTGACTCATCTTAGAGGCCAAGGAATGAATTGGTATGGAAAAAAGGTATCCTTTCACTATGAGTTGGTGCCTCACAATCAATACTGAGTCTCAGTGCTGAAGGATGCCTGTACAGCTGCTTCCTGTGTGTTGCCATTTCTGCAGCAAAATGTGGGACTTCGTGCTCCAAAGGTCTCAATCTGGCATATTCCACCAGCACTAAATTCTTTTAAAATTAGGACAGGACTGATTCCTGGTGGATGGTGATCTGCCCGTGTGTTGTCTTTTACATATAATACACACCAACAAATAAATACAGCATGAGTTAAGAGTGAAGCATCAGCCCTTCCTTGAAAAAGACTGGCATCTGGCATTTTGTTTCACCACAACCTCCGCATTGTATATATATGTCTTCCTTGCCTTTTTCCTATGCGTTAAGTGTATGAAGCACCAATTATGTCACCTAGCTGTAAGTTGATGACCATGTGTTAAAAAATCATAAACTAGGACATTTTATAGTGGTAACATTTTTAGGGACATGAAATAGTCCTTCAAAAGATAAAAGTAGATTTTTCTTAGAATGTGTTCTGATACTGCCAGCTTCTTCTGGCACCCCAGTGACACCTGCATATTATTTAAGAGCGGAGGATTTTTTCCAGTAACTGAGTTCTGAACATGTATCATGAAACACTGAACAAATATGGGTAACATGCACTTTTGACCAGAAGAACAACTTTGATAGTAGCTAAACTGCACTTGGACTTTTCTCTTCACTTCAAATGCTGCTCATCACCGTGTGCATTTATTCAACTAGATTGTTTCTTCCTGATAAGAGAGAACATTCTCCATTCTATAACAATATATCTGCAACAAACAGAGTAGTTATTTAAAAAATTCTATTGATCGAATAAAAACCTAGAGCATTTCTGTGGTTCAAAAATTAGTTCCTCAGATCCCAGGACATCAAACAAAGTCTCTCCCAGGAAAGCTGGGATGTGTGGTCATTTTACCCAGTTGCTTTTTCAACTATCCAGATACAAATATTTTAAAGGAACAGATTTCCTTTATCTATCATGAATTACATGATGCATTGTGCATTACAATTACATCATGTATTATAATTATCGTCTTGAAATCAACCCAGCTAGCTAGAGGGGCTGAAGGCATATATGCCTTGACATCAAACCAATAAGCTACAGGTGCAGTCAGTGATGTCACAGAGACCAGTCCAGCAAGTCTACAACAGCTGAGCCAGTGAGTTCACAAAACTCCATGTACTGATCTCAGGCTAGCAGGCTACTGAGCCAGTGACCTCACAAAGGTCTGTCTTTCAACATAGAAGCAGCAAATTGACACAATACCAGCAACGCTGAAACCAGGATGTTAACTCCTGCTTGAACTGCAAGACCAATAGAAAAGGAGTGTTAGGGCTGAGGTGGGGCAGAGATTAAACATCATTCTCTCCCCCCCACCCATCTCAACCAGCTCTGTGTAGCTGTCCATGGTAAATTAATACAGCTATTCCATAGAGATAAAGCCCTCAACAATAAGAGTCCCCTTTTAAGGGAAGGGTATAAGGGTAGCTGTAATATATAAGCCCTAGTACTTTGGCTTCAATGCAGCCACACTGGCAAAAAGTAGCGCAGGGTATTTCACCAGATTCCAAAATTGGCAGGGAAGTGTTGATGCCTCAATTCATATTGGCCTAGGTTTCTGGTGATTCTGGGGAGATTGATGAAATTTGGTGGCTGAATTTCCTGTTTCAGCATTGTTGCCTCTTCCAATGGAAGAATACACAGGAAAGTCCATGAAGAGAGTTTCTCTTTGTTTCCTGCCCCTGCAGGATTATTAAGGTAGGTACCCACTCAATCATGGACTGAAATAAAAATATTTTAATGGTTAGAACTGAAGTCCTCACCTGAGTCTGGGTGACTGAAACATAGGGTACTAAACCTTGAGAGACGTAAACTTACCTTAAAGTGCTGATTACTAACCTATTAGTGTCTATGCAGAGACTGATACACATTGTATGATGGTTGGTTTGTTTGCTGTCTTTTATATATAATAGAAAACAGAAGTCAGGATGTGAAAATGTCACTGTACATCGCCTGTCTTGCTTAGTTTTGCCAGTAACTAATACTTACCTGGAGATGGTGTTGAAGTGGTTCAAGTGTTCATTGGTGATCTTAGTACAGCATCTACAAAACAGTTCAAAGCACCGTCTGCAACATGTTGTATATGAGATGTCCCAATTGCAGGATGACCAAAAGAGTGCAAATCCGGTTGTCTTCTCCTCCTTTTCCATTTCTGATCAATTAGCTCTGTGTGGCTTACACCATGTGCAATATATATTCCTTGATTTTCCCCCATGACTTTTCACCCAGATTTCTTCAGTTTGCTCATGAAACCCATGATTACAGGAGTTGTCTGAAGCAGAGGCCTCCTGGTAGCCAGAGGGAGGAATCTCAGATTGAGAAAGTTATAAAATCCTGTGACATTTATGAAATGCATGACAAATCAGATAAGACATACATGCCACTGTGACATCCAGTTCCCATAATACTAGCACTGCACAGAAAAAATTGTGAACAGTATATAAGGACCTTTTGTAAAAGCATTAGCATTACAGTACTTAATTACTTCAGCTGGGTGGCTAGAAGAAGCTATGACTTTCTAGGTGATTTCCATAGTAGTCATCCACTCAACATTTTTAGCAAGAAAGAAATCCAAAAGCACTAGTAATTTAAAATGTACCCAAGAAATGATTAAAAATAAAGTTTGGAAAAACTTCTTACCAACTGTAAAAGCAGCAAAGAGTCCTGTGGCACCTTACAGACTAATAGACCTACTGGAGCATGAGATTTCGTGGGTGAATACCCTCTTCGTCGGATGCATGTATTCACCCACTCTTTGCTGCTTTTACAGATCCAGACTAACACGGCTACCCCTCTGATACTTCTTACCAACTGCTGATGTAGAAGAAAAACCTGCAGATAATTTGCCATAGATTTCTTACGGAACTGCCAACTGACCTGAGATATATCAGTGTCTTCTGAAGAACTGTTGCATAGTAGGCATAGGCAGACAAGGTTACAAGCTAATTTATACCTGCCCCTGCATAGGTACACTGGTGGGCAGACAAGATGCAAAGAGCTTTCCCTGTCAGGATGCCTACACAAACAGCTGTGTTATGTTGCCCTTTTTGGATCATCAGTGGCAAGTGAACATGTGCAAAGCACAGACCTCTACCACTTGAACTAAAGAACTAAATTAATTTGCTGGGGGCTGTCATGTCTGGATTAGCCCACACAGGAGAGACAGCACATTTTGCAAGCGTCTCTGCAAGCTTATTCCACGTTTCTGCACCATATAGCAGTTCAGATCCCCATGTGGCTACACCACTTGTAACTGCCCTTTGGTTATGTCATTAGTGGGAATGGAAACCAAGAATTCTAGCTTTAAAGCTCAACCTCTAACACTTGACCTAGAGGATCAAGTCCAATACGTGGGGATCAGAAGCAGGTGACTATCCTTTGTCGATTCGTCACAGAGGGGACATGCAAAATATTTTACCAGTATGTCAGATAGCCATAGTTGGTCTCCCAGCACTGCAGTGTGCAAGGGGCTACTACTGGCAATAGCTATTTCTGGCTGCAGAGGGGATATGTTTGGGGTGTGTGTGGCTCCCGCATGATAGATGCTTGTGCTGGGAGGAGTGGAGAGATATTATATTTGTTTTTCAACTACATAATACCTCTGACACCACTGCTTCAACAGAGCACCTTATCTAACATGCTTCATCTTCATAAGAGATAAAATGGAGCCTTCAACATTAATGTTCTTCAAAAACCAAGATCTGATAAAACACATGAAGCTGGGACTGGGTGACAAGGGACGGATCACTTGATGATTCCCTGTTCTATTCATTCCCTTTGGGGCACTTGGCATTGGCCACCGTCAGAAGACAGGAGACTGGGCTAGATGGACCTTTGATCTGATCCAGTAGAGCCATTCTTATGTACAGTTCAGGAAAAGAATATGCATACAACAGTTTTACAAATGCACAGTGTAAGTAAATGGTACAAATATCGATGCAAAGAAATTCATAGGATCTGATTGTTGGATTAGATTAATTTTAGGGGTCAGATATGTTGTTTTATTTTCAAATAATCTCCAAAGAATCTATATTTTCCCAATAAACTGTTGCATGTAAGACTTTTTTTTTTTAACTGAATTGCTTTGAAAAGTAATTACAGCCTATGTGGAGCAGCTGTTTTTCAAAGTTTAATATCCTGTCCATTTGCATTTTTTACAAGATACCAAAGGTAATTAGAACTGTACTATTCGTTAATTCAATGCCAAATCTGGGGCTTGATCCTGCAGTCTTTACTCAGGCAAAATTCCTATTACAGTTAAGAGAAGAATTGCATTAGTAAGAACTGCAAGATCAGCCCCTTAATTGTTCATATAAAATGTGTTTTTCCATTATACGTGTAAAAGTGCACAAAAAGTGTCTGAAAACAGATCCTGTGTAAATTAAAAGTAACCAAGCCAAATTTATTTTAAACTTAATTAAAGAAAATAATTTGCATCTAAGATGAGAGCATGCATAAGGAGATTCACCTGGGAATGAAATTTCACATCCAGACCATAAATCCCTAAAAATAGGGACATATAATGGAAGTACTAACATGCCCTTAACTCTAGTGGTATGACAGTGCCAATGTAATGAAATCCAACACCACAAGGTTACAACTATATAGCAAAAGTATCAAAAAATAAACAAATAAGAACATGTTGAGAAATTACACAGAAACCCTATTAAACGTTTTAAAGGGTAATAAAAATGCCTTAGACCCATTAAAAGTTCTCTGCTGACTATAAGAACCAGTGCCAAATAGTGTCAAAGCTTTTACAATGAAAAAGAAATTTAAAAAATCCAAGAACTACAGTACAGGTTCCTGTTCAGAAATTAAACAAATGTACTGGACAAAGACCAAGATACACACACACACACCCCAGTACACCACCCACCCATGTGTATGTAGGTGATACCCATGTGATAATTTGACAGGAATATGATACTCTGCCCTTACCTGCTCTCTGCCCACTAATCCACCTCCTTGGGATTTATTCTGAATTTCAAAGTGTTTGAGCAGATTCAGATTCCATTTAAAAAAAAACCAACCTGCTACAAAAAAATGTTTCTTTTCCCCTCTAAATATGGGAACATTACACCCACACTATCTAAGCCAGTGTCTGTCCTAAGACAGTAACAGTTTTGCTAGAGGTCACTTGTTTTAGATACAGCATCTTGTAGATCCACAGGACTAGTAATGGAAGTTTCATAGCCCTGGAAAGGAAATATTCTCAGCTTGACAGTTGGGGACATAGCATTGCTTCTAATGTTGGAAGGGCCAAAGATATCAGACTTAAAAACAAGACATTTTTATTCAGTTATTTTCAGTCAGTTTTAGAGGAACTGTACATTTATCTATTTATCTGTCTTGGAGTGCATTTTTCTCTTCCTCTGAGTCCTGTACAATTGGATTCCAGGGGTGAAGTCCTCACCTCATTGAAGTCAATGACAAAACACCCATTGACTTCTATGGTGCCAGGATTTCACCCATGGTAACTGAAACACCTAAACTTTTCAGGAGCAGTGATACAAGGAATAGTCCAAAAACTCATTTCAAATCCCTAATTCTAAATCTAACTCTAGCCCTAACCCTAATTTTAAACCTAACACTATATTTAACTCGAGGCCTAACTATAAATCTAACCCAAAAGCAATCCTGAATGCTACCACTACATCTATCCTTAATTCTAACTCAAAATCAAATCCTAAAATTGACCAACCCTAACATCTTGCTATCACCCTAGCCCTGACTTCTGCTTCAACCCTAATTTTACCATTACCAACTATTCCAGCCAAGATTTGGGTGATTTTCTGTCATAGAAACATTTGCTAAACTTTTTCTCTTACCCCTCACTATTGAACACTATTTTTTTTTTAAGAGAAGATGAAGTAGCTTGAAATGTTTTCATGGAAAACCCAGAAATGTTAACATGTACCTCTGCACTGAGGCTAGGGTAAATTATGTGTTTGCATGGAGGTGAGACTATGACTTCTTCCCTATACTTCCGATAAACAATTTTGGCTAAGAGAAATAATATTTTACTGAGTATTTTGAAATATTGTGAACGGTGCCATAGAACTTACAATTTGACCTTTAGCATCGATTTTCCTTTAATAAGTTATAGTATCAGCATCTTGCTTCAATAATAATGCCACATGAAGTCATTGATGGGAAAAATTCTGTAGTGGATTTTAAACTACACAGAATTAAACTTGCCGGTCAAATCAAGGATTAAAATAAAGTAAGATGGAACTGGCAATTTCTAATTAGTATAAGTCCTTAGCTGAATCAATGTGATGGTCCTAGTACTATTCCAAGTCTGTCACTAGTCCATATCACTAAAATGTTACCTAAGAAATATAAATATAAATCTCACTGACACTTACATTTTGGCACTTATTCTATGTGATAGAGCCCCAATGTTTACCCTGTTCTGTTCTAGTAATAGTATAATTCTACCATAATGCTTAACTGGTATATTATGTTACCTAACACTGTTTTTCAGCTTATTCAAAATTAGACACATTGTGCTGTCTATAACCCCAGAGTCCTCAATGTTTATCCTACACAGAGTATTATCAGCAAGACACATTGTCTACATTGATGTGTTACTTCTTGTGTCAAGCAGCCAATTATTAAATGCTTTTATTTTTTCATCCTTTATTTAACTTCTGTGTGAAACATAGAAGTCTATTAATGAAAGGAAGGTAGTTTGATATGGCATTTTCAGCAATATTTCCTGGAAAAGTGTATATAAATCCGCATGACACCAGCTATACTATTGTTTTGCATAAAAAAACCCGCAAATCTATCCAGTTTTGCTAGAACTGTAGGCGATTATAAGCTTTCAGTTTTTACAAACTGAAAAAGTGTGTTAGACTTGATTATAGACAAACAAAAATACAAGCAAATTGTACAGAAGGAAATGCAGGACTTCAGTTTGCACAAAGAAAATAAAAACTTGCGTACATCTTTTTAACAGCCCATGACCGCTGTAATTTCCATTGTTCACAGAATAAATCTACGGCTACATCACCCAAAAACTGTGGGGGAAGAGGATGAGTTTTGCCTACAAGCTAAGATGTACAGCAACCCAGCATGTTCCCTCCAAGTCAGGAAAATAGGTGAAAAACATTTCTTGTCTCATGCCTTTGACTTGTATTTGAATTAGTGTGTAATTATTTCACTGGCCAAAAACGTAGTTCTAAAACATTAAGCGCTTGAGGTGAGTGGCCTTAGTCAATCAATTTCACCGGCCGATAGCACTAAAGCACCTCACGTACTCATATTTCAAGATCTCCAGTCCATTAGTTTTGAACTCATTTTTTTGTACTTTAGTAGACATAATCAAATTTGGTATCTACATTTTTCAATAGTGCTTTCATTTTTCACAGAAATCTTTGTAGTGTATGTTACCCTAAATCATTGGACATAGTTCAGGGTAAGGCCCCAAACCAGAGGCATGAGTCTGTTCCTGGGGCTCTGCTGTAGTTCTTACTCAAAGATCCTGCCAGTTGGCAATTTTTATTTTTTGGCATCATTAGAGACCTGGAAAGGTGCCCTGAGAAATGAAGTCCAGGCACACTGACTTCACAAATCTTTATAATACATTTTTTAACCTAAAAACTGCTATTCCCGCCCAACCCCCCACCCACGCGCGCACACACTTTTAAATGTTAATAGTGGAATTTTACTTTATTATTATTAAACATTCAGCTAACTCTAAGAAGCCAAGTGGATTTCAGTAAAACTTGCTGAGGAGGTCTGCTTTTGAGTTGAAACAAAGCACGAGAATTTTTTTTTTTTTAAACAGAAAAGTGATTTTTACAGAAAAGTGATTGAAAATCGGTATTTAGAATGAAAGCACGATTTTGCTCTTAACTCCAGTGTCAGTTTGCTTGGGTAATCAATGGCATTTTTCAAATAGAGAACTTTTTTTCATTAATTGGTCGTGTTGCATAGAAACTCTGGTGAAATCCAATTTGATTTCCATCCTGTGTGCAAAAAAAGTCACCTCAGTACTCAGATCAGTGCAAGAATGTTTGTAGGCATCTAGCTGGTGCCTCCTCTTGCACATGTCTGATCACTTCAAGGGTACATTTGTTGGCAAAACTCTTTCATGCTGCATGCAAATACAATCACTTCAAGTCGCTAATGAGCAGCTCTTGGGACAAGCAACAAGTGTTGAAATGTGTTTGACAGAGCTCATTGTTGTCGAATCATTGCCTCTGTATTCTTTACAGCCCCAGAGCTATAACTTCTTTTGTGCGGGCAAGGCACTGCATCTATAGACGTAACAAGTGGAGTGGCAGAAAGACTACACTACAGGTAGAAACAGATATAAAGAGCAAAAACATGCAGTAATCTGTGGTAGGTGTGGAGAGCTGAAACAATATTTCCGAGAAACTCATTACCTCTCATTTGTAACGGTATGTATTCCAAGAACATCCCAGATATAGTATCCATTGGATACAAAGAACTAATCAGGCTACAAGCAACAGCTGAATTAATCTTTTCTGCCCTTTGGGGCAAATCCCATCTCATGTGCAGATGCAGAAATTCCTTATGTAGGAGAACTGAAATCACTGTGCTGTGCTGGGGGCACACGGTGCAGACAGTGAATGCAAGACGTACACATCTCACATATGCCTTGGAATAACTGTATGGATGGGTGGATCAGGGAAGCAGCTGGGCATAAGGAATGGTGTGGTAATGTTAATTATTTGTGAACTACTGTAACAATTTTAATGGCACCAGCTATACAGCTCTGGTATTTTCATAGTTCATAATCTTTATATGGCTTGGGGATCTACTGGAAATATAATCCATAGGATTCAAGGTTGATCCCTTTCACTCAGGCTGGGAGTGATGAAGAGGTTGGACATTCAGCACATGAAGGACTGGACTCACACCCCTTTAGAACTTCTGGTTGAGTAGCAACTGTCTCAAATGATGTCTCAAAGCACATCCAGTGTCCATAAGCAGAAAGTACAAATTGTCCCAGCAGAGATATTCTAAGGGTAACTGGTTGGTACGGAAAGCAAATAGACACAGGAAAACTGGAGAACGCCTCTCCCATCCCCAACACAGCCATATATATTTAAGTTATAACTTATCACTTTTACAAATTATTTAAACACAATTAAATTTCTGGGGTAGTAACTGTCTCTTCATCTCGATATCACCCAGAAAGATGGATACCCAGAAACTTTTGGGTTATACTATAAAGATTGATAATAATAAACATAAATAATCCTTACTTTGTTTGAGATTCACGCAGTACCACATAACAGACAACAAGCAAGGCAGGAATAATTTTACCTAGTTGTTAGGAGACATGTTCAGAGCTTGAGATTTTGTTTCATTAGCATTTGACAAATACATATCAAAGTCCTTGTCCTTTCTTACTTATTATCCACGTAAACCTGAACTGAGTCTTTTTTAAGAACATAGCACTTAGAAGCATTTTTACATTAGCCATCTCAGTAATATATAATAAAAGACCATGCAGATGGACAAATAATTGTGTCAATACCTGAAGGAAAGCACCCTTAATGTCAGACCACTTGGGTAAACTCACTCTACCTACGTTTGTAATTCTGGGAGAATATAGTAAGTAGAATTGTATACAGCCTTCCCCCCTTATCCTACCCTACCAGGCCCATTGCCTACAGAGGGCTCACTCATGGAATGGGGCGGTCCTGCAGCATCCCTTCCTCAGTTTCCCCTCTAATGTGCGTGTCCTTGGCCTTCTCCACATGAGTCCATGTGGTAGGGTGACCAGATAGCAAGTGTGAAAAATCAGGACAGGGGGTGAGGGGTAATAGGAGCCCATATTAAAAAAAGCTCCAAATATCAGGACTGTCCCTATAAAATTGGGACATCTCGTGGTGATGTGCGTTGGCTCTCTGGCCAAGTCACTAAACAAATTTAACCTCTTCTGGGATAACAAAAGTCCAACTAGAAGTCCAAACAAACAAAAGGTTCTTCTACTCCTCTTGGGCTACTCTCCAGCCTGCCTTCTGGGCTCAGTTCTTGGCTCATATGGGCTATGGTCAATTCCTTTCCTGCTCTGTTAAAGATCAGCATCTATGTTGCTTACCTTGGAGTCCCACTCACAGTAGCTACCTGCTCTTTGTCCCTACTCCTGCGCCCTGCAGAGTTCCTCCTTGCTCTTTTAGCTGAGCACAACCTCCCACAGCTTTCTCCATGGAGGCCCCTTTTGCTAGCAGGTCCCTTCCGAGGGCACTCTGGCAGCTTCTCCCAGGCACATCCATGCTTCCTGCAGACTATAGCTCCTCAGGGCACCCCACAGGAGCCTAACCTGCTTTCTGTAGCTCCTTACCTCTGAGTTTTCTCAGCTGTTCTCATGAAGCCCAAGTAGTCATTCGGCTATCACCTGACTCTACTAATTCCACCCTTTCAGGCTGCGAGAAAGCGAATTGTGGCACAGCTGGGGCTGGCCCTATTTCCCCTTAAAGGGGCCAGGCCCACCCTGAGACACCTACTATATTTTGTCCAGCAACGACAATGTAATATTTATTAAGTGGTTGCCTTTCAAAAAAAGGTCAATGGCCTTTGTAACTAAATGATGTTATCTTAATATTTCCCAGGTACACTAAGTATAAGGGCAGTAGGCCGGAATCATCTCTCATTATCTAAAGCAAGACTGGAAAGATTTAAAAAAAACTAATGGGAGCTCTGTAATGGTTCCATCTTTAGCAGGGGGCCACGTGCTTCATTCATAAACTCTACCTAGTGGGAAGAAAGCAGGAAATGCTGAGAGACAGATGAGAGAGTGGCAGTGTAGGGCTGGCAGCCAGACCCTTGTGTTAATGTTCCTGTGAATACACTCTGGGCAGCCTGAACCCACGGGGCCTACTAAGGGATGAGAGGTCCAAAACAATGTGACTGGTTCAAATTAACCTGGCAAACACGAATCGTGAACTTCAGAGGATTGTCCTGGGGTTTGGTAAAGAATGTCCAGGGGACCTACTAAATGGTGAATTATCTCAGAGAATTCTCTCAGCTAAGAGCTCATCCATAGATCACATCACCATGTAAACAACAGTTATTACTGAAGTATTTTCTGTGCTACAGCTGTAGAGTCCTGTTTCTTAGCAAATTTCCAAACATGTCCATGTCCTATTGTATATTTTACCCCCAAGATAGCAAGAAAACTCTCTCAGCCTCTGGGATATCCTCTTCATTAGAGTTATGCTCCACTTGACTTTATTTCTTTTAAAGCCTTTTCTTTCTTACTGTGCCTTTGTGTATTGGGGGCATCCGAGATTCAGTTGTTAAACTACAGGATACTGATTTCTTACACGCAGTATAATTCTCAGAATGGATATTTAAAATTTATAGCTAACTCTCCCACACGAAGGTGGTTTGGCAGCTGCAATTCCTTCTCCCTCCCACCCCCCATTTAAATGACTGTTTGGCATTATCTGTAACTGGGTTTGATCTACTTTGATATTTTGTTTGAAATATTTCCAGAAATAACTTAAGACATTGCTTGTGACTCAGCCATGGCTCTATATAATCCAAAACATTTCTGCGGTAAATAGACTGATGACCAGAGTCGGTAACACTGTGTATAAAAATCCCTGCAACACAAACACTGACAATGTGACAAAACACAATACATGATCTGTTTCCTTTGGGTTTTGCAGTGTGTTGGAAGTTCCCTTGGAAAATGGCATCAGTTTCCTTACAAAAGTAAAACTGTACCACTGTATGTCAGCAACGTGAATATATAATTTATCAGACATACATGCCATGCAGGACATGAAAACTCTTATTTTAGTTCAAACCAGCCTTATTTTTGTTTAGTTTAAGTTGATTAGGAATTGGTTTAAGCTAAACTGAAATAAGATACTCTTAAACCACGATAAATATGTCTACATAGGAGTTTGCACCAGTTAAACTAAACCAGTTTAGAAACCAATTTAAATTGAACCTTTGCAATTTTCTCATGTAGACAAGGCCATATAAGGTGGTGATATCCAGTTGATTAATTGCTAAACAATGCATCTTTCACCACTTAACCTGTTTCCATTCCAGTATCTTCCCTGGAGTTACTTCTAATATTTCAACCCCTCGAACAGCTTCAAATAATCATTTTTTATCCCTCCAACAGCCAACCTGCTAAATATTTCCCTCTCTGTTCCCAAATGTGGATTTACACCCATCTGAGGCCCATATTCAGTTCTGGGCCAGTGACATGTTGATCATTTAACATCTTAAGGCTCTACAGAAACAGCAACTTGGTATCTCACTGGACAGGGGATATTTCCAGCTTCCCAACAGGCTCTGGAAAGTGCTGAGATAACAGGCTTTCAATGGTTCTTGGACACTTACCCATGTGAGTAATCCCATTGTCTTCAGTGATACAACTCATATCATCAAGGGCTCATCAGCTTGAACAAGAATTCCACAATCTTGTCCATAAACAGCTTATGACTAATTTTGCAAATAAAGCTCTGTCACAAGTGATAGATGTGAAAAGTTTGAAGTGTGTAAGTGTTGTACGGATCTGGAAAAAAAAAAGTAGACCAGCCACGCTGAATTTTAAAACGGAGAGATTTGTAAATACTAGGACGATAAAAATGATATTACACTACAAGTATTATACATAACATTCATCTGGGTCATGATGGTTAAAGTCCAAACCAGCAAAGCATTTGTCTTCAGGAGGACTCCTAAGAAGTATAAGTGTGCTTTGCTGGATCGGGGCCTAAATGTAGCATGGTGACCAACACTTCTGCCAACTCTCATCTCCTGCTAGTTCCTTTAGCCTCCCTCCTTGTGTTCATCTATCACAGTCTAATGACCACACAGATCACTGGGAAAGGACACCTGGGTCCATGCCCCTTGACTGAGACTGGCAAAGGCATGTAGGTTGCAGAAACTCTTTACCTTTCGGTACCTCTTTCTATAAGGTTCCCTTTTCTTTGACGACATCTGCATAAAATTATCTATCCACTAGTAATTGTAATAAAAACAAGATTGATTAAAACCAGAGAGAGAATGGATTTGAAACAAAAGCAAATGGTTTGCTTAATGCCTCTAGATTTACTCTTCCTGTAAGAGAAACTAGCTAAGGCCTCTCAGCTTAGCCATTGGGGTGGGGGAGGGAGAGAGAATAGCTTACATCTGTTGAAAACACTTTCTCCTCTGGTCAGACTGTCAACATCAGTTGCTGTTCATGGACCATCAGCTTTTCCTGGCCTCTGGATCCATTTTCTAAGTTAGGTGAGCTTGCATGTCCAGACACACCTCTTCTTGCTCTCCATGTGTTTCTCAGGCTTTAGAGTCCATTAGTGTGTCAGGATGAGGTTTCATCAATATTAACCAAAACAGTGTTTGATTAGACGTTCCATTTAGGAGAAAGGACACATGAGTATTGTCTCCTAATTACTCCTAGAAGTTTCTTCCAGGCCAGCCTCCCTGTCGCCAAGGTTGATATGATCAAAAGTCCCAGTGATTTCCGTTTCTTTAGATTAAGTACGGTGAACAGTTTTTGATCTGCACTACTGCTCTTTTCAACAGGATTTTGCTCATACACTTCTGTAGAATTCACCCCATCTCCATTGAACACAGAAGTGGCATAGATGTGATCCTTTTTCTTTTGTTAATGTCTCTTATCATAAAATTTTTGACAGACCTCCGTCACCTGTATATTTGATTAGGTAATCTGTCCATTTTCATGGAAAATAAGGAGATACAAAATTCTGTTTTAAACAAAAAATTCAGTGAGCCTGTAACAATGGATCAATTACAATGCCTTAATTTCATATAAGAATGCACATAATCACATTATATGTTCCCTGTGATTTCCATGTTAAATGTTGTATTTATGATATCTACCCTTGACTGCTTCACCTGCACTCTGCCCACTAATTCATTTCCCCTGGGACTTACTCTGACATTTTAGACTTTTGAGCAGCTTGGGACAGATTCAGCCCTTTTATATACATACCATGCCATCATATAGTCTTTGCTTTACAGATTATGCTCCGTTATATTTAAAAAGAACGTTTGTAAAACTGCAAAATCAAAGATTCAAAAATTAGGAAACTGGCAGTATTAATGTGGCCTCTCCCTGTGTGTACACTTTATGCTACAGTCTTTAATTACATGATCACATAGTATTTTTTCCACAGGAATCCAGCGTCATTCAATGCCCAGGATAGATAACGCTCACTGAATGAAGCCTCAATTGCTGCAAAAGTTGGGAGGTGCCTAGCAAATGAGGCAGGAGATTGCAGGAAGTGAAGACATGGCCTTGCAGTTCATGCACTGGATTGGGACATAGGAGAATAATCACTCAGGAGAGTTACTTGTTCACAATTCTCTTCTCAGGAAAGTAGTTTTTTAAGCCTTTTATATTTAGGTACATTATCCTATACATTATAAACAAATGAAAACAGGGTTTTATAATGGGAAAGTGTCAAGCTACCTGAGCTACTGGCAGCACTCAGCTTTTCCTGCAATAAATGTTTATTTTGTCAACTAGTCATCACCCTGGAAACTTTTCTATTAGGCAAATTGTTGGAATAAGGAGGATTCATTTTAAGCTATTGGATTTTAAAACAAGTGCTTCAGGTTTAAGGGATCAGATTCATTATGAGCAATCATGTCAAGACACTGTTCACTAGATGGTATAATAGCCAATAAATAATTGCTAGATTAATTTCCCCATATGCATTGCATCTCCCCAAACTCAGGGAGAGCTTTACATATTAAATAATTTATTTCTTAGCAACAGATTATATGGAATAGGTGTTGAAATGCTTTGTGATGCAACTATATATATATTCTCCAAGAAACCATTGCATTAATGAAAACAAAGAACATATTCCCAGAAGAGACATGCCCTCTGGCACAATGTATTCCATTATTTATACTACCTGAGGCATCAAGTATGAGATTTATTAGCAGTGAACGAGTTTCCACGCAACAAAGACAGTGATTTTGAAATTGAGGTACAGAGGAGAGAAGCTCTAGGATTATGATGATAGATGATTTATCACAGAGGCCATTACTCTAGAGCTCTCTGATTATGATCTCTCACTCTTCTCCTTTCCACAGGGAATGTATACATCTCTCCTATTCAAAATGCGCATTTCATTCAGAAGGCCTCAAATTGCTTTAGAAATTATTAATGCTATACACAAATCACTTACTACCTTCAAAGAAGTGTGTGTGTGTGTGTGTGTGTGTGTGGTTTGATTGAGCCAGCAGGAGAAAGACAACCCCTATGATCACGAGAGGATGGGCAAGGGGGAGAAGGGAAGGAGGCGGCAGCTTGGCTGCTCTGCAGCCTTTCCACCTCAGCCTGCCCAGAATACTTGTGGAAATCATGCCTGGGTGGGATAAAGGGAGAAGGAGACAATTCTCTGCCTCTACCTGCGCCCATTGGCAAGGGAGGGGGAGAAGAGGAAGAAGCTGATTGTCTTTTGCCCTTCCCCTTCCCATATATGAATCCCTCCAGCCATGCAACATCCATTTTGGTGTCATTACTGTCCTGCTCTCCAAGGGGGATATGGTTTAAGTGAGTTCCCAAGATGCTTTGAGTCTGACTGAGCATCAGTTTTTGGGATAAGGGAGGGATTTTTCCCTTGCAGCAAGAATGACAGGGTGTCCAGTGGGTTTTTTCACCTACCTTACAGCATCCTGGAGGCCCAGTTTTAGGATAGTCAGGACTAAGAACAGAATTTGAAAGCGGTGAATAAGGTGGTCATTTCATTATAACTTGCCTCCAGTATTCAGCATTGGGTGAGAAACTCAAAGGGGCCAGCTCCTAGAGGTCAACATAAACCCTTGGAGATAACTACTCCCCTAAGTTCTCTGTGCAGCAGCTGCCCAGCAGGCTAGCAATTGCAGCTATCCCTCCCGCCACTGCCATGTGCTGCTCCTGCCCTCTGCCTTGGAGCTGCTCCCCGAGACTCCTGCTTGCTGTGCGAGGGGGGGAGGGAAGGAAGAGGGGGGCTAATGTCAGGGTGTCCCCCTGCTCCCTGCTTACCCCATCCTCCATAGAGAAAGGGGGACGCACCAGGGCTCAGGACTGAAGGAGCTTGCAGCAGCTGTGGTCTCAGCAAGCTGATCGAATTAACAAGGCTGTGTACTTAAAGGGGAAATGCGCATATCTCCCTCATTCCTGCTGCCTTGCAGAGTGAGAGAGTTAACCCTTGAGAGATCAGCCAATTGCTAGTTCATCATTTAACAGTAAGGGAAATATCCCACCCTCTGACTCCTCCACATCAACCAAGCTTCACAATCATCATCACTGTGTACCAGTATTAAATTGTTTGTTTAAAACTTATACTCTGTGTGTATGTGTGTGTATATAATATAGTCTTGTCTGGTGAAAAAAAAATTCCCTGGAACCTAATCCCCTCGTTTGCATTAATTCTTATGGGGAAACTGGATTTGCTTAACATTGTTTCGCTTAAAGTCACATTTTTCAGGAACATAACTACAACATTAAGTGAGGAGTTACTGTATTTTTTTCAGTGGGGGGATTACAAATTAATAAATTTGTGGCCTTCTGATTTAAAATCCATCACTTCTGTGTTTCACTCTCCACCATGTCCTGATCAATGCAGCCACCTCTGGGGTGAGACTTAGCTGCCATCTAGCAGCACACAGCATTTTGACACAACAATTTTGGACAGAAAGTGAATACTGTACTCCAGCTGAAAATCAAAGGGAATTTCGAAAGACAAAAAGCAGTTGTTCGTGTTATCTACTCCCTATGCTACAAAGCTGTAAATATTGCTGTAGCTGGTAGCACTTCAGAGAACTATTCCAGATGGATAAGAATTCCAAAACAAATGCAGCATTATAACAAAATGACAATGCATGCATCAAACTGGAGAGTAGGTCTACAGACCTTGAGGCAATTATTCATCTCTGGCTGTCACAAAGGAGCATATGAAATCTATGCAATAGGGTAGTGCTAGATGAAGTACATAACCCACATACCAGTACAAGCTGTGGATTTGTTTAACATTGAGCCTGGCAGCAAGCTTTTAGAAATTCATCAACTCCTAAAGCAGCTATATCACACTCCTACTAGACTATGCTATGTTGTTCAAGAGTTTGCTGTGCCATTGTATTGCATTTTAAAAACATTACAGCTTTAGTTCTTTAGCACAGCATACAAATAAAATAGCCCCAAATATTTGCAAATGACAACAGGTAAAAATCTCAAATTAAAAATGATGGGCGAGATTTTCTCCCTCATTAAAACCCCTGTATTCTGCTGTGGTGTTCTAAAGGATCCTAGCAGCTGAGGGAGTATTTCCCCAGTGCAGGTACTGTTTATAACAATCACAAGTTGCTCTACACAGGTCTCCTTGCAAGCCCTAGCACAGCGGTTACACCAAGGGCAGGAAGGAGTGTGTTGGGGATGCATAACACTATGTGGATTCTGGGAAGCACTGCTATTCGTAAGCAGCGCAGGATGGGCGGCTGTAACTTAAATTTGGTGCCTGGAATCGCCCAGAATCAGGAGGGCACAAAGGTGAAAAAAAGCCATTTCTGCCCTCCCCCTCTCAGGTCTGCGAGTTCTGGGCCACATCTCCAACAGCAAAACATTGCTGACTCGCAAGCATGTAGACGATCTATTAGCTATATGTTTTATGTATGACAAACTGTGGGGACACAAAGTTCCAGTCCATCAGCACTGATGACTTCTCATCTGCTTTCAGCCCTTTCCCTTTTCTTCCATTGATATGGTTACTGATTCCATGCTTCACTCTCTTCCATCCTTTACTTTTTTGCCTCTACTTTCCATACCAAGGTCGGCCCAGCCATCCTCAACATCTGCTTCCTCCTCCAATCCTGCTCTCATGCTACAAAACATTTCTGGTGGAAATCCTGAGACTGGGCTGACTTCCTCTACCACAAATTTGTTCTCTCCTCCTCCAGTTCTGCCACCCTCCTAGCTAAACAATGTTGCTTCTCCAACTTAGTTGAATCCCAGGCCCAGAATCTCAGACCCCTTTTCACCACCTTTGGTTCACTCCTCAAACCCTGCCTCTATTTCTGTATCTGCACATTATCTTACAATTTCTTTCAAAAGAAATTTGACAAAATATATCATGACCTTCCCCCTTGGCTTCCCTTGTCACAGACACAGAAGTTTCTTGCCTACTGTCCTCTAACTCCTCCCCTTGCCTCAGTCACCCCATCCCATCCCCTGATCAGCCTTGGTCCCACTCATCTCCTCAAGCTTTCACTCTCCTCTGGCTTTTTTTCCCCATCAGATTACCAGCATGCTTTAGTCTCTCCCATCTTAAAAAAAACAAGATCCCTTGACCCCATTTGCCTCTCTAACTACTGCTCCATCTCCCTTTCATCTTTAGTCTCATTAAACAAGCTGTTTACAGTTGCTGTCTAGAGCTCCCCTTTCAGTTCCATCCTGGACCCTCCTCTCCAATGCTGCTTCCAACCCTTATGTCCCACTGAAACCACTGTCACCAAAGTCTCTAATAATATTTTCCTAGCCAAAGATCAAAACCAGTACATCCTTCTCCTCCTTCACCTGTCAGGATCCTTTAACAGTTTACCATGCTGCTGTTCTTGAAATGTTACCTTCTTGGCTTCTGTGACACTGTCTTCTCCTGGCTCTCCTCCTACCTCTCCAATCACTCTGTGACATTGCACTCCGCATGCTTTATGAAAATATGAATATGATGTAACTGGAATATGCTTTATGCGAA
This sequence comes from Mauremys reevesii, assembly GCF_016161935.1. Classification (NCBI taxonomy): domain Eukaryota; kingdom Metazoa; phylum Chordata; order Testudines; family Geoemydidae; genus Mauremys; species Mauremys reevesii. The sequence continues at coordinate 25,568,362 of NC_052627.1, read as the reverse complement.
AGGTCTCTTGTAAGGTATCATTACAAAGCTTATAATCTATTGAGTGTGTTCATCCTATTTGTTTCCATATATTATTTCTATGTCTGGCGTCAGGAGAATAAGATATAAACTTCTGTTACTGATGTAAACATATTAAGTGGAAGCCATTAAGGGTGCTTCAAAATCAATGAACTATAAATGGCTGTTTACTTGCAAACCTTCCTGTGTACATGTGGGTCAGCCCAGGAAGAATGGAGGCTGGGGTCTCACAGTGACATGTGACCATGTCACATGATGCGGGAATCTATATTTCTGCCAGCTGTCACAGAGTAGATCCTACACCACCAAAACCAGGTCTGCAGCTGAGCAGGTCAGAGAAATCTTGTTTCCCTAGCAGGTCAGACCCATCCACTCTTGTGCCAAGTGCATCTTGGCAAAAAAGAATCCAGCCCATAATGCTTAAATAAATCCATGCCTTCATTTCAAGTCACCCACTTTGTTGCTTGCATTTCCTTATGACATTTAAATAGGCAGCCAGGCTTTAGAGCATTTCTGACAATGAGACAGGCAGTGATTTGGGGTAGGGGAAAAAGGAAATAAGAGCAGTGGCTAGTGCATTAGTCTTTTAGCTGGGAAAACCAAAACTGAAGGCCTGATCCAAAGTCCATTTAACTCAATGAGAATCTTTCCACTGACTTCAGTAGGATTTTTACTAGACCCCACCTGGGTTTAATCAAAAGGGGAAGTGAGTTTGTCAGTGTCTCAATATTATGCTAAGGCACATTTGTCCATCTCAGAAAGCAAGGCACAATTTGTCACAAATTGGATTCGTTTCTGGATGGTGTCAGGGATGGAGTAGCAAGAATATAGTTATAGTAACAATGGAACAGTTCTATGAGGAAGGTTGTGAAGCACCAACTTGTGCTCCATTTTTCATACCCTCCACAGGAATCATTCACACTGATGATGTAAGATGGAGGATATTGGTGGGAAACTTGTTGCCATATTGATTGGTGGATTCATTGATAGAATAGTTCCACACATTCTTGGGACTCAGCAGTGATTTGCCTTTAAATTCCATAAACTCAAATGACACAAAATGTCTTGAACAATAGAAAATTTTTGCACTGGTTCTAGGGGCAGGATCATTGGACACAAGTGACTGGGGCTGTAGAGTGAAAGGAAGCGAGTGCTGAATTTCAGTGAGTCAGGGCACAGCAGTAACTAGTTGTTGCAAAATGGTCAGTTGCTGGGATGGACTGGACTCATTAGGTCGTCTCCTTTGGGAGGAAGATCAATATCTCAGCAGTGAGAAGACAAGACTAAACCCCGTACATGGTAACAGAGAGGAAGAATCTCCAGGAAGAAGTGTGTGATGGTCCTCAATTCAGCCCCACATTAAATCCAGTGGAAAGACTCCCATTTACTTCCTTAAGAGCTGGCTTGGGCCCTGCATTGAGAAGCAGTATACATCAGGAGGGTAGGGTGAAATTTGAGGATTTGGTAGATCTGGCTTTTGTTTAGCCTTAGTATACTCTTGGGTGGTAATGACTATGGGAGAGATCTGTGTGGAGAAACCAGACATATAACCCTTTCTAAACAATCTAATTGTGTGGTGTCTTGCGTACAAGCAAAACCCCCCAACTGCCTTAAAAAAGAGTTACTGCCATAAAAAAAAAATAGCGAAAAATCAGTACTTACCCCGGTCACCACACAGTTGTATCTGAACTAGTGTAGCTATTTCCAGTCCTAAATACAGGGAAATTTACTCTGTGGCCACCGAGAGCAAACCCCGTTTTCTTAATGGCCACCACTTTGTTTGATTTACAAAGTTCTCTCTTCCGCGAGATTGGTAAATTCTGGACACTGTAGAAGCTGCCCTCTTAATTGATTGTAACAGTTTTCAAATCATTTGGGCTGACTTGTTATAAAACCTCTATATTTCAAAACTTTCCAAAAAAACAAATGTAATTGAATCCAGCCTTTACGTTTCTAAGTAACACACCCTGTCCCAATATATCAACTCATTACAGTACACGACACTATAATGTATAAAGATATAAAAGCCAACAAATTTCATAAGCTATAGCATATGCCCATATATATTTTATAATACAGATTGTATAATGTAAAAAAGGGTTAATACCTTGAGCGCAGGAAACAGGTGTGATTGCTAATGGTGGTTATGGGCTTTTATCACCATTTAACCCTGCCTGTAATTTCTGGGCACAAGATGCAGCATGCATGGAATTAATTTCACTATCGTATAAGCAGCAGTATTCCAAAGAGTAACATATCCATATCCTACCCACACACTAATACATTATATAGACAGTATACAATTGTCTATAGAATACATTACATAGCATAATTTGTGTACGTGCACGCATTTGAAAAGTAGTGTTGCCTGCTATTATACCCATTTTCCCCCAAAGTATGCCTTTGTATGTTTAATGGTGGTGACTCTAGAGCATATGGTACCAGAGTACTGTCCAATCAGGGAGCTAGTTTCTTTACGGTATAATACAAGCCACAACCATAATTGTCATTAAGCAGAAAAATATGAATTACAAAATGCAATTGCTTACTAGAGTCTCAGAATATTCTGGAAAGTGAAGCCATTGATATGGGTCCCCATCAAGGGCTCTGCAGGTTTTGCAATATTAAGCAGCCTCAGCCAAAAGCATGTGATGTTACCCGTCTTTAGTGAGTATCCCTGGGGTATAGTCAAGAAATACAGCTGCATCAGCAATTGATGAATTCTAGTACCAACACACACAAAGGGCCTTCAGTAAAAGCAGAAAAATAGCACACGAGCTAGAAATTAGGGAAAGCATCAGTAATGTAAGGATGCTTGTGATTTGCAGACAGATTGCAATTTGACTTGCATCAGTTTACTGCCATTCACCTTGGAGGAGTTACTTCTGATTTACAGAAGCATGCCTGTGGCTTCTGGAGAGGGAATTAGGCATAGTTCCTTCCCCAAATACAAGTGGTCAGAGCTACCAAATAATTCTCTATTGACTGGCAGAGGGTCACGGCCTGAGAAAACACACACAGCATACATACAGCACTTGGATTGTTCAAACCCCTCTCTAAATTTCAACTAGTTTGCACAACTCCCCAGTAAAATAGGTAAAGCTTATGCAAATAGGAAACATCAGCATTTACCCTAGAGCGGTATCTGAGACATTGCAGTATTGCCCCCTGTTTAGAATATAATGGATCTCTCACATATACGGTGACTGGGAAGACAGATTAAACTTTTTAAAAATGATGCCCACTGTAAATAAATGGCAAAACAGCAAGGGAAAGTGTCTTTTCTAAGGCAAAAGCTAGGATTAGAACTCAGGCACTCCTGGCTTCAAAATTTCTGCTCTAGCTTATAGATCAACCTGCTTCTCAGGCAGTGATGGGTGCAATATAAGAACCAAGACAGACTAACAGGCCCTCTAACAGTAAAGCACCATTCCTTAGAACTCCAGTTTGTTCTTTACATCTAGTGAGAGAGGGCTGAACTATTGCAGCGTGTTTTCTGATCAACATCACTCACATGCCGGTCTTATGCATCATTTGTGGAACTGTTTGCACGTGTACAACTTGAAAAATGTCAGCGAATTTCAAATAATGCTTAAAAAACAATTTCATTTGCAGATATCTAAACAGTTTCTCCACCTACCCTCAAAGGTGTACAGTTGATGAGTTTACATATATTAGCAGTAGGTTTTGAAAAGAAACAACCAGCGGAGTCTGAATGTGCGATGAAGTAAGTGAATAAAGTCACAGTAAATATTGCAAGTCAGATTATAAATACTGAAAATTATCTTTTGTACACAGGTTAGTTTTAATTAATACTTGATCACCTGTTTGATTTTCACAGACTATTGACTCAACTACACGATAAAACATAAATGTAACTTACCTGGCTGTGAATACGATACTGAAATTAAATGTCACTGAATCAGTATCCCCAAAACAGCTACACTAGCTATATTAAATATCAGTTATGTACAAGCTTTTCTCACAATTAACCTAAGCTTTCTGCTCATTTCTATTATTTTAGAGCTTGCCTACAGACAAAAAAAAATCAAAGCTTCAGGAGATGAAATATGCTGTATGAAAAATCTTATATCTTTTAAATGACCCTGGAAGGAACTCTAAGTGTCATGGTGCTCAGTTGTTTGTATTTTGTCACCTAGTCTTAAAAGGATTTCATTTCATTAAGCAAATTCATTTTGTTAGTGAACATTTTGTTAAAGACAATGGGCCAGATCCTCAGCAAGTATAAACTGGCATCTCTCCATTTACTTAAATGGGAATACACAGATTTACCTCAGTTGAAGATCCAGGCAAAAGGGCCTATTTCTGATCACACTTAATGGCTACACACGTGAATAAAACCAGTGTGGCTACAATGGAGTTACTTGTAATTTATATAGGTGATTTGCTTCACTGGGCTTGCACAAAAATTGTGCCATTAATAAATCTGACCCAACACATAGTTTTGCTGTCCTGTTGCCTGATATACTTCAAGGGGACACAAGACTTCACATGGGAGGTAAGGTAATGTCCATTTATATTCAAAGAGCTGAATCAAATAATGGAAACTTCAAGGCAGGAAAAACATGACATTCTGATGAATGACTCACCAAAGCTCAGTTCAGATTTATATTTACCAAAGGAACATTTGACAGTTCATTGGTGTACTGGGAAGAAAAATAAAGACACACCTGATGGGATTATCTTTTACTGAAGTATTTTAAGCAAATAAAAAAAACAATGGTGCTTTCTAATAGGTAGGAAAGGTAAAGTACAGGTGAGTTTGTTTAAAAAAAGTCCTCTGTGTTTGGAAAGTGTGAAAGCAACTCAAAACACAGTGCTTGGTTTCGTAATACAGCAGAAGTCTTAAAACACACAAGATAAAGGGTGTGTGACTTGTAAGTTCCTAAGCCATCTGAAGCATAAGTTAATGATTTGCAATGTAACTTGTGCTCCTAAATCCCTTTGGCACTTCAAAAATCTCACCCAGAATATTTTTCCAGATCAGCCAGCTACAATTTTTTTATTCCACTGTGATTTTTTTTATTCTTTAGCTTATAACAGAGTAAGGTAGGTTTTGGTTGCACTTCACTGTATTATAATATTCTGTTCAGATGCAAAGAAAACTTATTCCTTGAATGAGCCTTCCACTGGGAACCACACAGTTCTTGCTAACAACTGACAGTGCTTTTCTATTCCCAAACTGCCTTATATGCCGTACATTTAGGTATATTAAAGTGTAGAAGCCGTACCTTACGTTTCAATCATTAATATAAATCTGCCACTTACGCTGAGCTTTACTTTATAAGCCATTACATAAAAAATGGAATTTAAATGGGAATAAAATTCAGTACAATAGTCTGTTTTTTCTAAAGTCCTATTCAACAAGCACAGCCATAATGTATGATATACACAAGGAAAATTGAAAATCAAGTTCAGAACACAAAATAAGATAATAAATTTGCAGCTGTTTTTGTGTCTGCATAAAAGTGTTCTAATAAGCCTAGGAACTGAGTTAAATGCTTTCATTTATAAGTGCAAGTAAAAGCCATGCCACATTTGAGACTTCTGCTGGGCAGCAATTTCTCCTCCTCCCTCTTTTCCCCTTTAAAATTTTAAATACTGCATAGGAACCATTTGCCCTGTTAGGTTCCCATAGTTAGGACCAAACCCTTTTCAGAGGAATTTTGGCACCTTATTAATTAGTTGGTTATGAGAAGGAGCTGCATTCTTTCAGTGACTCCTATTTGGCCATCAGTAAAGTGTGATCCTATAATAAATTTCCATCAAGCAAACTATTTCTGGTAATTCCCCCTAATTAACACCAGACTGCTAATAATAAATTAGGCCCTACGTGTTTCTGATATAACCAAGATCTTGTCTGAGCACAAGAAATTAACCAATGCCCCAAGAAAGTAAAACACAAACCTATACTAAGCTTTTGCTGGTAAAAGGATTTATATGCAATTTTGTGAGAAAACCTTTGAAGATCTTACCCAGGGCATTTTGATCGGCAAACGTTTTGAGTGACAGAGAGACTTGTTCTGGGTTGAGCTGTGAAAGGGGATTTATTGTGAAAACACGCTGTTGAGTTTTTAGCCTATAAATCTTACACTAGATTACAGTTTCTTAATGAATGAATGACAGATCTCTTATTTTTGTCGGTGCATTTTAATGTTCAATGATGTTGTGATTGATAGAAACCAAACCTCTCCCATTAAAATGTCAAATTGAGACTTGATGCCTTTAAGAGTTTGGCTTCTGGAGTTTAATATACTGTTTGCAAATAGACTTGCATTTGTCTTATTCATAGCCTACACACTGCAGCAGAGACAAAATTCCTGTAAAGTTGCATCTAAGTTTTATATAGCCATGTGCAGTATTTTTTCTGCTTGTACAAATAAAGACAGAAAACAACAGTGCAGTTGCCTATTTAAGAGCTATCCAGCTCATGAGAATCTTATGAGGCTGCTTTATCATGAAGCAATTGACCATGTTACAGTAGATGGTTAAGTATCCCTAGGTGAAAGCAGAGAATGCTTTGTACCAAGGCTAAATACAGTATCAGATAATGCTCGTCATGGGAGATAGTATTGCTATGAAAAGCCTCAACCTAGGGAAAAATGCCAAACACACTTGCAAATGCACTGCAAGATATTTTACTCTGGCCAGTATTTTGAAATAAAGAATGTTCAGTTAATAGGAATAGGGTAGTGATATTGTTCTGGGCTACATTTCTGCTTCTCTTGTGTGACCTTTAAAAATATCCGAAGACAAAAAATAACAACCCATCAAAATAAATACAACTCCAAAGCTGTTTATTAATACGTGTACATCATGATACTGCTTTGCAGACTCTGCTTTTCATACATCTTTGTTTAGAATCAAAACTGGTAACAGGAACAGAATTTTGTCTTATTAAATTTGCAAATGTGAAGTCAAAAGTAGAAGCCAAAGCATAAAGAAAGCAAGCAAGCCAGCAAATCACAAGGTTTCTTTAACTAATTTTTTTTTAAACAAAACAAGGCAAAAACATGGAGGTTTGAGCAATTGTAATCTGTGAATGCAAGTATTTTCCCTTTACTGCTGTTTACAAAGCCATTCATATTAATAGAAAATGCTATTATTTCAGCAAACAAGCAGGTAAAGACTACTGAATGGATTGAGACATATTGCACCCACTACCCAGCAATTACCTTTAAAATGGTGATAATGTTCTATTAAGCATTCAATATTATATTTACAGATAAAGCTGTATGCTTGATGTAACTGAACTTGGAAAAGTCTGCCAGCATGGTTCAATTATGCAACCCTAAACCCACTTTCACCTCAAAAAACATTTAAATTCAGTCCTGCCCTCCAAGGGGCATATTTTGAGAAATCTCTTACAGAGCAGGCAGTAAAAAGCACAGTTGCTGATTTTCTAAGTTATAATGTAGTTTCTGATACGTCTGCTATGTTCTATAAGGCAGGATTGACTGTAGGCAATTCTAACCTTTGCTCAAAAGCAGAACACTGTTTGCTGAGGATATCCCACATGAAAAATACTTTTGGAAGTTGTAAAGTTCCCAGTTGAACTACATCAAGCCTGTATCCCCCCCCCCCCCCCACACCGCAAAAAAAAGACACCTAAAAATTCTGGAAGTAAATAAGCAAGGCTTCCTTAAAAGTGAAATAAAAAAAAAGATACCAATATGGAATATTCCTAACCAAAATAATAAATATTCAGTGAGAGATCGTGCCCTACTAGAATCTCACCTCTTAAAAACATTAATAGTCATATAGTTCTTTTGTGTGTGCTTGTTTATATAACTTGTTTTCATCATTTAATATTAATTACTTAACAGTGACTTTAGGTTAGAAGCGTGTGTGTGTGTGTGGGTGCGTGTACACAACACAAATAGACAAAGCACAAATTAAAGGATAAAATTGCTGCATAACACAGCAGTATTAGCTCCTTCCAGACTGTGGGTCTAGAATTTCTTAGCAACTGGGAAATTCCAAATCCTGGTCCACAAAGGGGGGTGGGTGGGACGTTAAGAAGAATCACTACAATAAATGTTTAATGTGAGTTAACTGCAGTATAATTCCAAGCGGGGGTGGGGGATGGGAATCTATTGAAATTTTTCATCTCTCCTCCTCTAAAATATAGACTTTCACCTGCAGAAACGACAGTACATTTTAAACCTGTCTGTATCCACCCTCTTCCCAAACACGTGATGTGTACAGTATCGTTACCGGAAGTATTTATCTGAGCTCCAGCTCTCCAGATTCTAGTTGTTTCAAAAGCAGCATCAATCCTACTAAAATTATTTTCTGAGCCTTAAAAATTGCCCAATCTGTTTCCCCCTCTGGTGTTTTAGTCCAATCCACCAATATCTAGAAAACAGTCAATATTTTAAGCTGCTTTACAACATGGCCTCCAAACTACTGGAAGTTAAAGTGTAGTACTATTGAGTACCCTCAGATGCAATTTCACACCCTGACTTTTGTTGGCTAGCATTTTGGTGGTATGTAACACATTTTGAAGAGTAGTGTCCCATGTGTTTTCTCCAGTGGCTCAAAGGGCATCTTTTAGATACCTATTTTCTAGCAGAGGAGCAATTCCACCATTTGGTGGCCATGTAAAAATCTCTGCAATGCCCTTTGCAGATCTGCTCAATACTTGATTACCAAAGACAAAAACTCCATATAAACATAGCCTGGGCTTACAGAATATGGTTATCACAGCAAAGATTTCATGCATTACTTATGACACAAATACCCCAATTCTCAACTTTGATTGCATTCCTTTAAAAAAAATTCATTCCTATAAAATGGTGTGTGCGCGCGCGCGTGTGTGTGTAGATAGATAGACAGACAGACATACACCCACACACATTTACCTCGATAGAACGCTGTCCTCAGGAGCCAAAAAATCTTACCGTGGTATAGGTGAAACCGCGTTACATGGAACTTGCTTTGATCCACCGGAGTGCACAGCCCTGCCCCCCCAGAGCGCTGCTTTACCGCATTATATCTGAATTCATGTTATATTGGGTCGCGTTATATCGAGGTAGAGGGGTGTGTATGTGTATATCTATATATCTCAAACCTGCCCTTCCCCCCGCCACACACTTCCCCCGCCACCCCGAATACCAGCAAAAGCAAGTTTCATTTTATCAGGTCTCTAGATCTGTAAGCCTCATTTCTGATATTTAAACAAAAATAACTTTGGCCATAAAAAAAAAATCATGAGATCAATACAGTAATATGCTTTGAGGTGTGTATTTTTAGACTCAATTTACTCTTGGTATACAGATCACCCTCCTTCTCTTTTTACTGATTCAAAAATGTTCACTGATAAATACTCTCAACATTCATATGTAAAAAGCCAAAAAAGTTCTCACTTTTCTCTCCATTTCCTAAAATCTTGTATAAATATTTTATTGGCCTATTGAAAATGGACATTAATGAAATTCAACCTTTTCCATTCCTTATGTTTGTTAACTATATGTGGCCTAAGCTTCAGAAGTTCACTGAGTGAGCATGCTTCTTGCACAGTGGCTTATCCTTTTTGGAGAAGAACGTCTGACCCTCCAAACTGTCACAACATACCTGAAATAGGATTGGGAAAAAAACAAATCACTCCGTGAATTATTCTGAATGTGAAATAATAATCACATGTTATTGATGCACACAATCATGGAATAAAGATTATTATCCATTGTTTAGGAACATGCTTTGTGGGTGGGATATTAAAAAAGTGACAGTGTTGGTCTAAACTTGTTCCCATTTAAGTCAATGGGAACTTTCTGATTGACTTCAGTAAGAGCAGAATTAGGACAATGCTGAGCACTTTTAAAAATCCCATCCTTATTGTTACTTTTCCTGTTCATGCAATACAAGCAAAAATGATAGATGGAGATATGCTTTCATTTCAGCTACAATATGTTTGACATGTTGTCTCAATACATTTATCTTTGGAATACAAAGAAGGGACATCAACGTTTATTTGTAACAGTGTTCAAAGAAGAATAAAACTCCTAAAGGTTAACTTAACTGAAGCAGAAATTTCAATATATAAACGATCAGCACAGTATAAAGCAGAACATTAAAGAAAATGAGACAGAGGCATCCGATTTTTAGCCAATACATGATGATCCATACTGGGGGTATTATTACAGGAGAATGCAGTAAAACAGTGAGTTGTAAACTCGTCTATCTGAGTTAAAAAACCTCCTGTATATATGAAACTGTGAAGACAAACAATACCCTTACCATTTTAGAAATAGGACATCTTCCTTTATGGACTTTTAATGCTATATTCAAGGAGGGTCGACATTAAGGGTTAAATGCTAGTACACATGACCATGATCCAGGCCAAAAGATCTCGAAGAGTGCCAAAATACCACAATAGCAACACACCTTCCAAACAACCGTGAAAGTACCTTTTGTTTGAGTTAGGAGGATTAAGTGACATTTTAGCTGTTACTCCCACATTGCTCAGGTTAGCACAAGCACTGCTGCCACTGATTTGTTTAAAATGCGGAATAATTTTACTTACCGAGCACACAAAGCAGGTGTCATGCCAGGTGTGGCCCAGGGCTTCAAGAAACCTGTCTCCAGCTTCAATGGGGAATTCACAGCCATAGCACATGGTACCAAAGAGGGCGTAGTAATCTGTACCACAGAAAGTATGAAGCATGAGTGGAAATGCAAGAATTTCCTTTAGAAATCATTTTGTTTTTCAAAGAGAGGCTACTGTGTTTATATTACTACCTGCCAAGTTCCAGGACTAAGCATTCAGGGGATGGATAAACTAAATAGGGGCCTGAGAGACATAAAATACCTTTCCTCTCACCAGCTCATGCTCACTCCCTTTCCTTTTTATTTCTCCATCTTTCCCTCTTCATCTCTCTTTTCTTCCTTCTCAGAGAGAGAGAGTGTGTGTGTGTAGGGGGGGGAGTTGGTAAAAACATCAAATAGTACAGTGCTTCTCCGTCTCACAGGACCTGTAAATCTTGACTGTGACCGTCGCGTCACAAGCATATTGCTTCAATGCATCTGTCATGCTTAAAATAGACAAAGCCCTGTTTAACTTGGCTCCTGCTTACAATGTCAAAAAGTTGCAGGCTTTCCTTCGGCAGAAAGAGAGCAGTAGCAGAGGCAGAATGGAAGGCTTCAGCTTTCTTTCCCTTTCACCCTCCAGAAACTGTGGTGTAACAGTTTCTTCTATGCAGTGTTCTTCACACAGAAGTATTTGAAAGTGCTCTTATGTTCAGCAAGTTAATACCGACTGCTCAGCCAATCCCTCAGTTTAACACCTCATTAGAAACCCAGTATTTTTACTACATTGCACTGTCACCCCTAGTCCTGACAGTAGTACCTGCAGCCTCAGCATGTGTCAAAGCTAACAACCTTGTGGCTCATAATTAAGATTACTACCAAATGTGTCATACTGATAGTAATGGCATTGTGTTCCAATATCTATCTGCCTGTAGTTCAAAAGAGTGAGCATTTGATCTGGGAAGGCTTGTAAAGTAGCACAAATCAATGCATTGCGTAACATGGAGGATCACTTGATAGTAGGAGCAAGAATTCAATATTAGCAGAACAAATGCGGTCATGAATTCTCCACCTCGAAGTGAGTTACTGATTACTTTAATACTAGTTTTGATCATTCTATTTAGAGACTGTCAAAGTGTTTCTAAGTTTAAGGATTTCAGACTCCCAGAGGATGACATTTCACAACACTGTTATACTTGACAAGACTACTCATCTGTCAATACTCTACTCCTTAGGATACTCCCATGATTCAACAGGAGCAAGATGCTACAATACTTCTGACACTTATGGGGAGACTAGTGTGTAATCCTCTCCTCCACATCACCAAATCAACCCTGGCAGCAGAGTTTTTGATGATCTTCCTCTGCCATGCTGACCTTTATCTCCCCTTCACTGTTTTTATATCATTCCAAACAACTCTGCCACCAGCTAGAGCTGAAGTGTTGGCTCCAGTGAAATCAAGGAGAGTTTTGCCATTACTTGAGTGGAGACAAGGTTCACCCCAGGTCTCTTCCCAATCAATCAATCTGCTTTTCACTCTCTCCTGCCCAAGCTACTCACCCAAATGCTCCTATTAGTGAAATCACACTGTACATTACGGAGGGCGAGGGGGGAATACCATGAAAAGGTCCCATTGACAGGGGTGAAAGCTGGTACAGGCCAGTACTCCGTACCGGTAAGAACCTGCACCAGCCCATACCCAGCTGCCACAGCAAAGGATTGTCCTTAAGCGCTGCCGCAGTAGTGCTTTAACACTGCTGCCCCTTCCCCCGCCCCTCCCCTGTCGGCAGCCCCGATGGTAGGGTCCATACTGGCAGAGCCGCCAATGGGAGGGAAGAGGCAGGGACATTAAAGCACTGCTATGGCGGTACTTGAAGCACGGTCCTTTGCTGCAGCAGCGCTTTAATGTTGCTGTACCCCCCTATTGGCGGGGTCGCTGATTGGGGGGGGGGGGCGCAGCAATGTTAAAGCGCTGCTGCAGCAAAGGACCGTGCAGTGTTTTAATGTCCCTGCCTCTTTTGCACACCCCCCCCAGCTGCTGACGGGCGGGGGGGGGGAACCAAAGGGAGCAGCTGCCCTGGGGCCGGCAATTTAAAAGGGCGGCATCCGGAGCTCTGGGCCCTTTAAATTAACACAGGAGCCCCGGAGGGGGGAGGGGCGTGGGCCAAGGGCTGGTTGGGGGATGCTGACCCCTAGCCCTGCCCCTTCCGGGGGCCAGAGCCACCCCCCGTACTGATAAGTGTCCTCAGTTACTTTCACCTCTGCCCACTGAGGATATTTCCAATATGGATTTAAATACTATGCAAGAAAAAGACACACAACATTGAACCTTTTGTCGATTTCTTTCACATTTTGTGAATGTTTATTATAAATACCAGCCAGTTCTTTCCTAGAGGGGGAAATCAATGTGGAAAGTTTTAAACAAACTAGGAAAGCAAAGAAAATAAACAAAATTATTCACTCCTTCAAGGAAATGGTTTGGCTGAAAATGTGAAAAAAGGACGTTCAAAGAAGACTGTTTTTCACATTAATACTTGTCTTTAGATTTTCAAGAGCTATAATCAAATCACTGTATTTTTATTCCTACTCGCCTTTTTGATCTTAAGCTTGTGTTCTACAGATGTTATTCTTGATCCTGCAAAACACTTCTTCCTGCGCAGATAACTTACTACCAGAATTGCCTTCAGTAGGACTACTCATAGTAACACACACTATTTCCCATATTATTTGCTCGTTGAATCCCTGTTTCAAGGGAATGAAGAGATAACGATTCTCATAAAAACCAACACGAAAACCTCTTTAGAATTAGCATTTTGTTGTGCTATCTATACCTACATCTGGGAACTTAGCAAGAATAGCAAATAACTGAAACTACGACAAAGAGCCTATTCCTAATGAAGTCAGTGGCCAAATTCCAACTGACTTCACTGTGGCAAAATCCAGCCCCAGATTCAAAGGTGCTAGTTCGTTAGATAAGCTGATATAAATACATTGTTATGAGAACTAGTTGGAAAGCTTCTGTCAAAGCGAAATGGTTTGTTTTACCGAAAACGTTGGTGGTTTTGTCACTGCTCACCTGTCTCACAATAGGGATCTCCATCTTCCAAATGGAAGACATTATTGCGAATGGGATTATGGCAGGCCACACATACGAAACAGGAAACATGCCAGGTTTGTTTCAAAGCATTGATTACTTCCTGATGGGATAAGAAAAAGAGGTATTAATAAGTGATGTTGATACGATGAGTGAATAGAGGTGATCATGTTCTGTACTATTGTAAAAAACACTTTGTTTTCATGCTTTCTCTGCAACGTTACTTGAGGATCTTATTAAACAAATTAACATGAGCATTATTTTTTGCTGACATGCATTATAAACTGCTGCATTTTTAATAAATGTGTGTCACTCTGTTCATCTCTGATGAAGAACTGTTTAAATTATCATCTCAATGTGTTATTTCAAGTCTTTGGCAGCTGTAAAAAATTAAAGCAACAAAAAACCCCAAAGCCAAGATCAATTTGGTTACTCCATCGTTTCAGGGATACGCGCAGTACTCTGGAGGACATATGCAGAGCTGAAGTTCAACAAGCTTAACAATACCCTGGCCCCCTGCTAGGGTCCCCAAACAGATTTTGAGACAGATTCGGTCACCCTTATTCATGCTGAGTAGCACCTTACTGTGTGAGTAGTCCCACTGATTTCAGACAAATATAAATTAATATTCGTGAAGATAAGGAAAAGTTCATCAGAGGACATCACAAATGACATGACAATTTTGTTAGGTTTTGAAAGATGATGTAATGCCAAATGTGACTTGAAACTTGACTGCTAAAGCAATGAGATGTATGCTCAGCATTTCCAGCTACACTGGGGGACAGACTCTTATCTTTCTGGATCAAATGGTTGGAATTGGAAACTTTAGGCTGTGAGATGAGCAAGGGCTTTTCTACCTACCATACTAGAGGGAACATTTCAATATTTTATCTTATGCCTAGTGCCAGACAAATGACATGTTCTGTAGTACTCAGCTAGGCATAATCATTTTTACATATTTTACAATTATTTCATTAATTCTGTGAAAAACCACTAATAAAATATCCTTTCACTTAAAACAATTGAAGAACTGCAGCAGTTACTGATGGGCAACTTAGAGAGAGAAGATTAACTCCAAAGAGGCAAAGCCAGAAGAAAGGCCTGGGGTCCAGGTTTCTGGCAAGGGGGAGGCTGCAATGTCTGTCTTCAAACAGTGCTGGAGATAAACTGGTAATGTCCATTATTGGCATGGGACTAGAATATAGAACTGCAGCCTATCTGTATGTGATGACAGCTGTAGTGGTGCTACAGAGTGCATCTTCAGGAGGAGAACTTGGCTACAAAAAGGGGGTTTCAGAGTTCTAGAAGGGACATGTGAGATGCCCTGCAAGTTAAAAAAAAGCTTAACAATCTGCAATAAAGTGTTCCCTAACAGCAACTATTCTCATTACAAAAATGAGGAGAAAAAGTTGTGGTTAATATTTACCTTTAAAAAAAACCAACTAATTTAAACCATGCACACACAGTTTGATTAACTTACTCCAAGTATCTTCCTCTGGCATCGAGAACATTCAGGGGCAAAGAACTTCTCATAGCAGATCTCGCAATAGAGAGCGCCCTTCTCTTCCACAAACCCAATGTAGGCCATAGAGGTTCTGCAGTGAGCACAGTTAAACTCCTCTGGATGCCAGGATTTCCCCAATGCCACCAGGAAAGGTCCCCTGGTTAAAGGAGAAGGGACTAGTTTAGCCAATGCAGTGCAACTGCAGGGGGCAACACTGACAACTGTAAACGCCTATCCAAATTACTCATGTAACGTTAGTACAAACTACAAACCTTTACTGGTTGACATCTCTTAACCACTACAATCGCCAATAAAACGCTGAATAATTCTGTGCCAGTTTCAGTATATTCCAATAATGCCTGGGATGATCTTTGTTCACAACAAACACTAATGGCTTTAAATTTCACATCTTATTCTGAACTCCATTAGATATAGTGCCATAACACTGAAGTGATTGCTAGAAAAAAGGTTACTATTTTATAAGATCTCATTATGTTCCAAACTATTTCTATCCAGAGCAAAACATATTTAATTTAAAATTAGTATATCAACTTTTTTTCAGTACATATCTGTATCAAGGTTACAAGGTTAAAATGGATTTGACTCCACAAAGAAGTCAAGACAGATACAATCAGTTTCTCAAGAGACAAAAATACAATAAGTTTCCT
Source organism: Mauremys reevesii (assembly GCF_016161935.1). NCBI lineage: Eukaryota > Metazoa > Chordata > Testudines > Geoemydidae > Mauremys > Mauremys reevesii. The sequence goes on along the minus strand of NC_052627.1, from coordinate 25,552,530 downwards.
TATTCTGAGAGTCTGTTGAAGTGATGAACCACTCCAGGTGAGAGAGAGCAGTTTTCTCCAGCAGCCAATTATGGCAAGAACATTTTGCATCCAGAAGGGGAAAAGTCAAGCCATTATCATTTGAGAAATGCAAAAGTACTTGTAAAATATTCATTTGGATAAGTCAGTTATGCTTTTGGACAAAAGAACCCAGTCTACAAGCAAGATAATTTTTGCCAGAATATACTTATAAAGCTCTCCCTTACATAGTTACATGTATATTCATTTTGAAACATATTTAAAGAGGTTAATTTCTATCATTATTTATTTTGATACTCACACAAATTTGTTTTAGCAAAGATAGGGTTTTGATTTGAAACTAAGTTCAAACCATATGCAAACTTTGAGGAAATCTGGATCTGGAACAAAACTTTGTGGTTTAGGCTCATCTATCTCTCAGCATACCTTTATTTTCTGCAACCCTGAAAGATTATTGTGTACCTTGCTGCCGCACTTAACCTAGTTCTGACCATGCTCAATATACAGCACTCTGTCCTGCACCAAAACTTAAAACAAACAACAACCCCACAGCACAATGTAAATGAGAACCACAATGATTCCCAATATTAAAAGGCATTAAGGAAGGAATAGAACATTTTTTGTATAAAATGGCAAGATTTTCTTACCAACGAAGTAATTAGGGAAGGTAGGGAGAACAATGGGGATGAATTCTTCCAACTAGCTTGCTAGGGTAGGGTATCTGCAGGATGGGAAGACAACTGGGCAGTAGAACGTGGGGAAATGCATCGAAAGAAGCTGTGGATAATTCTTTTCATTTGCCTCACTTATTTGTTTTCTTGATGGAACACAAACAGGAGAGGAGAGCAAAGGAAATGTGACTAAAGTATATTTAAAATGGCTCATGGATCATCTTGAAAAAGGAACAACATTTATTTAAATTTACAAAGCTATTGCCTGACTATATTTGACCACTGGAGAAATAGGAACAATTTTCCAAACATTGTTTCCATTGAACCTGGAAGACAAAATTAGTGTAGTCATCAAACTCCAGACTCCCTTGTGGATGCCTAAATAGTGCAAACGCTGACCTAACCTAACCTGATACCCTTCAGCCTCTGTACAAGCACCTTTTTACATCAATGCCCTTTCAGTTATGTATAGATCAAACAATACAAGTTCTTGTGTACAACAAAGTGCTCTCTTCTCACAGTGTCAGCACAGGCTAATTTAACGCATTCATTAACACAGGACTGACACTGAAGAGGTTCTTCTAGCTCCAGTAGGATCAAGTTTCTGTTTGTCTGTACTAAAATGATAGGCTTGGATAGTTGCAAAGTGGAAGGAAAGTATTCTAATAAAAGCAGGAGAGGGACCTCAACATCTGTTATATTTAGCTCTCCACAGTTTTGACATTTTTTAGACTAACCATTCCAGATAGTGTGCTGGAATCCAGGTGGACAGGAAATGGTATAAAATTGTATCTAAGCAGTTTTCCCTCCCAACAGGCCCAAGACAAATATGGTAGCATGCTGCACAGTGTCTCTTAGGATTCAAGTGTTTCCATCACTATGCTTGTACTCGCTATATATGTATGTTCAGAAACATGCCTTTAAAAAAAAAAACCCAAAACCATACTTTTCACTGGGTCACTGTTTAAACATGTTAGAAGTTTAATCACACCCAAAACCCTAAAAAGAAAACCCCAAAGGACAGAAAAAATAATAATTGCAAAGTAGACAAAGATGTGATATTCAGAATTTTGGAGGCATTCCTGATCTTTGCATGGATTAAATTGTTTAATCAAAAACAACTGAGAGCTTGCAGTAATGAAAGGCATTAATTTACCACTGGACCTAAAAGAGAGTTATAACTGCAAGAGGTCTAATTTTGTAGGTCGTATTTATTATAAAACCATCACCCACTCCATCATGAAAATCAAGAGCAATCCCACAAGCCACAGTTTGCTTTGAGTGAGCCCTCCTTATAGGCCATTTTGAGGAGCTAAGGACTTCAGGCCCCATTTTCAAACTTGACTGTGCAGACTAGGTGTGCAAACCCTGCAGCTGGAGGTAGAAATGTATGCTCAGCCAACTATTTACTCGTTCGGCACCCTGCAAGGATCACTGCATGTGCAAAGTAGGCAGCCACTTTTATACTGCTTATAAGTAAGCAGTATAAAAGTATACTATACGTAAGCACTATAAAAAGGAGAAGTAAAGGCTTACCAGAAAATAAGCACTATTTTGACACTATAACTAGATACAACGGTGTCAGTATATTCATGGGGTGCACCAACTGTATCCATCTAGGTGATCAATGTGCGTTGTACTGCACTATCAAGCCAACAGAGGAATTTAGTGGTGGGGAGATGGAAAGGATTGTCACATCTACTCAGTTGGTCAATCGCTTGATAGTTAACAGACTGGCCGTCCAAAAAACATAAGAAACGTTTCTTCTTTTCCAGTCGCTGGCGAACCCCATGATATGTATTTTCTCATATATAAGAAACCAACAAAAATGAATTTTGCCCCTTGCCCCTTCAAAATAATTCAACTCTGAAAATAGATCTTAAAAATAAATCTTGTCACACACACCCAAGAATATATTATTAGTGGAGACCCAGGGGATACAAATTTGGATTTCCAGGTGACAGCCAGTTCAGCATCTTGATATTAAGAGACTTGCTGAGTTCCTGAAGTCCTTGGGAGCTATCAATTAAAAGTCTGTTGGAGCCTCATTACAAATATTACATAGGTATTTTAAACAGAAAATATAGCTTGTGTATGGTTTGGATACTTTTATGCAAAGAAAGAAAAGTTTATCTAATGAAACCTTGGAAAATGTTGAAGTCTGTGGAAGATAAACATATCAATAATTAAGAGAATAAATTAAAAAGTTATAAGATGTCTCAATTTTTTTGGCTTGACAAGCCATGGTTACTCTATGCCTTAGTGTAAAGTAAAAGACGGTTACTCACCTGTAGTAACTGGTGTTCTTCGAGATGTGTTGCTCCAATCCATTCCAGTTAGGTGTGCGCGCCGCGCGCGGCGTGCACGAACTTTTTTTCCTTTAGCAACCCGGGCCGGCCGGGCGCCGCTCCTGGGTGGCGCCGCGCGCTGGCTTATAATATATACCCCCCCCGCCCGGCCCCTCCTTCTCAGTTCCTTCTCGCCGACGGTGGGAGGGAGGGGAAGGAGGCGGGTCTGAACGGGATTGGCAGCACACCAGAAGTGACCAGTTAGTGTGAGTAGGTTTCTTCTTCTTTTTCTTCTTGCCAGTTTGCATTCCAATGTTCAGGTAGCACCTTACCTACCGGGGTGGTGGTGAGGTGTTAGGAGAGCGAGGTGTAAAAAAACCGGCCGAGCTGCGGCGGCGTGGCTGCACTGCACCTGCGCTGGTGCGGCGGGGAGGGTGTGAAGGAAGGTGGACCAGGTAACCGCAGACATGGCTCATGGGGATGGGACGGGGGGGCGGCGGCGGCGCGGGCGGCGCGAGCAGAGGCGGTGAGTGAGCGGTGAGTGGTCGGCATGAGCTCGTACGCTGGGTCTCGTAGCGCATGACCGGATGCATTGGGTCACCCAGGAGGCAATGCGTGGGTAGAGACGTGCTCTCGCGCGATCATCGATCAGCGGGGCGAAGAGCGTGGTGGAAAAGTCGCGCCCGTCGGGCGCCGAGTCGATGTCAGCGCCCGGTGGGGGGGGGAGGGGTGGTTGCGCGGGAAGAGGGGCGGGAAGGGAAGAAGAAGAGGGGAAAAGAGGTGGAGGGAGAGGTGGAAGGCGAGTGGGGCGGCAGGTGAAGGCCGGGTGGGTATAGAAGGTGCACCGGCCCACCGTGGAGACGTGTATGGGGAGAGCCTCCACCGTAGCTTCCAGTAGCTCCAGCTCTCTCTCGGAGGAGGGGCAAGGCCGAGGGGGAAGGAGGTAGAGGAGGGAGAGGGTGGCCATAGTGGCCCCGTGGTCGGGGGAGGACAGGGGCCAGGGTGAGTCTGGCCAGGGGCAGTTCAGGCAGCCGGCGGGCGGGCAGGGCGCGGAGGGCGGTTCAGGAGGCCCGAAAAGGAAGCGGGAGACCATCAGATTGCAGGCCAAGGTCCGACCCTCTCTGGACCCGGACTAAAGGGACGGACGCTGGAACCCCTGGACTCTCAAGGCAGCAGGGTAGTGATGGGTACCTGGGTACCACGAGTAAGGGTAGTAGTGCAGGATGGTGAGCCCGCGAGACGGTTGAGCCATTTTGGCATGTGCATTAGGCTCAGTATGAATTTGCGATATTTTTGCTGCAGGACCTGCTGTGTTTCTGCTTTGCAAGCAGGAGACACTGTAGCAGGACCTGCTGCAAGGGGAGCCTCTCAGGAGAGGTCAGATGGAGAGACAGAGATGGAGTGGGCAGATTGGGAGAGAGAGGGGTGATTGGATGAGAGGTGAGCAGCAGCACAAGAGCTGGGCAGTGATGGGGAGAGCAGGGGCTAGGCTCGAGAGCAGCTGGCCACCAACCTGCGAGTGCAGCCACGCAGGGAGCCAGGCCATGAGAGTGCAGGAGGGAGGCATAGAGAGAGCTCTTGCCAGCGGAGGAGCAGAAGGAGCATAGATAGGAGGAGAGGAAGCAGGGCGGAGCCGGCGCCTGCCAGAGGCAGAGCCCCCCGTGAGAAGGAGACGACTGGGAGTGCCTTCTTGTCGAAGACTGGGGGAGAGGTCGCCCTGGAAACCCCCCCTCTGGAAAACTCCGTGTACGCGAGAGGATCGGAGGAGTGATCAAGAAAGGACCTGGAGGAGGGATCGAGCAGCTCGTGAAAAACCAGTGCTCAGAGGCCCAGGGGAATGGGAGCACTCCCCGCCCAGAGGGCCGCCAGAAGTGAATGAGAGGGGTCAGCGTTCCCGCAGGAGGGAGTTCCTTGGCTAGCCCTGTTGCACCTGTGCTGAAGCCCTGGTGTGGTAGCAAGCAGCTGGGCTGACTGCGGATCCGAGAAGCGCGAGGCGTGGGGCAGCAGGGCGCGCGGGCGCCCGGGAGAAGGCAGGAGAGGTGAGGCGCGGACCCGAGGTGAGAGTGAACGGCGGGCCAGGGGCAAGAGGTCCGCCGAGGCCGCCCCCAGACGATCGAGGTCAGCGTCAGCGGCGGGCGAAGAGGTGGTCCTCGCGACAGCGGCGGGGTGCGAGGGGCGGTCACGCAGCGGAAGACTCGAGCCAGCGCTCGCGGGACCGTGGAGGGTGGGTCGGTGGCGTGCGCGCACGGACACCGCCCGGCCGAGCCAGGACGTGCGGGAGTGCCATGTGTGGGAGTGGCGACGACCGTGACATATGTGGAGGACCGAGGAGGTGGAGGCATGACCGTGAGGCCGTCGCGACCGCCCGGACCCCAGCGAGCGATGAGGGACACCAATCCGCGCTGTGCGGAGAGGGGGGCAGGTCAGCGCCACCGAGGAGTCGAGGATCGCGCTGAATTCCACACCTGTCTGGGAGCAGGGCAGCTGGCCCCCACAAAGCAGTCCATCATGCAGAAAGAGGACAGAGGACACCATCCACTCGCTGCGTCGCAGTACCCCTGCGACTGCCCGAATCAACCAGTCGTCCTCAGATAGGGGTAGATATGGATCTCGGGCGCCCTGGGCTGCTGCTAACACTGGCATGCACGAAGTAAACACCGGCGCGCCGGTGGCGGTAAATGTAACACGGAAACTAGTGCCCTCGGGTTTGGGGACAGGAAACCAAAGCCGGATCAAGGAGGGAAAGGGTGTGGGAAGGAAGCCAGCTTCATGCAATTGGGCAAGGAGGTTCCAGAGTCGAGGTGGCCATGGTGGCATGGGCGCTCCAGCAGGGATTTGTGAAGGAAATAGGGTCGAGAAATAGCAGGTGGGTTGTCAGGGGGCACTGCCTTCATTTACTCCTTTTATCTAGGGAAATAGTCTGAATAGAGGAGGATCTGGGGAATAGGAGAATAATCCCCTGCCTGGGGTCTGGGGCAGGAGAAGGAGGCACAAACACATGGAGGCTGGAGGACTAGATGGGTGACTGGGGCAGGGAGGAGAGGATGTGGAAGGGGTCGAAGGAGGGGAGGGGGGAGGGCGGGGGGGAAAACAAGAGAGGATGTTGGGGAGATGCACGCGAGGACCGAATTCGGACAGGCGGTCCATCAACAGGGGGCGGCCGAGGAGGCGGTTGGAGACTGGCGGGAAACGGAGGATGCGGCGCCGAGGGCGGTGCGGAAACAAGCCGGAGGATCAGGCGAGGTGCTGCGCCGCCCTCCACGAGGCCTGGGGCTGGCCCCGCCGGTGCGGGCCGGGCGCGCTGCTGCGGGAAGGTGATTTTGTCCTGTGCCCGGCGAGGTGCGAGACGCCGCGCTCTAGCCGCGCGTTGCAGGATCTTTTTGGCGAATAGAAGGAGAGTCAATGCCGTGAGCACGCCCAGCGTACGACACCCTTGTGAGTCTGTATCCATTGCACGACGAAGAGACGCGACATCGGGCCTGTCGCCGTGCAGGATTGCAGCCATGCCAGGCACGCGCTACGCACCCCTGTCGCTATTGCCCGCGCCCGTCGTCGCGCCGCGGCTAACGCCACGCTGGGCGAGGCTGGCCGCTGCCGAGCCACAGTGCGAATGATGGAGAAGATGGGATGGCTCTTTCGGGCGCATCTCGCCAGAACCAGGAGCGCAAAGATTCGATGTCGGCCAGAAGGATCTGTATTTTGCCAGGATTGTCAATGCAGCGGCCAGGCCCGCGTTTGCCAGATTTTGAAGCAGGCGCATCCGCGCAGGCCGCCCGCTGGCGCGAATTACGGGCCTGCGCACGCTCACCTCCATAGCGCGCATGGGCTTGGGGCGCGAGCCACCGCTCCCTGGGCCGGCCGGGATACTGCCGTGGCGGGCGGCGTCGTGACGGCCAGCGCCCGCCGCGCAAGTGGAGGACGCTGGGGCGGGCCAGCCGTGCCGCCCCGCGCCAGTGGGGGGGTCCTCATCCTGACCAGCGCGCCAGCCGTAGCGGACCTTTCCCAAGGGTTGGCCAGTCGGCAGTGCCACGGACCGACCAAGCCCACCGACTTAGCCACCAGCGTCCCCGAGGTGGTCCTCCTGAAGGGCCGCCTCCGCATCCTCCTGTCCCCGCCCAGTCAAGCCTGCGGGCCTGGGCGCCGGGGGGCGCGCGGGGCGCGAGGGCCCGCCTTGGCCGAGGGGAGAGGGAGGTCGAGCGCTCATCCAGGGCCACCTTGGCCGGGGGCAGGCTGGCCGGCGCCGCCAGGGCGCCCGGCGAGGAGCGGGCGGGAGATCGACCTCGGCCAGGGCGGGCACGGGAGGCGGGCACGGGGAGACGAGCTCGCGGCGGCACCGACCCGTGACCGCAGAGGCTGGATGCAATCTTGCGGGTGGCCGCCGCGTGAGCGGCGCGGAGAGAATCGGCACTGGGCCAGGCCCGGATGCCCTGCCCCAGCGGCCCGGATGGCGGGCCTGGCCGGGAGGCGGGGGAAGCCCGGACCCGGACGACGGCGGCCGCCGGCCGAGACGGGCAGGGGCGCGGACCGGTCGGGAGCCGATGGCGGCCGTGAGAGCCGAGGTCTGCGAGCCGGCTGCGGGAGCGTCCGACTCGGGAGCGAGGGACGCCGGGGGAGGAGTGCGGACGGGGCGGCGGACCGGACGCGGCGGTGCCGACCGGGCGCCGACGGGGAGCGAGGCGGAACGGGCCGGCGGGGGACGGCGCCCGGCCGATCGGTGGCGGCGAGTCGGGACGGCGACGAGACGGGGCGTACCGGACCGGGTGCCGGGGCGAGCGGCGGGCCGGCGACGCGAAAGCTGCGGGGCGCGGCTCGGGCCGGTGGGCGAGGCGAGCGGGCGGGCTGGAGCCGGTCGGCCGAGGAGTGGAGGCGGCGAGAGGACCGCCAGGGGCGGGGGAGCGCCCGCGGCGGGCCCGCTCGCGAAGGAGCGTGCCGGCACGGCGCGGGGCCGGAGGCTCGGTGGGCGCGCCTGGCTCGACCTCGCGCCCGGTCGGGGCGGGCGGGAGGCGCCACTCGCTCAACTCGGCGAGCGGCGGGCAAGGGCGGCCCAGCCTCGCGGAGCCGCCTGGGGGGCGGGCGGCAGCGGCCTCGACTGAGTCGCAGTGGCGCGCCGGCGAGGCTTTGGCGGAGGCAACGGCGCTGGGCGGCGGGTGGCGGGACGGGCTTGTGGCGCGGCGGTGGGCGTGCGGGCGCCTCGGAGGAGCCGGGCCTGTGTGCCGGCGGCGGGAGGTCGCGGGGCCTGGGTACGGGGCGGCGTGCGCCTGCGCCTGCTGGGGCGGCAGCGACGCGCGCCACGGTGGGGCGCCGCTGGTGGTCGCGCTTCCATAAGTCGCTGGCGGTGCGCCCGAACAGTGCGCCTGCGCTGTCCGTTGTCGTGCGTGGCAGCAGAGATTCCGCATTCGTGCGGGCACCCGATCGGCCCGAACAGATAACGGAGCGGCGTCGTGTGCGATGCGAGTCCCCAGGCAGGCACTGGGGCACACAGCTAGGCCCTTAGCCCGCATGGCATGAGCCCACGAGAGGGCGGGGGAAGGGAGGAAGCGAAACACTATACTAACTATACAAACCACACTGAACCAACTCTACAGTGCATTTTGGCTGCAAAACAGGTGTACAATGGAATGTCACTTGATCCTGCTCCTACCTTTTCATAGGTAATGCTGCCACTAAGGGCATGAACTGTAATTATGTTAAAACTTGAACTCCAAAAGCTATCACAATCTTCCAAAACCACTGTAGCGTGAGAATGTTGGGTGAACTCAGTATACTGATTACCGTACTGTCAGTTGATCTTGACATGAAATTATCCTTGTTCTTAAGAACTCTGTTGGCATTTGAAGATATGAAAGCTTGGCCTATAAAAAGCACCCGAATAATCTAAATTGACATACAACTGACTGTTGAAAGGCAGATAAATAGTGGTCAAACTGAAATATCATATGGTACAATTACTCCGTGCTACACCCACGTGCCATGTATGCGTGACTAGCCAGCTTTTCCTCTAATTAAAATAAATCCCAACAGCAATAAACTTAAAACTGAAAATGGCATGCAAATTGAACTGCAACTGCCATGTTTTTATTCCTGTCCAGAAGGCTGTTTAATCCAGCATCACAGGAACTAATCCTTCCACCAGAATACATGGCATTTATGTAAGAAATATTTAGCAGTAATGAAAGAGGAAGTTAGATTTGCAAGTCCCCTGCATACATGTAGGAAAACAGAATCCATCAGTTTAAGATGCATTATCATTCAATGGCTGCAAAGCACTATTTAAGTGTGGGGGTGGCATAGTTTTGCCCCCCCCCAACTCTACCTGACCCTTCTCTTCCCCTTCCAGGCACCCCCCTCCACCAGCAAACTGCTCTCCCCAGGCCCATTAGCCCCTACACCCCTCCCCTCCAAATTTGAGGGAGTGATGTTGCGACCGCCACTCAGATTAGGCCTGGCAGTCCCTCTGTTATGACAAATTTGAGTGACTGGTGTTGCAACCTGGCGTGCTGGGTCACAGTACCAATCAATTTATTAAGGCGGTATCTGCCACACAAAATCTACAAAAAGCAACAAAGAGTCCTGTGGCACCTTAAAGACTAACAGATGTATTGGAGCATAAGCTTTCGTGTGTGAATACCCACTTTGTCAGACGTGAATACCCACGAAAGCTTATGCTCCAATACATCTTTTTACAGATCCAGACTAACACGGATACCCCTCTGATACAAAATCTGTAGTAGGTGATGGTGTAAGTACTGTTGATCAGGGCATTTTTTTCTTGTGTGGACTACATCTTAACAGAGATTGTTTCACAGAGCACACATTCAGTTATGTAGCTCATCACCCATTTCATTTGTGATCAATCATCGTCCATATGGTAACTACAGCAACTTGTTACATACAAATTATTATTTGTCTTGCAGTAGTACCTAGGGGTCATAATCATGCACCAACGCCCCAGTGAGCTGCATATTCACATTATAAGAGACGGTCCCTGCTCCAAGAACATGGCAAGCTATGTAATATTAGGAGAGCATTTAATGTATGTTTAAATCCATTAAATGAGATTTAGCAGCTGGAAACAAGGTGAAATAGCACCATGTGACCATCTGGTTCTCCCGATTAGAGCACGAGAGCCACTGGTGTAGATAAAGCAACAATAATGTCTGCTAAACCAGCAACAATTTAAAGGAAGCTGCAGTTTTTCAAGTGAAAGATTATAGTGCTACACCTTAAAAACCAAAAGAACTACAGCTGTGCTTGGCTTTCTGCATGTAATTTACTATATACTGATCCATTTGGAAATTTTTATCAGCCAGGTAATGAGATAATTAAATGATACATGGTCTTAGAGGTTAAACTTTTTAATACATCCTTTTAATTGCACCCATCAGACTCGTGAGCACAAACATTTTACGTTTGTAAAGTGCAGCATAAAATCTGAATCGGAATGAATGCCTCTCTCTGTTTGAATTAGAACATGGGCACATATTTCATTCACTATTGCTATAAGAAAAGTTACCGGATAAATAATCAAGGCATTAAAAATGAGTACATAAAAATAGCAAAGAAATCATTTAAAAATAAATCCTTCTAATGTATCTCGCCACACTTCAGTTACTACTGATTAGTCTAAAGTTAACCTAATATTAAATTATCAGATAGGAAACTATCAGAATGGAAAGCTAATGGGTCAAAAAGTGGAATTCAATTCAATTGTATACATCACATCATATGATTATGGAGCTGTCTCAGTTCTTTTGACTTGGATCCCAAACCATGATATAAAGATGCAGTACAGTCAACAGACTACAATAGAGAAAAGTTGATTTTCTATTATATTTTGAGACTTTTATATATGAAGTAGAAGTAATTATTTAAAATTAGCTTTTCAGAAAAAGTATCCTGTTGGCTCAACCATGCTGAAAATTACAGTGCATTCTCAATTTCGTTTACTTCTATAGCTGAAAATATGGTTAATAAATTAATAGGTGAAAATAAGAGGGCGACCTATAACAGACTCACCATTGGGGTAAATTATTTTCCCCTGGGTTTATGAGCTTGAGCAGCCCAGGTAAGTGACAGCTTTTGTTTATTTTATTTTTTTGCTTGGGGGGGGGGGGAGGATGTTATTTTTAAAAATTTGACCAAGAATACACCACACTAAGAATTTTTTTTTTTTTTAACCCAAGATCATGACCTAGCTCTTAGGAAATGCCCCCTTCTCCCCTCCTTATGGAAGGAATACCAGGAAGGTGCACACATTCACATGAGGTGGTCCTTTTTACATTTACTGTCGTTTTGGAGAGAGAGCCATCAGCTAATTGGCAGAAATCACTGGCTATATATTAAAACCCATCATTATATCACTGAAGTGAATGGAATTTATTTAGCTTAATCTCAGTCAAAAAACGTGTCACGGTGAAATTTCTTTCCATCCATATTATACAACTCAAAGTCACTAGACACTGTAACAATCAAGTGCATGACGGTTAGCCCTAGATTATGACTGGACAGATTTCAAGATCTGACACTGGAAAAAACACTATTACTGTAGTCCTAGCAATAATTAAAATGTGTGGGAGTATCTTACATTTCCTCCTCTTTCCATTTAATTGTTCTGGCTTACCAAGTATTGTTCGACACTGGTTATTCCTTATTTGATTTGCGTATCATCCTGTATTTGCCTTTCGACTTGTTAATCTTCTGGGGCTGACTGAATGAATGTTTGATTGTGTCACAACTTGTTTATTTGGTTTAGGTTTTATTTTTGCCACGTCCCAGTCAACATTCCAATTTTCAGTAGAACAGGTTCTAAAAGCGCCCATGGCTATTGAGAGCATATCCTGGCTTCCACATTTGCTTCCTGTATCACCAGCTCCAGGCTCTTTTTTTAATTTTAATTTTTTTTTTTAACAATGAATCATGTGGATTTCATGCATGAAAATGGTGTATAACACTGAATCTCGTTATACTGAAATGCAGCCCCAAAGCATGAGACTAAATAATTAAAACAAAACAAAACAAGGTTATGTTGTCAGAAAAATTTTAGGATAAAATGATCATTGAAAGGAGTACAAACCTAATGACCTGGTTACACTGGGCACACATAGGAGTACGCTTTCCTGCTGGAATATGCTCTGCTCTCTGCACCAAAGTGTCTTGCTCTGTGATTTGAGGCTGTGTCACGGACTTATCGCTTGGTGCAGTTGCGCCAGACGGTGTCATATTGTTTGATGTCCATCCACTTGCAGGAGCTATGGAAAATAGAGTAAAAAGTATTTTGAATACTGTCTCTATACTGCGTCAACCTCAATAAACAGGTATACAAGTGAAAAGAGCTCAGTTCAATACCTGAATGTGTGTGTAAAATATGCACAGTACATACATGATGGTGAAAAAAATAGCAACAGGATAATGTGATAGATCGAGTTTACTCTTTTCATCCAATCTAGCGGGTGACTAGCCACCAAAAGCACCAAACCAACATTACCATTATCCACCAGGCTAAAATTTCTGGGAAACACAGAATGTTTCTCCAATTGGAAAGGAGTGGACAAAATTGGACATAATGGAGCAATCAGGTTACAGAATATGTGACATGTTAAGATCTCACTGTGCTTTGGACAGATCAGGCTGAAGCCAAGGTTACAAATATATGAGCAGTGACAAAACAGCATGACATACATCTTACAACTCAAGAAAGATCTTAGAGTAATTGTGGCCAGTTCTCTGAAAGCATCCACTCAATGTGCAGCAGCAGTCAAAAAAGCAAAACAATAATGTTGGGAATCATTAAGAAACAGATAGATAATAAGACTGAAAATATCATATTGCCTCTATATAAATCCCTGGTATGCCCACATTTTGAATACTATGTGCAGATGTAGTTGTCTCATTTCAAAAAAGATATTGGAATTGGAAAAGGTTCAGACAAAGGCAACAATAACGAATAGGGGTATGGAACAGCTTCTGTATGAGGAAAGATTAAGACTGGGACTTTTCATCTTGGAAAAGAGACTGTGTGTGTGTGTGTGTGTGTGTGTGTGTAAAAAATCATGACTGGTAGAGAAAGCAAATAAGGAAGTGTTATTTACTCTCTCTCTCTCTCTCTCTCTCTCATAACACAAGAACTAGGGATCACCAAATGAAATTAATAGGCAGCAGGTTTCTGAACTTTTAGGTGTACTAGCACCAGGTTTTAAGGCATTTCTGAAATCCAAATAGTTTTTAAAAACATGAAAGCTGAGATTCTCACATCATAACTTGCTTCTAGAAGCTGAGCTTTACAAAAAAATGCCAAGCATCACAGAGTCTCATGATAAAATTGTGCGGGTCGGCAACACTGAATTCATTGTCACATGCCCCCCTGACCCTTCCACAGATCTCTACTATCTCACTCAGACGGTGAAAAGGGAGAGGGCTGCAATACCCTACCCTACCCACTTCAGACCACAATAAGGGTGACCTGCACCTCTACGAGCTGGACAGAGGAGGATGTGGAGACTGGGTGGACCTGTGGGTGTAAGGAAATGCTTATTGTCACCCATCCACTATGTGGAGTTTACATGGAAAAGATAATACAACCAACAATATTATCTTTTCCATGGACCTCTTCCATCTTGGGGCCCTCAGGCAGAGGAGATGCAGGTGGTAGGGACAATGGATCCCCTGTGAGTAGTGGTCTATGAAAAAAAACAACCCAGTGAGATTGGGAGTTAAGCACTATTTCTGAATTCATCTTGTAAAATTCAATCTCAGAAGTCCTCCATCCATCACTGCCTGAGAAAAAGGAGAACCAATGGCAAGTCTAGCTGCCTGGAGGTAGATGGAGGTACAGATATGGGGTGGAGGCATTATTTGTAGGCTCAAGTCAGCCTCCAGTTTTTGTGTAAGTGTCCTGAAGAATTCTCAGAGGAATTTTTAAAGAACGTAGTACTTGGTTCTGACAACGTCAGCCAACATGATTTGGGATTTCTCATCAGGTGGCCAGACAGTAAATCCAGAATTAGATTTAATTATTACAGATATGTGCCAAATTACTCAGTAAACAGCTCTATCAATTTGTTTTCCAATGTCATCGATAATGTGCTCTTTGGGTAGGGTGCACTACCAATAATGATCATCGCCAATTCTTTCATTGTTCACATTTTTTAACTGATGAAGTAACAAACCAAGAGGAATACCTTTCCTTCATCTAGGTGATACTAAACCTACAGTTGCTGACATTTAAGAACAGCAAGTTCTTTTAAAAAAACAACAACAAAAAACAGTGACTCTCTTATAGGATGGAAAATGGAAAGTACAATAAGATAAGAAAATAAATGGCGTTAAGAATAATCTAGAGCCACATTCATCTATCACCCAATAACATTTGCTAACTGCTTTCTGTTGTAAGAAAGCTTTGAGAAAAAGAACCAAAGCAAAAGAGACAGAACTCATAGGAAACATGGGAGAGGTTACACACACAACATAGCATGTCAGCAAAGGAAATACCACCCAGGACCAGAGAATCCATCATATAGTAATGACATCACCTGTAACTGCCTCTAACACTGCTTCACCAGACCCATCAACAGATCTGCCTGTACAGAGCGCTATTGTCTACTTACCTGTCCAACAACTCAAAAATAAACTCCACTATCATCATCTACTGGGCCAGTTTTCTCTTCCAGGAAGTGCAGATGATTTCCAGATATTGTATCAAAGGAGGCTCGCAGGATCAAGGGTTGAGCTTAGCAATACTGCTTATTTTTTTCAGTCTTATTACTTAATGAGACATACAGCACAGACTCCACTCCTTCCCCCCCTCCCCCCATGGTTTCAAAACTGGGGCCTGTAACTGAGCCACAAAAGAATTAATTTCCACTCAAAAAGGAACTCGTTCCTGTAGACGGCGGAGCACACTGGACTGGAGTGCTTGGCCCTTTGCGGGGTCCGGGCCCTGATTAATAACATATTTCTAATAAAATAATTTTATCAAATTTCAGAATTCTAGAGTGACTTTTTGGCACCACTGAAGTCAGTGGCAGAACTACCTATGACTTCACTGGGGCCACTCACCTCCAAATCTACCTTCTCAAGCTATGTGCGTACTTCAAGATCAGGGAGTACTTCCCAGCCAAAGAGCCATACCTATGCCAGCTCTGATTGAGCTCTTGCATTAAAAACCAAAACGTAGCTGCGATGGCACAAATGGCAGGAGGGATTAGCAGGCCCGACTATCTACCTAGCCTGTCAGACAGGATCACATTCAAGGTGTCTAGCCCCTCCTGCTGTCACGGCTCCCCTTTATGTTTAGTATGGGAGCTCGATGAGAGCTAATGTAGCAGCATTTCCTCAAACTGGGAATTATGCCCTGAGCTCGAAGAGCAGACATGTGTGCCTTTTAAATATTAATGGAACTCCTATTACTGTTGAAACTTACTACAAGGATGAGACCTCAAAAACTGTTCTTAAACCTACTCTGGGGCAGTTATTTGAGGCCCAATGCTAAGACTTTATAGTTACAAAAGATAAAAGTAGTAACAGAACATACACATTTTAGATTGGATTTATTTTATTTTCTTCAGTGGCTTATGAATTATAAAATTCGTTATCTGTAGAATGCCATTATGGCCAAGAGAACTGAAAGATGCCAGAAATTTTTAATACCTCCACAATGCAAATAAACTTACTTTCCCAGTTCCTCAACTGATCAGCTTTCCCCCCTCACCAAGTTTCTCAAAGTGAATCCCATAAATTTATTGAGAAATCTCACAAAGGGTAACTGCCACAACATGCCTGAAATTTGAAATGGCAGATTCAGATACTGCGTTTCTATTCATTTCAATATTATTAAACATACAGGCTTGTAAAGGCTTTAAAAAAATCACTTTGAGAACTGCTGTATTAACAAATCATTCAACCACCACAGCAATGAGTCAAGCTCATGAACCAAAATACATTTACAACTGTACTCCTTTAGCAAATACAATGTGAGAGAGCAAGATATCCAAATTTTGAACTTCTTAAAAAAAAAGTAGCCAACTATAATAAACATCAGTGCTCTATAAAATAGACAACAGCTCTGCATGAAGTATGCCAAGGAATACAAGGTCAGGAATAAAGATTCATAAAGACAAAGGATTTCCCCCTTTCGGCCCAACTTTTAACCCTTGGCTACAGAGATTACATGGCTGCACCAAAGGAAGCGAACTCCAGCTTCAAAGCATACTCATTCTCCTTGCTCTGGGAAAGGCTGGAAATCGAATGCTGCAGTGATTTAGAGGAAAGACGTGTGTGTGTGTGGGGGGGGGGGGAATTACGTACCATTCACACTCCATTTATATCTCATATGTTCAGCTGAATACAAAGAATCACCACCAAAGCAGGAGAGCTACAACAGAATAAAATGGAAAAATCGCAAAGGGGGGAGGAGAGTTGTGTATAAATGAAGTTCCTACTCTTCCTCTTTCAGATCTCCCTAAATCGAACCATGACAAGAAACCTTGTTTACAGCTGGTCAATTATTATTGCAATGAAACATTCCCTGATTATTATGGCCTGGTCTAACACTACACAGGTTGACGTATGGCAGCTTATGGCGACCTAATTATGTCAGTGTACACACTATAGCCTTGCCCCGCTGATGTAAGTGCCGTACTGTACTGACATAACTGCACCTCCACAAGAGGCATAACACTGAGGTCAGTGTAGATAGGGTGACACAGCATCTGTGCACACATTGCATTACTTACATGGGCTGCTGGCTGTCTTGTTAATTTCACAGCTCCATGCAGGAGCCATGAAATTGACCAGAAAGCTGAGCAGCTAGAGCCTGGCTGCCCCCAGCATTCCAATCCCAGCTGGGCGGCTGCCAGGCAGCTTCCTGCTCTGGGATTTGAGAAACCTGGGCAGCTGCCCCTACCTCCTTCCCCCACACTGCGAGCTAGGAGCAGGGAGACTAGAGCCTGGGGTTGACTTAGGGATTTAGTATAGATATAGCTTAGCTAATAGACTAATAAAGACAAATGCAAAGTACTCCACTTAGGAAGCAACAATCAGTTTCACACATACAGAATGGGAAGAGACTGTCTAGGAAGAAGTACGTCAGAAAGAGATCTAGGGGTTATAGTGAACCACAAGCTAAATGAGTCAATAGTGTGATGCTGTTGCAAAAAAAGCAAACATGATTCTGGGATGCATTAACAGGTGTGTTGTGAGCAAGACACGAGAAGTCATTCTTCCGCTCTACTCTGTGCTGGTTAGGCCTCAACTGGAGTATTGTCTCCAGTTTTGGGCACCGCATTTCAAGAAAGATGTGAAGAAATTGGAGAGGGTCCAGAGAAGAGCAACAAGAATGATTAAAGGTCTTGAGAACATGCACACTGACAAAAAGTAGTACAGCAGCCTTTTATTTGTGATCACAGGGAAGAGAAGAGCTGCTAACTACTTGCTTTGTGTTGTAGCTTTAGTGTAGCAATCCAGAGCCTTGTATGCTGGAAAGCCACTCAATACTGAGTTGAGTTGAAAAGAGAAAAAAAAACATTATTACAGAGTGAAATCTTGACATTTTATGAAGGAAGGCTGAAAGAATTGGGTTTCTTTAGTTTGGAAAAGAGAAGACAGAGGGGACATGATAGCAGTTTTCAGGTATCTAAAAGGGTGTCATCAGGAGGATGGAGAAAACTTGTTCTATACTCAGAGGCTAAGATGAACAAGCAGCAATGGGCTTAAACTGCACCAAGGGAGGTTTAGATTGGACATTAGGAAAAAGTTCTTAACTGTCAGGGTGGTTAAACACTGGAATAAACTACCTAGGGAGGTTGTGACATCTCCATCTCTGGAGATATTTAAGAGTAGGTTAGATAAATGTCCATCAGGTATGGTCTAGACAGTATTTGGTCCTGCCATGAGGGCAGGGAACTGGACTCAATGACCTCTCGAGATCCCTTCCAGTCCTAGAGTATAGGAATAGGTCTTCCAAGTGACAAAGATGGTATTTCCCTTTCGGGATGGGCTTGCAAAGTGAACCAAGGTGTCAGATACACTGTTTTCTCCCTTTTTGTTTTTCTAATATTGATAAGATAATCATTACAAACTAGCATCCTACGTGAACTGTAGTGTGTATCTTCACTACTTCTTGAAAGCAAGGGAGACTTAAGAGCTGAGTTAAAAACAATTTTCTTCAAGAAAAAAAAAGTAGAGAAAGGGGGATATGAAAGGCACAGAAGATAGTCTTCCGTTGCTCAGGATAATGAATAAGCAGTCCTCCACTTCTCTCTCTATTGCTGCAGCAAGCTAAGCATATTAAGGGGATTATTCCTTTTTGGTTTAGAAGTCTGGTTGTTTGTTAGTTCTTAAGCACACTGACAAAAAGTAGTACAGCAGCTTTTTATTTGTGATCACAGGGAAGTGAAGAGCTGCTAACTACTTGCTTTGTGTTGTAGCTTTAGTGTAGCAATCCAGAGCCTTGTATGCTGGAAAGCCACTCAATACTGAGTTGAGTTGAAAAGAGAAAAAAAAACATTACCGAGTGAAATCTTGACATTTTATTGTGATGTGTGCGTTGTGACAATAACATGCCTGACGTATGGTCATCATATATGGATGTAATTCTCAAGACATTTTAACATGATTAGTTTGTGCAGTCTTGACTCCTTTTGATAATCCTGAAGAAAAATAATGGGAGTGTCTCTCCTGCCTCCTAGAGAGGAGTGCGGATCTACCCTGTGGACTAGCAGCATGGATCTTTAGCACTCTAGAGCATGTAAGTGGTATAATGGCTCAGAGTTATGATGAACCCTATAATATGCTAATATAGTTACTCATCGAGGCAGCAGTGATATTATAGAAAATTAAATGAGTCATTTCTAATGGTAAAAGGGAAGTAACACAATACACTCTTTCTTGGAACTAAAAAGGGACTTATTCACACATATCTAGGGCCAAAAAGTATACCTGAAAGAGAAATTCTTTTTGGCACCAAGGCTTTGGTACTGCAATTTTGCTGGTTATTAATCCAATAGAATGGCCTCATTACCCACTTTCCTTACTCCTTCCCCATTGGAAGACCAATACACCACACACATTTTCTGTCTAATTAACTCTAAGGTTTGATAAACTGACATGAGCCAGGTTATTTGGAGATAAGGCTGACACTCTTTTGGATCCTTTCCAACCTCTGAGGTAGTATAAAGTATACAAGTTACTCTTTTTTTTCATACAAATATGTTACTGTTAATCTTGATGTATAACACCTATTAGAACAAGATCAGAATGGATGACAGTCAATAATTGTTAAAAAATTAGATCTTTAAAAAAAAGATCACACTTCTTAATCCATCATCCGAACATTAAGTGTTCCTTGAAAGTGGCTACCTCTGAAAACTGTATCTCCAAAACACTTTATCATGAGCAAGTCACTGCTCTATTGTAGTTTATCTCAGATTATTAATGCCTGCTGAGCCTACAAATAAGTGCAGATAACAAAGTGGAAAAAAGCTTTTGAGAAACATGAAAGAAAAATATTTTGATTAATGATGCTTTCCATCCCTCTCCTCGTACTTTACCTTCTAACTTGCAGGTACCAGCTAGTAAGAAGACAAAGACACATACTAAAAACTAATCTCTTTGAAGATTGTTTTCTTCACAAATCAAATTCCAGCACAGCTTCTGGTATACTGCTAATGTGTATTTGAGATGCCTGTTAAATACCAACGCCAATTCAAACACATTTGCTAACTTTGTTTTCATTGTTTATTTAAGAAAAACCTTTTGCTTTTTAATTTTTTTTCATGAACCAACATAGTGTTCTCTTTTCTTTAGTCTCAATGCACAGTAAATTATAAAGCCCACTTGTGTGGGGACTGAACTAAACTAAGTTATTTCTGGTCAAAAACAAGATCTCTGCATGTGAAAAATCTCTCAACATTGTTGGGAAAATCTATTTCAAATAAGAAAGAAGGAAAGGAGTGTTATCAGTTCTGGTAACAGCTCCTGTCTGATAATGAGCCTATGTAACAGAGCATCTTTCATATATAGGCATAAGAATTAATTTGAATGGAAGTTTAATACCAAAAAACACAACAGTGAATTGTTTTAAAGAGAGCTTGGAATTCAAAGTTCAGACTGGTGCTCTGTTCTTCAATTTATGACCGTCTGAGGGGACAGGAAAAGACAACCTAACATCAGTCTGAATTAGAAGGCCCAATTCTGCTTCAATTGAAATTAATGGCAAAACGCCTTTTCAACTTCAACAGGAGCGGATCAGGCCCTAAATGAGATTGTGGTCATGATACAAATTGAAAAATTAAAATTTAATCCCTCAGAGAATGGTGTTTACATAAACAAGTCTTGGATGCAGTAATACAAACTGCCAACATTCTCCCCAGCGAGACTCTATACGGATGCGGGGGTCCACTTCAGTAGATCTGATTGCAGGATAAGGCCTAAGAATATTTTTACAAAGAATTCCAAAGTAGTGTTTAGAAATTCCTGTCACTGTTTCAACACCTACTCTCTCTCTCTGTGAGGTTAATATTTTTATGTTATGTGCCAGCAGCAGTCCTATTTGATGATGTAAACTAGAACAGAATGAATTGCTTTCCTCATTAGAAATCATGGCAAAGCAGAAGTTTAAAGCTGTTGGTAGGTAGATTCTATATTTAAAACAATAGACAAAATACCTTTGGTTAATTTGACTCTCTAATCTCAAAGGATAACGAAAAATCCATTAAATCTACAGTTTACTTCAGAATTTTGAAACTAACTTCCAATGCTTTGAACAAGAAGTGTAACCCACTGGTGAGTGTTTGTGTTACAAATAAAAATTGTTACATCTTCCCACCTACAAAGCTGTGGCACTTAAAGCTCAAGATGTGCATCTCACACTTTTAACCCAGGAAGTCCCTGGTTCAATCGAGCAAAAGGGGAGCAATCACAAAAGCAACACCTTCCACTTTTGCCTTCTGTTTTAAAGTCTAACATTGTTTTGTGAAGTTTTTTTTTTTTTAAACTAGATAGCTTTTAGAGTAGCTATTTTTTCGTCTTCTTAAATTACACTCAAGTACTACTAGAACTAGGCTGAAGCTAGTACATTCAATACAAGCACATCCTGCAACATGATCTGGAACTGATCACCAATTTGAGCCCTATCTGTAGTTTATACAATGTATTTTATGATTTTTGTTCTGTTCACCTGCTGTCAGACATATATATCTGTCACCGTTCATACCCTCATTTCCCCCATTGAAGCAAATCAGACTGCAATGCTTTAAAGAGGAAAAAAAGAAAGCAATTGAACTGTTAGACTAGCAAAAATATGTAAGGAAAAAAAGAAAGTTTCAACAAACAAAACAGAAAACAGACCCTAACAGTGTCGGTTAAAGGAGAAATGCGCAAGTTCAACCCAATCAAAAGATTACTGAAATTTGACAGAGAGCATGACAGAGCGTTCAAGTATCTTGGGAGGTTGCTGATGTTTTGGAGGTGCACATCTTTGCTCCCAAACCTGTCAAATGAACTCTGAGTGTAGAGGGGAAACGAAACCACCCAGCTAAACTCTGGAAGCCTCTTAAGGTACTTAACTGCCCTTTCACAGGGAGTCTTAATGGCGCCCCTTAATTTTCATAAAATGGAGCAGACGGCAGCCACTCTAATATGGAGGGATAAGCCTCAGGATGTAATACTCCATCGTGATCAGAGTAGCTTGGAAGTGCTGCAAGCAAGGATCTAGGGTCTCTGAAGGGTACAAGGGAACCCGTGAGCCACATTTCAGATTTCTAAAGGCTTCACTTTGCCCTCATTGCCATTAATTAATGATACTCCTTCTAAACTATTACCGAGGGGCCGTTTTTCATTGTTGTAGCTAGCTTTTCTAAAATGAATAACACTGTGCACTATATTATTAAGTTTGGCCTTAAGTATTTACTTTCACAAAACTCTTTGGTATGGTTGGTTTAATATTTAACTAGGTTTGAAGCAAGGTAAAGAACTGCCTTTTTCTTTCTGAAAATCCCAGTGTGACTTTGCCCTGGTTATATTAACAATAGCATGTTCCAATGCTGAACACATGGATGAATACAAACACTAGTGAAAGATTTCTAAGACAAAGGGGAAAAGGCGGATATGTAGCAGTGCCAAAGTCACTTTGACAGAGGTTCTCTGGTGCATAGCAACAATACAACTGTCTGAACTGTTTAACGCTCACTTAAACATAACATCAGACTTCATGTAATAGCTATAAATAACAGTGCAGCTTTAATTGGTGGGAGCGCCAGAACTTCATTTGAAAGAGCTGTAATCCAATGATTTACATAATGCTATCAGACTACTGTATGATGAATGGAAAATATAAAGGTTCATATGCGCACTTATCTGACTCCTGTTAATATACGGTGCAGTACAAACTCTTCCAGTTCCTTTCCCTCCAAATTAAACAGATGGCCGGATGAAACAAAGGGTCTGAAAAAAACTGCTGTCAACTAGTTATGTTAAACTTATGCAATACCCTACCCTGTATGAGCCCTGCGTGAAATTGCACAGGCTAAATGGACACAACTTCAAGATAAGCAGTAGAGAAAAAAGCATTCAATAGTCCCTCTTTGGTTCATACGGAATTTGTGGACTATAATCAAAGCTAAAAAAACCCCTACTGATGAAAGGCAGAACAGGAAGGATTAAACCATTATCATTTCTTTAAATGACTGAGTATGCTGGTATGTGCACCATGAAAAATCAGAACAGGTGCAACCAAGACCTAATTTCAGGAACCTCTGCAACTTCGGGGGGTTAGTTTCCTGTGTTAGCAACTAGCCCTTAAGCTAGAAGAACTCAGATTAAATTGGCTGTAAAGTATCTTAATTAAAATGAGTATGGTGGTTTTGGCTTGGTTCAGCTTGTCTCCTTGTGATTTGTTACATCTTATACCATCACAAATTGGCACAACTGGCGTCGTTTACTGAAAAGGGTCCTGGAATGCAAGAGAGCCTGGAGAGTGACATACACCCCTGCACAACAGAGTGCAGTCCTGCTTGGCTGGAGATCCACATATTGAAACCCACAACACACTTTTCTGCAGAGGGTATTTTTTGTCGTCTTCACTGCTTTCAGTTCAGATAATTTTTACCTTAAGAATTAAATAAGAAGAGTGAATATAACCTTATGAAAAATTAACATTTTATACTTAAGCAACTGAAATACACCCTGTAACTCCTTTACATTACACTGATGTTTAAAACTGAGCAATTATAAGGCTAATATTGAGTAAATGGATCATGCTTTACATTTTCAAAGCATTCTGTACAAACACTGAGCCTGATTCTCCATTGTTCTGTACCTTGTACAGTCATTTGCATTTACATCATTACAACATGCGAGTCCTACATGTTACTGTTTTGATTTAATGTAAACAACTACACAGGGTGCCAGGGTGCCAGAATTGGGCCCATTAACTAATTAATCCTTAGCATCTCTGTGATATTATTCAAGTTTTATAAAAGCAGAGGAATGCAGAGTCTTCATCTTCAAAACTCACACATGGAAAAACGATGTTCCCAACTTGTCTGTGCAATTACAACGCTGCAAGAGCAAACAATGTGTTTGTCTGTTCAAATAGTCCGATAGATGCATCATTGTAACTGCAGGAAAGTTAAGTAAAATGGTGTGCAGGTTTTGCAATACCAAGTCATCATTACTTTGCTGCTGATCTTGTATGACTTCTGACAGAGATGGGCTCAGTTCAGTAAAGTCCATTATACCATGCATCTCCAACAAGTTTTGGGCATAACTGTGAGTTGTTCCTGTGACCCATTCCCTTTTTAATCACAAATATTCAGATTTCTAAATACAGTCTGCTTCTTACAATGTTCTCAAGAGTTACAATTTCACACTGCAAGTAAACAGTTTAATTTGAATGGCTGACATTTACAAATTACTTTACTGTGGTTTCACAATGGGTTTTGCTTGGCTAAGTCTGAGTTCACATGAGTTAACTTTTAAAAGAATAAAATTCTTGTGGCTTGCTGTCATATGACAGCATAATAATTTAGATTAACTGAAAAATTACTAAAACACAAATCTATAAACCACATTGGAAGTTCTGGTGTTTTCATTCATCAGTCATATTACTCTTTATAGATAACTGGTGAGACAAGGGTTTTATGGTTTTCACTAAAAACGGCGTGCATTATGCAATGGCTAACTTTGATTAACTTTCATTTCAGCGAAAAGGACAGGACCTTATTGGATTCAACGTCTCATTTTTACCAGATGTCAGCGTACCAACATACAAGGTTCTTCTTCGCCAATTTGTCAAGTTACACCAGTTTCCCCCCTCCCCCCAATTCAGACCACAGTTCTCACTGCACACAGACAGTCAGTCGCTCCCTTTTAATTAACAGTGCCTTTAACCATTCTGTAAAGGAAGTGAATAGAGATGAGCTGAACTGATTTCTCATTCTCAGGAGTACAGAGCCTTGAAAACAAAGGTGATGTTAATAGTGAGGCTAGGTTGAGTCTCCCAGCTTAAAGTATTTCTAAGAACTATGGGCCATCCAGTTCCCTATCAGGTCTGAAAGTTGGGAAAAAGCAAAATAAGAAAAGAATAAAAAACAGAAAAGAAGGAGAGAGAGGGAATATGTCATAGTCACTCTCTGTATTGACCTCTAGAGAAAAACCTTTCTGAAAGGATAAGCATTTTGTTGTAATGTAATAGCTCTTGATGGGCTGTTTGTAGCAGTAAAACTCAGGATCTCTGAACCCAACCCTGTGCTGTCTGAGCTAATGGCAAAACTTGCACTGACTTCAATATAGTCAGAATTTCAACCAGGTTCCTCAGTAAGAAGGCTGTAGTAGACTCAAACCTCTCCCCATGATATAACTGCCACCAGGTGGGCACAGTCAGCTTTTGTCTTGGTTATGTTGTCATATGTAGGATAGGTTTCACGTCATGGCTAGTGCCAGGTTTAAATTTTCTCACACATTGGAGGTTCTGCCTAAGGGTGCCATGGGAACAAGCAAGAAGAAAGAACAGCTATCAGTTTGGAGAATTACAGAAAGATGATGCTACAGAGAATAAATGGTAAATTTATGCCTAGCAAATCTATGAGGACAACTGCAGGGAAATAACAGAATTTTTCAGACAAAGACCTCTGGGGAACAATTTGTCTATGTTTAAAGCAAGCTTCCAAAATGCTCTCTCCATCAAACAGAGCATGTGCTTAACACATGTTGCTGGCTCAGGATTAGGCAACTGACAGTTGTAGCTATTGAAGAATATGCTGACATTCCAATCTTGCTTCTGCTGGAAAGAGATTGTGTATCTTAGTGGGATCGGGTGGAGAAATAAGATGAGAAGAAGATATAGTACAAATGGGAAAAACGAAGTTAATATACTCTGGTAGCAGTTCACTTAGTATTACTCACTTAGAAATTAGTTTGTCTTCTGAACCTTACATCACAAACCCTCCATATCTGATCCTATTACTCAGCTACAAGGTCTAGAAGACAAGAGAGCTAAATGCAATACCCTTTCCCAGATGGAAAATTGATTTTCAGGAGCTGAACCAGTCTCACTTCACTTCAGACCCCCAAAACTAAGCAGGAACCTCAGGAAACGGTACTGGAAATCCTCTTGATGGCACTTTTCCTCCTAAGTCAGCACTGCATGATGCCTCCACTCCCCAACTTCAGTGCAGGTAGCAGGGTGATCTTTCATTTTAAAAAAAAGTATATAAAACTCAAGTCCTAGCCATTTCTGACTATGAAAGATCCCACTAGATGGTCTATAAAATGGGTTTGTGCCCTGGCCAAATTCCAATTTGGGTAATTGAGGTTACAGAATAATTCTATCTTAAAATGCCCCAGCAATGTCAATTCGATACAGTATTGTTCTTCACTTCCTCTCAAGATGCTGAGGACCGTTACTGTGTGCTGTCCAACAGCTGCTACATTTCACCTAAGAAGAGACTGCATGTCAGCGGTGAACAAAAGCAATTCCTGTATATGTGCTGAGTGCATAAAGTGGTGGTGTGGTGAAGTGCTTTGGGGCTCTTTGGGAATGAATGGTGCTACATAACATTTAGCTACTGAATAGTAAAATGACACTGGAATGTAGTCATAATTCTGTCAAGAGTAATTTGTTTGCAAGAAGATTCAAATCTTGGCAAGAATTTCTTTTCTTGGCCATTGAGGAGAAAATGACAAGTTCATCAGCTAGACTTGACATCAAACCATGTTTAACATAGTAGTAGTCACATTTTCCACTCCCAGTGTGCATGTATCCCATACACATGAAACATGGAGGTTACTTACTGTAACTGGAAGTTCAAAGTGTTTGGTTCCTATCTATATTCTACATGCGGGTATGCATGAGCACCATGCACCTCAATCCAGAGATTTTAACAAGCAGTGTCCATTGGCCCACAAATGCACAGTTGATCTCTCCTCCCAAATGAGGATATAAGAGGCAGCATGGGTCGATGCCCCCTCAGTTCCTCTTCTTCCTGAGAATCCAATCAGATCTGAAGCAGAAGGGATGGAGGGCAAGTAGTGGAAAATAGAGTGGGATCGCAAATCTCAAAGAACTTCTAGTTCCAATAAGTAATCTCTGCTTCTTGAGTGCTGTTCCCTATCTGTATTTCACATATGGGTGATTGGCAAGCAGGGCTCAGACTTGAGGTGGATGCAAGGAAGCTGACAGCAAAGATGCATGCAGTATTGCAGATCCCACTGCTACATCTGCAGCAAAGGCCTGGACTAGTGTATATCGTGTAGCAAACATGCCTGTGGAGCTTAGGTGGCTGCTTTGCATATGTGCTGCATAGGGACCTCCTGCCAGGATGCTACCATGGTAGCCCGCGCTCTTGTGGACTGGGCCGTTATATCGTTGGGAGGCACAACGTGAGCTAGCCTGTAGCACTAGATAATATACACCTCTACCCTGTTATAACGCCACCCGTTATAATACGAATTTGGATATAATGCAGTAAAGCAGCGATCTGGGGGAGTGGGGCTGCACACTCTGGCAGATCAAATCAAGTTCAATATAACGCTGTTTCACCTATAACGCGCTAAGATTTTGTGGCTTCCGAGGACAGCATTTTATCGGGGTAGAAGTGTAGCTAGAAAACCACTCAGAAATCTTTTGAGAGATTATAGCTTGACCATGGTATCTCTCTGCTATTGCGATCAAGATTCTTGGAGACTTTGATGGGTTTGGGACTTTGCAAGTAAAAAGCAAGTGCACGCCAGAAACTGAGGGAGTGAAGTCTCTTCTCTTCAGAAGTAGTGTGTGGTTTTGGAAAAGTGACAGATAAGTGAATGCACAGGGTAAGGTGAAATTTGGAGATGACCCTTGTCATAAATAGTTAGTTAAGGGTTAAGTTTCCACCTATAAAGGGTTAACACGTAGTACCTGGTGAACACCTGACCTGAGGACCAATCAGGGAAGAGAATTTGAAATTCCTAGGAGGGAACTTTTTCTCTCTGTTCTTGTGTGTGCTGTTCTTAGCCGTTTGGAATTACAAGGGTCCAGATGTTCAATCAAGTCTTCTACAAGTTTCCATCTTCCTGAACTAATTTTGTCTAGTCAAGATAGTGAGTATTAGAAAGGTACTTTGTGTCCTCATCTAATAATCCTATGTTTGCAATTCTGTGTGTCTGTTATTGATTATTCTTAATTCTGCCTGTATTGTTTGTACTGAGAAGGAGAGAGGATTCTCTCCAGAACTTAGCAAGGTTATACCCTATGAGTGTCCAGCTTGGACTCATAGAGATTCTGTATTTTCTTGTTTTTCTTTTAATAAATTCTTTCTATAAAGATTTGATTAAATCCCTCTACTGTGGATACAGGGGGAGGGGGCTAAGAAACTCTCTCTCGGTGGTGAGACAAGCTTATCTCCAGGCAGAGAGGGGAGGGGGGAGGTTTCTCTCTCTGTGAGTTGATCTGTGTTTCCCCAAGGAACGTCTCTGGAAAGAGGAGGGGGGGAAAACAGGGGTGTCTCGGCCCACGTGAATCGACCAAGTGGTGGCAGCAAAAAGGAGACCTACCCTTGGATTTAGGGTGGGGGGATACATGCAGGTCCCCACATTGGAACCCAACAGCTCCAAGTGGGGGTGAGACCTATGACAACCCTGTAGAGAAGTTTAGGGTGAAGGCGAAGGCTACCTTGTCCTTCTGACATACCATAAAGAGAGGGTCTGCCATGAGGGCTCCCACTTTGCTGAACCTCCTGGCTGACGTGATGGCCACTAGAAATACCACCTTCATGGATATGTGGAAGCAGGGAAAGCTTCAATAAGGATTTGAAGGGGATTTTAATGCATGTTAGTCAGTTAGCAAGAGTCAGGCCATACTGTAACCCTAATGACGTGAGACTTGTAGGAGCAAAGATAGTGCGAGGCGACAGGACAAGAACTGTGTACAAAGTTATTACGACCTTGCAATCACTAACCAAAATGCAGGCTTGCTTTTTCTTAGGACTGAGACAAATAAGATAAGCCTTTCTGCTATGTATAAACAAAATGTAGTTGTTGCTTTTTACTGTCTGTATTATTGCTAGAAATTGTCTGTAACAAAGGTATAAAGGCTTGCTGTGATTGTTTACCAGTTGAGAGACCTGTCCAGGACTGGGGCGACCCTGTGTCCTATGACACTCTCTCCCTCCATTGTAATTACTGGAGAAATAATAAAGTATTTGATTTTGCTGCACCCAAACAAAAAGCGAGAACTGAGTTTTTCTTCGACAGATAGGTGGGACATAGAACATGTTGCTAAGGGTTCAAATGGAGGTCTAATAAGTTTTGATGGCATGAATTTAAAATCCCCAGTGGTGCTGGTTTAATGACTTGCAGAAAGGCCTCGATGGGGCGCTTCGTGATTTGTATCATAGATGGGTTGTAAAGACAAAGCACCTGTCTACTGGAGGGAGAAAGGCACTAATGGCCGTCTGCGAGGTTCACTTGTAATGAGCTGATCAAGAGACCAGATTTCCTTGGAGGCAAGAGGTAAACTAACACAATCTAGATGCTTGAAGTGACTGGGTAAGAATGACTGTGCTGTATCCAGGCAAAGAAATGCCTCTATTTAGCTACATAGCATGACCTAGTCAAATCTTTTCTATTCTGGATAAGTGTAGCCTGAATGGGAGTCGAACAAGAGTGCTCTGCTTCCGACTCCCATCCAAACACCAGGCCGTAAAGGCAAAGCAAGCCCAGGCTGGGGTGTTTGACTCTGCCCCTGTCCTACATCAGGAATTCTGAAGGGATGGAGCTTGATTTGGAGGGTGGGCTGATATTGACAGAAGCTTTGGAACCAAAACCGTAGCGCCATACTGCCTCAGACAAGAGGGACTCTGGCCTTGTCATGACTATTCTTTCTCAGGACCTGTGGAAGCAGGGGATGGGAGGAAAGACATATCTGAAACCGTTTGTCTATGGTAACAGAGTGCCGCCTTGGGAGTTGCAGCCTGTGGCTTCCCACTAGATGGTCTACAAAATGGATTTGTGCCCTGGCTAAATTCCAATTTGGGTAATTGAGGTTACTGAATAATTCTATCTTAAAATGCCCCAGCAATGTCAATTCGATATAGTATTATTCTTCACTTCCTCTCAAGATGCTGAGGAACAAAGACCAATACCCAGGGGCAGAATACATAGAGAGACCAGCAATCGAAGAAGATTCTCACCCTGCATGTCCATGTGCCCCTGAGGACATAAAGGACAGAGCAGGTCCAACTGTCCCTCACTTCCTTTGCCAATACAGAATCCTAGATGAACAAGACTCCATAGAAGGGGTGTAGGGAGTTCCAGTGTGGAAAAACTACAGTTCCTGTAGGGTAAATAACTGTTCTTTCTTCAAGTGATTGTTCATCACCAAAAATGGAAGCTGTGTAAACAAACAGTTGTCTATTTGTGTGGAGGTGAGCACTAGGACAGAAACCGCAGTACAGCCCTACCAAACAAGCATCTGATCTGAAATCTTTCACCAATGAGTAGACACTTGTGTATGTCTGGACCAAGTTCCATGTAGCTGCCCCATAGATTTCAGAAATTGGGATATTTTTCCAAACAGGACGAAGAGACTGCCTGAGCTCCAGAGGTGGCTAGGTGGTTCTAACCTGGCTAACTCGTAACACGTCTTTATTCAGGTTAGAGACCCACTTATGTAACCTCTGAGAACACAGCCTGATCCTTAACCCTCTCTGCAAAGGCCACTAATGTCAAGGTGTGTTTCTGAATGGATTTGTCCTATTGATGTAAAAAGAGACTGCATATTGTAGCATATTTGTGAAGTTTAGCTTCCTCTGAGGTTGGATGAGGCTTGATGAAAAATACCGGGAAATAATAAATTGGTTTGTGTGGAATTCTGAAACAATTAGGACGAGGCCTTTGAGCCTGTCCTTATGGAACACTGTATAAAGGGTATCCATCATGAAGAGCTGAATGGCCCCTATTCTTCGAGTCAGTGTCAATTGCCAGTAAAAAGGAAGTCTTCATAGATAAACAGTGAAAGGAACATGTTAAGAGTTAAAAAGGGTGTCCCATTAAGTCAGATAACCATATACTGAAATCCCAAGAAGGAGGGGGCTTCTTAGATTGGGGGAAACAAATGAAATGAAACCTTTGAAGAATCTAGCAACTGTAGGGTGGGGAACATATGGTCTCATCATGAACTGCAGGATGATTTGCAGATATTGTAGCTAAGCTTTCTCCCTCTGGAGCTGACAGACAGTCCCAAAAGTTGTTGTTGATGTTAGTAGGTAGTCCAGAATAGCAGAAACAAAGGGAGACAGATGACACTGTGCTGCTCACATAGAAAATAAATAGTTTCTATTTTGTTACATAGATCAGCCTGGGTATTTCTTGCACTACTGCCTGCTGGCGCCTGACTGAAGATGACCCTCCTGAGTTAGACCTATGATGGGTTTTTTGGGGTGACGGGGAAGGAGGGGAATCTTAATCTGGAGGGCTACTCTATTTGCTGCTTATTGTAGGCATACTAGAAGACATTACCCTGACTAGTGATTGATTGGTGTAGACTAAAGTTATATAACTAAAACTACCCATAATGCTCATGCTACGTATATAGGACATGCGCCCAATCACCCATGTCTGCAGCTTCTTTGGACACCACACTGAATCCTACCACTGTGTTCAGCTTTGTTACGGACACAGCATGATGTGATGTTCAACATACAATTTTAAAACTGCCCCAAATGCCACTAATACTAGAAGCTGTTGCTTGAAACAATCTTCAAATGTTACAAACCTGCTATTAATAGCAAATGAATATGGACAGACTTCTTCTACCTTTTATTTCCTAAGACAGACATCCACTTTTATGACGGGCAAATTTGCTGCTTAAAAGTATGAAATACATTTTAACACTGCTGTACGCATGCACGCATTTCATGTTAGTAAAAATGAGAACCAGCTTTCTTCTTAGAAAGACATTGAATTCCTTTCATTATGTGACAAATAAGCACCTTTGAAAATTCCACTTAGTCTAGATCTGCACCTTTAGGCTCCTAAATACCTTTATAAATCTGGCCTGAATTGTTTTTAGACTGTGAAGTGTCAGGAATTTCACTTACCAAGGACACAGAAAGCTTCAGGAATACAACCAGGAAATAGAATTAGTGACTGAATATAAAATATGCCTTGAAATGGTTCAAAGTTTTGTTATGTTTCTTAAATGCATGATTACTTTTATCCAAAAAGCTAAACTCCTGAGGAGTTATGCTTGTCAGAGAAAGGTTGCTGGTCTTAACTTCAGTGAGTAAGTTTAGGCTCAGGGAGACCTTGAAGGTTTCCATTTTGTAAAATATATGCCTGAGAAAAAGAAGAAGATCCAATCTCTGCTGTAATGCTGTTGTAACCATGCCTAGATCTCTTTCATCTGCTGGTTTTACATTACTACCTTCTTCAAAGACTTCTGGGTAACACATGCTATCTAAAACCACAGGTGAGCTTACGTCAGGTTTAAAGGGCAGATCTCAAACGAAACCTGTAATATAATCTCTGGTCAAGCTTGAGATACCTTGGCGGCTGTTAACATTTCAATCAAATCATGAAATGCAGCCTCTTCATTATTTCTTAACACAGTGACAAGTATACCTACCTATACTGCCCACCAGACTGAAACTCAGATGGTTTAAAAAAGAAAATAAAAAACATTTAGAAATGGCAGAAACTCTACTTTTCCCCCCCGCTCAGTGTTTTAACAACCATACAGCATTTTGACATAGACACTCTAAAGTACAGCAGGATAAGTAAAACATGACATAATGAAAGCCAGAAAGCCTCACCTCTCATGATACTTTTACCCCAGCCTTTGTTATATTGGAAAAGAGAGTGACCTGAGATGTAGCTCCCAAGGAAGCTGGCTATATTTAAGGCAATCTAAGCCGGTTCTCCTAAAGCAATCTACCACCAAACTCTACAGCAGGACAATAGGCTAACGGTGATTACGGTCACTGTCTGCATAGAACTTCTCTACAGTTAGCAGATCACCTTGAACTAGGATGAAGGAAGCTTTCTGTTTTGTTTTTTTACTTTATTGTCCATCGGGTTAGGTGTTGATTATTCAACCTAATGCTTTACTGCACCAGCCACTCTCTTGTGCCTGCTAGCACACAGAATGAAGTTGCTTTCATTCAAATAGAATACCTCATTTTAACAGCCTAGCTGGGATTCACATTAATACAGACTTTTGATCTGACAGAATCAGTTTGTATGGCTCTTAGAATTGTCAAATGTTAATAGGAACATTGTCAAGGCTTAATGATGTAAAACTGTAACACTTACACACGCAGCCCTCCCTCCACTATACAGATGTCTCGAAGACTTGAAATTCTTAGAAAATGCTTGAATACGAAAAAGCAAAAAACCCCATCAGAAGCCCTGAACTCATGAGCAACAAAGACAATATGCAATGGATTTCAAAAAATAAATCAGGCTGTGTTTCTGCTTTGTATCACCAACATACAATACTAATTTTTCAAGGGATACTAATCTTTGTAAATATATGAATATACTGTAAGAAAGCTGATTTAATTAATCCTTATACATCTTTCTTGCTCCATGCTTATATGGCACCCATCACGCGCCCCACCCAAATCCATCCCAAGCATTACATTTACATTAACGCTGCAGTAGTGGGATTTTGCAATGAAATTCCCATCAACATATTGAAATTGACTGTCATACTGCTGAAACGCCAAGTATTGAAATGGATCTCTGCAAGTAAAATAAACCAATCATCTTGTGGAAACAAGCACTAGTACACTGGGAAAGAATTCATAATTTAGACAAATATTTAATGTGACATGTCACTATTTAATACACACAGGTACCATATTCACAGCAATGCTTGCTACAACTGCATGATGATCTGAAGGCATAACTTTAAGAGGATATTTTTAAGACAGCTAATTTAAAGAAAAAAATTAGTAAAAATATAGACTGACTTAAATTTAAATAAACTGTAACTGTGTCAGTAATATCCTGCTGCCTTAAGAAGATCCTTACTCTGTGACAATGCTACAAATGAGGATACAAGTGACAGTGTACTGCCATCATGAGGATCTTTGGTAGTACTGCCTGTTCAAACCAGAATATATTGGCGTCTTTATTAAACAGACAATAATATGACCATATGTTCCAAAGACCCCATTATAAAACATCCAGCATTAACACCATATGTTCTCTCTCCATTTTTACATTGGGCTCATTGAGATTTATCTTCAAGCCTGTATGGATTTTTTTTCAAAAAAGGAAACTCCCTTAATAGTAAGGTAAAAAAAAAGATACTTAATGGCTCACGTTCCATCAGAAGCGCAAGAGAGAAAACCCATTTCATTCTTACAAGGAAACTGATAGTTATAATTTGATGAATAAAAACTTCCCTGGTTATTTTCAAATCAATGTTCAAGTACAGTCTGGGGCCAAAGATAATCTCAGTTTGGGAAGCAGTGTAATTAAAAAGGGTTATACTATCTCAATATAGTACACATGTCATTACCACAAAATGAAGATGAATTTTCATGTGGTATATTTCTTAGAACAAATACTTATTGCAAATAAACACCTTTTCTCCTGGATCACACCACTGTCTTGCTCTTTTGGTTTAAAAAAAGATCATGAGTGTATTCTCCATAAGAAAGCTATCTCAGCATTGGTGCACATGGATAAAATTTACTAAGCTTTCATATTGTTCTTACAGGAACCAACCTTTAAAATCTGCACTACAAAAACTAAAAAAAATTGCATATTCTCTTTTTGGTACCAAAGGTAACAAATCAGAAATACCGAACACGTAACAAGCTCCACATAATGCCGATGAATGATTTTCAAAATAAATAAAATCCAGCTGGGAGAAGGGCATAGTGGCAACATGCTACATGTATGTTTCTTCTTCACAGACAAAATATATCTTCATACACCTTACACACATCTGGGAAATGTCCACTTATAATATTTTAAATATCATTTATCTGACTTTAATAAACAAACAAACTAAGGACCTGAGGTTTCAACTTTTACTCATAAGAAGAAAATCAATTACATAGATGGGACATTCACAAAAAAAGATGATAGGGTCAGGCCCACAAGTATATTTAAAATTGAACTGACCTAAAAAGTAACAGCAATGAATATTGTTAAATAACAAAGTTGGATGTGCAATCCAAATTATTTAATCTGAATTTAAATAACTTGACTATTTTAATAAGTGTCTAAAGTTCTCTAAGTGAATAAGAAAGGCTTCTTTAAAGTTACCTGCTTGGTTTGAAGGTTGCCAACCTGAGTATTTGACAGCACTCTGAGGTCCGGTTGGTTTAAAGGCTGTAGCAGATGTGGTATTAGCTGCAGCTGGTCTGGTGTCAGTTTTGTCTGGACTTACAGGCATGCTCCTCACTGAGGCAGCAGCATAAGCAACAGGCTGTGAAGCCTCCAGGGAATCACTGTTCAGAGACAAAAAGAGTATTTCTTACCCAAACAGGAACACACATATACCGTCACTTCAGTAAGACCCAGGTGTGAAGAGTTCTCCATTCATACTAAAGCATGAGTTGCATGAGCAGTTTTATCATAATCATACTTGAAATTACTTTGTCTTATGCAAAAAGTCATAGATTGGTCCCAAATTCTACAAAATCTTGTCCTCAAGACCCCTATTAAAATCAAAACTTATTTAAAAACTAAGCCCACCTATCTTTTCTCTTCTCCGCTGTGTATAATCTCTCTTACTGAGAGTTTTGGGTTTTTTTGGACTACTGCATATTTAGAAACAAATGTTCCTGCTAAGGCCTGTTATATACTTTTTTAGAGCAATTTTCTTAAAATTTCTGCAAACAGTCAACATAAAAATCCCTTTTACAGCATCTTTTCTAAAGAGGCAGAATCCTCTACCTTAAACTCAGCATGACTTTAAGACTATTCCATTATTGACTTTTTAAATATATTAACATTTTCTTCTTGGAAGTGTCCATATGTCCATAAAAACGTCAGCACAAAAATGACTGACACATGTAAGTGATGGGCAACTACATTCCCACATCTGATTATTTTAGTATTTGAAAAGAGCTTTAGTGGTTTCATACCAGCATGTACATAATATTTTATATTGCCTTTTTAAAGAAGTTTAAAGTTGTTTCTATGTCTTAAGGTTTGTACAGTTCTGCTTTAAAAAATATATATATTTATTACCCTTTGACAATTGCCGTTAATTGGAATTCAGATGCATTGTAAGTGCCCACTAATTAAGCTACTGGAAGAAAATTCATTTCTGATTTCCACAAACTGTTTGAAAGCACAAGGATCTCAAAGATTTGTGCAGGGTTACTTGTTTTAAAAATCCTAGTATTTATCTTTGAAAAATATTTTAGTAAGAAACCTTTAAAATAACGCTGTACTTGCTAATGAAAATAATAGAATCATAGACTTTAAGGTCAGAAGGGACCATTATGATCATCTAGTCTGACCTCCTGCACAATGCAGGCCACAGAATCTCACCCACCCACTCCTGTAACAAACCTGTGTCTGAGCCATTGAAGTCCTCAAATCATGGTTTAAAGATTTCAAGATGCAGAGAACCTTCCAGCAAGTGACCCGTGCCGCACGCTGAAGAGGAAGGCGAAAACCCCCCAAGGCTTCTGCCAATCTGCCCTGGAGGAAAATTCCTTCCCAACCCCAAATATGGCGATCAGCTAAACCCTAAGCACATGGACAAGACTCACCAGCCAGACACCCAGGAAAGAATTCTCTGTAGTAACTCAAATCTCACCCCATCTAACATCCCATCACAAGCCATTGGGCATATTTACCGCTAGAAGTCAAAGACAAATTAATTGCTCAGTCTTGAAGCCAGATATGTCTTTTGTCCCAATACTCCCCTTGGAAGGCTGTTCCAGAACTTCACTCCTCTGATGGTTAGAAACCTTCATCTAATTTCAAGTCTAAACTTCTGGATAGCAAGTTTATATTCATTTGTTCTTGTGTCCACATTGGTACTGAGCTTAAATAATTCCTCTCCCTTCCTGGTATTTATTCCTCTGATATATTTAGAACGCGAAATCATATCTCCCCTCAGCCTTCTTTTGGTTAGGCTAAACAAGCCAAGCTCTTTGAGTCTCCTTTCATATGACAGATTTTCCATTCCTTGGATCATCCTAGTAGCCCTTCTCTGAACCTGTTCCAGTTTGAATTCATCCTTCTTAAACATGGGAGACCAGAACTGCACACAGTATTCCAGATGAGATCTCACCAGTGCCTTGTATAATGGTACTAACACTTCCTTATCTCTATTGGAAATATCTCGCCTGATGAATCCCAAGACTGCATTAGCTTTTTCACGGCCATATCACATTGGCGGCTCATAGTCATCCTGTGATCAACCAATACTCCGAAGTCCTTCTCCTCCTCCGTTACTTCCAACTGATGCCTCCCCAGCTTATAACAACAACAGTTCTTGTTATTAATCCCTAAATGCATGACCTTTTACTTTTCACTGTTAAATTTCATCCTATTACTATTACTTCAGTTTACAAGGTCATCCAGATCTCCCTGTATGATATTCCAGTACTTCTCTGTATTGGCAATACCTCCCAGCTGTGTGTCATCCGCAAACTTTATTAGCACATTCCCACTTTTTGTGCCAAGGTCAGTAATAAAAAGATTAAATAAGATTGATCCCAAAACCGATCCCTGAGGAACTCCACTAGTAACCTCCCTCCAGCCTGACAATTCACCTTTAAGTATGACCCACTGTAGTCTCCCCTTTAACCAGTTCCTTATCCATCTTTCAATTTTCATACTGATCCCCATCTTTTCCAATTTAGCTAATAATCAATAGGTGAGAGAGCCATGTCACAGTCTGGACCGCAGTATGCAGCAATGTGGAGATTTTGAGCAATGGTGCCATCCACAGTGTAGCCAGGATAGGCTGCTGTAAGTTAAATAGCCCCGCAGTGCTGTCCAATTATGTCAAAGAGTATCTCTAGGCCCTGCAACAACCCAGCATTGAGAGAGTACAAAGGAGGCTTAAAGCCACTCTAGCGTGCCCTTCTCCCCCCTCCCTTAAAAGTACAGCAGAGTCTCTCATCCCAAGAGCACACCACAACTATGACCTGGATTCTACAACTGATTTCTGATCCGTGTCCAACTCATTCAAGGTCCCCATC
This sequence comes from Mauremys reevesii, assembly GCF_016161935.1. Classification (NCBI taxonomy): domain Eukaryota; kingdom Metazoa; phylum Chordata; order Testudines; family Geoemydidae; genus Mauremys; species Mauremys reevesii. The sequence goes on along the minus strand of NC_052627.1, from coordinate 25,514,898 downwards.
CTGATAGTTAAAACTTTTCATCATCTTGGACCATACTAACAATTCTCCATCCACTACCCTTCCCAGACCACTGGGTTCTCGTGTTTACAGTGATGTAAGATAACTCAGGAACTGGAGACAAAGGCACTTTCACTGCTCAGTCCCATGCTGTGGAAATTCCCATCAGAGAAGGTAAGCATATTCTGCAGTCTAATCATTTTTAAAGGCCAGTGGGGGTGGGGGGTGGGGGGCAATCACCCTTTATAATACCCTGTCTTTCTGTGGCAGAGAATGACAGGAGGAGAAACAGGGAATTCAGCCATACCCCAGGACAGCATGAGCATAGTCTGTATCTGCTTATATTCTTATACTGACTCTTAAATACTGTATTCCATGCATCCTAATACTATGATGAAGCACATTTTATACTTCGGTGCTAACTTTTTTGTTATTTAATCTCAGTGATCATCTGACCTTAATGCCACAATTTGGCTTTCTTTAGGAAGATTCTGTAACAGCAAAAGCAAAGTGACCTTTAAACAGCAGATTATTTTTCCAGGCGGTGTCATGGTTAAAATGATGTTACTGATTTTGATTTTCTGTTTTCATTGTATGTTTATGAGAAATTTGAAGTCCAAACGCTGATGACATGCTTGTTTATTTGGACGTTATTTGGTTTGCAATTCATTATCACAGTACATGCCTAAGGGCTGGTCTACACTGAAAACTTGTATCGGCACAGCTACGTCTCTCAGTATTGTGAAAAACCCACACCCTTGAGATGTGTAGCTATGCCTACCTAACCTCCAATGTAGACAGTGCTATGTCAACAGAAGAATTCTTCCTTCGACCTAGCTATCACCTCTCGGGGAGGTGGATTGACTACAGTGATGGAAGAACCCTTCCTGTTACTGTTGTGTTGTAAGTGTAGACAGCGCCTATGTTTTTTGGGTTTTGTGAACGTAGCCTCCCTTTCTGTATGTGTGATTACCTATTGGTGTAAATGTTATTTGAATGTCTAAGCACCAAGAAATCAAGCAGGATCTCCAAATGATACAAAGGGTGCTGCAAAAAAACTGTGGTTTCACAAAGAAAAGGGAAGTGAGGTTACGGCCCTGTTTAAAAAAAATAATAAACCAATCAAGCACTAATATAGTAATAACTTAGGCTGTGATCCAAAGCGCACTGAAATCAATGGCAGCCTTTTCATTGACTTTTATGGGTTTTGGCTCAGGCCCCTCAGATATAAGTAAACTTACTCCCACAAAGGCCTCAAAAAATGAAAGTTATTCAGCAAAGCTGACAGTAATTTGTTTTTCTGCTCCCTTGGTTCTTCCAAGTTTTTCCCACACCAGTAGTTTTAGACCACATTCATCTGGTCCTAAACACTCAGTCAATATGGAAACCAGTCTTACAAGTGCTAATGTTCCCCACAAATCCCTTTCTGATTTGAGTCCATGATTCAGTCAGAGATTGATTAATGGGGTTGTGTATTTAGGGAAGACTGAGGACCTCCCGAATGAGTGTGCTCAAAAACACATCTCCTAGACTTCCAAGTTGATTTGATATACCCACCATCACAGCCACTCAGGCAAGAGCCTCATTATATATTGAGGATTTTCTCAGGAGACTTATTTTCTTCCTCCATTAACAAAAATTGAAGCAGTTTCCTTTCCCTCCACTCCAAACACCAATCACCAACTGACAAACCACTTTTAAAGTAAAATATGTTCCCTATACAAGAGCGCATGTAAGAAAATCCTACTGAATTAACAACTTCCTTTGCACAAAGACAGCTTTGTTTTTAAAAAATTAGCAAGGTTGAGCCAGATTCTGAGAGGCTATCAGTAAGGTCCATTGACTTGCATTCATTCTAGCCAACTTGCACCATTGGAGAATCTGGCTCGAAAATCGAAAAAGCAACTTCCCAAAGTGGAAGTACCAGATGTTGAAAACATGGCAGCTTGCTGTATTATAATATCTTATTTAAAAAAAATTGTATGGGATGACAGAGGTAAACCCAGTGGACAATTGCAGTCTTTAAGGCCGCTTTCAGCTGTTGCTTTATTTGGTTGGGCCAACAATTGATTTATTTTTGTTTATATAATGATACAAGTCATCTTTAACCATACTAAACTTGAAATATGTACAGCAGTGCAATTTGGAATGCCTAAAGCACTTTGCTATTTCCATCCTAAGTTAAATATCTGCGATTGTATTGATCTGAAGCTATAGATTATGACAGCTCACTGCCTGTGACTCATTGATTCAGATAGCAGCAGCTGGCAATCTCATGATATTTTGTGTTTTTATTAAAGCTTCAGCTCCTGGAGTCCTGGGATTAAGTGAGACTCCCAGATTTCATTTAAAACCAAAAAGCAAATCAAAAGAGCCCAATACTATTTTTTTTAAAAGAAAATCTCTTGTTTTTAAGCCAGTGTTCTGATTTTTGAATGCTCAGAGTCCACAATACTGTGCTCCAGATGTAACCAAGGAAGAAACTTAACAAGAGAAAAGTTCCAAGCCAATGGTTTCAGCAGCCCTTGAGACGGAACTCTGACACCTCTTCCTGCTCCTTCTGTCTGTTCCTAACAAATGGGAGTTGAATATATTCCTTTACATACTAAGGGCTTGTCTTCACTACCAGGGTAAGTCAACCTAAGTTATGCTACTCCAGCAGCGTGGATAATGTAGCTGGAGTCGATGTAGCTTAAGTCAACTTACCCCGGTGTCTTCACTTCGCTGCATCAACAGGAGACGCTCTCCCGTCCACTTACCTTAATCTTCTCAGGGAGCTGGAGTACTGAGGTCGACCAGAGAGTGTCCTGCGGTTGACTTAGTGGGTCTTCACTAGACCCACTAAGTCGACCCCTGCTGCATCGATTGTAGCAGTGTCCATCTTCCCATAGTGAAGACCAGCCCTAAGAACTGTCAAAAATGTAATTGACAGGCTGCTGCTATCTGAGAGCCTCCATCATAAGGTTCCCCACCTACAGGCAGTATCAGAGTGGAGGAGTTAAAGCCTACCTTTCCCCATGAAGGACTTGTTGCTACTCACTGAGGGCCCCCAAAAAAGGAGATCTCAGGAAATGCTCTGTCTCTCTCTTTATCAGAGGGGTAGCCGTGTTAGTCTGGTAAAAGCAGCAAAGAGTCCTGTGGCACCTTATAGACTAACAGACGTATTGGAGCATGAACTTTCGTGGGTGAATCTGACGAAGTGGCCCACCTTGCTGTTTTTTTGTTGACATATTTCTAGGCTTCTACAGTATTATTGCTTTATATCCTGTGCCTCACGGAAATAAATTCTGTCCCTCTGCAGAATCATTTCTGCCTCCCAAATGCAAGCAACAAAGCAGTGTTGGGGCATCCTCAGAGAACTTTCTAGCAACATTTGATTTAGAAGTCTGATTTTTACACCACTCTCCTCTTTCTCCTTGTTATTTTTGTCCTATTTGAAGACTTCAAATGGGACTAAAGTTACAAGGCGAAAGAGGAGAGAGGGAGAAAACTACTACAGTGCATGACATTGTCAAAAATTGGCCATAATCGATACAAAGTTTCATTTCAGCAGTTAATACTAAGGTTACACTTGAGAATATTCTTCTAGCAATGTCAGATTTAGACGTCTGATTTGATTCCTTTAAGAATAAATTAGACTTACTATCTGTAAAAATGTCTGATCTGGAGAAAATAATACAAGAGGCAGAAAAAAGTACTAATGAAATTCAAGAAAAATTAACAGCTGTGGAGGCTAACAAAGAGAACACTAAACTGCTTATTCAGTGTACTAATTAAAAATACAAATGTACTGAGTATAGCAATGATGAAATCCATTTTTTTTAAACCAAGATTTATAACATGAGTGCCTCTGAGTTCTCCCAACAATGTTCAGGGTGAAGAGCTGTATAATTCTATGCCAAAGCCTTAAAGTTTTGCCAATTTTAATCCTTTTTAATTTTTTTTTAAATAGAGCTCCTGTTCCTTTTCAAAAAAGAAAGCTTCACATCTTTCTAGAAATAACGAAAACCACATTGGCTGGAAGAAAGATGATACTGCTTTTAAGAACTGATTTTTTTTACCTTAAGTCTATGGGAGAGATTTTCAAAAGTGCCTAGGGGATTTAGTTCACAAGTCCTATTGACTTTCTGAGACTAGTGCTCCTAAAATTCTTTAGGTATTTAATTAATAGTGAAGGAAAATAAATTAATTAAAAAAATAGGCATTCCAGGTTGGATGGGTGAACAGGCTGGTGTTCAGGGGGAAAAAAAAGGATGGTTATTATCAAGTTAAGTTCAAGATCTCTGTCCAACAGCCTGGGCACTTAAAACCAGAGATTAAGACAGAGGTTGACTCTCCACTACTCTGGCACAATGAAACTTTCTTCCATAAGGATAAAGCTCTTCTGTGCTGAGACTGTGTAATTAACTCCCACCAGGACTAAGAGTCATCACAAACCTTTCACTTGAAGTGCAAGATACACTTCTTAGACTTGTCTTCTCTATGCAAATCAGAATAGGATGTACACTGAAAACAAAACTAAATGAGCAATCAAACCACTACCAAAACAAAACACTACCCTGCATGCACAGATCTCACCTGGGGAAGAGGATGAGCAACAGAACAAAACACACCACAGATGTTAGTCATGTTGCTTAAAATACTGCTAAAAGGCACCCAGAAATTATGGTAGCTGAGAGTGATCTAAAAACCTGAATGGAACAGAATAAAATGATGATAGGTGAAGTGTGAGACAAGTACTAGTTTCTCCCAAATTGCTTTTGGATCTTTACTGTACATTAAGATTAGGAGAATGAAGACGAAACTGAACACGTGTCAGAAGTTGCTATCTAATTTAGGTGCTTAACTTAATGCTGAGAAATATGAATAAAACTAAAATGTATAGTGGACAGACTGACAAGCTTAACTGAAAAATAAAGAGAAATAAGCTCACAATGCTTATGGAATCCACTGAAGAGTGCAGGCCTGGCAGTTGGAAGTTGCATGTGCATTAGAGATACATATTTTGAAGATGATTCTTAAGTCTGATTTCTTGTTGTAAAAAGCATGAGCTGTGCCCCTATATGAGGTATGAATGTGTCATGTGTTTGTATAACTTTTAATGCTAATGAGCTGGTAAATGTAAGGTAGAACTTCACATGCTTCCCTGCACAAGCTACCAAGGCTTGACTCAACTTCCAGAAATTATGTATTACAAGCCCGCAGGGAGAAGTGACCAAAAATGTACACAGTACAATGTTCCTTTCACTGGATGTCATTTAGTGAGGATTAACTGTTTTAATAATCTACTGCTGTTTCCCCTCAACTCTGATTACAGAAATAAGAAGCCAGTTGATTTACCTGTAAACACACTAACTCAAAGCACCCGTGACTTAGGCTTTCCTAATTACGTGTGTAACTAGGAATGCCTCAGTCTGGTACACGCCAGTTTTCCACAGAGGGCAGCCAATAAAATCATTCGGACTTCCACAGAACTGAAACAAAACTGCATTTAGACAGACATGTTATTGCTCCCTGGCGTTTCCAGCAGCTAGAGATATTTTCAGAGCCACGAATAAATGGAAGTTTCTAATGCTTCAGAAGCTCTTTTGGAATGCATGGAGCTGCCGTATAACAGTCACAAATACTGAAAATGTCCTAAATTAAAATATCTTGTTAGCAGCTGACAAGAGTGCACATGGCTTTTTGTTTTTAATTAACAACAAAAATCTACTTTCTTGCTACTTCTTAGGAAAGGTGACAAGTTTCTTGATGAATGGGAGCTTTGAAGGAGATATTCTTCTAAAATATGAAAATTTCAGATAGATTTGTATCCTCCCCCCCCAATTTCCAGTACCATTTGTTCTCTCTTCCACTTGGCATACATCCCATCCATTCCTTTACTGTGCACCGTACAATTTTTTTTAAAAATTTACTACTTTGTGTGCAGTTAAACCAGCTTGCTAAGTGTCATTTTCTACAAGCTAAGTGTACTTCTAAGTGACTGCTTAGGTAGCCTTCTGGAAATCTCAAGTTTCTGCATTAAAAAGCATTACATTTTAATCAAGTGAGTTAGGAATCAAAGCATCCTTTTTGAGAAGATCAGTGTAGAAATATATAGCTACTTAATTTCAGTTCAAGAAATTGTTCTGTGCTAAGGTTCGTAATTTCTTTGATAATGCTAGGAATAACAGGGAATTGCATCACTTAGGGAGAACAAGGGTAGATTTAGAAAATTGATTTTAGTTTTCAGTGAAAATTAATTCCATGCTTATAGCAACCAACAGAGAAGTAATGTTATACAATATGCCTTGAACGAACATCCGGGATCGATACATTTGCTTGACCACATTGTTCCAGACTTGGAGATTGGCTGTGAATAGCCATCACCACCATCTTCATTGAAAAGATCACCACACTAAACTTCACCTTCAGAATAGCATATTTTGCTAGCACCGTTCTGTATGAATGGTGTTTTAACTCCATCTCCTAGCCTAGAAACAGTGTCTTTTCAGAAACAGTTCCCAGCAGTCTTGAGCAAATTTGTACAAAGAAGGGGTTATGGAAAGTTTAAGCATCAGTCTGCAAATGTCTTCTCCATATGACCTGGCAATCTGTGTAGTTAATTTCCCTGAAGAATACCAAATCCCTTATGACAAAGTGGGGGAAGTTATAAAAACCATGAAAAAAATGGGGCACCTCATCTTTCCTGGAGCCTCACAAATCCAAATGGAATACGATAGCTTTGATTCAGTTTCATTACTTCTAAACCCGAATGGTTTAATAAAGACATAAATCTTCCATTGTATTAAATCTTACCACATAATAGTTAAATATGAGTCTCAGGCAGAACAAGACTGTGCTGCATACAAACAGATGTTTGAATAAACTGCTCATACAATTTTACTAAAGATTTGTACTTATAGGAATGCTCATCTTACACTAGAGATGGAGAGAAAGAAAGAGGACCTTTAATCTGACGTTTTCATGGTAAATTTGCAATGTCAATGTCGGGAAGCATTATTTTACCTTTTTATAAACTGAAGGGCAGATCATTGTAGTGACTCACCCAAAGCCACCCAGCAAGAAAACGGGATAGTTGAGAATATCCCCAAGAATCCTGACTCTCAATCACTTGTTGCAACTATGCACCTACAAGATCAATAGATTATGTGCAGTATCATGGGAAACATGTATTTACTGAAAGTATATGCAACCATAAAGAAGGGACTTTTACTTCAATTCATTCAGCACTCTTGATTAAATGCCAGTATCCCAACTCGTGTCTTAGCTGTCCAAAGTTAGTCCTACAGTTTTCTCTACAGAACACCTATTACACATTGTGTCCAAGCTAGCAGATGGCCTACTAGACAGAAAATGGGAAACCTGAATTTGCTGTTCATTGCATATCTCCATAAAAAACACATGCAATTCATTGTATAGCTAGGCTAAATCACTGAGTTCAAACTGCTTTTCTTTGGCGAGTGAAGGGAATCTGGAGGATTAAGTCCATGTTCCAGAATATCTGGAAATGTCCATTACACCCTAACCTAGAGAGACATCAAATAGATAAGGGAATTAATTTATTTAGTACATTTTTAATTGCTGGACAAAATTCACTTGCACCACCTCCATATGTCCTAACTACATTTTCTATCCCCTTCTTGCTTAAACATGGCTGTTTTAGCCCAGGATGGATCTCTGATTTGGATAGCTAGTCATCTCCTTGAATTTTTTTAACCTAAGTAAGCTTTGTTATCCTCTTCCACCAGCCCACCCTCTTCCCCCGCCCCGGAAATGTGATAATCTTCTATATAGTGACACCATTGCAACTTTAAAGTAAAAAATATGCAACAAGTTTTTTCAGCTAAAATTCTGCCTTAAATGTGCAATTTTTTGGGGACCATACTGACTACCCATCAGTGATCTGAAATGACTTGCCATGCTGTGGCTTCTCAAGAAAAAGAAACCAAGCATGAGGTGATGACAAAAATCTGTACATTATTATAATCTGCATATGGTTTGAAAAAAGCAAAAGCCATTACATAATGTTTGTAGATAACTGTAATTTCCCTGCTGAATAGAATACCTGGTGCCAAGAATATAGAGAGAAAAGTCAAGAGAAATTGTAACAAATTCCCAATCCCCCCCAACAATCCCATTCATCTTTATAAAAAGGTGTTTACACTTCACATTAAAATATAAATATTTATATTTTGCTAAAGGTAACAATGTTCCAGTGATTTGTAAAAGGAAAAAACATCCCAGGATTAAAAAAGAAATAGGGCGGGTGAGGCAATGTTATTCATGCTCTGTTTTTCAAATCAAGTTCTGTTAAGGAGCATATATAATCCCAACATCAGCAGCACCCTAAAATCAACTTCAAAGCTTCTTTCAGAATAAACAGAAGTGTATTGCCTCAGAGTATGCACCAGTTTTAATCCTATGAGGACATGCTACATTCCTTTTAAGTAATTCTGCAGGCTGTAACCTACCAGGTACGTGAAGCAGAAAGGTACAGACAGTGCTGCATCGTGTTCCTATTATGCTCCCTCTAAAATGCTGCCATTCAGCAAGAGTAGTTGCCATAGGGATTATTTTTAGGAAAAAAATCTGAAATTTTCAAATTAAAATAGAAAGCATGTCACTCCTTTGCTTCACATATCGTAGGGATAGGTCTCATGACTGGAATGTCGATATAGAGGGGTACTGCATGTTCAGAAAAGACAGGCAGGGTAAAGAGGGAAGCGGTGCTGCATTATGGAGCAAGAATATATACTCTTGTTCTGAGGCCCAGAAGGAGGTGGGAGGCAGACTAGTTGAGAGTCTCCGGGCAACGATAAAAGGGGTAATAAACAGAGGTGACATTATGGTAACGGGGTCTACCACAGACCACCAGATCAGGACGAAGAGGAGGAGGCAGCACATCTAGAACAAATAAGACATATCCAAAACACAAGATCTGATAATAACGGGTGACTAACAATATATTTGTTATTTTGCAAAATGAACTTAACATGTGTCTAAGAAAAACAAAACAACAAAGCTGTCCATGATCCATTACCCATATTATGTTCTAAATTGCACCAGTCCCATTTTCAGAAGGGTTTTCTTTTCCTACTGTATAATTTAGTGCCTTCTCCTCTTTGGCTAAGGATGCACAATTCCTATTACAGCTGATTACTAGCCATTAAGTTGTGCAATCATGTGGACTGCTGCTTAAAATAACAATCTTCAGCGTTACGTCCTATGCATGTATTATTTCAAGACAATGCATGTCGCAAGTATTGCATACACATTCTAATGGCTAATTTCTCATTTCTGCTGATTTATTTCCTTGAAATCTCATCAGGGCTGTTGTCCTTTGTCATAATTTACCATTTTTACTGTAATACACGCTTATCTTAAATGGAAGATGGTTGCTTATTTACCCTAATTGGGTTTGAACGTAGCCAGGTGACTCTTGTATTATCAAATGATGAGACAAAGATTTGTTTCCATCGACTGGTAAGCAGTCCTTTTATCTATATTTGCACTGGGGTTATAGGATATGAGGGAGATGTTTGAGCACTGTCTTGACCTGAAGTGTAACTTTTTTTTTTTTTTTTTAAATTTCTGGTCTAATTTTCTCTTTCATTGTTCTGAGCTAACCCTCTTGGCTCATGTCCAATTTGTGAAATTAGTAAGAAGTTTTGTTGATTTAAATCAACTAAATAGAATAAAAAATACATGTATGTGATACCACCATCCAGAACCCAACACCAATACCTGCCTGCAGAGCTCAGAATTGAGGTAGCCCAGAGAATGAAGCATCCTTAAAGGGGCATGATCAGGTTTTAATTTATTTTTTAAATGATCTAATTAAAAATAATTCAATGCCTGAAAAAACAGTCTTTAAAAACAAAGTCTGTTGATACTATTTAAAGTGTTTTATTCAGGGTTTCCTGCTCTCTGGGTATTAATTTGAAGAGCTTTTTGGGAAGGCCAATTGCCAAAGTGACACAGGCTGGCCAAGAAATGTTTTCCCATCCCGCAAGAATTTTTGAGATTTAAAAAAAACGTTCCCATCCTCAACTGGAACAAAGTAGAAATCTCAAATTTTCAAGAATCAACTAACAAAAAAAATTCAATTTGGGTCAATCAAAATGTTTTATTTAAATAATTATGAAATGCTGTTTCAATTTCAACCTTTTCGTTTTAAAAATTTTAGTATAAATTAAGTTAAATTTCAAAACAAGTCATTCTGAACTGAAAAAACAAAATTTTTCACTTAGAAAAATGTCAAAACGGGAGGTTTGGACTCTTTTGAAATTTGCTGAAACTGACCGTTCCCCACAAACAGTTCAGGTTTTGATGGAGTGGCGTTTTTCAGTGAAAAAAAAAGCATTTGAAAAATTCTTGAGCAACTCTAAGAATGACTAATGCATCCCCAGGTTTACCCCTCATTCTCCCTCTCTGTACAAGTGCTGTCCCTGAATTTCACTTCCCTCTCATGGTGTTTGAATCAGTAGCACATTTAAAAACTTCTCCTCCTCCTCCATCTGCTCTGCATAATTTAACCTTGAAAATTACACGATAACTTTACCCAAAAAGGGGAAAGGGGGAAGAAAATTCCTGAATTAACTGGAAAAAATGCTCTCTCTTCCAAACCAGAGAGACACCCAGAACATTCACCCAAGATGACATGGTCAGAATGGAGTCAGTTCAGGAATTTCAAATGTCTAACACAAAGTCATAATTTCTCTGTTACCAAACCAACAAAAAGCCTTTTAGAAATAAAAACGATCCTCCCATCATAAAAGTTAGACCAATAAATTTTCAGTGTTAGCAACGTGAATTCTCTCAAGTTTGCATTGTTACTGCTGTTTAATCCATAATAACTGCAGCTCACTTGCTGTCAGGGGACAGTTGGGAGTGTCACAGCTAATCTCAGAGACTGGTTGTTTTTCTACTGTTAGAGCTGCTCTCTGCAACTTGATTCAATGCATCTCTTTGTGACTTCACAAAGAAAAAAAATTTCCAATAAGAAACAGCAACAAGGAAAAAAACACCAAGTGGGTTCTGTTTTATTGAAGTCAGTGAATTAAGTAATAAGCACCATAACTTTCCAACTCCATTAATGATGTAGGGAATAAAGACATGGATGAAATCCTGGCTCTACTAAAGTCAATGACAATACGATTGATTTCAGAACTTCAACCAATGCATTCAAATGTGTCAAGAGTATTATAAAAGCTTTCAAAGCTTCTAAAGGACTTGTCATTTTGCTGCACGTAGAAGACTAATCTCTATGGGATGTCACAAAAGAAAAAAAGACAGCCGGTTCTTAATTTACTATATGAACTTAAGCCTGCCCTAACAAAAAATAATTTTCTTCATTTCTGTTTAAAAGTTGATACAGCAAAATAGGAAACTTTGAAAATCAATGGTTTGAGGATATTTTTCCTCACATGCCTACAATCTATTTGGCAACTTCCCCCCAAACAGGCTGATTTAACTTTTTCTGAGGTCCAAAGTGATGTCAGCAGCCCCAGAATACCAGAGAAAAATGTACCTTTGCCTCGCCCCCCCATTTTTTGCTGCAAGTGGAGCTCAGCTGCACCTAAAAATTGGGCTCTGTCTCCTTAAAGTTCTCTATTCAAGAGAAACAGTGTTGGTAAGTGCAGTGTTACCCATCTGGAAGTTCCTCCATTAGGTGTTTGCTGAACACTATTAATGAACCATTGCCATTTAAAAACACCAATACAGATTTGTGGCTTTGAGGATGAAGTCCATTAGATACCAGTAGCTTCCAAGGAAGCTGATTCTAACATAGTTGCAGCTGGGAAACAGGAATAAAAAGTCCTGGTACATCTAACGTCACCAGCACTTGAACAAAGGGTATAAATGGCAATTATGTTTACAAATATTTATTTGCTGTACAACATGCCAGTTGTTTTTATATATATGAAAAGTCAACCTTTGAGAAATAGAAGTTCTTTGTTCCAATAGCTTAACATGTGGCTTTCTTGATCATGAAACTGTTGCAAATATCTCACTCGTACGAGAAGTCCCCAGTGATCATTTTTTGTTTCTTCTCCAATAATTTAACTGGAGTGGTCATGCCTCCATAAAAATGACTGTGCACTACAAACTGTACTGTGTACCTCAAAGTCACACAACTGTAGGTAAGACATTTTTGCTCAATTAATGGGACATCAACTATGTTAGGACCACCAAAGTGCAGATTAGTTCTGCAAAGAGGTGGATTCAGTGGTATACTGGACCAGTGATATCATGCAGGAGAGCATATCAGACAGATCACTTAGAAGATGCAGTCAACAGAAAAAAGACACCAATACAGAAACTCGTGTCTTATTAGCCTTCAGTGACAAAAAGAGCACCACTCTCATACAATACCTCTCTTTCTTTTGCAACTCCAAAGCACTTGTTGATTTCCTTGCGGGCCTGACACTTTGTAGAGGAGGAGGTTTAGTGATAGGGGTGATGAGAAGGGCATCCAAGAGCGAACGATACACATTAGGATCGGAGAGTCTAGCAAGCATTTAGAAAGACCTGGTAAATACACTAGCTATCCACACAAAGATGAAAACTGACAGAAACTACTAAAAAACATGTGAGATCCGAGCTTCCCAACAGTTTCCATAAGAGTGTGACAAGAAATATAACTGGAAAGTGATCACTCCCTCCCTTGAGAAACTTATTGAGAAACCACTTCAGTGTCTGCAAAATCATTTAATAACTAAAAACATAATAAATGTTTAGATAGTCAGAAAATGTCCCAGTATAGCCTGTGGCATCTACGGATCTAAAAGCTATTGATAAATATCAATTAATCTTCAACCACCATGCAAGGCAAGGGGGTATTAATTTATCCAGATAGAAAATGGGCATCATCAGACTCAGAAAAGTTAAAGTTATTGTCCCAGACTTATCCAATAGCAGAGCTGGGAGTAGAACATAGGAGCCTTGACTCTATTCTAACCCCATGCACATACTGCTAAGGTGAAAGTTAACCATTTCTGATTTTACATCTCTCCCAATTAACTCCTCTATGAGCATGAGCTTTTTGAAACAGATTGATAAAAATTAAAAAGGCTCCGTTTTACAGCTGATTTCTACCTGGCCCGTACAGCAACAGCAGCAGACACGGCAGCGGCAGCACTGCTCATAACTTTTGAGCTCTGCCTGGAAGGAGAAGGAACAGGAATGGGAGAAAACTTGGGCAGATCTTCCAATGGATTTTCAGGTAGCACTTTTCTAGTGTAGAAGCTTTCATTGAAAAGAGGAGAAAACAGGGAAAGGAAAGATCTCAGCCAAGAAATAGTAGAAGCAGCTTGAAAAAAAAAATCACTGAAAACTGTGCCATCATTAAGGTGCCATTTCAACACATAAGTTGGTGGAAAGACTTCTCTGTTGACCCTTAAACATTAATATGGAAAAACTGATTTCTCTTATGAACAACACTCTTAAATGATCAATACAGCTTTCAGTAAAAAAAAATCTAATTAGGTACAATTCACAACCTTGGGCCCTTAGCCTACAACTAACTCAGTGTAGGTGCAAGGGTCCATGCACACATAGCATGTTGTAGGATCAGGGTCTTCGATTCTCTGTCTAGTTCTTCATGAGAGCATCAAAATGAGTTTGAAAGTTATTCTGCTGATCGCCTTAAAGTCAGAATCGGCATAATACTATACCAAAAACATAATTTAAAGAAGACATTAAGGTACAACAAGTAACTAGTGCACATCAGAATTTTTTTTTAAATCAATATTTTCCAGGTTTTCCTTCTATTCACCTCCCTCAGTACCTCTGTCTCCACTTTTTCTTACCCTTCTTCCCCCCAAATCACTGTCCCCAGGAGGGAGGAGAATAAAAAGAAAAGGGGGAGACACAAATAAAAACAAAACCAACCCAAAGATAAATATACTGAAAAATATTTTGAACAAAATAAAGTCCATTTAGGAACCCTGGAAAACTACAACTTAATTTCCACACCATTTTTCAATCGGTTTCAGAAATAACTAAACCAAACACGTGAATGACAACAACATTTTGCAGTGCAGCTTTGATTTAAATAGAGATATTGCCATGCTTTCACCTAACAGTCCGCTGTGTGCACAGCATACATTTTACCATGCATGACTTAAAGATGATCTAGACTGAGAGCCTCAGATTTTAACAAAAGGACTTGTTTCAAAAGAAGACAAATAGATAATGCCTACTCCCCAAAATATCGAGAGGGTAAAAGAACATTCTATATTTTAGGCAACAATAGCAAGGATCATGAAATGCAAATGAATATGACAAAATAAAACACTTGCCTTCCAGAAAAAAGTCAAGTATAGGGTTACTGTTACTGACTAATAGCAGTAAGCCTTACAAAGTTTCCTTGCTACAAATCTATTTAAAAATTGAACTGAATCACTGCTATTTAAAAAAAAAAAAAAAAATCAACTTCCCCCAATTTTCCCCTTCACTGCATTTTTCAGGAGAAAAGCATTTCACCACTAGGTCAACATAGCATTTTGGTAAGGGACTAATTCCTTTATGGCACTTCATCACACATTCAAAAAAGCATTTTGCTCCAAGAACTCCATGGTAGTGGATAATATGGCAATGCACATTTTACAGCATCACGCCCTAAAATGAGATGAAACCACATTTTATATTATTTGTATTCCAATTTTAACATGGCCAAGATTTGTGTACCTGTCAGGAATAGGAAGCACTGAAGGTATGGATTCCACGAACTGGACTGCACAAGGTGGCTCCACTGGTGCAATTGTGAGCAAGGGTGGCTCAGAGGTCTGTGTAGCTACTGTGTGCTTATCAGATAGACAACTTTCTTTACCGGCTTCATTTGTCACTAAGGTTGCTGGACCTGGAGCACTCAACTCTGCAGATTGAGTTATTTTCCTAGTTGACATCAATTTAACAAGTAGTAGTTATTATGAGACCAGATATGCAGAAGCACTGCAACTGGAATTCTTTATTTAACAAAAAGATAAACAATAGTTGCTATCTATTTCTAATAGGGGTTTTATTTGTGACAAGATGCTACTGGCACAGCATAGGGACTCTTCTGCTGTATTATATTCCGGATTAACAAAAAATGCAGCAAGAAAAATAGGACCAGTCGCCAACTGCTTTCTCGTGGTAGTAGCTTTTTTCAAGGTTTAACTTTGACAGTTTACAAACAGCCTCATTTAACAATGAAAGCAAAGTATGTACGGTTGGTTTTTTTAAAATCATGATTCCAGCAATTTGTGATATACTTGAAACAGAATGTGCGACATAAGAAACACTACCTAGTGTAAGTAGATGCCACTTTAGACACTGTGGCTACTTGACTACTGACACTTAAAACCTGAACAGCAGCAGGTGGGTGAGGTGCACACTTAGGTAAGGCTTCCAAAGGATTGTCAAACAAGAGTTTTCTAAGGCAAAAGAAAGCAGAGATGTAAGTAGCACATTAAGCAGAGAAAATAAATATAAAAAATCCCCACAGTATCATGGTGTATAGCCTCCAAGGAAAATAATTACTTTGATTACATACTAAAGGAACTATGGTAAGTTAACAGTAAAATAAATATACACACGTCTGCTAGTATTTTGTTTGGATTAAATCTTTGGCAATCAGAAGCCTCCCACCACCCTCTGCCCCATTTACACACACCTTCCCATTTACATGAAGTTCTGTAAATTTAGAAACTTTGATCAAATTTCAGATTTTGGTAGGTGGGTGGGCACTTCGCACAATTTTCCCCTCATTTTTCAACCCAGGAGATGGCTAAACTAAAAATATAGAAAATGATACTTGCACAGTCCCCCTCTAGCCATTTTTTTTTTTTAGCGGGGGGCTGGGAGGGGGACCCAGTCCTAAGAACACACACAGGGATTTTGCCCTTTCCAGTTATTTTCTGGATCTGCCCTTGAATTCAGTTCCTACAGTCTCATTGATTTCACTGGGCTCTGTATGAGACCCTGAATGCAGGGAAATAGTTTGACATCACATGAGCTTGTTCTCCTTTGGGGAATTTTTCTATCATGTTTGGATTTACACCCTCATTTCTTGTAGAACAGTTACTTGATATTCTTCTGTTTTTGTTGGTGGCTAGAAAAGGGAATTACTTTAACAATAGCTGATGCTTTTCCAATAAAAATCTGAATATTACACTTATTTCAGAATATACTATTGGCTGCCTTTTAATCAGCAAGAGCACGTCAAGATTTGACTATTCATATTTAGCACCATATATTAAAGGATAATATGCAAATTTGTGATATAGCAAGAATACTAATTCAAAGTATTTCTTATACCATTTGAAAAGTAGACTAACATTCCAAATTAACCACTTTGCATACATAGTACTTTGGCGTTACGTATTTTCCCTCATTTTAATGGGAGCATTCACACTGACAACACACCTTCCTCTAAAGTTTTTTTTTTTTTAAAATCCACCCAAAAACACATTTGTGACACTATTAAGACATGGTAACTTTTCCCAGCTGTAACTGAACAACCTAAAGACTCTTGTTGCCACTGACCTGCTTCATATTATGTCTGTCTATTTCAAGATGTCTGGGACACCTATTTTTTTCTGGAGGCTAAGGTTGCCTGGGAAACAACTGAATGAGTGATCCTTGAAGGAGTGAATGGGTAAATCCATAAAAGTAATTTCTAAATTAGTTATAAACACTTAAACATTAGGAAGTGTAAGGAATGCCCACTTTTTAATACAACAATTTTATATGGGGAAAACAAACAACAGACCAAACAAGATACAGCAGTTTGGTATATTGCCTCATGACTAATTTGCACTTTAATTACAGGAATGAATCGACAATTACAATCATTTTACTTTACATTGTGAAATCTGCCAAACAGGCAGTAAGGCTGGATTTCACTCAGTAATAAGTTCCAGCTTCTTCATAAGCTGTAACGGCAATCAAACTCTCTCCTCTTATTGGGTTCAGAAGCGGATGACACAAGTGACTGATTTCAGCCAAGGAAAGAGCTAGACCACCAGGAAAATGAATATCTGCGCTAGCTCAGTGACAATAAATGCAGGACATAAATGATGAGATTAAGTCTACTGACCCTTGGATAGCCTTTTTCTGCATTGCTAAATATGACGGCTTTCATAGCAATTACTCATTAATTTCAGATGGTCATGGTTCTGAAAATAGGGCTTTTTTGGAGATCAATTTAAGATGTATACTACTTAAAGTGTATTTGAGACAACAGCCTTTCACCGCTTAAGAACATAAGAATGGCCATACTGGGTCAGACCAAAGGTCCATCCAACCCAGTATCCTGTCTGCCGACAGTGGCCAATGCCAGGTGCCCCAGAGGGACTGAACCTAACAGGTAATGATCAAGTGATCTCTCTCCTGCCATCCATCTCCACCCTCTGACAAACAGAGGCTAAAGACACCATTCCTTACCCATCCTGGCTAATAGCCATTAATGGACTTAACCTCCATGAATTTATCCAGTTCTCTTTTAAACCCTGTTATAGTCCTAGCCTTCACAACCTCCTCAGGCAAGGAGTTCCACAGGTTGACTATGAAAAGCTTAATGAAAACAATGAGCTCAGTTCATAGAACACCATTAGTAGCCAATTATTTTCAAATGTCTTTACTACTACAAACAACAACACATGCGCGTGCGCGCACCCCCCACTCAGGTTAGGAACTGTCTAGGTGTTCTGGATTACTTTTCTTTGTATGTGTGAGGTAATACATGAATTTACCAACAAAGAGGTACTTTCTTTGGTGTAAGAGGGATTTTTTTCCCCAGACTTGAGTGAATTCGGTGCTTAAAGACTAAGATCAGATTTCAGCCTGGCACATTCTAGTCTCCTCAGAATGCATGCCCATGACACCCCCTATAAGAATAGGAACCACACACAAGCATTAGCTAAATTAATTTCCCTTCCCTACATTCACAACACTTGCCCGCACTACAAGCTTACCCCGTGGGTAAGCAAATACACCTCACCCCTCTACCTTTCTGGAGCAGATACTGCTATTCTTGCGATAGTGTACCAAACTGTCCATTTTGCAATATGCACAAACACTGGGGGCGCAAGGGCATATCCTAGTCCACCATTTCAGATGTTATCTATACTGGAATTTCTTCCAGATCAACTAGTGCAGTAACAATTAGGTGGGATGGATATTAGTTTCCCCTTATTTAAGTACGCACTTACTAAATATGTTATTTCAAATAAGTTAGCTGTGGCATCAGAAGGAAAAAATAAATAAATAAGAGCGCAAGTGAGCCACTGCATTGTGCCATCATTATGATGTTCCAGATGTGTCTGTGCTGAGGGGCAGTGGTCATATCTCTACTTGTACAATACCTATCATAACAGGGTGATGATCCTAGCCAGGGTCTCAGAGCACTACTCTAACTAAAATATTGAATTAAAATATAAATGCTTCTAAGTGTCATTACTGTTAACACTTACCATAATCCTCATCCTTCTCTGACCTCGCAAGGCAAAAAAATGTTTTACTAACTTACGTCAGGGGAGACATATTGAAACAAGGATTAGCCTGCTTTACAAGAGTACACTAAAAACTTAACAAGAGGGAAGGACAGTTTTATCTGCACTATCCTAAGATAAAGCCATCTTAGTATGTGCCAGAAATGAACATGAAAGCTACCCCTAAACTCATCTTGCTATACATTTGGAGATGGTCCAACCTATGAAAACAGTCTGATGGACCTGTTGGCTTGACCGGGGGGAAGAGAGACAGACACTAACAATTCTTTCACTACTTTGTCTAAATCTTTCAAAATAAAAACATCCATTTGAAAGGGTAGTCATACTACGATTTTAAAACTTGTGAGTGGGTCAGTATACCACAAATAACGGTAGAAGCAAAGTTTATTTATTTTGATCTTATAGAAGTGCTAAAAGGGCAATCTGCCATATGCACTAAATCAGAGATGGGCAAACTTTTTGGGCCAACGGCCACATCTGGGTGGAAAAATTGTATGCAGGGCCCGGGCAGAGGGTTGGGGTGCAGGAGAGAGTATGGGGTGTGGAAGGGGGCTCAGGGCAGGGGATTGGGGTGAAGGAGGGGTGCAGCGTGCAGGAAGGGTCTCAGGGCAGGGGGTTGGGGTGCACAGACATGCAGGGGGTTCAGGAGCAGGATATACGAGGGGGCTCAGGGCAGGGAGTTGGGGTGCAGGTGGGGTGTGAGGTGCAGGCAGGGGGCTTAGGGCAGGGAGTTGCAGGGCGGGGTGCAGGTGGGGTTTGGGCTCCGGCGTGACATCGCTTACCTAAAGTGGCTCTTGGGTGGCAGTGGTGCACACTGGGGCCAGGGGAGTCTCCCTGCATGCCTGCCCTGGCCCTACGCCGCGCCGCTCCAGGAAGCGCTGCAGCCCCTGGGGGAGCGGAGCGCTCCGCGTGCGCTGCCCTTGCTACACCTCCAGGCACCTCCTCAGGCCGCTGCTGTTTAATGCATAGCTGGGATTGGAATCAATTTTGTTTCCTTGAGTCCTAGATGGGTGGGTCTTTCCATCCTGACATGGAATACGTATACCGAGGGAATGTGGCAGTGTTTTCTGCAATTGATTTCAGATATATGATAAGCCCTTTCCTGGCATAGGACCTGTTTTCAAGTGAGTCAATTAGTATTCAAAACTGCAATATAGTAAACTTAGGCATGTTGATAGCATACAAGAAGGGACTCCAGTTTTCTTTTGCTGGACACTGATCCATGGCTCGTACTTAGAAATAGTTCATTCCGACTGAAATACAGTATTTGCAATAGTAATCTGCTGAAGTGTTTGTATCTCAACAGATCTCAAGATACTATTAATTCAGTGGTGTTTAAGACAATTTCTTAAAATCCTTATTATTGCTGCTTTTTTCCTTGTTTGGTATAAAAATCTCAACAGTGTCACAAAATGTACCGTTAGTGTTTTTATCTCTTGTGACTCCCTCTCTCTCCGTTTTAGTCCTATGCTGCTGCAGCTGTTCTAACCAGCTCTCACTTCCACAGTGAAGAGGAACCTCCATGGTCCAACTAAACTGAGATTACCACTCAGTGACTGAGTCCTCATGTCTGTGGCCTAAGGGGAATGCTGTCACCATCTGCTCTTGACAGCTATTCACATACCAGCACCTTAACAGCAGACTTCCTTATGTGGTCCCTGTGGGTCACTATGGTTTACAGACAGCCTAGACGATATCAAGGAAAGGGAGGTTATTTGATTGGTGGGCTGATCTTCTGGTCTCATCTCCTTAAACTTGGCTAGTACATGTGAATGGAGGGGAAACTGGCCGAAACTCAACTCTTTGTGTTGGCTTCTCGGTAGGAGGAAAATTCTACAGGTGCGCGCTGAGGCAATATTATCGTTGTCCGTTATTCAGGGTATATGCTCACCTTTTGTCAGAATGGATCTCATCTTAAAGGTGTAATTAGATCAGTCATTGTTCCTGGATTCTCTGACAGCTGCTAGGGATGGTAACATCTACGACAGCAGGCCTGGAAGCTGCAAACCTGCTCCAATACAGTAACTCCTCACTTAAATTCGTCCCCGTTAACGTTGTTTCGTCGCTGATCAATTAGGGAACATGGTCATTTAAAGTTGTGTGATGCTCCCTTCTAACGTCGTTTGGCAGCCGCCTGCTTTGTCTACTGCTTGCAGGAAGAGCAGCCCGTTGGAGCTAGCTGGTGGGGGCTCGGAACCAGGGTGGACCAGCAGGCCCCCATCAGCTCCCCCTAAGTTCCCAGTGCAGCAGCTGCCCAGCAGGCTAACAATTGCAGCTGTCCCTCCCCCCACTGCCATGTGCTGCTCCTGCCCTCTGCCTTGGAGCTGCTCCCCGAGACTCCTGCTTGCTGTGTGTGGGGGGGGGGGGGAGGGAAGGAAGAGCGGAGCTAATGTCAGGGTGTCCCTCCTCCCCCTGCACCCCACTTACCCCATCTTCCATAGAGCAGGGGGGACACACCATGATTCAGGACGGAGGGAGCTTGCAGCAGCTGTGGTCTCAGCAAGCTGATCAACTAACAAGGCAATGTACTTAAAGGAGAAATGCGCATATCTCCCTCCATTCCTGCTGCCTTGTAGAGTGAGAGAGTTAACCCTTGAGAGATCAGCCAATTGCTAGTTCATCATTTAGCAGTAAGGGAAATATCCCACCCTCTGACTCCTCCACCTCAACCAAGCTTCACAATCATCATCATCACTGTGTACCAGTATTAAATTGTTTAAAACTTATACTCTCTGTGTGTGTGTATATAATATAGTCTTGTCTGGTGAAAAAAATTTCCCTGGAACCTAATCCCCTCATTTACATTAATTCTTATGGGGAAATTGGATTTGCTTAACATCACTTCGCTTAGGGAAGTCACGTTTTTCAGGAACATACCTACAACATTAAGTGAGGAGTTACTGTACTGACCTCAAGAGAGTAACACCCATAGCTTCCCCAGGTCAAGATCACTGTAATGGACTTTACACAGCATACTGGAAGACCAGCCAAAAGCTTCATTTGGTGCAGAACGTAGCTGAGTGGGGTGGGCTTTCAGAGCATAGGTCTACGTTCAAATCTCTGTTGCGGCTTCCTCATCACTTCTAGGTCGAATTCATAGTGTCAGTAATTATCTCTAAAGCCCTGATTGATGCGGTAACTGATTTTAGAGAGTCTGCTTTGGAACTGGTAGAAACTGGCTGAGTTACACGCGCTGTCAGCTCCTAGGGTAAGACCAGTGCCAGGCAGAGGGTTCTCATTTGAGGGAGTCCTACCTTTGGAATTTGGTCCCCCTTAGCCATCTGCTAGAGCCTGAGGTGGTAAGTGTCAGGGAGTGAAACAAAGCCTGTTATTACAATTTAACAACAGGCATGTTTTTCTGTTTATTGCCTTTATTTTTTGGTTAATTTTGATAAATTTGTATTGAAGCTATGTCCATTACGAAAGCATAAAGATACATAGGGGATAATAGTGGAAGCTTAAGAGTCATCATTTAGGAGAGGCTTATGTAATTAGGTAAATAAATAATATAAATAAAGGGCAGCAGCATCCTCCCTTCAAGAGCCTTCAGTGACAGCAGAGAACACAAAACCTATTTCTTTAAACAATGGCTGCCAAAAACAACATACAAACCACAGAAATGCTGCTCACGTGATGTGTTTGACCATGGTAGTTCTATGCGTGAGACAGACCGGTGCAATAATCCCTATTTTAACAAATGAGGAACGGAGACAGCCCTGGTATGTTTACACTGCATTTAAACACCTATTGCTGGCCTGAACCAGGTGGGGCTGTAAAATGACTGTGGGCACATTTGGGCTTGGGCTGGAGCCTGGGCTCAGGGACCCTACACAGGTCTACACAGCCATTTTTAGCCCCACGAACCTGAGTCAGCTGACCTGGGCCAGCCACGGCTGTGCCACGGGCTTTCTATTCTAGTGTAAAATGTACCCAGAGAGACTAACTCACTCACTCAAGGTCACAGAGGATATCTGTGGCAGAACAGGAAATTGAACCTAGGACTCCCAACTCCTACGTTAGTATCCTAGCCACTGGATATTCCTTCCTCTCTAGAAGATGGAAAAGGGAACAACAGATCAAAGTACACACCTTAATCATACTGCACCTACAATGACTGCTTCCGCCACTAGGACACTGGCCAGATATTAGTGTGAGCTAACTGCAGTCTATACACTTAGGGGGACGAGTCATAACAAATTTCCATTCATGTCAGAAAAGCTGTCATGCCAAAGAGGGTGTGGAGGAATCTCAGGGTGTTTGCACTCAGTATCCTTCATATTTTAACACAGGGCCAATATTATGGCAAAACAAGAATTAAAACAAATTGAGCATAATTTCCACAACCATGACCATAATATACTCTTTCACTCAAGAACACAGAAGCGGTTAATGAACCAATAAGTCCCATGCATAGGTGTTGCACCTATTTTACATGTGGCTAAATTGAAGCAGAAAACTTACTTAAGTGACTTGCCCAGGTTATGTAGTGAACAACCAACAAAAAACACTGATTTCAGTAAAATATTTGACAACAACATCATGGCATATATGGTACAGGAACAGTAGTTAAATGGACATATTAGAGACAGAAGCACAAGTAATAAAAACATGTTTTATGGCTGCTAACCCTTGTAAACTGATTGTGAAAAGGATGGCATCAGCAAGTCAGTTAATGGGGTGTTGTTTTTTTTAAACTAAGGGAGGTGAAATCTGCTGTGTTAGCGTGAGACCAACAGATTCCAAGAGATGAGCTTCCTAAGACAGAAGTTATTACAATTCAAAAGTAAGTCTTATAAGATTCATCCAAAAATATTTCATATTAGTTTTTTTTAAGAGGTAAACGTAACCATCAACTCCCAGGCACATTGTAACAACCAACAACCAACGACAAAAGCCACGACATTCAAAACAAAGCTGAAGAACAGAGACCACATTCCCTGTTGAAATCTAAAGCTCAAAGGCCTGTATGAGGTCATACTCGATGACCTAAAGTTTAGGCTTTGGAAGACGACCACGAGAATAATCAGCCTCCAAAGGCAAGAGCCCTCTATAATTAATTCCCTACCATTTGCAACAGAGTAGTCCAAATTCTAGAGAGGCTCTGGGTCCAGAGTAGTGTGAACTGTGGAACTGTCCAAGAACAGGGTCCATTTTTATCCTTTTGATTAGCTTTTGCATCAATTTGTCCATGCCGTACAGATAACTAAAATAATCCAATTGACTAAATTTAGGATAAGGTACAAAAAATATGACAGGCCTTGTTTGGTGTTTGTTTTCTCTTCCAGACACAGAGCCACACCCCCCTCCCCCCACACACTATTAGCTTATGAAATTCAGTACATCGGTGTAGCTTATTCACCTTAAGGAAAAACATTTTAAAAATTTTTTGTTTTCTCTTTCTAAACCCACAGATGACACTCCCCCCAAAAAAGAGTCTACAGTCTGCCAAGAAAACATGGTCTAAATAGTGCCAATTAAGGTATCCAAGGTCAGTGACTGGAAGTTTGCCATCTCTCATTTCATCACCACATAGTATAACATTCCTTTAAGAGCACACCATATTTTTTCAATATATTTAATATGGTTTTGCCTCAGTGGGAAATACATTTGTATTAACTCTCAACCTATACATTAACATTTCATTGTTATCAATTAGAGCAGGTCATGGGAAGGGTCACCCGCTGACAAAGTTGATCTTTCTGAATTGTTTTACTACGTAGTATGTTATTGCTTATTCTAACTAGTATCTTTCAAGTGTTCATGGGCCAGATCAATATTTTTCTGCTCCTCTTTCCCCTCCTCCTGCCATGCTCAGAAAACTGGTGATGTTCAATTTAAATGGGTGACAGTCAAATCCCCCCCAAAATAGAGAAACATGACTAGTATAGATTTTCCTGTTATAATTAGGAAGAGTACCACTGGAGAATCATTTACCTCCCACGGGGTGAACTTGAGACATGTCCAGGAAGTCTGGGAGAGGGAACACTGACAGCTGAAGACGTGGCTAACGGTGAAATATCCGAAGTAGATTCTGGTCTGGGGAACAGTTTGCATTTCATTCAAGGTAACAAAATCAAATCAACACAAAAAAGATGTTTAATCTACATTTAAGTGGCATAATAAAGATGTGTTAAAACGTGAACAAAAATATCAATATCTTGAATGGGAATCAGGGTTAAAGTGAAAGTTAGAGCTGAGATGAGGCACAATTTTTGTGGGACTTTTCTTGACTTTGGTGAAGACTGAAACGTGCATTGTTGCTTGTAAAATCAGTAGATGGCCAATTATATTTACAGAGATGAGACATACGTATTTAATGTCACTCTGCACAGCCTGATGGGAAAAAACAGTAAATACTAAAAATGAGATTCTCAGAAGTTCTAATTTGGGCTTCATCTCAGTGTTTTATACCCTTTCATTGTGATTTCTTCATTCTAGAAAACAAGTAGGCTAAGTCATTTGCTTTATGCTGCCACTCTGCCATTTACTTTGGGTGCTACAGGAATTGAGTAGAGTGGGGTTGGACCTTGAAGTATAATTCTTAGCATTTTCTCCATATTACGCCACCTGCCCAGACATGACTGAAGTAACTGCAAATGTGACATTTAATGCAACCAAGGTCTTTTGAAGAGAAATGCACATCACATTTCTAACTACAATGTCATTTTGTGACAAACAGTAAGTAGGAGTTACAAGGTGAGCGTGTTAACATACACCACCACATTTGTCTTCCACAAATTTTGAGCAAGTAAAGCTACCTACGTGAGGATGTATTCTTTATTTTTAGTATCATGCAGATTTAAATATCTTAACAGGTTTCCAATCTTAAGTGATATCAGTGTATTTAACTGACTTAACAATGACTGAGAAGCAGACCTCATAGCTGGTAATGGTGTTGACAGAGGTTCTGATGCAGGTGTCATATCGACGGTCTGAGTAGCTACTGAATGTTTATTTAGATCGAAAGAGGAATTCTGGGCTTCTATACCATTAGGTAGATCTGCAGACACGCTTTACAGAGAATGATAAAAAAAATCACATGGATGGTGTTGGAATAAATGTGTGAAAATTTAGAACTGATCAAAAGGGGGATCACTATTTCACTATGCCTAGGAATTTGCTAATCTAAAAAAAAAACTAGAAAAATCTCTACACAAACCTGCTCAATATCACTAACAAGTCAAACAGTAATCAACTAAAAATATTTAATGGATTTGAGAGTAGCATGATAATAAAGTTCTATTTTAACTTTAGATTTCAAGCAAATAGACCAACAAAAACACAGTGGTATAAGGAGCGATTGATGGTTTGAATATATTACATTTATAAAAATAACACTAAAAAAACGCACCAGGGTTCACTCAGTATTTCATTAATGTCCAAAATTGTGTTCCTCAGCACTCAAGACATCCAGAGTATACTTGAAAATGGGAAAATTACTTTATTACTAAATGACAAGGTGTAACCCAACAAAATCATTGAATGCTTCTATGGAAATACTTAAGCGTTATTTGTGTATTCTACTGTAGGTAAAACTTTCCATGATCACTGTTACTCCTTCCAAAAGAAAACGCATTTTTATCTCTCTAGCTACATACAGGGATGGATGAAACTCAAAATATTTGGAAGTTTGCTTTAGAGAAAGTTGAAAAAGCTTGGACATTTATCTGGAGTTTATTCACAACTCTTGAAATTCTTCACCCTTCTTTGATTACATCCCCTTTGCCCAGGCCTGTTAATTTTAGGCCTATCTCCACAATAGATGCAGTCAGTTCTTTTATTAAGAAAATAAATAAATCAGGACACTAAGTATTTTCCCATATCACAGGAACAAAATGCATTCCGAGGCCTGATTTGAATCAAGCAGCTAGTTAAATCCAGATCATCATATGGACCTACCAACTGAAAGCTAGTCTGTCTTTTTGAAGGTTCAATGTACACTTGGAAACAGAGTGGGCATTAAGGTGCATTATTCACATTTTAAAATAAAAGCAGTCTAATGTTTCGCCCAACAGTTTTTACTTATTTCAGTTTTTTTTTTAAATTAAGAAATGATGAAAGTACCATGTCATAAGTGTAGTTGGGGGGAAGAGACATCTGGTTATGGAACATGTATCATGGCATTCAAGTCTGTAAGCAAAATATCTTCAGATACATTTGATGAGAGAATGACCTTTGGTTTGTCAGAGAAGGTGCTGTCCCTTTAAGGACTAGAAAGCCAGAGAGTTACTAGATGGAGGCAGCTCCAAACCCAGACAGCATGCGGATACTGACCCATTCTCACCCAACCCCTCAGGTGACCTGAGGAGCAGCGTGGTGACTGACAGCAAACTTCTGGGTATATGTAAAGGACTATGGAACTACCTGCACTGTACAGTTTTACCTATCAGGCATTCCCAGACATTTAGGAATAAAGTTGCAGCCTATCCAGTGTCTCCTTTCCTTTTTCTGGCATAGCCACACAATGAGGGTAGAGAGAAGAGTAAATACACTGAAAACATTGCTACAGAGCATTTAGATGAGTAGACTGTGGACTGTTGCTATTCAAGATCAATGGAAATCAAACTGATCACAGGGACAGTGCACAGATTCTGACTAACCTGTTCATCCACTGAGCAACTGGGTGCTTACTTTTAATTAAGATGAGCTCTTCTGGCTCCCTTGTTCCTATTCTTGAGTAACTATGGCAACACTTTTGAACAGATAGTGGGAGAATGTGAAAATAGGAGTGAGACTTTGCTGGCTAGTGAAGGTGGAACAGACTAAATGGAGGCAAGAATGAGAACAGATGGTTTTAAGAAAAACATTAGAAGTATTTTTGAGAGATTGATTGGTAGTTTGCATAGTTGTAATTCTCATGTAGAAAGTCTGAAAAAAAGTTACGCAGTGAAATACACCATTTAACTCTATTTTTTCTAAGCCAACCAAGGTAAAATCAGTACTTTTTATTTTTTGTTCCTGTATTGCCTCAATTTTTTTCAAATAAAAAAAATAAATAGAGACCAGAGACTTAAAACTACTAAGATAAGAACAGCCACCAGAGGGACATACCATATGATTCTAATTTTGAAAAAACATGCATTTTTGCTTATCTAGAAATATGTTTAACAGCCCTGAACACATTTTTGCTAAAGTAACTTGCTTTAATGAAGCGTCATCCAAATATTTATACAGTGGCATACCATAACGTATTTCCAGGTGGCCAGTGATTTGTAAATCTAGGTTTCTGGGAAATTCTTATGCTTTGGGGAATTCTTCTTGAATCTGGATATACTTGTCACTGGACACACCAAGAGGATATTTTTTAGACTCGTGCGCTTTGTATATTTATTTTTACTCATGCTAAACAAATCTATGTTTTAGATTATTGCAAAATCCTTTTTTCCATTTCTTATTGAAACAACTCATTCTATTAAGAGCTAAATGCTAGCAAGATACATAAAATGGCAAATTAAATATCAACAGGAAAATATTCTCATTTTATATGAACATTTCAAAATACATACTTTAAGTTCAAACAATATATTCACTCAAAGAATGCATTACAAAATTGGCCATAAGCAGTCATCTTGTCACACTTATTTTTCACTGTGTTGAGTACAATCTGTAATAACTTTCCCTCCCTGCCATGCATAAAACATTATTTAAACTGGCAAAACAACTTTAATACAATGCTTAAAATTCCTATATCTGAACATACATGTTCTAGTTCAAATCAATAATTATAGTGTACTGTATGTGCATTTTACTAAAACTAAGCACATTATTCAAATGTGACACGCAAACAGGTACTTGAAACAGAAGAGAAATTATAATTTGAACTGCCAAGGCAGTTCATTTCCAATTGACAGATTTTTGTCTGCAATGAAACTGTTATAGTGAATTATTTTCCCTAAAGGTCATTATGTGGTTTTAATGTAAAACAAATCAAACCATTATTGGACATAACTATTTTTATGTTATCATGTACTGGATGAGAATGCTTCTGTAGTCTTATTTTTACTTTGATATAATTCCATATATTGTGCACTCTTATGTTTCCACACAAGTGACTGTTAGTGTTAAGACAACTTAGCAGTTACCTGGGATCTCCATTTTCTGTTTGACTCTCCCTAAAGATAAGATGACAAACAGTGAGCTATAGCATTGTTGAGCTGCAGGAATGTTTATTACGGCAAAGTAATGCTTTTGAAGAGGAAAGGCAAACTTCAGAATATTAGAATGTTTTTAGGATGTAACCTCTCCGCAATAATTGTTCAAAGGAAGGACTATTTTGATTAGAAAACCCTAGTTGATATACTCAAAATTTAAACAAAGTGCTATATAACTTGTAAGTAATTCATTTTGCTCCAAGATTAACCTTTTAGGTTTGGACTTTCTGTACTTCAATAGGTGTTAAAAGCTGACAATTAGTTAATTCAAATGAAGATGTTCTAGGCTCATGTCACATACTTCTTTTTGGGACAGCAAAAAAGATCAGTCACTTCATAGCTTGATGCAGGATCCCTTACAAATCAAAAAGATGTAATACAAAAATGTTAAAAGGAGATTTGGGAAAAATCCCTTGCATTTATTGTACAAATGTTGGTGGCTCTTGCACAGCTCGATTTGGTTTTATTGTCTCGTCTCTTGCTTCAATAAAATTATAATACTAGAGATATAGCACTTCTGTGAGAGTTCTACACAGAGTCAAAAGGCCTCAAAGAAAAACCAGACAAAACTAAGTTAAAAGCAGCTTTTATTAAAATACTCTTCAAACTTCAAAAAGTTTAAGTTAATGAGTGTCTCTACTATAATACATTATATTACAGGATAATAAGCATTACCATCATAGGGTACCGAAGCTTCTATAAAACACAAAAAACGGTAAGAGTTTCACCTTACAATAAATAATCATCACTGTCTATGACTTCATCTTATTCTCATTTGATGTTGCATGCTGAAGCTCTTACATGTACACAGCAACATTTCGCTCCTTTTTTGTATAGTCTTTCCATGGTGTGGACAGGACACCTGTTTAACAGGCTCAGTATTTGTAATGCACTAAGATTTGCAATAGCAGCAAAACTCCTTTTGGCAGGGAAGCCATTTGACTTCTCCCTCTACCATTTTA
Organism: Mauremys reevesii; assembly: GCF_016161935.1. Classification (NCBI taxonomy): domain Eukaryota; kingdom Metazoa; phylum Chordata; order Testudines; family Geoemydidae; genus Mauremys; species Mauremys reevesii. The sequence goes on along the minus strand of NC_052627.1, from coordinate 25,485,288 downwards.
AAACATTTACAACCCACTCAAATATTTCTGCTCAACTTCTACTGAATTTAAATACAATTATCCTGGAAAGTACAAGAGTTTCAGTGTTTACAGGCCTCTTTTGTCAAGCACACTGTATACTAATCTTTGCTCATCTTTCTAACAACCTACAAGAACTCAAACGCAGCAACACAAATGAATCCTCCTTGTCAAGAAAGAACCTCAATAGCCACCTCCTCTACCCACTTGAAGACAGGTCACCTAAGTCACTTTGTGTTGATTATGTAAGTTTGTTAACTACTGATCAGCACAAAAACCACGTTCATCTCATTCTTTACACATCAGTAGGAAATTGTTAGAAAAGTATAGAAAAAGCTAGAGTTTCTCTCATAAGGTGGTTAATAAAATACTTTTTTTTTGCGCAAAGCATTTGGAAAAGAGAAAAGGAAGAAAAGGTTTGTGTTTTGTTTTTGCAACTTGGGTAAATCACTGGACATTAAGGACACGTGCTGAGACGTCATGGTGCCAGTCACGTAATTTTGTATATTTTGGGCCTAAGATCTGGATGGGAATCTTTTCCCTGTGGAAAGAAGTGATAGAAGAAACGTAAGAAAGGAAAGAACTTTGTCTCACAATTCAATTCACACGAACTGAAAACATGCCATCTCCATGCACTACGTACAGGCCTATCTGTCTTTTAAGGCCTGATCCAATGCCAAATGAAGTCAATACAAAGACCCCGCTGAATCAGGTATTGGACTGGGCTTTTCGCACCACTTTGAAGAATTATGCTATTCAAAATTATGCTATTCAAGAGCAACAAAATAGCAGCTATCTGTTCAAATCTTAGAAAAAGTTAATCTAATCTATTACAGGCCAAAAATGCATGACTAGATTCAAGACAAAACATTACATTCATCTGTTTACAAGCTGCCAGACAGAGAACCAACTGTTACATTCACTGAAAAGTTCCAACTCCTGTACAAACCTTAATTTTCAGAGTCTTGTACTAAGCTCCTAAATAAAAGCCAATCACAGCACACAAAAATATTGATTTTACATGCTGATTCATTTACTAATACATGTATAACACACAATACTAACACAGAACAACATGTAAAAGTTTCTAGAACTTTACACCAATGCACCAAACTGCAATATTACATTATCAGTTAAAAATAAGCCATGCAAAATATTGAATACTCAAAATATAGATCTCAGTTAAACAACAAATCAACTTACTTTGTTTTCTTTGTAGTCTCAGTTTCTGGTTCTTTCACTGCAATGAAATAAGAACTTTTATATTTCTAAATAATTACTCTGAAACAATTGAGTTAAGGTTGATCTTCCTCAAAAACAGTGCCAATAAAATCTTTGCATCACACGATCATGTATTTCATGCCAAAGAAAAAAACTATTTTATAATTTTTCAAGAGAGTTATTGCTACTATTTTTTCCATTTACCTCAACCTGTAAAGCCATAGGGCCAGATTTTTTTAAAGTATTCAGGTGTCTAAAGATGCAGACAGGTGTCTAGTGGGATTTCCGAAAGTGCCTAACTCATTAGATTTCAATAAAAGGTAGGCACTTCTGCATCTCCAGAAACCCCTATAGTTACCCGGCATCATCTTTAGGCATCTTTACAAATCTGGCCCTTAGTAACATAAATCCAAACATACAGAAATTACAGGGAGATAATGTTCACTAATCATTTTAGAATAACTTAAATTACAATTTCCCTATTATTCCACGTTATGTTATGATTTTAAGATTTGGTATCTTTAGCTCTTGTAAGGCAGAGCTAGAAACACCTATTTTCAACAGAAAGAAACTCACTTCTAGCCCTGAAGCATCATAATGTATCAAAATTTAGACCCATTTGTGCTCTACGACGGAATACCGCCCCACTCTGGGCCTCACAAGCCAGTGTGATTTTGAGTGGAAATTTCCCCATTTGGTAGTGGTGGTGGAAGGGCAGGAGGGACATTTTTCTGGCAAGCTGATTTAGGGGGAATATGGAAATTGTTTTAAAAGGACCCTGTCAGCTTGGAATTTAGTCAGGTCAAAACAAGTTTCAGGCATTACACCTGCCCATAATCCCCTCTTTTGCAGTGTGGAGGGTTCACACAAAAAACAGGATGACTGACTACTGAATTGGTGATCTGGGGAAGAAACGTTACAAATTGGATTAGAGATCTTTATTAGTTATTGTTTCAGCACCTTATAAGCAAGTTCTACCAGGACACAGGGTGCAAGTCCGTTACAGCTACTTAACCTTATCTAATGCTGCAACACCAAACAATGACTCACTGTGTTCAGTGCCGGTGATTTGGGCAAGGATCCGGAAAGAACGCGATTGGGTGGTTCCTGTCCTTGGATGCCAGTCTTCAGTATCTTCAATCAATCGTTTTTTGCTGGCATCACGATGAGTGGGTGTGTGGTAAAACTCTGTATAGGTATCCACAATGTGCTTCCTTGGTGGACTATTTCAACAAAGAATGGTTATAAGGGGAAAAATGTGAAATTTCACCAGGAAATCTTAAATTTTGTCACTGTCACAATATCATTTAAGACTTCATCATGCACTACCAAGGTTTGTAAAAAGAGCTTCTGCATTTGGGTGCAGATGTGCTTTTGTAAACATTACAACAACTACATACGAAGTGACATAAGCTCAGAGATAGAAACACGGATTCAAGTCTACTGCTTGCAAAACAATTCTATGAATTTAGTAATTTAAGTCAGATTTACCATGAAACACTTAAAATATTTTCTGCAGTCACTATCAAAATATATCTACAGCACAAATCACTGTTAATACCATGTTATACACATTTTTCAACATTTACCGTTTAGGCGGGTTTTTCCTTATAATTGAAGGAATAAGCCAACAGAAGAAACAGTGTTCCAGTGTGAACAGGAAGGAGAGAGGAAAAGAAAAATAAGTAAAAAATAAGAAAAGGAAAGTGAAAGATATGGGTAAGTCAAGTGATAAAGTGCAACGAAGACAACCACTAATGACATGGATATCCTGCTACAAAAAATGCTACAACGTCCATGATTTTTTGTATGTGCATCTGCAACTAATTCCATATATATCCACAGGTAAGAAAAAAGTAATCAAAATGTGGCTTATTTTTTATAATGCCATCTCTGAAAAGTAGTATATGTAATGCTGGTGAAGTGGAATGGGCTAAACGGGCCTGGAGAATGAATTCCTCTCTTTGTTCACAGAGCTAGAGCACACTGCCTGTTAGGTGTACCTCAGTTCTGCTCTGGAACATTTAGTGCTGCAGCTATAAGGATGAAAAGATAAGAAATTCCATGCCTCCCAACCAAATTTATCAACCAGGCTGCCAATTGTGATGGTGGCTGTTGAGATGTGGATTGCTGTCCCACAGAAAGTATATTAGGGGTTTGTCTACACAGTGGAGTGTTGCACTCTATGGGGATATGACTTCTAAAGACTGATTTATTTTACATACATCAACAAACAGCCATCTGTTACAGATGGCTTGCATTATCAATCAGGGCTGGCTTGGAAGTGGAAACCCTAAAGATGTAGATGGAGTTTTTCAAAGGCACAAATGGCAGTTAAGTGCCTGACTCCCATTAAAAGTCAATGGAATTACAGTGACTCTCTCTTTTGTACCTTTGAAAGTTCCCCCATAATGTTCTATATGCTATTACCAATCCCTGAGCTATCAGTCTCCCAGGGATATGGAGTTTTTAAAACTATACTTTCAGGAACTCTGGCAAATACATGGTGATGTTCACCATTTTGGAAAGTTCCAAAGGGGACTGATACTATCCGTTTTAATAGTAACAGTTAATTTTTGTTTTTACATACTGTATAGGAGATGTATAATGCCAAATTAACTCCTTAGATATGGCATGGCAAAACTGCAAAAATTGAAAAAACACTTCTGTTTGTATCAATGTACAGTAACTCCTCACTTTAAGTCGTCCGAGTTAACATTGTTTCATTGCTGATTAATTAGGGAACATGCTCATTTAAAGTTGTGCAATGCTCCACTCTTACGTTGTTTGGCAGCCTCCCTACACCTCCACCCCCGTCCCCACAGCGCCTCCCGCCCTCCGGCAGACCCCATGGATCAGCGCCTGCCCCCTCCTTCCCACCGCAATCAGCACTGTTCAGGAGGCAGGGGGAGCCTGCGTACCAAATTCTCCTTTAGGAGGCAGGAGGGACATGGGAAGAGCGAGGACTCGGCACGCAGGCTCTCCCTCCCTCCCTACTGCCGCAAGCCAGCTGATTGCCCCAGGCAGGAGGGAGAAGCAATGACTCCCTCCCCTGCCTCCTGCCCAGGGCAATCAGCTGGCTTGCAGCATTTTGGAGGCAGGACGGAGGAGCGAGGATCCGGCACGCAGGCTCCCCCTCCCTCTGCTCCTGAACAATGCAAACCAGATGATTGCTGCAGGCAGGAGGTGTGGGGGGGAAGCCTGCGTGCCAAGTCCTTGCTCCTCCCCCCTTCCTCCTAAAGGCCGCAAGCCAGCTGATTGCCCAGGGCAGGAGGGAGGGGGGAGGAGCGAGGACTCAGAGTGCGTCCCCGCTCCCTACAGCAATCAGCTGGCTTGCAGCATTCAGAAGGGGGGGGAGGGGGGAGGAGTGAGGACACAGCGTGCAAAGTAAAGGAGGAGTAGATGGAGGGGAGAAGAGGAGGGTCAAGGGTGGGGGCTTAGAGGACGGGGTGGAGTGGATGGGCCAATGGTTGAGCCCCCTACCGCCAGCAGAGTCTGTGCCTGCGCTTGCAAGAACAGCAAGGGGAGCAGCCGGACAATCCATTCTCTTCCACTCTGACTGCACCACCTCAACCAAGCTTCATAATCAGCAGTGACGACTGAAGTATTAAATTGCTTGTTTAAAATGTACATAATGCCTTTATTCTGCAAAAAAAGTTCCCTGGAACCTAAATTCCCCTCCCCACCAACCTCCCAAATTGACATTAATTCTTATGGGGAAATTGGATTCGCTTAACATCGTTTCACTTAAAGTTGCATTTTTCAGGAACATGACTACAACATTAAGTGAGGAGTTATTGTATTCAATTTGTTTCACATTAAAAAAAGCTGCAAAATATTGGATAAGAAGGCTATTTGTTACTAATTGGTCAAAAAAATAAGAGGCAGGCCTATTAAACAAATTAATTAGTCAGCAGCTAAGTTACAGCAGCAAGTATAGAATGATGTGAGGCATTAATATAAGACAACGTTTAATAAAAAAGACGAATTATATTAGTGATGTACTTACACCTCATCAAGGTTACTGAAGGAGAGGGGGTATGGTAACAAAAGAGACAATGGAATTTCCAGGATGGCGGAGTACGGGTAAGAAATGCAGACAAAATGAAGTGATGCAACAAGAGAAAGTTGTTAGAGAGAATTAAACTGGAAAATGAAAGCTTATATATAAAGAGGTGTGAATTTAATTGCAAAATGGAAATACAGAGAAACTAAAATACATGCTAACCAAATGCACATTAATATAGAACACAGGCAGCTAAGTAGCCTTACATGTTTATTAAAAGCTGAATCATGAAAAAATGTTCTGCTAGGTTTTCCCCTTCATTTTCTTTGCTACAGATGAGACTTAGAGCTTGAGGATCTTTATGGTAATTACTCAGGGAGGCACTAGATGGTGCCAGAGCCAAAGACAAAGACATAAATACAGGCAATTCAGCCATTAGCTCAGGCTAGCGTTTTGTATTTATTTGAAGGCAGGTGAGTGGGGAGGAAGAAATGTCATTTTTAAAATCAGAATAAAATCTTTAGTTAATTTAAACACATGGAATTGAATATATCAGATTTTATATGTATTATATTCGTGTGTATTCTATATAGCATCCTAATTTAACACTGTGATGACCTTTACCCCCCAAACCAAACACTTCTCTAAAATGTAGTTAACCCCCCACTACAGCAGCAAGTTATATTACCAATATCATTAGGTACATAGTAATAGCATTAAAAAAAATCTCATCAGTACACGCATGAACACCACACAAATATTTTATGACAAAGAAATGCTGCAATATTTAATATGATGAAAAGCAAAAATCACACCATTTTCAGTGTAAACCAAAACAATTTACTCCATTAAAATGTGGTTATTTGAAAACATTAAGTTGCTTTACAAAATATTAATTTTGCACACAATAATCACACATGCTGGTTATTTCAACAACATAAGCCACCGTAATTCAACTCCAGTGCTGTTGATACTAACTTTGTCACTGTTGTTACCTGCAAAGGAAAAAAGTATTTAAAAGCATTATCTCAGTGATTTCCTTTCCCAATACTTCAGCGAATCTTCCAAATTCAAGTTTTGGCAAAGCCTTTTATCTTCTAGGGTCAAGCTGAAATTTGATAGGAACCTATAAGAGAAAGTTTCAGGCCAACCCACGTGGTACTGAGTAAGAAGCTGAAGTAGTTCTTTCCTGTTTTAAGCAGCAGGCACATTCTCATGCGTGAGTTGGCAAGAAGGTCTTGGTAAAAGCACAATTACATACAGCCACATGAAGCAAAAGAGCTCTCCCTTTAAGCCAGAACAGAAAATTGACCTCTCTTCCCCATCCTACAGTGAAAGCAAAGCAAATCAGGAAGCAGACTATTTGGCAAGGCTGCAGTTTTGATGTTTAGTAAGGTTTTCACCAGGGTCAAATGTCATATTTTGAATCACTACACTACACCAATATTTCCACAAAGGGAAATAGAGAGATGCTAAATGATTTTATTCAAGGTTGCTGCTGAATGCCTACATAATAAAATGATTCATCAGCATCCTCCAGAAGAAGTTAGTATTATGGAGAAGTTCCAGATCTTGATACATCTAAGAGTTGTGCGAGTAACTGATTTGGTTTGCTTTGGTTTGACCTAAAATTTGACTAATAAAAAAGTTGAAAAAAAATTTTTGGTTGAGCAAAACGTTTCGTTCGACCCAAAACTTAATGTCCCATTTTGATGTTGAGCTTTCTAAAGAAAAACTTTGGTAAAAAGAAAGGAAATTTCCTAAATGAAAAGGTAACTAAAAAATAAACATTTATTGTTTTTTTGAAATTTAAAACTGCAACAATTTAGTGAAATAGACATATTTGCAAAACATTTTAGTTGATGTCAAGATTTTTCGCTGAAAAAATGGTTTCGGCCAAAAAATTTGCACAGCTCTACCAGTTGTGTTGCCAGATTGGTTCAATGAACTACAGCTGACAAGTTTTAAACTATAGTTTGTAACTGACGCAGAGATTTACACACTCTTGAAATGGCGGGGCGGGGGGGGGGGAGGAGGGAAGCAATCAGTCCCTCATCTCTAGGTCTATCAATTCACCCAACCACAACTGGAGTGTCAGAGTTAAAAATCTGAACGCTTCTCATTCCTCTTGCTTGCCTCCTCCCTTTGCTCCAGTTTTAATATTCTATATTCTGTTTTTATACACACCCAGAGTAATATATTGTTTCAAAAATCTGAATTTACTCTACAATAAGAAAATACCCACAAGACTCCACATGGCCAACTCTGCTTTTAAGAAGAAAATGACTTTTTAACAATGGGATAACTTGACTGATTTAAACACAATGGGCAGATTCAGCTCTCGTTTACACCCATGTAAAAATCAGATGTTGACCCCTTTGTTTCCGTGAAACAACACCTGATTTTTATGGGTTTAAGTGAGAGCAGAACATTTCTTAACTATATTCTGCTCTTCAGTTACAACAGCAAAAAACTATCACTTGCTTACAGTTATCCCCAAAGTACACCACATGTAGAGTGTGATGTGCTACTGTACGGGTTCTCAAACTGGGGGTCAGGACCCCACAGGGGGTCATAAGCTGTCAACCTCCACCTCAAATCCCGCTTTGCCTCCAGCATTTACAATGGTGTTAAATATATTTTAAAAGTGTTTTTAATTTAAAAGGGGAGTGGTCGCACTCAGAGACTTGCTATGTGAAAGGGGGTTACCAGTACAAAAGTTTAAGAGCCACTATGCTACCGGCTAGGAAAGCCTTTTGTAAACAGACTGAATTACTCTAGTCTAAATATATCTGTAAAAACGACAATGTAATTTCTCCCAGCATTTCCTCACCATTTACACCTCTTTCGCGCGTAAGCAAATTCTTATACCAATAAGGGTTTGCTCAACATTTGAAAAAAAAATTTGAGAATAGCAAAGTCCAACAAGCCTAGAGCTTTCTACTTGCCCAACAATACTGTACATCTACCAGATGCACCACACCCTTTTTTATTATAAAACAGAATTGCTGAACATGTGTATTGGAAGGGGTTTCATCTCAGAGGGTCCCATTACTTCAAACTTGCATCCTTCTGTTATTTCAACAATTAGCCAATAATTTGGGTTAAGCAAGGAAGCACTTTGCTGGCTAATTAGCATGGTGACTAAGCAAGCTGAGAGTACTGTTACCTAGACAGATGCAGATGTACATGCTTTTGTCATTTTCGTTTTAAGACTTTAAGATTTTTTACAGTTGTGCTTAATTAAGTTGTAGTCCAAGTATTCTATACTGTCGCCCTTTATTATAATAAAATATACTTTCACAACCTCACTAAACCTTTTTCAAGTTTCCATACTAGAATTTTCTGCTAAGATTGGCAGGAAGACAGGAATTTCTTCACTAGTCAGTTGACATTTTCTTCACATAGTATTGTTTTTTCACTGAATTTATTATGACGCATTTATGCTGCTCAAGCAGCCATCCTGTCTTGACTGCTCAAGTGCTAATTCTAGGCCTGCAGCACTACTTCCCTGCAAGAGTTGATTTTCATATCAGCCTGTGGTTTTTTTCAGTGCTAGTTACTGTAACTGAAAGCCAGCTCCCTGTATTATTCTTCCAAAAGCACCCTTCCTAGAAGTATATGGATGGTTCACCAGAGCACATTTAAGTCTCCTAGTTTGGAATGAGTCTTCAGGACCTCCTGTTTTTTCCCTTTTTTAAAGCTGTGTGGAATAATGCCATCATCTGTTTGAAAGAGTCTTAAAATTGCCATGACAACAGTGTGATATAAAATGCATAAGGCCTGCATTATATGAATGAACATGTGGAAGAAATTTGTTCTGAAATAAAAAAAGGAATATATATATATATATTACTCAATTATATATTAGCTCAATTATTTGTTCTTAAAGTGGAATAATTGAAACCATAGTGCTGTACTTTAGTTCAAATACAGATGTTTCTCTCTTTATATGTTACTGCCAGAGGTGAAAGTAAGCAGGTCCGGTCCGGTATGGTGTACCGGCATGAGCCAGTACGCCGTGCCAGATCGAACCGGCTTCCGTGGTGGTGATTTAAAGGGCCCAGGGCTCCTACCGCTGCGGGGAGCCCCGGGCCCTTTAAACCCCCACCAGAGCTCTGGCAGCTGGGCTCCCGCAGTGATTTAAAGGGCCCGGAACTCCGTGGCAGCTGGAGCCCCGGGCCCTTTAATTCGGCCCTGAGCCCTGGGGCTCCCAGTCACCTCTGCAGCTGGTAGCTCCGGGGTGATTTAAAGGCCCTGGGTCTCTGGAGCCCCAGGACTTTAAATCTTGAAAGGCCCCGCCTCTTCTGGTTGAGGCCACGCCCCTGCTCAGGACTCTGGCATACTGGTAAGTCCTTTAAGTTATTTTCACCCCTGGTTACTGCTCATGTTCAGCACCAAATTCAAAATGTAACAGAAGAGATTTGCATCAGGACCACATTTTTGTTATTGCTCTTCTGATGACCTCTGAACAAAAGTGGAATAATACTTATACTAGCTAGCTTTAAAAGTCTCTGGTAATGATACAAAACACTTCTTGAACTTCACAAATTAAGTTAAGGTTGCAAGAAAGCAAAATAAGCAAAATACATTAAAACTGTTTCTTCAAAATGTAGCTTTATGGCCTTGATTTAAAGATTTGCTGAGCATCAGCAATGCCAAAAACTATCCCGTTAGTGTCTTTAAAACGTTAAATCTCAGCAGACATATTAGTGAGCGTTTTAACTTTCAAAACACTAGAGTTTGCCTTTTTGACAATTCTGAATTGCTAAAAATATTCTAACACTTGAATTTTAGTGCTGGCTTTTTAGATTAGATGGACACACTTCTGCGTAACTGAACTTTACAGGAAAGTTGCATTAGAACCAATGAAAAACTAGATTCAGTTCAAATTTGATCTTCTCCCCATACCAACATTCTAATTTCCTGTATGTAGGAAATATAACCAGTTCTATATTTTGCCTTCTTTCCCAACCTCTGGATGAAATGCTGTAACTTGCACTATGTGGCCAGCCACTGCCAAGGTTATTCTTCCTTAGCGTCCTATTCCTGGTTTTCCCCAATTCTAGATGGCCCTTCTTGACAAACTGCCTCGCATTTTTTGGGTGCCTGCTGCTTTCTTTACCATGCCGGGACTGAAAAATACACTACTGAGCTTGCTATAAAGTTCAAAACGCATCCAATGAATGATTGCAATTGCCTTTTCAAAAAATCTCATATGGTTCAACTCTATAACAGAGATTATACTGCAGACATAAGATGCTTTTAGAAGATCCTCTAATAAGCTCACTTTATACCTAAAACCAGACCATTCACATTTATCTTTTTCACAGAAATGTTCTGTGAAAAGAACCCAACTCTTCCAAGATGCGTTTTGTCCCCTTAAACACAGCCCAGTAAATTGTCTGGAAGAAAAGTCCCTCATAGCAAACAAAGTGCCCTGAAGCCACCTACCCATTTTGCTGTTTATTGTCAACCTGGCTCTCTTTGAATCCTCTTCTTTGTCCTTCTGCCTCATCCTGGGCATTGTTGTTGGAATACGTGTTCAGGGTTGTATTGCATGTGTTGGGCTGCCATGGGACATTAACTGCAGTTTTAGCAGCATTCAGTGCAGGTGAACGCTGGTCAGTACTGGATTTGGCATTAACATGCAGTCCAGATGCAGTGAATGAGGGAGGCGTGACAGTGGCCAATGGTGGAGGGGAAGCACATGATGGAACAGTTGCATGGGCTGGGGTGAAGGCAGATGACGGTGATGGAATGGAAGTGACTTTTGAGGAAGATACAGCTCCAAATGGCCTTGGTGTCTTATTGTAGGCCATGTTCACTGTGGAAGTGACTTTGGGTGCAACAGCAGATGCAATAGGCACAGGCTTAACTACTTCTTTAGGTTCTCCCTATATAAAATAAAAACAAAAACATACAAAGCACACCAACCACATGCAAAATCTTGAATAGACATTTTCATTGGAAACAGAGAAGGGAATTCCCTTTGCTTCAAACCAAGACAGATGATGTTTTACAGTAGCAAAACTTCACCTATATTGTATTGGCAAAAAATGTATACATGACATGCATTTTTGGGGAGGGAAGGATCCTAAGATACATAGAAACCCTAGATAGTAGCTTCTCTTATCTCATGCAAGATATCCATGCCTCAATAAAGTTTAAGGATTAAACAAAAGACTCACTCAGATGTAAAGGCCACCAGATTACTCATATGTGGCCTAAAAGTTTGCTTAATAAATCCACAAGTTTTTTTAAAAGTAAAATTCCATCTCAAACCAAATTCAATATACACACACACACACACAAATATAGAACATTAAATTTTATATCATATGTAGCAATTTGCTGCTGTGTCAAAGGATATGGGGTACATGAAGTGGTATTTCAGGGAGCACAGCAGCAACTGGCAAACAGCTGAAGAGGAACAAGCCAAACACTATTAAGGCTATTATTTACTTCCAGGGTTTGGTGATGTGTGTTTCAAAGATAGAACAGAATTCCTCAAACGCTTTTAGGATCTGAGAGGTGCAGATCATCATCATGCATCTGTCCTGTAAAGACTTCCTACCTGCCTCCATCTGGTTAAAATATTGGAAAAAGATGTTCACAAGGATTCAATATAGTCTTGACTACAGTATTTTCCAACAGTGCGTGAACTCTGAAGGGCAATGTTCTTCACTACTGGGAAGAACTCTGATGAACTGTTCTATACACTTTATCAAGCTAGGCTCCTTTCAAGAGCACAGAAAGGTAATAGCTTCTATTTGGAAGAAACTATAGTGGTTTCTCCCTTCAGCATGGGGCAATGCTGCCATAAAGGCTATCATTAAGGTAAAAAAAAATAGCTAGAACATACGTGTTTGAGGAAGAAAAAGCTGGAAAGTAATATTTATATATGGCTTTTTGTTAATCACTGTACTCACTCCCAATTTTTCTTTTTATTTTTTAAGACCAATATCACTAAGGAAAGCACTGTGATTTCTTGGTATACCAGATCTTTACCCTAAATATGTTGTGCTAAAAAGAACAGATTGACTACTAGTGTGTATCAAGAATTGAGTAAAGGAAGTGCGGAAACTAGTGCGACACACTACATCTGAGTAGAAATTTAAAAAAAAAATCATACCTTTTGTACAGGAACAGGATCAGGCTTTGGTGCAGAATGCGCTCTAAAATAGAAAAAAAAATATGCACAAATTTAAAAATACATGTACTTCATTGCTAGGTTACTGAAATAGTTTACCTGTTAAAGTATATTTATCTATCTCCTCCCCCATTTAACGTGGGTGAATTTTCACTAAGCTTAATTATTTTCTACAAAGAAAATGAGATTACTGGATTTGAACCCACAGTATTGCAGCCAACATATGACAAAAAATGAACAAACTGGATTCTCTTACGCCAAAACAACATTAAGGGCCCACCAAAACAGCCAACCCTACATAAGGGGTGCAAGAAACTACACAAGTTTCAATTAAGTTTCCTTCAGATTGAGCAGTAAATGGCAGCCATGACTATTGTATGGATAGAAACATCACAGGCTGCTGCAGAAACAACTTTACATTACCTCAGTATACATCTAATAAAGGGCTCATGTCTGCACTTAACGCATCTGATTTTTCAACAAGAACAACATACAGAAGTCATTTTGATCTCTGTTAAACTACAATATTTTCAATGGCCATGAGCCATAATCTCAACAGTTTGCTTATTGTTTTCCTTTCCCCTTTATATATTACTTCATTTAACTCAACTGCACCAGTCAGACTCTGTTTTAAACACACCATCCTTAGAGCAGTGCTAAAACACAAAGCTTCTTTTTACTAAAAAAAAAAAAAAAAAAAAAAAAAAAAAGGGGAGTTCTGCTTTTGAAGGATTATAGCCAAATGAAGTTATTATTGGTACCTCTTGGGTACTTTCAGGTCTTCCAAGATAAATTTAATACAACTCCAAGTCCTCTGCAGGTAGCAACAAAAATTCTTCCAAACAGATGCAAATGGTGGGGGAGGAAGAGATGGAAGGGGAGGGACAGTAATGGGCATAATGAACAACATCCAAACTTTGTGATACTGAAGGCTGCACTGGTAACATGCAAAAATCTAAGGGCCTCACCTAAGGTGTCTGTGTCATTAAAAATATAAAAAAATAAAAGTACATAACCATAATAAAATATTTGCCTATGTGTGTACTGCAGCTTCCTGTAAAGATCACTTATTGTTTGAATTCACCAAATAGGCTAATATTGCTCAGCAACATCTTGTATTTTTTTGCACGCAGTTGATATGAAAGAATGGCCAATCGCCATATTTTAAGACATTGTTGGCTGTATCTGGTACTTGAGCTGAAAATCTGGCACTTCAAAAATTATCTAGAAAGCAGCAATTATACCTCATCTCAAATCATACAATCCTGATTTTCCAAAAATATTTGGAATAGGCTTTCAAATAAGGGAAGCTGAACATTACTTCTGGAATTCCACTGACTGGTGAAGAGTTCCGTTAATTGGTGAGCAGACAACTGAGGTTGCAATTAAATTAAATATCTGTTAGACTCTCCAGATGAGCACTGTATCAGCAGCAGGAAAGTGTGGAGAGCCGGAAGTGGAGTTAAATAGATATTTCAGATGAATCTATACAACTGATGCTTCCATTTAAGCCATTTGACTTCAGGGCATATCACCACCTTCTAATAATAAAATTACTGTGTGCTAGTAAAGTCCTCAGTTAACAAGTGTGGCTTATTACTAACTGGTACAAATTGAGATATGTGTATTATGCATATATATTGACTAAAGAAACATGCAGAGAGAGAGCACACATTTTTTGCCCTTTGTCTTCAGCATTTGTTCATCACTGATGACACATTATGCACACTTCAACGATAATTCTGAACAGAGGGAGGTGTGTGTCCCGTTGGGGGAACAGGTCTGCTCTCCCAGTTTCCCACAGAATTTCCAGTCTATGATACTACTGACCTCAAGACCTAAAAAGCACTGGGGTGCATCATTAATCACTTCTAATTCAACAGTTGTCAATTTACAGCAACAAAAGCAACAAGAAAACAAATGGCAACACACATGGAAAAATTTCTTTTTATTATGACCATAGCTAGCATGAAACATGTATGTCATTCCATAGTTCAATAACTTAATTTATTGATGTGTTTGCTGAAAAATTGCTATTATCTAAGCTGCCCCAGCAGTGTAAAACGAAAAATGTTCATTTTTGAAGTTTGAGTTTTGTACCTAAAGATTCAGCCAAAATTTTACACTTTACCATCTCCTATTGTTAGACCTGAAAGTATCACCACATTCTAAGGGAGAGGAGTAATTCACAACACCATGCTGATCAGTCTCCTTCCTAAAACTCTCCTGCCAAACAATACCAGAGTGGATGTCGGTGTTTAGGAAAATGGGAAAGCGAAGAGACACGAACTCACTCAATATTAGTTACGTTTGTATAATCCTTTCCTTGACATCCCTCTCCTAAAGTTTTCAGGAGATTATAACTTAACTTTTAGACAGAGAAAAAAATTTAAATGACATTTCAGTTTGGAGATACATTTATGCGTACACTAGTCTGAAGTAGGACTTGCAAAGTGTTATTTCCTAATGAGCTGCAAGCCTATTTTGTCTTCAAAATGAACATGTAAAAATGCTATTTAAAAAAAAAGCAACACAGAAGTGAATTCAGTTTCTGATCATTAAAAATGTTCACAATGTTCTTTTAGCCTGTGGAGTTAGGGTAAAATTAAATAATGGTATGCTGTCTGAGTACATTTGAGACTAGCAAATAAATTTGTGTTTCGTGTTTCAAAGCAGTTTATTGACTTCAGACCACAACCAACTAAATCTGTGGTTTCTCCAAGATCACAAAGAAAATGCTCACCAAGCAAACTGAGCCACCAAGACGTTAATGAGAAAAATGGTTATGCAAGTCAGTAAAAAAAAGAAAAAAAAATCATAATTTAGGGTGAAACGCAAAACGTTTCCAACACTTTGACCAAATGGAATGCTTCCTTAAGTACTTTAATAAGCACAAATACTCTTAGTATTGACACATATGCTAACATATTAAAATAGTTTTAAAGCCTATCTGCCTGCAGTCTCATAGGTGTCCCTTCTAGCTACACTTGATTTATCTCCTCCTTTGCCATGTTGGGACTTAAATTCCAGTTTTGCAGATAACAATTCTAGTGGGTAAAGTGTGATGAGGAGAACAACAGACCATCAAGGCTTTCACAAAACATTAAATACTTTTCTTGCTGTTAGCCATTAAAAAAAGTTACTTAATTAGGCTTGATGGTACTAATTTGAAAGGAAGGTCTCTTGGTCTCCTTTGGTGTAACTAAGGATGCCAACTGATCAGAAGATGAACCAATTTCCACAACAGTAGTAAATTTATGCCAGCTCTTGGTCAGTATATTCAATATAAAGACCACAAAACCCATTTTAAAACAGTCGCCAAAGTGTTTTTCTTGCAATAGTTTGTCACCACAACAATTATAAATTCAGAACACTTAGAGTGTTTTATTCCCCCAACGTTTTGTTTCAGGAGATTTTCTGTACTTCCGGCATGACAGAAACCATATTCTCCATGTTTTGAAATTTATACATAAGCAATGGTCGAATGTACATACATCAACATTTAGGAATACTTCCGTTCCTATTTCTGCTTATCATAGATACATTTTGTATTTATGGTAAACCAAGAGGAATCTAATAAAATTTATATAGTGTAAAGGTACTATTATCAGACCTATTACCGGACTGGCAGAGAATTTGGGGGAATTTGCCACCACCAAATTAACCCTTATTCATCCTATGCTAACCTCAAAGTTAGGTTTACCTCACTCAAGATATTCATTAGTATGAGCCAGGAAAAAGTCAAGTTAGACTTAGATTCCACTGATACACACCCCCATTTCCACTTACTATTTGGGAGATTAAAAATGCAACTACACAAGGTACAGCTAAAACCCTATATTATTCATAACAATTTACATGTGTAAATTGTGGACTAAGAGTTTACAGACATAAGAGGAGTCAAAGTGATCCTGGATTCCAAAATTAAACAATAAAATAATATTTTTAAAATAACTAGATACCACACAAGTAATACTATGAATGTACTGCTGGTAAAGAAATTGTTATTTCCCCTGAGGAAAAAAAAAAAAGGAGAAAAAATCCTGTGCTAAAGGCTATTTCTACCATGGCTTCTAACGGCCTTGGTAGTCTCCCAGAATAAAGACATGTAGCCTTTGGCCCTAGGGAAAGGGAGCAGGATTATCCAAGATTAGGTCCATTCAGCCCTTGTGAGCCGCACCACCTATCTCTTCTTGAAGCAAGGTTTAACTTCAGTCTTAATAAACTAAGACAACCCACCTCTACCACATCAGATTTCTTTCATAATCTGACTTTGCTAGTTCAGAAACTAAGATAAGGAGAAAGTATTTGTTCTGCACCCTTGGTGAAGCCATGCAGTCACCACACATTTTTAAGACACCTGGTGGAATTAAACAGCGCGGAGTCATGTTGTAATTCTGGGTCTGACTTGTGGCAATTATTAAGTAATGAAATGTTTCTAAAGCTGTGAGATTGCAAATCAACAAATTTGCCATTGCACTAAATATTCCTCTTGTATCTATTAAGTCACCTGCTTCTTCCAGGATAATATTTCTAGTTTATGCATTAGTCAGTAAGGATAGAAAACTTGGCTCAGACAAAAGAACCTAATGTTCAACCAAAATATTGAAAACATTGTTAAATTCATTTTGCATTTGTGAACAATCTCTTCTTCCAGCTATATCTGCAGATACCACATTGCAGTATTTCCCCAATTCCATTCAGAATTAGAAACAACAAAATGCAACGAGAAAGACGTTGCCATATGGTACTTCCAGGCCTACAAGAATTCTCTTTTGAGACTTCCAGCCTATTTTTGCAGATGCAAGAGATTTAAACAATTAACACAGGTTTTGGATAAGCATCCGAAATACTGCGTGTATACTAAAGACAGACAATGAATCTGGCTCACCACTATTAATCAACCAATCTGTCAGTGCTGTTTATGTTTTGCAATGAAGTATCATACAAACTGTGAAATCAAGAATTTCTGCAAATGCAGTGTAAGTTAATTAATTTTCATATCTGCTTTATGAAGAGTATGTAGAAGGAAAAGAAAAGGTGTTTAAAATCGTACACTCAAATGTTCACTCAAAAGGGGAGAAGGTCAAAGATTTGAGGAGACCCAAAGCTGAACCTGTATTTTCCAAGTTTCCAGGAGGTCTGGGTGGCTCAACGGAACAGTAAGAGGATGTAGTGTCTCCGTAAGGCACCTGTTCAAATTTGGCCAGGTTTTTATGACAAGTCAGACCTTTCTGTCTCATTTCACTGGCCACAGTGAAGTGAGACAGTGATTTTAACTTAGTTCTTTGTGCAGAGACATCCACACCACAAAATTCAGTAGACTTAGGACTGTCCCATCTCCATCAAGAAGTTTAGTTCTGCTTGTGATAGTGCAGTACTCCTTCAGGGGATAAATTACTTCCAGGTGTCCAGGTCTGGCAGCCTTTCTGCCTTTCATAAACAATACATGCAGTTTAAAAATAACGTTCTCCTATTTTTATTTTTATTTTAAAAAACCTATTTCGGTGCTAATTTGCACCCATATAATAAACCCACCATGCATACACAAACTTCTCCATCAAAGTTGTTTGTTCTTTTTCAGAAGAAACTATACTCCATCTGCGTAAAGTCCATTTAGACCAGACCAACAGATGAACTTTGTTCTATAAACACATGGCAAACTGTTTTCATATCATTAATATTTTTATGACATTTGATGCAATTGAAAACTTTCCACCTTTCAGCCCAACCTTATTAGCTAACTCCATTAAGCTGTTCTTCCCTGTAGATGATATCTGGTTAATACTATTCTTTAAATTCTCATTTTATTCGTTCCCTTTCCATTTATTTCACTTATAAAAATGGATTAACACAATATTAAAAAGGTTCTGGCTATAGTTAACCATATGGCTTTTCTACATTACCTGCTGGATCGACGGGCAGCGATCGATCCAGCGGGGGTCGATTTATTGTGTCTAGTCTAGACATTATAGATTGGCTGCCAAGCGCTCTCGTCAACTTCGGTACTCCAGCAGGACAAGAGGCACAGGTGGAGGCAACAGGAGAGCTTCAGCTGTCAACTTACTGCAGTGAAAACACCGCAGTAAGTAGATCTAAGTACGTCGACTTCAGATATGTTATTCACGTAGCTGAAGTTGCGTAACTTGGATTGATCCCCCTGACCCCGCTAGTGTAGACCAGGCCTTAGTCAGGACATGAATAATTAAGGCTGAAACTGTATTATTGCATGCTATTGTCACTGCAGCATAGATAAACCACAGTATGAAGGGCAATGAAGATTGGGCAATTTTATTATGTCTCTAACCTCAATAATTAGGCATCTGGTTAAGGATTAAATTGGATCTACAATATAGTTTACAGGTTTTGGACAATATGAATCAGCCCTTAATAAATCCTTCTTGCTGAAAGGGCACAAAATGCATGCAGGTTTGGAATGAGAAGGTGCTTAACTGTCCTGTACGGATGCCATCAAAACAGAGCCAGATCTTCAGCAGATATAAACTTGCAAAGCCCTGTCCAGTCAAAGGAGCTATGCCAGTTTACACCAGCTGAGGATCTGGTCCATAACACTGCATATGTTTAAATCCAAAAGCCAGAGAGACTTCAGAGTTAGCATAACACTGAGCTCATTTAAACACCTCTTCTTTCAGTCTATCTGCACATTCATGAGAAGGCCACTCTAAATTTACATTTTTTTTTCTTTTTTTTTTTTAAAGCAAAAGCTTGAACTCTGCTGAAACAGAGGCAAATACTCCCCACCTCTCTGACAAAAAGTTTCCTACTTCCAGTTGCCAAAAGGTTAGTTTCATTTATTAGCCCCTGATTAAACGAGGTTCATACACACAAAATGTTAAAAATATAATTATTCAAAACTTTTTACACTTCGTTTTAGGCAGGACCAGCTCCAGGCACCAGTGCACCAAGCAGGTGCTTGGGGAGGCCAAGAGAAAGGGGCGGCACATACGGCTATTTGGCGGCGGGTCCCAAAGTCCCCTCCTCCCCCGCTGCTTGGGGCAGCAAAAACCCTGGAGCCAGCCCTGCTTTAGGCAAACATTTTAAACCTCTGGAAAGCCTACTTTTAAATTACAACAATGTGAAAATGGCAGAACTATTTTGTAACTGGTGGACAAAACCAAGGGAATGTGCTTGCAGTCAGAATCTGTCAAGTTTAAGCCTGCTGAAAGATTTTAATGGCCAAATTATAAATGCTTAAAAAAAATGAAATGCTGACATATTACTCCAAGTTATTTGGGGGCCCTGTTCCAATAATGGCCTTTCCTACCACTACTTATAAAAGCCAAACCAGGCTGGAAAAGCTCTCTGCATAATTCTAGCTTTTATTTCAATTCTGTTTTGCATGGTGTGGGGGTTGGGATACTTCCTAAATGTAATCCGATATAAAACATTTTTTGTGTGTCTAAAAATAGTGAAGTATTGCATCCTCAAGATCAACCCATTTCCTGATCATCTAATAGCAATTCTTAGCATGATATATTATATCTGAGAAGCAACTGATGAGATCCTATAGGCAACTGCAATAAAAACTACTATCTTAATGGCTTTGCTGCCATTTTGGCCTGCGGTTTGAATTTTCTACTCAGCTTTATTTTAGGACAGTGATCAGTTGATAGCCAATTTACAGTGCTGTAGCGTCAAAAAAAAAGACAGGGTAAAAATGTTGAATGCGTGCACATGCCAAACTATGACTTTTGCTAAGGGTTATCTGAACAAAAACAAAATCAGATGCAATTTAAAGCAAAGAAAAATGAGAAATATTCCATATATTTGTTATTGACCAAAAATCCCTTTATGTTATAGTAAT
Organism: Mauremys reevesii; assembly: GCF_016161935.1. Classification (NCBI taxonomy): domain Eukaryota; kingdom Metazoa; phylum Chordata; order Testudines; family Geoemydidae; genus Mauremys; species Mauremys reevesii. The sequence goes on along the minus strand of NC_052627.1, from coordinate 25,465,065 downwards.
AGGTAAAAAGTACTTTAATGATTTGTATAACAGCTTAAATTATATACCACATAAAAAGGAAAAACAAAACATGTTGTGGTTTTTTTTTCTGTTTATAAAATAGTAGTAGTAGTAGTAGTAGTAGTAATAATAATAAATAATAATAATAATACCTGGCTCTTATAACACTTTTCACCAGTAGATCTCAAAGAGCTTTTACAAAGAAGGTCATGTCATTATCCTCATTTTATAGATGAGGAACCTGAGGCAAAGAGTGGGGGACCTGACTTGCCCAAAGTCACTGAGCAAGCAAGGCAGAGGCAGAGTCAGGAATACATGTGTATTATCACACGGCTTGAGTTGTCTGCCATGTAATAATGAAATAGAATGTTGGTCTTACCTGCTGTTTTATATGCCTACTCCTGGAAGTAATTCACTGCTTTAGTTATCTTGTAAAGACAAGCACTGAAGGCCTGTAACTGCACATTCCAGGAGTTTCAGTGAAACAGACATCTATGGATGTATACTTTAACATTTTTAAGGTCAGGGAATTTATCAGGTGTGGCACATCCAAATTTATGTCTAAGAAGAAACCGTCAATTTCAAACCAGTTAATTATTAAAGGAATATAAAGCAGTTCAGGTACTATACCTACCATTGAGTCATCTTGCTTATTTTTTTTTAAAGGTTTTACAATAAGTTTTACCTATTTTTTTTTAAAAATGCGTGTCTTGTTTTTGTTGTGCCGCAAAAGACCAACACAAATAGGGGAACTGACCTACTATACAAAGGTACAAATGAAATCAACTATACACAAAGTGCTGCTCTAACATGTGAAAAATAAAGTTTAGAAAATATTTTTCTAATCTTTCAGCTGTAGTAATCTTGGGTGTTAATTGTAACAAGAGAAAGTAACTTGTTCAGTCAAAAGTGTGATTTTTACATTAGTCTCTCTCAGCTTTTTTTTTTTCCCCCCCCTTTCTCCAGAAGAATTCCTCTCTCAGCATGTGTGTGTGGTATAGTGTACTGGAAAATATATTCACACATTTCTTGGCTGGATAAAGTGTGCACAAAACGTAGTACCTTTGAACAATTACTTGCTTGTACTTAGCATATATTTTATTCATGAGTCACAGTTTTAGAATTCATTAGCTATAAGTTTTCATGAGGTTAATTATTTCTAACATTTAACTTCAGTGTCTGACAATCTGAATGTGTTATATATCTTCACATTCTCACTGTGATTCCTTAGGACATGAGACAATTACTTCAGTAAAGCACTGTGTCAGATAGATGTAAGCAAAAAGACTTTTTTAGCTGGTGCTTCAGTATTCAGTCAAACTAAACCTTGCTCTCTTTTTATATTGAAGGCAGGCCCGGGTCTTCTCCATCATGTGTTAAAGCTGACGCTGTAAAGGAGGAAGCTGCGGCTGCCTTCTACTTTGGTATTCCCCCACGCAAAGACTAATGGGCTGTTTTCATGTCCTCTCAAGCAAACCACTGCTCACAGTCCCATTCCTGTGGTCTTGTGGCAATCCTACTGAACACATTTTTAAAGACTTAGTGCCGCTAGACAATAATGTCATCTTATTATAGGTTATTTAAAACAATGTTAAACGATCAAAGTAAAAACTATTATATATGTAGTAGAATGCTGAGATCTCCACCATTTATTTACTCAAGGGGATAACATTTAAAGCTGTATCTGCCAAGGCTGAAGGTTCAGAAGTTGTTGGGATTCCCTCCAAGACCTTTTCCACTTGGCTTATCCAGGATAACTTGTCCAGTTCTGGGAGAACACTTTATCCAGTTCTCTGGGATCCAAAGAAATTCAGTTTGACTCCAGATTTCACCTCTCGGGTTCCTTTATTTGGCATACAGCAAAGCTACACTGCGTTGATCAGATTCAAGTGGAGGGGGTGGGTACAGAGCATACCACACATCCACAGTTACACAGCAAACCTCTTTCTTTTTATACATTTACACATTAGATTACTTTTACTACACACTGCATCACATTTGGTTACTTTGCAGGAACAAATGACTGTGCAGCACGCCCTGTCCATGCATTGTCCATTCCTATCTTACCTTGTCCATGGTTAGTAATGGTTCCCTGGGTGTTCTCCCTTTTATCTTAGGTGGCTCAGACATTCTGTCTTAGCCTACTGACCTATTTACTTATCTTATGGTACGCCCACATCTTGAATACTGTGTGCCCAGTCTCAAAAAAAGATATATTGGAATTGGAAAAGGTTCAGAAAAGGGAACCAAAAATAATTAGGAGTATGGAACGGCTTCCATATGAGGAGAGATTAATAAGATCATGATTTTCAGCTTGGAAAAGAGACTAAGAGGGGATATGATAGAGGTCTATTAAATCATGACTCGAGTGGAGAAAGTAAATAAGGAAGTGTTATTTACTCCTCCTCCTCCTCCTAACACAAGAACTAGGAGTCACCAAATGAAATTAATAGGCAGCAGGTTTAAAACAAAAGGAAGTATTTTTTTCACACAATGCACAGTCAACCTGTGGAACTCCTTGCCAGAGGATGTTGTGAAGGCCAAGACTGTAACAGGGTTCAAGAAAACTCGATAAATTCATGGAGAATAGGTCCATCAGTGGCTATTAGCCATGGTGTCTCTAGCCTCCGTTTGCCAGAAGCTGGGAATGGGCGACAGAGGATGGATCACTTGATTACCTGTTCTGTTCATTCTCTCTCGGGTACTTGCCATCGGCCACTGTCAGAAGACAGGATACTGGGATAGATGCACCTTTGGTCTGACCACTACTGCCGCTCTTATCTTCTTATTTAACACAAACTTTCTGTTTTCAGCCTAGTGATCCGTTTACCTCCTTTATTCTATCCTCCAAGAAACGAAACCTCCCTTCATGTGTTAATTACTCATGTCAGGCCAAGCCTCAGCTATAGAAGTCTCCATATTACATGCAAATGACATAACACCCTATTTTGCATATTCTGTGGGTACATGAGAGACAATGTCCTAGTTACTATAACTTTACCCTGACCAGCCTGCAGCATGGAAAGGTTTTGAGGAAAACAAGGATTTCTACACTCCTGACACCGGCTGCTTCTTTCCTTAGCCTGGGTGAAGCGGAAGGCTGTGGTTAAGGAGCCTTGACCACAATGCTAGGCTGCCGCTTACCCTGGACTGGGAGAAGTGGGTATTGATGTGGCTCACAGATTGCTCTTTCAGGCCCCCATGGCCAGGGCAAATATGGCAAGATCCTTACCCAGAGCCACTGCACAGGCTGTTTGGTGGAAGGGACTACGGTTTAGGCTCTCTCTCTCTAGGTTAGTCCTCCCAGCCAGAGTCCTAGAGAGCTACCCACAGAACAGCTCAGACCATATCAGAGGAAGCCTAGCGTGTCTCCTCAACCTCTTCTGATCAGGTGAGCTAAAGCTGCTAGGCAGGATAGGTTCAGAAGGACCCATCAGGTCTATGGGTGTCACCATTACACCACTCACGAATGATGAAGCCTAGTCATTGACGTATTATATTTAGCGTTTATAGTGATTTCAATCAATTCCTGAACAAAGTACCTCTTATTGATTGATGCCTGTTTCTTTAGTTCACTCTAAATCATCACCAATTCCTCAAATTATCTTTGTTAAATATCAGCATCCACATAATGATTAGGGGCAAGCAGCAAGAAGGTATCACAAAAGCAAGCCCTCAGAAACCCTTCCAAGGATTATATAGGACTAATATCTCTAAGGATCGATGCTCTGGGTGTCCCTAAACCTGGGACTGGACAACAGGGCATGGATCACTTGAGAAACTGCCTTGTTCTGTTCACTTCCTCTGAAACATCTGGCACCGGCCAGTGTCAGAGGACAGGATACCGGGCTAAATCAACTATTAGTCTGAGCCAATATGGCCGTTCTTATGTTCTTACAAATATTTTCACTCCAAAGGCATTTATTAAACACTAATTTCAACAAACACTATTTTTAAAAGAAAAGAAAACAAATCTAAAGAAAGTCATAAGTCTAGTTATCCCTGGATCAAGAATTTCCTCAAGAACCTGTAAAAATGCTGACATCCATGTCCCATCAACCCTAGGCTATAATTCACAGGATTTTTTTCCAGTGGCTGCACGATATGGGTGACTAATGTTCAAGTTACTTCATTTGTCTAAAACAGAGTCCAAATAAGTCCAAGAGAAGAGTCACATTTACAAGCATTTCAACTGGAAATCATCAAGATAAACAGAAAAAAAGCTTTTTTCCCCAGTCACCATATCCTTACGTGGGAATGCTTGCTAGCCTGCATATTTGAGAACATGAGGTTTTACATCAAGTTCTTTTTCATAAATCAAGTAGTTTTGCCATTTTTATAGCCTTAACATTTTATATAAGGCTGTTTTGAGTAAAGCCCTGCAACCCAACCTGAACTCACCCACAGTGTTGGGTTCTGGTCAGGTTGGAAAACAACTGAACACTCTCAGCATCAGGTCAGCTCCGCTCAGCTCTCCTCCTCCTGCCCATGGGGTTGAACTGGTGGAGGCTGCATGCCTCACTCCTGCCAGCCACCACCGCCTCACTGCTGTGTGTTTACTGTGTGTGGAGTGAGCGGGTCGAGGAGTTTCAACACCTCTGATTCTGCAGCGCACACAGCGGGTGGCAGGCAGCAGGAGCTAATCATGCAGCCACAGCAGTGGAGACGTTGACACAAGTTAGGAAAGAAGGGTCAGGTTAGGTGGGAAAACAACTCAAGTCTCTTGGGCTTGGGTCCAGTTCTGGCTTAAAAATTAGGCCTAATCAACCCTCTAATTTTGAGGCTAAAAAATGTTGTGTATAAAGCACCTCAGCATTTGCGCCAACCCCCTTTCACCATCAAACAAGTTTCATAGACAATGATTAATCAAATGGAATTAATTTTCAACTTCCAAGACATCAGGCAGCTCACACTGAAAATGTGAGCAAGTACTTCAGTCCAGTATTATTTCAGCCAAGAGCAGCAGCATTGCAGTAGCTAGCACCAAAAACTATCAGACGCTTTTTGACTATCTGAGCCTTATTTATGTCAATGCAATCTAACGCCAAAAAGTTCTAGCAGTAAAATGTTCCATAACAGAAACTGATCAGCAGCACATTAAATTAAGGACTGAATTTATAAGAACTTTGCCCAGAGCAGCATAATAAGGTTAGGCAAGAAGTAGCTGCATTTTTATTCCAATAAATTAATGATTCTTCCAGTCTGATAAGGAAGCAAGTTTAGTGAAAAATTTTAGTCACTGTGCCAAAGGAAACTAGCAGATGACAAACATGAATAAATCATGCTAAAATATAGGACAAGTAAAGATTTTTTTCCTTATAACTCAGTTTCTGCAGATAAATTTCTAGATGAACTGCTGTATAAAAGAAGGGAAGGACAATATTGGTATAAAGAAGATGCTGCTTTATTCGCCACAAAATGTCTGGAAGTGTAAATAAGGGTAAACATTTTATAGTTTTTATAAAGAGTTATCACTGTATCCTGCCTCTCACGATGTGTATAGAAAAATGTGCTTTTAATTCTTTCTAGATTAAATTTAACAAATTTATTATTGTACAATTAGCTATCAATTTTCCCCACCCTCAATCATCCAATATCATCCCCCATCAGGTAAAACAGAAGGGCCTTAAACCGTTCCTTCAAAGTAAACAACTTAGAAGTGAATCCTCCAGCTGAGGGCCCTACACGAAGGTACCCTATCTCCAGTGCAGTTTGTTGCTATGACAAGCAGTTGCCCCAGTCCTCATTTGACCTCAACTATATCAGTTTCATCTAAGGAGAGAGGTGGTCTCATTTACTAGGGCCCAAATCATAGTCCCTTCTATTTCTGTCCACCCATAATCCTTATATCAAAACATATGCTACCAAAACCAACTTCACTGGTGGCAGTGAAGAAAAGATCTTAAAAATTGTAGTACGTCTATTAAAGAGTTTAAATAGCATTACTACCTAAAGATACATTAGCTGTAGCACTGCACTTCCTTGATTTTACTGGCCTTTATAACTGCAGGGTATTTTTTTTTAAATAAAATAAATAAAAGGCGGTAAGATTAGTTGTCTTGCAGATCAGACATATGTAAGAAAGTTTTTTCAGTCTGAGTATATTGGCCTACTATAGTTCCAGGCATATGAATAATTCTACTTGAAAATATCCTGCACTAATACCAAGTCTCTATTGTTTATTGTTGTGAATGGCCTCCCTTAAGCACAACTGACATGTCTAAGCGCAAATGATGTGGAAGTGCTTGCCAGAGTAGTCTCCAGTGAGGACATTTTTTTGTTTATAGCAAATACTACGCAAGGAAGAAGAATGCAAAGAAAAAAACATCTCAAATGTTAGATTGAAGCCAGCAGTGACTCCTCCACGAGAACAAATAAATTCCTGTTGACAAACAATCGGGGAAGCATTTATAATGGAAAAAAATGCTAACAATGCTTGAATTACAGGAGTATGAAGTGTGCTACTGTAATTAAGCCATCATTTGCAATGGTGAAAGGGGAAAAAAGTTAATCCCGTTCAAACTAAGCCATTCATCTAACTTAAACTAGTTTAGGTAAAGAGTTCCCTTTCCCACATTTACATAATAGAAATGAATGAGATTTTTTCCTTTTTTCTGCCTGAAATGCTATGGGATTAACATTCATGACAAAGCAGCATATGAAGCAATTAACTGCTTTTGTGGGTGACTAATCACTGAAGCAAAACAGACATTTGAAAACGACAAGACCTGTTGGGAGTTCTTCACAAAACCATGAACATTATTCATCTTGTACAGCAAGACAAAAAAAGATTAAGCAACCTCCAAAACAAAAAGGGTTTTATTGCCATGTGGGGTTTTGTGGTTCCGTGCCACTGCCCTGACTTTTCACTGACAGCATTTTGGACCTTGTGATTGCTCAAGGATCAGATGAAGTCACGAAAAATCTTTTTGCGAGAATTAGTTGTGCTGGGTAGAATTTTGTGAAAGACAAGCTGGCAAGCTTCTGAAAGAAGGAAATGTTTTTCCTAGACTGTGATTGGCTCAGAATCGCAAACAATGACAAAAATATGTAAAGATACCCTATTAGCTTGGGTCTTTTATTCAAGCTTTCATTTACCAATGCACTATAATTAATTTCAACTTCTTCCGCTATGGAATTCGCAGTATCACCCACCAGAGTCAGGCAGTTACAGCCCGAGACAGACACTATACTGAACTGCTGATTTCTGACTGGTGAGGAACGATCTTGCATGAGATCAGACAACTTTGAATAGGAGAGTTAACCATTTTAATGTGCTCATTTTTCCTGTATATCCAGATGGCACTGACACTTTTGAACAGCTTGTCTAACTGCTTGGTTCATAGCCTTGTCCTCTTATTTTTATTCTTCAACTCCCTAATCCACAGAAGTTAAATAAGTATTATCTGAAATTTAGAGTCAAAACTAGTGTTTATGTACCTGTACTTTAGATACAAGTTATTTTGATGAATATTTCTTCTAGTTAATGTGAACTATTTGAAGCAGTTAGAAGACAGAGCCCATTTTAAGCCACATAAACTCCTTGTAATCCATTTAGAGACAACTGTTCTTTGACAGTAGGTCACCTATTCTATCATAATTAAAGAATACTACAAGTTAGCAACATGAAACCTTGCGTGTTTCAAAGTATAGCAACAGGTGCGGGGATGTTCTTTAATTGCGAACTAAGAAGTATAAATAGACAAAATGACATCACTTAAAGCACCTAAACAGTGAGACAATGATGAACGGTAATTATAAAGGAAAAATGATATAAATTATGCAAAAGACTGACACAGCGTAGGTTTTAGTGCAAGTCTATCATATAAATGAGAGTTGAATAGACTCAATCCCAGGCTTTGGGCTGATGTACGCAGCGCATAATGAAGGAAATGCTATGAAGATTCCCCCTTTATTCTTAATATTAGGAATGGAGAACCAAGGCAAACCAAATTTGGAAACAAGCATTGAAAAAAAAAAAGTAGAAATCTTTGTAATGTAATCACATTAAAGAACAGATGCATAAATTCTGGAAAAGGTGTCAAATTTTCAACTTCCAATCTATCTACAGTTCATGTGACAAGTACGTACTGTCCAATTCCAAATACCATTTGGTCTATTTATCTAGGCTTGTCCAAGCATGGGAAGCACTAGCAAGTCATGCAAGACTGCCACAGGATTGACAAATCACAGATGGTTCAGTTTTTGGGAAGTAAACCAACAGGCTTCAAAACATTTTTATACGAAATCTTTTAGACCTGGATAAATTAGATTATTCTTCAGGTTTAATATCCCACTTGAAAATTGATAAAGGTATCGTATTTAGTACACATATGACTAGCATTAGAGAATAAAGACAACTAACAAAGATGACTTGTTTAATATTCACAGTCATTTTCTATACATTGTACTTCCCCGGTAACACTTTTTATAGAATGAATAAAAATATAGTGCTTACCATAACTCCAAGTGCTTCAAACACTACACAACTAAATCTCATGCAGTTTTTAACCAAATTTAAATCTATCTAGTCACATGGGGAAAATCAGATTTGTACTTCCACCTTCTTGAGTATGATATGGAGCACGTTGGAGGACGTTAATGTATATTGGACAGCCAATGTGAAAGCCCTCACACAAGATAGTGAAAGAAAACAGCAGCAGAGGTGGCTAAGAGCTGGCTGACTCAACGCTTGTCTTATGCTTTGGGAACTATTCTTATACAATAAATTCAAATGTCCAGGAGGACTTCAGCATATAAAAGATTCCCAGGGGATAATAAAACCGTTATGTTACCAAACAAAGCTACTAATTGCCCTCAGGTTAAAACAGGTCCTGCAATTTAGCAATCTAGCCTTCACCCTGTCAGCTTCGAGAAATCTATAAATAGAAGCGATCATACCTCAGGTGCTCCGATTACCCTTCATGGGTTTCTACAGCTCCACAGCTTTAAGCACCCATGACTAGAGCATGGAACTGCAGATTGGAACACCTGGATTCTGGTCTCCAATCTGTTACTGACTTGTTATGAGACACTAAGCAGGTCACAGTTTCTTTACTTAACAGTCCCAATTTGTAGAATGGGGATAATACCTTTGTTTAAAGATTTGAAACTGTAAGAAAAAAGTTGTTACAGTATTTATTTTTCTATTTATAAATGCAAAAAAAAATAGTATTAATGCAATATTGTAGTTGAAAAATAAAACACTCAGGAAGTTCCAGAACTTAAGCTCTCTCCTTTAATATTGACTTACGTACATTGCAAATTCTGTACATTTTACTCACACTAACAAATATAAAGGGCTTACATTTAACAAGAAAACAGATATACTCAATCTTGAACACAATTTTATAAGGCTTTAAACCAGCAAAATCCTGAGTGTTCTCAACTTCAACTGTAGTCATTAGGAGTTGAGGGTTTTCTATGACTCACGGGGAGGTACTCAACACCTTGAAATTCCAGCACATACAGTTCACCACCACAACACAGATAAATGCATCACTTCTGAAGTGTATGAAACTTGGCAGCTGTTTCAACATGTAGAGTAATATTATACAAAAGTTTAGGACAGGAAATGAAGAATACCATGTAAGTGAAAATACGAAAAAAGCAATACCAGGTCTACCTTAATTCTACCACACACTGGAATGTGACAAGAAATCTTTAACAATCGCAAGCAGTTAGAAACATCAGTTTTAGGTCTTCATTGAAAGACACCACATCCAGAAGCAAACCTCCCCGCTCCCTCCCCTCCCCCAAGCATTCTGAATCTCTTGCCTCAGTACTGAACTTAAATAGGGAGGAGTGACACCTACAGAATCAGCTACACATCATCTGGAGTTTTTGTTGGAAGTCTCCCATCTACTAACTAACCAGGCCCAGCCCTGCTTAGTTGATCCGATAACATCACAGCCCTAGGTGGCTCAAGCACATTGTGGACAGACATGAATTTGATAAGCATAGATGACAGATAGAGTGGAATCATAGAGTTACAAACTGACCAGTCAACCACCTTATTTGGAACCAGAAGTACATAATCAGGCAGCAGTAGAGAGGAAAAAAGCAGCAAAATACAATACTGTTTTAAACGTAAACTACTAAGAAAAATAAAGGGAAAGCAGCATTTTTCTTCTGCACAGTAAAGCTTCAAAGCTGTATTAAGGCATTGTTCAGTTGTAAGCTTTTGAAAGAAAGTTTTGTTCAGAGTTACAAACATTTCAGAGTTACTAACAACCTCCATTCCCTAGGATTCTACTGTATTCTACATCAGAGTTAAGGGAGCGGATAGTCTTTTGAAGCAAATGACTTCCCTTCCATTTCTAAACATATTACTAACCCCATTAACATGTCCCTTGTAGAGGTTAAGTTACTGAATTCATGGGAAGGTGCCAAAAACATCCCCTCATATATGGATGAGTATTACTTATCTGAATATATTTGACTGCCTTGCCCTTTATTATTCCACCTACTCAAATGCAATGCTTTCAGCCTAAGAGTTGGTCACTATACAACATATGTCCTTTTAAATGAATTACTAAGGATATTTTTCCTCTAAAATCTCAGAGTTTACACACTGGTAATATTTCCGTCTAATGCCACTGGTCCAAGAAACAATAAGTATAAAAAAAAGTGTTATGTCTATCAGATTCAGTCCCCGCCTTGGTTTGAAGGAGTATCAGTTTGACAACAGCGAATGCAAAAATTATGCATAAACACTTTCTAAATTCAACCACGTCCTGACCTAAACCTTGTTTTAGCTCATCTTAATGCTAAAATGACAACAAAGTTACTTAGGAGGAAAGACATATCTATGAATAGTTTCAAAAGAAAATTAAATCCAATATAAAATCAGATAGAAGATTCTGCAAACTCTTCATGAAGGGTACGTCCATACTACCCGCCTGGGTTGGCGAGTAGAGATCGACTTCTCGGAGTTCGATATATCGCATCTCATCTAGACGCGATATATCAAACTCCGAGCGCGCTCCCGTCGACTCCGGAACTCCACCACCGCAAACGGCGGTGGCGGAGTCGACGGGGGAGCCGCGGACTTCGATCCCGTGGCGTCTGGATGGGTAAGTAGTTCGAACTAAGGTAGTTCGAGTTCAGCTACGCTATTCATGTAGCTGAACTTGCCTACCTTAGTTCGACACCCCCCCCAGTGTAGACCAGGCCTAATATCTGTATTACAGATATGTTTATAAGCTCCAACAGGGATTACAATCCCATTGTGCTAGGGAAATAATCACCTTCAGCCCTCATATAGATTATGCCAATCACAACATGTCTTCCATTCTTCTCTTATCGTGGCTTTCCTTCTCCATGTGGGGCCATGCCTTTTCACAATAAAAAAAACTTTCCATCTCTTTGAGATCGGCCGAGTGGTCGTTTCATGTCCCATGGGTACCACTCGGTGACAGCTGTAGTTCATGGATTGTCAATGAGCCTAGCTATACGCCCGGCCCATCGCATTTTGCTTTACCTGCTTTCAACGACAATGTCCTGCGCTCTACTCTGCTCTCTGATCACTTCACTGGGGACTCAGTCGCAGACTGAAATCCCCAGAATTCTTTCCATTGCCCTCTCCGTGACAGACAGTTCCTCCATCTTCATCAGCATCCATGTTTCACTACTGTACAACAACCCAACAGTACCGCCGGCAATGAAGAGGTTGGCACATGTTGCCTTGTTGATTTTTCCTTGGAGGACATCCTTGATAGAACTGAATGTGTGCCAACCAGCTTTCTTCACGAGAGAGTTCACCTTCCTGATTGTGACATGTTAATTTTTTGGCCCAAATAGACATATTGTTCAACTTCTACTATTTGTTCTCCCTTGACTATTATTTGGGTTTTGGCAAGGCATCAGACCACATAAATTTTGTTTTAGAGCGGTTCATTTTCAGTCCTACTTGGCTGCTTTTTGTGTCAAGTTCTTACAGCATTCTCTGTAATTTGATAGTGTTTTTGACAAAACATAGTATCGTCTGCAAATTTGAGGTGGTTTAACTGCTCTCCGCTGACTCTGCTTCCACCCTTCCAGTTCATCCGCCTCATTACCGTTTCGAGGAAGGCTGTGAAGACACTCGGTGAAACCCTGTCTCCTTGATTCACACCTTTTTGACTGGGATGCGAAGGGGAGTGTGAACAGAGTTATATCCGTAATGCAGTCAGTGATGATGTCTGACAGTGATAATAGACTGTATTCTCCAGGAGGTCCTACCATGCTATTAAGGTGTCAGACTGCCAATTCAGGGAGGGGACAGTTGTCCTCCTTCTTGAGGTTGGGTGCTAGCTAAATTGAGAAGGTAAATGTACCATTGATAGCACAGCCAGCAGGTGGCTGAAGAAATGGCTAAAACAACACGAATGAATGGGCCCCAGTTCCTTGTGTGTTCCTCCATTCATTCTGTGGTAGCGGTGCGGTGGCAACTAACAACATGGACAATTACAAATAAGTAATAACAAGAACTTTATCATCAGGAATTTGTGTGTTTACAGCAAAGACTCCACAACTGCACAAACCAATCTTTAAAAACCAAAAGAGCAGTTGGGATTTTGTTTTGCTTGTTTTATATTTATACTTAAAAAAAAAAACACATTTCCATGGCTCTGCATACCTCTCCTATTGCCTTTATTTAATATTATCAAGCACACTGTTTCCTGTAGTATATGTCCCTGATACCTTTGAGAAGCCTCATGAAAAGCACAGGGATAAATTTTATTCTAGACAAGCACACGCTATGAAATAAAAGTTCAACATCCTTGGGTGTGGAACAGTTTTTACAACAGCTGTGTTGTTCTCATGTGGCTGCTGACAATTACCGTCAAGCTTTACAAGAGGTAATTTTGATTGAAGAGGTAATGTTTTATTTATACATAACTTATTTTGCAGTTTAAAAATTAGGTATTGAGACAGTAATTGCAAAGCTTCAAAGCTGAAGCCTATCTATGGTGTCCCAGTTGGCTATTTTACAGTGTGCCAACAGAGCTAAAATGTCACTACAGATCATGCCATTCTGTGAGGCATCTGTGTTATTTTAAGATGTGAAGATAAACTCCAGCCAACTTCACATTGTTTCCTTGCATCCTTCACTCCATGGCCACTGACACAGCTTAAAATAAACGTACAAGAACAATGGCACCACCTTTTAAGTGCTTGCTAACAAGTCTCTTAAATTCCAAATCTTTATTGACCTACACAATCAGTCAAGGTTAGAAAGGGTCTGAAAAATTTCCACTAAGAACTACACAAAAATCTGAACTCTCTCTTTCCGATGTTAATAACTTGAGAGAGTGAGGTGTTTGTGGGAGACAATGTTTTGTTTCACATTTTAAAGTTCTTACATTTAATATGAAGGCACAGCCAAGTTTGCTAGATCATAAGTTGAAAAAAGTATATCTATCATATCAGCTGTACACGTTTTGATACAACCCTGTAAATGTGTATTAATCTCAAACTGCTGGAAACAGTTTGATAACTAAACATTTGCTAAAACATTATGTTCATATAAGTTATGTTCATATAACATTACGTTCATATAAGGAATTTTCATTAACATTGTTTGCCACACCACATTTTTTGTTGCTCGGTCTTCAGGACCTTTCCTTCAAAGTATTCAGATTTTTTATTTTAAATTATTCTTTTTAAAAATGACGCATAACAAAAGTTTGTGTAACAAACATTTCATATGATGAAAAACTGAGATGCCTCACCAATTACATTACTGACAAACACTTGATTCAAATTGATTGGGAACAGTCTGGGTTAATCAGGCAGCTTAAAACCTTGAACATTTCCACTTGAGGGGACTTCACAGAGGCTATGATGGAGGAGAAAGATCACAGCTTCCACCACAGCTGTGGCAAAGGAACATCATGATGCTGTAGGTCACAGACACACTAACTGCTGAAATCTGCCAGCAGAAATTCCCTTCTCTTCCCTCCTGCTGCCTGTCCACCCTTTCCCCAACTCTGGTTGTTAGCAAACCATGGCAAGTTGTGAGGCTAGAACAGAGGGAAGTGACATCTGGGCACAGGAGATGGCACCAATGGGAGTTTCTGGCTTTCCATTTCCACATTCTTAGCCTGCTGCCACTCTGGCTAGCAGCACACTGAGCTGCAAAAGCCTGAAAGACTACAGAAAGAATAGTGGAAATATCAAAATAAAGTTAAGCACAGATTTCCCGGCATGGTACTTCTATTGTGTCGGTCTCATTTTTTTTAGTAGCATTCAAATACACTGAGGGAGAGAAGTAGTAACTTAAACGCCTGGTGAGTCATTATGAAAAGAATGGGTAAAAATGAAAGGAACAGGTCTGCCTAGGTATTATCAGTTGAATTCTTAGATTTTGTTTAAGGAAAATCATTTCGGTGACCCATACAATGAACAGGATTAATAAAAGGTATATTGCTGAAGTCTGTGGCTACCTTTGCTTACCCTTGTAATTCTTCTTACAAACTATGTAAATATTATCCATTCTATTTCTCTTATTAACAGAGAGACAGTCTCAGACATTAAATGTACACAAAGTCAGCCAAAACTGCAGAGATAATATACACGTTTAAAAAAAATTAGTTTTGATAGTAAGTATAAACTGATTGGTAAAACGCAGCTACATGCAAAATGGCATTGCAAACTGCTACTTTCACACACTCTTGCTATAATTTTTTTTTAAAAAGAAAAAAGTCAATGGTTCCTTCATGTCCTTTATTCTGACCTTGAGCAAATGTGTTGTGTCTCTGCAAAATAGCAGCTCATGTCAGAAATAGCTTAGGGCCAATCCTGCAAATGCATCTTGGGAGGTGCTGAACGTCCTGAAGTTTATAACGTCAATGGTACTTGAAGGTCATCTGTACTTCCCCAGGAGAAGCTCTGCACCTTCCAAGAGTCCCACATTTTGTAGACTATTGCTCCATCTCTCTACAGGCCAGACTAATGAGGACTACCATGTTCTACAGGCAGCAGTTCTAAACAGCAGAGCCACATGGAGCTTATACTGCATTATGAAAAATGTAGTGAAACACTCATTTCAGCTGAAATTCTTTCTATGTCAGTATTAAAGATTAATTAATATGTCCAGCTACACAGTGTGAATATATTACACAGGTTGCACGTAATGAACAAAGGATTTTAAAATTTTATCTTTTGCAATTTGTTTTATTGCCAGCACCCTTGGTGATGAGCCAAACAAAAACTTGGACTTTTTTTAAGAAGTGCATTTTATTTTGTACCTGAAGACATGTGTAAGTTAAGGCAAAAACCTGGTAGTTTAAATACAGCCTCATGATTATAGGAAACAATTTCATAATTTCCCCCCAAATTCTCCAACACAACATTGCATTAACATTACCAGTAAGTTTGCTTAAACTAACTTTATAATACGATGGCATGTGGTACCCGTGTATATTGTCTGCACTGTATGTATTGTAACAATTTCACATGTCCACCATTATAGGCAGGGCCCTACCAAATTCACAATCCATTTTGGTTAATTTCATGGTCAAAAGATTTAAAAAATCATAAATTTCACAGTTTCAGATATTTGAAATGTCACAGTACTGTAAACGTGGGATCCCGACCCCAAACAGGGTCCTGGGGGGGTAGAAGGGAGGATGGTCGCAAGCCTACTGTAGCAGGAGGTCATGGTATTCTCACCACTATGTGCTCCCACTTTCAGAGCTGGACAGCTGCTGGCCAGGCACCGAGCTGAGCTCTGCCTTCAGTGCTGAGCTCCTGGCCAGCCGTTGCTGCTTTCCGGCTGCCCAACTCTGTGACATCTGGTCTCTCCTACAATAGACAGATTTCATGGGGGACATCAGATTTCACGGTCCGTGACGTGTTTTTCACGACCATGAATTTGGTAGAACCCTAATTATAGGCCACATTCTGCAATCAACTTATCTGCAAGCTCACCTATTGACCTCAGTGAGTTACATGAATATATCTGTGGGCAATATCTGTCCCCGAGTACCCATACATGAGTATCTTATTCAGTCTTAAGAAGTTATGAAGCTTTACGAGCTAATGCACAAAATCTACTCACCCATCCCTTACCATGAGGTTTGGTGGTAACAAATTAAGCTTTGTTTATATTCGGTGGTTAACAAGTTTCATTCTAATGGAGGTGCAATTTAACAAGTCACTGAAACACAACTCCGCTGTACAACACACACTTTTGAGGAAACTAATGTATTGCTCATAAGCACCAAACTGTTCTCACTTAATTAAAGCTACTTGAATTCTCAACAATTTTTTCCAAACTTGGCAACGCACGTTTTCTCCAACGTCGACTACCTATTGAACATGCCGAGAATGAAGTTCTAAAGATGAACAATATGAATTACCAAGTGCAAAGAGAGCATATGAGTAACTTTTTTGGACCAAATTGATGCTTATCAAAGGAGCTGTACCTATCTGAGGACAGGATGTGGTCCTTCAAGTGTGTGTTTTTTATTTTCAGGTAACTCAGCTGAGCTACATTTTACAGAACTAGATTTTAAAAAAATCCTCATTTGAGTTGAATAAAAACCCCAATCATTTTAATCCAAAAATGGTACTATTGACAAAGTCAAAAGGAACAAAATAAAAGGTTTAGCACAGAAACGCTTCTTCACGCTTAACTAACATTGTTACTTTGATGCTTACGGTGCTCATATTTTCAAAACAGGTGTCACTATTGTTTCATCTTCCCTTCTTTAGTATACCATGTGTATCTTTCTGTTTTCTCCTGCCCCAACTCCATCACTCTAGGCCTCCTTTGTTTTTATCTCCGCCTCACACCTCTGCCTTAATTCTACTTAATTTTTCCTCCTCCTCCCATTTATCTTGTCTTGTGTTTTCTCATTTCTTTTCACTCCATTTTTTTCCCTCTGTTCTGTAGGCTCTCTCCCTGATCTAACCCGATATGGAGGATTTTTGAATGGCAGGCCTGTGGTGGCTTCCCATCCAGACCGCCTTTCCTCCAGGCTTTTCTGTCAAGTAACAGTCCCACATATAATGTGGAGTACCAGAGCCAGTGTTATTGAAGCCATGTTGGTCCCAGGATATTAGAGAGACAAGGTGTGTAAACTCGAAAACTTGTCTCTCTCACCAACAGAAGCTGGCCCAATTAAAAAAAAATTACTTCTCCTACTTTCTCTCTCTAATACAAGAGCCAGGACAGATCCAAGTGTCCTTCCCTCTGGCTGGCTGCTGTTACAGCCCAACAGTGCTACTAAGGCTAAACTGCAACAATAGGAACAGATATATTGGGGGGGGGAAAATCAGGAAAAAAAATTCCAGTTTTATCATCTCAGGTAATACAATAGAACAGTTCCTCAAAATCAGGAAAAATCCAGTATCTATGAGGCTTAGTTACCCTATACAAAATGCAAAGACCTGCCCAAGCATTCATTTAACTGTCGACTTCACTTACTGGTCTTTTATGTGTTAATGAGATCTTGTGGAAAATGATTCAATTGTAAAGCTGTTACCTTCCTCCCAACACTTGGAAAGAAGAACACCCGATATCTTAGTATGCCATGGCTGGGAAAAGTTAACTATCAGTTGGAGGCCCATCTACGAATTCAAGTGTTTCAAAGACTGAAGTGAAAATATTATACATTAAGTTTGCAGATATAAAACGCGTAAGTTATATATTACGTGTAACATTCATTTCACTAAATTCACAAAGCTGTTTCACATGAGAAATATAAATTTCATTTCAGATTTCATGTAAGAAAAAATACAATGGTAATCAAATCTTGAGTTATAGCTGCTCTCAGTTATGCTCACAAAAACATTCTTGAGCTTTCTAAAAATCAGTAGTGCATCTCTAACAGGCTCTTGCACATACTTAATTTCTAGTCTCTCACTGTGCAAGCTTATTAGTTGTAAAAATCCTAGATAAAATATAAGTAATGTTTGAGCTCTGTTTGAGTAGAAGTTGAAACCTACTGTACTTCCCCCCCCAGAGCATGTTAATGTGAAATAAGAGTGAGACTGAGAATCTTGTGTAAAAGTTGATCAAAGTTCCAGGATTCTGTTCATGTTACAGTGTGTACGGCTGTGAACACATGCTGCTTTGTAAGGCAGAGGTCAGTCATAATTCCACGGCAGCATGCAGGCAGAAAAAACACAACCGCTTCTTAGAAAGGCATTTAATTGTCCTACTAGAGTTAATTATTCAAATCACAAACATACATTTGCTTGCAAAGCACAACACCTAAAGACATAACAAATAGGATTGCAAGTTTGTATGCATACATGTGACACACATACAAAAACACAGACTAAGGGTATGGCTACACTTACAAATCTGCAGCGCTGGTAGTTGCAGCGCTGGTCGTCCAGCTGTGCAGGGCTAGCGCTGGTGTGTGGCCACACTCACAGCTACCAGCGCTGGTGTGTGGCCACATTTGCAGCATTTGCAGCGCTGTTGGGAGTGATGCATTATGGGCAGCTATCCCAGCGTTCAAGTGGCAGCAACGTGCTTTTCAAAAGAGGGAGGTGGGGTGGGGCGTAGTGTGACAGGGAGCGGGCGAGAGAGAGAGAGTGGATTTTTGGAGCCAACACTGTGTGTTACCTTCCTGCCTTGAAAAATCAGAACATGTTCCCAATCCCTTACCCTTAACTCTTAACTGCAAACAGCCTGCAGCCAACGGACTCCCTCTCTCCCCTCTGCCCCGTTTCTGTCAAGCAAACACTCACTCCCTGCCTGCCTCATTATCTCATTTGATTGTTCACAGATTGATCACAGCAAACAGGAGCTGTGTTTGTAGATAAGCAGCTCCGGGATCAATGGATCAACAGAGCTACGGAGCTCCGAGTTCACAACAAAACAAAGAGAGGCTGCATTACAAAACAAAGAGTAATTTATAAAAGCATTCTGGGATATCTGCTAATACCCTGGAGGCCAATAACAGCGCTGGTGTGTGGCCACACTTGATGACCAGCACTGCAATCTTTATTCCCCATGCTGAGCCAAGTGTACGACCAGCGCTGCAGCCAGGGAGTTGCAGCGCTGGATGTGCCCTGCAGGTGTGGACACTTACTAATTGCAGCACTGGAAAGCCTCCACCAGCGCTGCAACTTGCAAGTGTAGCCATACCCTAAGGGTCTTATTCCTTTCCATTTTCCTTAGATTTCTTTTTTCGTAGACTCGCCCCCTCTTCCACATTTCACACATGCACCAACCTAGTTCTTCCAATGTTCTGGTTAAACATTTTAATGTAATTTTAAACATTTCATGGGAAGAATGTTATGTTAGCCAAATTGACAGCATGTCAAAACTGAAGGGAAAAAATGCTGAAAAGTCACTGCAAGTTTAAGGTTCACAGTGCCCTAAAAGGAATATTAAGATCCAGAAATGTTAAAGCATGTAAATCTGTTGTGAATTTAAATGTAGTGAAGAGACATTTAAACTATTTGCAAGTTCACATTTAGTAGAGAGACTAAACTCAGCTGAGTTACTCATTCTGCAAGAATGCTGAAAAAACATCAAGACCTAAATTTACTTTAAAACTTTACGAAGCATAAAAAACGAAAAGTTTTGCTGCCATCAGCTTCAATTATCTCAACTCTAAAACACACACACATAAAAGATGTGATCCTGCTTCTAACAGAGTAAGATTATGTGACATACACAGGAATCCAAATTCAGCTCTGGTCAAATATGCACAACTTTCATGACCTTCAATACGAGATATGCTGGTTTACACGAAGATTGAATTTGGTCACAACTAAGGACAATTACCTCTTCAATTATATGGCACCATCTTCCACTCTAAATGATCTTGCAAGACTTTACATCACACTTTTCAAAAACTTTCAGAAAGAGCAACTTTTAAAGATCTGGGGGTCTATATACTAAAAACAGTTTACACCAGCAAGCTTCATCAACATGCTATTCATATACTAATTCAGCGAACCAATACGTTAAACCTATTTGAAGTCCATCACACTGCTAAGGTCAAAGGGGTGTATGTTTTCAGTTAATAATAACCATGGAAAAGGACTGCAAGGACACCGGATTGATTTCAACACAAGGGGCAGGGTAGGAGAAGTTCAGATGGCTTATATGCCATGGGGAAAGGACCATCCTTTTCTAACCATGTTAGGTATGGGGTTCCCAAAATGAAGCAACTTCTGAAGGTACTTAGCTTTGTGCAAGTGCAAGCCTAGAGCCTAGATGATGACAGAGGTTCACATAAAAAAATGAATATGGCTCTAAGAATGGAAGGAATTGCACATAACGAGCAACTGCAACGGCTTGGTTGAAGAGTAGTCAGACAACTAAATTAAGGTTAGTATAAATCCATGCCCATGGAGTCCAGATTTGAATCCAACTTCCCCCTTTTTTTTTTAAATAGGGTGTGGATCTAGGACAAACCCATCACAAAATATAAAAAAGATATTTATATTATATAAAATGAACAATGAAAACTGGTCATTCCCGGTTTACCTTACTACAAGAGGAAAAGGAAATAATACTTGTTAATTCTAAACTTTCTTGCCTTCAGCTTCACCAAGCAGTAATATTTGTCCTTCACATAGCATAGTCAACCTGTAGAAATTGCAGTTTGCTCCGAGATAATGAGCAGTGTTAAATACATTAAAATAACACTGATAACACCTAGATTTAATTAATAGCTACAGATATTTAGGGTAATTCAACAGTAGCCTCCTGCTTCAGCACATCATTTTTTTCCCCGTTCAGAGTTAGGAAGGAATCTTTTCCTCAGCAACTCTGCATCTCTTCTGTCATGGACTTTTTCTTCTTCTTTCCTCTGAATCATCAGGTATTGGCTGTAAGCAGCCTGGGTACAAGACTAGTTAGAACAATGATCTGATAATGTTCTTAAATCAACAGAATCTACTCTACCATTTTCAGATTCTAATATTGCTTTCGGACTAAAACTCTAAATCTTCTTGTAAATGATTAAAAAGTAAATAAAGATACAGGCAATAATTAATCTGAGAAGGAAGACAGAGCAAACTGAGAAATGGTTAAATACAAAACTGTCTCTTTTATTCAGATTAACTGATTATTGGGCGGGGATGGGGGGATGAGAACAAAAACTAAAAAAAACCTCAAGTAAATTTTAATCCAGGAAGACTTTAGGAACAAATTACGCACAACAGTCAACTCTGGTTAGCTTATTATGAATATATTAGAATATTTTCACTTATATAACATCTTCCTTCTGAGAACCTCAAGGTATTTTACAAACCCTGAATCAAATTAGCCATGATTTCTTGAGAAGTAGTAAAGTATAATCATCATTTAATAAATGAGCACGTGCGCACACCCACACCCACTCACCCACACACGACTGCTGACAAGTATGTCTACCTTAGGTGGCCACTACATAATCAATATAGAAAATAAAAAACAAGCAGTCCATGAAAGCCATCTTGAAATAACCATCCCTGAAGAAGGGGGCATATTTCCTTAATCAAATGAAAAAAATTCAATAAAAAAGTGATGTGTGTGTTTAAATGGCTTGATAAACCATTGAACACATATCCATCTACAAGATTATTTACTAAAGGAAAAGACCCAACATAAATTACTCAATGAGGCTTTGAGTGTTCCTAAAAAAAAAAAAAAAAAAAAAAAAACCACCCACATACCAAAAGCAGAAAAAAGGTGAACCTAAAATAACTTGTACCTGGAAAACTGTACTGACAAGAGCAAACAGTACAAGAAGCTAAAATGCTGAGTGTCCTAGGGCTTTGATTTGAGTAACATTCATTTCTTTACAATTTGGATGCCAGGTACCCTTATGGCTTCAAGGCACAGGGCCTCTCTCTGCTTACCCATCCTGCTCTCCCTCCTCCCTTCCCCCGACCTGGGGTGGGGGCGCAGAGAGGAGGAAGGTAATCACATAGCAAGAGCCATCAATAGCCCCCATGACTTTTTAACAAAATTGTATTGCAGCTGACAATGTCAGCCAGCTGGGCAATAAAGGCTGCCTCTGTGTTAGGATGTCAGGTGAATAAGTCCTTGGGTCACTGCAATGAGTGTCATGGCTATATATGGGAACAGACCAGCTATGGAATGGCTCATCTGGCATTCCACAGCTACCAGAGAGGAGATACTTTCTCCTCAGAATAGGAAGTTGCCTCTTCTAATTATGAAGCAGAGGCTGGGAAGCATTGCTGTGTACATGTAGTTTTCAAGAGACTTGTTAGATTTGCATAATGGAGAATTTTAAAAAATGTTTTAGAAATAAAAAGACTCTGCAACAATGTTAGAGGTACTTTAAAGAGAACTTAGAAACCAGCAACTAAGAGAGACAGTCACTGTGAACCTCAAACATCTAAACAATATCAGTATTAGTACATATTTTTGTTTGTATCCAACAAAACCAATGAAAAACTGTTCCAAACAACAGGAATGTAAAAACAACCTCAAAAAACAAACAAAATCGACTACAGTGGTATGTAACCTGGAGAGTTACTGAGCAGTGGTCACAATACTACTAACACTAGTTACTATCACAATTAAGTTAGATATTTTTATATTACATTTCAACTTGCAAGTAAGTTGGCTCTTTACACAAATATATCCATGTGGAGTACATCAGATGATTCCCCACAGTCCACAATGATATTATTCCAACTCAGCTTTTTTCTGAAACACAGCTGAAAGCCATTTGATTTTGCAGATAGTTATTTCAGCTAAAAAGAAGTTTATCATTAACATGCCTTTATACAGTTCTCTGCACTTAGAATACAGTAAGGCCTGATCCTCAAGTGGGGTAAGTTAGTGGAGTATGCCAATTCAGATCAGCTGAGGATCTGTCCCAATTTCACAGAGGTTCCCTATTTGGCATAAAATATTAGAAATTAGTTATAACGTGGTTTATTTCTGTCTACAGAGCAAACAAACATTTTAAAAGAAAGTTGGAGGACAAGTATATTAACTTGGTGCTTCACCATGCTTTTAGTGTAGACAGACCTTTAAGTGAACAATTAAAATAATCATCCTAAAATTAGTATTCAAGGCTTTCACACATTTTCTCACAAGCTCTCATTCGTTTTCAACTAGCAATACTACTGTTCAGTTCTCATCAAGCTGCTTACATGACACAGTGATACTCTGTATCTCGGGGGAACACCCTACACCCCCATGTTCATCTTTATAAAATGATTGTGTGGTATCCAATGCAAAATTTGTCATGTTGGGTGTCTTCAGAAGGCTCGTAATGCACTGAGTATGGTTCTTATAGTGATGTTATAGCAATTGTTACAGTAATGTTATAGGTTATAATTTCATATAGATGAAGATTGAGATAGATATAGAATATGTATCCTCATAGCTTAAAGCAAGCCCATGCAAAAACTCTCCAAGAGCAGAGAGGCAGTTCATGCCTCGTCAGGGCACGGATGAGACAAACCCAGCCCAGCCACACAGAAACAACGGATACTGGCTTAGGCAGCAATAAAATAATCTGTTAGGGTACGTCTACACTACGGGACTATTCCGAATTTGAATAAACCGGTTTTGTAAAACAGATTTTATAAAATCGAGTGCGCGCGGCCACACTAAACACATTAAATCGGTGGTGTGCGTCCATGGTCCGTGGCTAGCGTCGATTTCTGGAGCGTTGCACTGTGGGTAGCTATTCCCTAGCTATCCCATAGTTCCCACAGCCTCCCCCGCCCCTTGGAACTTCCGGGTTGAGATCCCAGTGCCTGATGGGGCAAAAATCATTGTCGCGGGTGGTTCTGGGTAAATGTCGTCAGTCACTCCTTCGTCTGGGAAAGCAACGGCAGACAAGCATTTCGCGACTTTTTCCCCTGGATTGCCCTGGCAGATGCCATAGCATGGCAATCATGGAGCTTGTTTTGCCGTTTGTGACTCTCACCGTATGTGTACTAGATGCCGCTCACAGAGGCGATTCAGCAGCGCTACACAGAAGCATGCTTTTGCTTTTGCATGACAGCAGAGATGGTTACTAGCCATATTGCACCATCCAAACCCTTCCATAAATTGGAACTGAGGATGATCATGGCTACCAGTCCTTTTGTACCATTTGCTGCTAGTGCCCCTGGCCGATCAGCCAGGGGCGCAAAAGCAAAAATTGGGAATGACTCCCTGAGTCAATCCCTCCTTTTTGGTATCTAAAAATAGAATCAGTGCTGCCTAATATAGGCAAGTGTGCTAGAGAACCACCGTATCATAGAACCAGAGAGCACAGCTGCTCTGTGTCAGAGCCTGCAGAAATTATCTGTATGCTATTCACAGGGGGTGCTCCTGTAACAACCCCACCTGTTGATTCCGTTCTTCCCCCAGCCTTTCTTGGCTACCGTAGCATTGTCCCCCAACTTGTGTGATGAATTAATAAAGAATGCAGGAATAAGACACACTGACTTGTTAGTGAGAAATGAGTGGAAGGCAGCCTCCAGCTGCTATGATAGTCCAGACAGGACATTAAGCAGTGTGTAGGAGAGAAGCCCAGCATCCCACTGCTAGTCCAGGGGCAACTGAAACTTTTCTTTACACATGAAGGGTGGGGGCTGATGGAGCTCAGCCCCCTGTTGCTATGATGAGGATGGTTACCAGCCATATTGCACCATCCATCCACCAGAAAAAATTAGGGCCAATAGGCTGATGACGAGGACGGTTACCAGTCCTTTTGTACCATCAGCTGAGGCTGATCATGAGGATGGATTTCCAGCTTTTTGTACGATCAGCTGATGCTGACGATGAGGATGGATTTCCATCATATTGTACCATCAGCCGCCCATGGCGGGGGGGGGAGCAAGGATGTTGGTGTTGAGTGCTGCACTATCGCGTCTATCTGCAGCATTCAGTAAAGATAGGGTGACATGTAAAAGAGTCAGAGGATTGTTTTACCTTTCGCTTCTGGGGGTGGGTGGGGGGTGGGTGAGTAGATTGCCAAGCTATGCCCTGACCCGCGGACACTGTGTTTGACCCTAGAAGCATTTGGAGCTCAGCCAAGAATGCAAATAATTTTCGGAGGCTGCAGGAACTGTGGGATAGCTTCAGTCCTCCAGTCCATGAGCGTCCATTTGATTCTTTGGCTTTCCGTTACGCTTGTCACGCTGCAGTGCGCTGAGTCCCTGCTATGGCGTCTGTCTGGAGATTTTTAAAAAAGGATTCTGAATTTCATCTTCTGTAACGGAGCGCTGATAGAACGGATTTGCCTGCCCTTACAGCGATCACATCCGCATGGTCCATGCGGGAGCTCTTTTTTTATTTTGATTTCGGACTGCATCGCCACCCGTGCTGATCGGAGCTCCACGCTGGGCAAACAGGAAATATTCAAAAGTTCGCGGGGCTTTTCCTGTTTACCTGACCACTGCATCCGAGTTCAGATTGCGGTCCAGAGCGGTCACTGGTGCACTGTGGGATAGCTCCCGGAGGCCAATACCGTCGATCAGCGTCCACACTAACCCTAATCCGATATGTTAATACTGATACTAGCGTTACTCCTCTCGTTAGGGAGGAGTACAGAAACCGGTTTAAAGAGCCATTAAAATCGATATAAGGTGCCTCCTAGTGTGGACGGTTTTGGCGTTAAATCGGTTTTATGCTCCTAAAACCGATTTAAACGCCTAGTGTAGACCAGGCCTTAGACCCTTGAGGGAGTCACCCCCTTCCTTTGGGCAGTTTGGGACTGTGATGAGGTAATGCTCATCTGACTGGGGGAGAAGGGGGTGCAAAGCCAAGAGGGAAGAAAGGACAGGATAAAAGGGAGACATTTTGTCATGCTCTCTCTCTCTCCTACCTACATCTACAGACACCACCACCGTCAAGTGACAAACACTGATCAAAGGGGAGAGCCTGACTGAAAATCCAGCTGTGGTGAGAAGCATCTACATTAAGGACACTGAAAGTGTTAAGATCAGCTTAGATTATGTTTTGCTTTTATTTTATATAACCAAATCTGACTTGTTATGCTTTGACTTATAAAGGCAGATTTAAGTGATTAGAGTTAATAAGTCTGTTGGTTTACTACCTGAAGCACTGTGTTTGGTTTGAAGTGTGTCAGAGATGCCCCTTGGGAGAACAGCCTGGTACATATCAATTTAACAAAGAAATTGACAAACTTATATAAACTTGCAGTGTCCAGCGGGCATAACTGGACACTGCAAGACGTCGGTTCCTAGGGTTGTTTCTGGAACCGAAGACATTGGCTAGTGGCATTCTCTAGGCAGCTGGGAGAAGCTTACATGCCAGAGGCTGTGTGAGAACAGCCCAGGAGCGGGGGTTCTCACAGCAGAGCAGGGTAAGGCTGGCTCCCAGAGTCAAAGATTGGGATGACCTAGCACATCACTGGTCCAGACAACGCCAGAGGGGAACGTCACAGACACCCTTAGGGTAACATCCAAGCACCCCTCCACACATGTAAAGAAAAAGGAACTTTCTTCCCCCCTTTGTATCCCTCCCCACTAGTCGCCAGTTCCATGATCATCCATCTCTTGTGAGAATAAATGTTCTTTGTCTAGGTCCAGTTCTTGCTAAAGTTCTGTCTTTTGTGTTCTCAACCCTTCCCCATTGACAATTTGATTCCTCCAGTGAAGAGAGACTGTCATGGGAGGTCATGGTTGCAGATGGGGAAGTGATCTCAGTTAGCGAAGGCCAGCTCCAAGGAGGACTGTAAATATCAGGGCACAAATCTAGAACTGGATTTTATTCAAGGAGGAGCTAGTGCAGACAGCTTAACAGTGGAGTGATATTCACACAGGCTGCTAGATTCTTCAACTGTTACATTAACATGGCTTGTTTGTTTTCACTTGTAGTGTCAAGTTTGAAAATACACATAGTGATAACCATTTAGTCATCAAAACTAAATACGCTAAATAGTTAACAGCTGCAGTATCAAATTAATAGGACTAAACGGATACACTGTATTGGACAGAAACACATACCACTCCAGGCAACTTCTGCATCCCGTTTATCTACCTGAGTTCTTTAAACTACTGAAATGAAAGCACTGCTCCTATGGCATGTCATGCACTAACTGGTTTTGCATTTGAAAAGAGATTTTTTCTAAGTAAATACAACATATGTGGATTTAACTCTGTCCAAAATTATTTCTAATCAGTGACTACTATGGGTTATCCCATCAGAATAGTGCATGTATGAGGAACTGTGAGAAGCAAAACCATTAATCTGTCTAAATTACTGTGACTTGGGTTTTTCTAAAATAACTCTTTAGACTTCCATTTTAAATCTCCAGAGATGCATCAAAAAGATGAATGATTCAAGACTTGTTCCTTTCATTCACTCATTCTTTCTTTTACCCCATACAACCAGTCTGGTATTTTCACAGCCCCACTACCATCAGTCACTGAAACAGCTAGATGAAAACATAATATATTCCTAAATACAGTAAAGTTAAGCGTGTACATTAATTTAGAAGGTGGATGAAAAGTTTTACGGTTCTGTTAACATTCTTCTCACAGTTTGTGGTACTCAGTGTTTTCCATATCCTCACAGTCTATTTCTCTTTTTAATTCAGTTTAACTCACCCTCCAGCACAGTATCTTCTACATACTTTTATACTCTATCAGTGGCTCCCAAACTTTAAAAAAAAGTTGTGAAGTCAATTGATGGAACATCAAGCTCCCAGGCAACAGTTTGGGCATCCCTACTCTCCATCTTTTGCGTCTTTAAAGATTAATGCCGTTCCCTGGACATTTCATAACACAATGTGACATTTCATGAGCTGGTATCACTTCCGTCATTCCCACTCCCTCTTATTGTTTGGCAGACATGCAGAAATATCCCATCAAACTACTGACCTTTCATTTCAACTCCCCCCCACCCTCACCCCCCAACATCCCACCCCTTTAATTTTTATCCTACCAAGTCTCCTTTTGAAGCGAATTGCAAGCCTTGGGTTTGTCAAGTTCACTTAGCTGCAGCATGTCTTGTGGTTTTTCAAATTGCTAGTTAGTACGAAGCAAACACTGTTCACCACAAAAAATATTTTAATCCCAGCTGGAAGCAAGAACTGTGCCCTTCCGTTTATTTAGTTTGCTGATCAGACTTTAAGTCACAGCATTGTCAGCAAAACCCGTTTGGCTGTTGAACTAAATGGCATTAACATCAGATCGTGCCTCAAGGGAAACATGCATAAAAACTCATGCACTAGGACCCTTTAGCATGCAAAAAACCACACACACACACACACCCCACAAAAAATATCTTCAGCTTTTTCATTAGCCTTGTATCCTTGTAACTGGTGTTTTATCCCAGATCACTTAACTTTATAACTAGGCAGAATAGGATAGATAAAAGATAAGAAAATTCAAGTACTTGAGTTATACTGAATAAAGAAAAAACAAAAGCCTGTGGACTTTAGAAAATCCACTGGGACAGAAAAAGTCTGGTTCATATAAGAAATGTACAGGCAAGATCCTGAGGTTCATCAAATCAGCTATGATCTGTGCCATAGTACATCGATAAAAGAAGAACTATTCTTCAGTCACATGAGTGTCAAGGATTTTGCTTGTCTTTTTAAACCATAGCAATCTATGTTTGGAGAAGGAAAGATGTTTCTGTGGCTGAGATCTGGTCTATGTTGCAGACTTGTATAAATACGTCGCAGGGATGTGAAAAATCCACACCTGAGTGACAGTAGTTAGCAACTTAACCCCCTGTGTAGACAATGCTAAGTCAGTAGGAGAGTCTCTCCTACCAACATACCTACTGCCTCTCATGGAGGGGGATCAACTAAACTGACGGGAGGGCTCTCTCAGCTTAGAGCATCTTCATTCCAGTGCAGCATTTTATGTCTAGACTTGCCCTTAGATTTTTCTGCAATATGCAGAAGGCAGACTAAAAGCTATTTTTTAACCAACGTACAGATGGAAAAATTTATTAAAGCTTAAAAAAATTATAATACATAAGTTGGGAAAAGCGTGTCGGTACATCTGGCTATAGTGCTTAGATTATCCACAAATACAAAGTTTGTTTTTAAAAGTCATACGATACATAGAGTACATAATCAGCAATAACCCAAATTTAGGTGTATAGATTTAACAATACAGTTTAGATATTAGAAAATGAATACTCAGGAACATCACTCATGAAAAGTTGAACAGAGATTTGGTTGTGGAAAGCAAAATATCAATGAGTGGAGATTGTCCCTCAGTAATTGAGAATTAGGTAGGTTGTCCATTTAGAAAATACAATCCATGAGGAAAGTATTTCAGTTACTTTCCCGACTGCACTTCTCATCAGCACTCCAGCTCATCCCTCCTGGTATTGCCGACATCCGGTGATGGGTTCTATGTAGATTTCCCTCAACCAATACCCCAGATTGACCTACCCCAAACTGATCTTGTCCCCATGTCCCCCCGATACAGCTCCAGCCTGTCCGACTCCGTTCCTATACCCATCCACCACTAATGCTCCTAACCTCTCAGCAACCAAGTGAGGTAGCTTCACTTTTGTCATGGACTCTGGCAGACAGAACATCGAGCATACAAAAAAAAAAAGAGCCTCTCTGCTGCAATTTCTGGTGCCTAGCACCATAGCATCACCCAAAAACCAGCAGAAGCAATTTCAGGAAGAGTCCAGCTCAGCACCTAAGCCCTGGACTCTAGAGCATACTCTGCATGGACATCTTTGGAGAATTTTGATGACAAACCCCTAATGAACATATGCAAACGGTGATTTTCAGAGGGACAGCAAAAGGCACTCTTTAATTTCAGCTTCCTGCTCCAAAAATATAGAAGAACTAAAGCTTCCCAATTAAAAACACAAGAATTTAACATTCACAATACTTTTTCTCCTAAACCTTATTTTCAGAAATGGCTGAACTGTTTTTGTTGAAACATTCCATAAAAGCCTGCGGCAGACACACAGCATGGAAAATTTCAACCTTAATGGTTAAAGTCAAACAGGCAGTGCTGCCAGTTCTAGTTATTATAAAGTTATCATCCTCAACGCACAATGGAAATGTTTAAATTTTATAAGAAGTCTTTGGCAATTCTATTCTTCAGTTGATTTATTTTGCAGAATTAGCCTTGACACTCGGTGCTTAATCCAACACCCAACATCCTTCCACTTATGTCAAAGGAATGATGTTGGATACTAGATTTAGATCAGGATACTAGTGACTGAGGGAGAGATTCACAAAACTGCCAGATGGAACCTCTAGATTCTTTCCTGGGACTGTCAGCAACCTGCTGTGTGACCTACAACAAATCCTTTAATATCTCTGTTCCTCTGCTTAACCTTCACTGTAAAGAAAAATCTCCTTTGAAGTAAGAAGTATTATCTAATTAATTAAATGTTTATGAAGAGCTTTTAAGTCTTTGGATAAATAGGACTACAAGTGCAAAGTATTAAGTATTATAATGAAAGGTGGTTTCCAAGAAAGGCTGGCAGAGAAGATATTAGCCATGCACTGTCAAACTAAAACAAAAAAACCCACCAATTTGCAGATTATGCTCAGAACTGAATTGTTGCCTGAAACCAGGTAGACGGGTCTCTTATTTTCCATAGGTAAGTATGTGCACAAGCACATTTTTTTTATAAACTTTAACACTAATTAAAACTAAAGAAAGAATTCCTATGTATGGAAAGGGAAGATGACTAGTAAACCAAAGTACCTCTCATCATAAGTTTCTTAAAAGATTACCCTTATGCAGTTCACGGGGAAAAAAATTCCTACACAGTAGTCTAAAACTCAAACCTGAGAGTAGATCATGGTTAAACCTCCTACAGTGAAATGCACATTGTTAATAGTTTCAATCTGTTCCATAGCTTGTTTTCCTTCATATGTTCTTTTATGTTGCTTATTAAATTTGCTCACCCTCCAGTATTACTCAGCTGTTAAGGGTTTTTCACACCATTCTATGGCACGGTAGCTTTTGAACACTGTAGAAACTTAAGGCTTCAGTTTCCCAAGGCATGGTTGTATTTAAAAAACAAAACAAAACCAGAGACTAGCAGAGAAGCAAAAGGGGGAAAAGGGCAGATTATCTCACGCAGCCTTAGACAAGTCACTTAGTCTCACTGGGCCTTGGTTCCCCAACTGTAAATTGGGGATACCACTTCCTCTCCCCCAGCCCTGGTCTTATTTAGATTGTAAATTTTTCAGAGCAAGAAATGTCTTATTGTCCCATTTTGCTAGGCAAATGCACAAACAACAACAACAAATAATTCAGAGTATTCACAAGGTCTTACTCAGCAGCAAAGGACCCTATCTGAAATGAGTTGGAACTGGAATTGGAATTGTTTCCTTATAGATCATGGTTCAAATGATTGGACTGGCCAGATGGAGAAGACCCGTTTTAGCTGTGATTGCTGGTGCCAAAGATGCTTTAACAATAGGCCTTTTTCTTAGGCGTGGCAGGATTAGGATAATGTTCTCTTGCTATGCCTTGGTTACAAAGAGAACCTGAAAATATCAAAGAAGAGAAGTCCACTAGGAAAAAGTCCCAGAACTGTCAGTTTCCAGTTTTATCGTGAGGCATGTGATACCTGGTGTTTTTCTTAAAACTCCAACTGCTGGAATTAGCGCTCTTGAGAATATCAGCTTTTTTTTTTTTTTTTTAAACAGAGAAGAAAATTCTAGTTTTGCTGGGTTGTGGGGGAAAAGGCTTGAAAACATGAAGCAAGTGCACAATAAAGGCTCAGAGACCAAATATAAAGATGCATTAAAAACAAAACAAAACCAAAAAAACCCACCCATGACTTTCTCAAGCCTTATTCATAATTTCTCACTACTTGAGACTGGCAACACTAGAGCCATATCTTCAAGGACAAATCCAGACTTATGCAACTATCAATCAGAGCTCGAGTCTCAGAAGCATCCACTCAGAACAAGGTTCCAGCCTCACCATGAGCAGCAGCACATAGTAAAAACTCAGTTGTGTCATTAAATGTTACTTTAATGGTTTAATTAACCCAAAAGTGTGGTAGGCACCTCACAGTACAGCTAGCGGACACCATGCCTGCCCTGAGGAGCCGACATTCTAAGTACAGACTTGACACAGTGGAGAATGGGTTAAAAGACAATCGGGATCAATAATAATTGGGCCTCATCAATGAGAACTGTGGATGCTCAGAATCTTTAAAATCAGACTGTCCTGGCATTCACTTTGTGTGAACCAGCGAAGAAGCTGCTAACAGGAGCTTACAGACAAACTGTGCTCAAACAAAGGCAAAACCACCACACAGCCTGATTTGCTTGCTTGTGGCTCTTCTAGTGAAACAAACAAAAAGCCATACAAAACTGAACTGATCTTGTTTGCTTGGATGACGAGTTGTTAAGCAGATTCTGGAAAAATCACACATACAAAACACACTGAGAGGGGGGACACCACTTCAAAATTCTGTATATTTTCTTGACTGGAAATTATTTTCAATAGGACTATTCAGATGCACAAGCGTTTATAAGATCAGGGACTCAGCGGGCAGGACTAATATAAAAGAAGTTTGTTTTTTTTACTAATGGTACCTTATTCTTTGTGTATGGAATCAGTTTCTCTCCCCAAAGAACCAGAACACACATCAAGATGACCATTCTAGGGAGTTAATGTGGGATTTTCATAAGCGCTCACTGGTGGACTAACTGTACTCCCACTGAAGCCAAAGGGAGTACTTTTGAAAACTCCATCCTTAAGCACTATTTTACAGTTAAAGGAAACTCATCCAAAAAGTCACTTCAGCATCTGATCAAGATAAAACTGTAAAAGAGCAGAGACTTTTTTGGTGTGCAGCATTGGTGGATACTTGTTACTTCAGAACACTAAACATTACTGGACCACAGAGTACTATATAATCTCTTCTCAATGCCTGTGTGCTTCTATTAATAGTAATGGAATAACAATTTTTCCAGTAATTTGACAGCTACAACCTGACGTAATGGTAAAATCCAAGTTCTTTACCCTTCTGATGTTTGAGAACTGTAAAAATGAAGAATTTTGCAGAAATATTCCCCCCCAAAACACATTTAAAATAGAAATTCTGACTAGCTATACACTTCAGTAGCTTACATAATTATTTACTCAAGCTGGAAATACATTAAAAAGCCAACATCTGTTTTCCATCAGTCTTCATGGGAACCAAGAAAGTACTTTGACTGAAAAATAAAATATCCGGGCGCAAAAGAGCTACAAAGTCTTTGAGAGGAGGGTGAAGAAAGGACACACCCCGTAAACGCATATTTTCAGAACTTACAAAAGGCATTTCACTTTAAAAAAATAAAGGATGTGAGAAACAGCACTGCAAGTTCTACAAAAGTCAGTTATTTAAGTCAATTACTGCATGAGGAATCAGCAAAAACAAAATTATATCTTCTAATGAAGAATGCTGGAAATATGCCCTTATGGGACATGTTAAAAAATATGTACCTGAAAATACTTTTAATATTAGAGACCTACTACTCTGAACATCTGGCAAGTATGAACTTGTACAGCTGCACTTAGGATGCCTCCAGGAAAGTATCCCTTTTTAACTGTGATACTTGTAATTCTGATTCCTTCCTGGATAGCAAACAATTACACATTTGACCAATATATGGTACTATTTTATTCTGAAAAATAAAGTAATTTATTTTCCCTATGGAGGCATACTCTTCTGCAAACATTTGAGTACAAATTGCCAATTAATTGAACTGGTTTTCCACAGAACATAATGAACACTAACCGGTCATTTAAAGAAAGCATTAAATAGTAAAATTGTTAAAAATTTATCTCAAGACTTGAAGAAAGTCCAAATGAGAGACACATTAATAACCTTTTCCTAAAGCCTCCTCCCACCACCACGAACCCCAGTCCCACTGACTTCAGAGTCCATGCTAGCAGATCCCAATGCAGGACAACACTACACTAAACTACACATTCTCTGGACATGAACTTGGTCTTCCTGTATGCACAGATAGTGTCTCACACATGGAGAGTGCTTCAGAATACACTCATTACATTAAATTTCATTATTTATGTGCATTACCAGTCTACAGTTCACTGGACAAAGACTTGATTTTTCATTTAAGTATGTCTAACCTTAGAAACATGCACCACACAATTGCAATGACAACTCAAAGTTTTGTTATGGTAGTCAAAGGGCAGCAGAAGTATTTCTGTAAACAGTAATAAACAAACAGTATTTTCTAAAAAGCATCAAGTTTCATAATTTACTAGAATATCTCCTTTGCCTGGCATCCCTTTCTGCATGTCATAAAGCCACCATGATTTCAACAGTGTTAAAAAGGAGCAATGAACCACCATCCATAAAATGCCCTTCCCTACCCATTGGGCAAGCCATCTCCCTTGCATCATTCAATTTCTCCTAACCTCTCTCCCTGCAGTCAACCCACACCAAAAAAAAAAAAAGAAATCTTGCCTATGAGGAATGAGGGTGTGGAAAAACGTTAACAGCACAAGTGAGTTAATATTGTAATATTCTAGTCTCTCCACACCCTCATCCCCGCTCTGTTTATAAGCCTTACCTCATTGTCTTATAAAATACAGACCTCAACCCTGCACTAAGAACCACACCCCTGCATCCAAGTAGAGCCCCAATTACTTCAATAGGACTTCACACAGGCTCAGGGAATCTATCAATTCTCCGTGCAGATTTGGAAATTTAAAATTACACTCAAGAGCAGGAACTGAGTCTGGGTTTCTCAGGAGTTGCCCAATATTTTGGCATTCAAATTAAAAACAGCAACACCTGGACCAAAGTAACTTTTAAAAATTGCCAGCCCCAAGGAAGACATTCCACTTTGTTGGGTGGATTACACAGACAGTAAGTTATCTCCTAATGAAATATTTAGAGGGTACAAACAGTTTAATCTTTGGAAGGTTTCCCAACTTCAATTATTTTAAAGATTTAGAAAGATTTTATCAACCTGCATCAGCAGACAACCCAGCTATTGTTAATCTCAGAATAAGCAAACTATGTAAAATTGTTTCACGATACAACCAGTAGAGTGAAATACAGGAACTAACAGACGTTTATAGATCATTGTACATCATTTAGAATAAAACTATATCAGGAGCCCATTGTCATTCAAATGTTCCCACTAAACATAAAAAGATACTTTGTAATTCAAGAATATTTCAGTCTTTATTCCCCACTCTTTCACCTTACTGACTTCTTTCAACTCAGAATACAGCATATGGGCATTACATTCAGAGCACACAGCCATCAGCTTGAGACATGATGTCCCATTCTCCGCACCTACAAAAATACCTTACCACTGATTCCTGTTAACCCTAAAGAAACCCTGTCCACAAAAACAAGTGTTCCCCCCCCCATCATTAGATTAAAAAAAGTGGTTTTGACCTTAACATTCCTCTGTAGTGTCTGAAGTCAAATATTGCAGCACTGTGCTAATCCAGAATACTAGGTCAAAGTGTCTATTTTTATGGCCCAAACTGAGTGAAGAGAAGAAACAACCCAATACATGATGCAAAGAGTATATTCATTTTTGTTTAAAAAATAACTGTCACCTTTAATAAGCTCAGGCCTTAGTAACATAGATAGGAAAATCTTTTTAAAAGGCCCACATACAACATGACCATAGCTTTTTAACTCCTGTGTAACCGTCATGCTAAAAAAATCTCCCTCATTGATCCAATCTTTGGGGAAAAAATATACCTATTAAGAGGCCCTTCTATTTTCATTTCAAGGGGTTCTCAAAGAATGAGGTCCTTTCAACTTGCCAGAACAGGTAGTTAATGCTGAACAGACATTAAGAATCATGCTCCAAAGTTTCACCTGAGAAATACAAGGGTTGGATAGTTTGAACTCAGCATTGAGAAACGTGGAGTTATTAATCAATTTTGTTCATGTTCTAATTAAGCAGGATTGTGCCATTTCAGTTTCTACATTGATAACACAGGGTAGCTCCCATGAGGAGATGGCTGCAGGGGCTGGGTTACTTCTTAGGTGTGCTGATATCTTTGAATTAAAAAAGGCAAATCTTCTGATAAGAGCTATTAAGAGACCAGCTGTTTGGTACTGGAAGACTCATCCACCCTATTTTTGAGAGTCTCGGAGAATTCCAACTAGTGACATTCTTTTTCACACAACGCAGCCAACCTGTGGAACTCCTTGCCAGCGGATGTTCTGAAGGCCAAGTCTATAACAGGGATCAAAAAAGAATTAGATAAATTTGTGGAGGATAGGTCCATCAATGGCTATTAGCCAGGATGGGCAGGGATGGTGTCCCTAACCTCTGTTTGCCAGAAGCTGTGAATGGGCGACAGGGGGTAAATCATTTGATGACTACCTGTTCTGTTCATTCCCTCTGGGGCACCTGGCATTGGCCACTGTCAGAAGACAGGAAGGCCAGATGGACTTTTGGTCTGACCCAGTTTGGCCGTTCTTATGAAATGCAAGCCAAAGCATTAGTGGCATAGGCAAGAAACCTTCCTGGTGCTAAATATAGTTTGATGCCAGTTAGTTCAGGGTTTCTCAAACAGCTGCTTGTGTAGGAAAAGCCCCTAGCGGGCCAGGCCAGTGTGTTTATCTGCCCCGTCCGCAGGTCTGGCCGACTGCGGCTCCCACCGGCCGCGGATTGCTGCTCTGGGCCAATGGGAGCTGCTGGAAGCGGCGCGGGCCAAGGGACTTACTGGCCGCCGCTTCAGCGGCCTCCATTGGCCCAGAGCCACAATCGGCCGGACCTGCGGACGGGGCAGGTAAACACACAGGCCCGGCCCACCAGGGGCTTTCCCTACACAAGCAGCAGCCCCTGTTTGAGAAACCCTGAGCTAGTTGAAGACAGGATGACCCTGAAAGTCAGAACAACGGTAGCTATAGTTTTGGGAATTCCCTTAGGCCTCCTTATCTTAGGAGTGGAGAGGCTAGCCTGAGCTTTAGCTTCCGGAAAGGCCACTGAAATTAGTGAAGCCAGGCTGATTATCAGTGATTGCAGGAATACCATAGACATTTAGGAATAGAGAAACATTTTGGGATATTTCGGTGCCACCAGTACCTGCCTCGGATCTATTCCTTGGATAGATCATTGATAGATGGCTTCTGAGAACTTCACTTCATAGTTCAGAGTAGTGCCTTCTTTTCCTCCGTTTACTTGCTGATATGATTTGAAACATCTTATTCCAGGCATGACAGAGTAGGAATAGGTTTCAGTGACTGACTAGCACAGGGGTGGGCAAACTATGGCCCATGGGCCAGATCTGGCCCCTCCGGGCTTTGGATTCGGCCCGCGGTACCCCCAGCACCATGTCCCTGCGGCCACCGGGGGAGGGAGGGAGGGCAGAGGGCTCTGTGCATTGCCCTTGCCTCCAGACACCGCCCCCGCAGCTCCCATTGGCCGGAAATGGGGAACAGCGGCCAATAGGAGCTTCAGGGGAGGTACCTGGAGGTGAAGCAAGGGCAGCGCACGCAGAGCCCCCCGCGGGGCCGCAGCGCTGCCCTGGTCCCGGTGCATGCCGCTGCCACCACGGAGGCCAAACCCCACCTGCACCTCACACCCCAACTCTCTGTCCTGAGCCCCCTCATACAGCTCACACCCCTCCTGAACCCCCTGCCGCACCCTGCACCTGAGCCCCCTCCTGCAGTCCTCACTCGTCCTGCACCCCCATCCTCAGCACCCTCCTGCACTCCGCATCCCTCCTGCATCCAACCTCCTTCCCTGAGCCCCCGCATATACCCCGCACCCCTCCTCTGCCCCAATCACTTGCCCTGGGCCCCTTCCTGCACACTGCACCTCCTCCCACACTCCTTCCCACACCCCAACCCTCTGCCCCGGCCCTACATACTATTTCCCCACTCAGATGTGGCCCTCAGACCAAAAAAGTTTGCCAACCCTTGGACTAGCAGATACACAAAACTATGGAAAAACAGGAGAGAAACCATTGCGGTGTCCTAAGCACCAGAATCTTGGACACAATACGACTGCTGCTTCTACCTGACCCATGATGCGTCAGAATGACCTAAGAGTTCAGGACTCCTAATGGAGACCGTCAAAGAAACAATATGTTGTAATAAAATCATAAAAATCCGGTGTGATATGACAATGCAAACATGCATATTTCAAACAGATATGTGCGCGCGCACCCACCCTTATTTTGCTACTCTTGCAAAATTTCTGGAAAGTGAACCAGACTCTGTTAGAGTCCTGAGCTTTCCCTCAAGAAAAACCTTCTCCTCCAACTTAAATTAAGTTTATAATACAAAAAAATACAAAACGGTGAGTATTAGTCCCCAGATCCACTTATATCGTTTCTGGTTATCTTTACTTTACCCCTTGTTCTTACTGTTTTCCCTGGCCATCAACTTCTCAAGCAAAACAGCTTCAGATCCCACATGAATAACATTGTTTTATCAGCTGTCACTTCTTCATAGCCTGCCCCGAGTACTTGTTTCAAAGAGCAAGACTGGACTATTTCCTTTAAAAAGGTTTTATCTTTTTAAAAGATTACATTACTTCACAGGATTAACAACCTTCCAACTACAGCTTGTTCAGAAAGCTTTATACTTGAATGCTCATTGGTATAGACTCACAATATAAACACAATATTGCAAACATCTGAGAAACCATCTGTTAACAGGCTGGCACGGTTTGCCTGAAACATCGTTTGCAGATGCTGATATAACTGGGAAATGTTCTGTTGACTCAAAGGCACGCTACACTTTTCTCCCCCCCAGCAAAGAATTTTATTGCTAATAGTTGTGGGTCCAATAGCGTTGGCTGCCCTCTAATGTTTTAACTACTGTTGCATCTAACCCCACTCACTGCAGGTCTTCTAGGAGAGACACTTGTCTCATTGTTGCTGCTAGCACCAGTGGAGTTTTAGGGGGAAAGCTATGCGTAAACAGAACTGCTGAAACAAGCAGCTTTTTCCCCCAGCCAGACATAAGGGAGGAAGGAGAGGCTCAAGAAAAAGAGAATCTAGAATGTGGGTTGAGCAGTCAGGAGGGAGGAGCTACAGGAGCAGGCAAGCCTGGGAAAACAAAAAGTTCAGCTCATATCCCATACAGTTAGATATTAACAAAACCAAAGCTCCAAGAAGGGGGAGAGTTTCAGCTTAACTCAGCGACAACTACAATAGAATGTCAGAGTTATGAACATCCCGGGAGTGGAGGTTGTTCGTAACTCTGAAATGTTTAGGTTGTGCTTTCAAAAGTTTACAGTTAAACACTGATTTAATACAGCTTTGAAACTTTACTATGTAGGAAAAAAAGACTGCTTTCAAGCATCTTAATTTAAATGAAACAAACACAGAAACAATTTGCTTACCTTGACTTTTTTTTCCCCCAAAACTTTCCCTTTATTTTTATTTTTTTAGTAGTTTACATTTAACACAGTATTGTACTGTACTGGGGTTTTCCTTTCTCTGGGGGAGGAGGGGAGGCAGGAAGAGGTATCTGCTGCTGATTATGTACTTCTAGTTCCGAATGAGGCGATCAGTTCGTAACTCTGGTGTTCATAACTGAGGTTCTATATGTCCAACTGCAGGTTAGGAAAGGCAGCCATCTGCTCACATTTGTATCTAACCATTTTCTAGATGCAATGAATACATCTAGGCCTACAATACCACTATCATTCAATCATAGCCAGCAAATGCATGCATTTAGCTAAATGATTTAGAGGTGTTCATTGTTAAAACAGCAGATATTAAAGGAAAAAAAAATCTTACCTTTGCAGATTCATGTTCAAGTTGCCTGTACAGGCCTTGATCTTGTTTTGTGCTTCCAGATGAGTCATCCCGTCTGTACTTGTCCCATCAATGGTGAGAACCACATCACCTATCCCCACCTGGGCTCTAGCTGCCTTGCCACCATCATTTAACTGCAATGTCACAAATGCAATGAGTAAGTAGCATTCTTTTAATATAAAGGACACACAAGGTTATATGCATATCTACCTATATTTCTTATTCATAAACATACATTACATAGCCGGTATAGGCACACCCCTCTTACATGAGAGCACCACCTCTCCATATAAGGTTATTTATTGTATAACTGAAATACCGTCTTTATGATCAAATAATTAAGGGGACTATTGTCATATTGTCACTGTCTGGCATACCTAGAGATATCTGTTTCACAGAGAAAGGAATTTAGGACTTGAAGGCCCCCAGTCTTAGAAGTCAGGGAGCGACTTCAGTTTCCAAGGGGAGTGAAAGTGGGGTACGCATCTGGGATTGAGAGAAGAGTTGCCCACCAAACAACCGCTATCAAGAAGTGGCCGATGTTCGAGAGTCCCCCTTTGTAGACCTTGGGTGATTTAAAAAGAGGTAGTATACTGTACACGGTGACAATTACGTGCATTTTAAAAAAAAAATGTGTTGACACTCCAGCCTCTGCCTTGTTCATAAAAACAATACACAGCTCTTTCAAAAAGGGAAATCCCTCAGGAATTTAAAATTTTAAATATATGTGGAAATTGTAATGTTTGACACCTGCAATGGGTCAAGAAAGCCAGTATTTTAAATACCAACATGTCTGGGGCTAGAAGTACTGCAATACCAACAGCATTAAAATATACACTGGAAGCATTTTTTATTTTTTTTAAATATTCACACAGTGTGTGCTGGTATCATGGTACCAAAACATTTTGGTAAGGGAGAAGCGCCAACTAATCAGATTTGGAATCAACTATCCCAAAAAATTGCAGGCTAGCACAACTATTTTTCCCCTCCAGTTCAAACTAAAAGGAAACACTGAGATTGGAAGACAGACTATTGAGTGGCAGTAGATGGGGGGAAGCAGACAAGGGATAAAGAAAACTCCCTTTTGATTTTGAAATTATTATATGCAGCTGAGTTGTACAGAAACAGAATTTTGCATCATTAGTCAAAAGGGGAGTTATAATTCATCAAGAAATTGCTGTGTAGACAAACCTTTTGCTCATACTCCTCCACTAACTGCACAGTATAGGAAGTACCCAAGTTATAATAAAATATTGGCTGAAGAGCTCATTATATGTGAAGCGAAGTATGAACACACCAGTTATACACTAATCAGGCAAAATTAAGCACAGCTTCCTGCCCATCCTAGCTAGCACTGACAAGCTCTAGATCCTCACCCAAAACCTACTGAAAAGCATTACTAACCCCCAGCCACAAACAGGTGGTGACAGAGAGGAGTCTTCCTTCCCCATATGTGCCCATTACAAATGATGCCTCTTTGCAGGGAGAGGGAGATTGAGACACACCTATGAATGTTTGGCCAGGTCTGATCTCATTAATAGCACTTTTCACGTGTACATTTTGAAATGCTATAGCTGTCGGTGTACAGCTCTCAGCCCTAAATACAGGGTCAAACCAGCACTACCTATTTTATAGGTACATTACAGAAGACTAATTATCAGCTAGACAACAGAGCTGATGGGCAAGAGAAACAGACAACAACTCAAACTGGAAGACCTTAGGAGGAAGGAAACCCTATCCCAAGCTGCGTCATGTTTTAAAAGGGTTGCTTTTCTGAGTGCAATTGCACCCACACCATGTGTTAATGCATGGAAGAAAGAGGATATGGAATTGAAAGAACAGATCAAGGTAGGTACAAAGCCAGCTAACTTCCATAAATCTCTCTCTGAATCCTTAGGTTATTAGTTTCAGTGCTGTATTTACAATACGGAGCATGTTTCCACCAAATCTGAATTGCAGCTGTAAAACCAAGTTATATTTCACATTACCTATTATGCTTAATAAGAAGCATACTGTTCACAAACTGCAGAAAGGATCTGAAACAGAAAAGTGAAAATGTCCCACCACTTAGACTTGCAACACCACATATAGCCCTGATAGCTCATTTAATCTAGGAGGGGGGGGAAGAGAAGAGAAGAGAGAGAGTGATTGTAATCCATCACCTGCTGAGGCCAATCATTGCTGACACCAGCCCCCCCCCCCAATCAGAAAATCTTTCTTTGGCCCCTAAACAGAGACTGACTTCATGGCTTGCAGTAAAGATCTAGTCTTTGCCAAACAGGGGTGTTCAGAGAACTTTCGAGTATGCACAACAAAATCATGCATCACATTTCAGATTTAGCCACTGTTTGATTCCTAAAAGACTAAAAACAAGTAATTAATAGGGAGGCCATTTTTAAAAAAAAATCCAACATAATGCCAATTTTCCCAGAAGTGATAATATTGCTCTAAAATGTGTTCTGAGTCCAAATTTAATAAAAACTAGTTATTGATTTGGGACCAACTTCAAAAGTAACATTATAGAAAATGTCTTCAACACAGTTTTTTTTTTTAAACAAATAAAAACATAACAAAAGTTAAATGTTTGTTTTGCATTCTTAAAGTTTATATAGTCTACGGGGTACCCTATTCATTTTGCAACATGCAATACACCAAATTTGCAAGAGAAGAGCCTCTTCTCATCTCTGTATTGTGTGTTTTAAAAAAATCATTTTCCTAGATATATACACTTTGTCTAGAAAGAATCATCTATCAGTGGCAGTGGATCAGATTTGCCCCAATGATTGTTACTGATTAATCAGTAAAAAAAAAGGTGTTAATAATTTATTGCCCACCATGTGATCAGAATCAGGCCAATGTCTCCTCCTTCAAATAGATAAAAATAGACAGGCATCATTCATGAAATAGCAAGTGAATTAGAGGCTGAAATATGTAATAGGAAGTTATTGAGAAGACAAAAAAGCAAAATAGAAAATAGAGATGGAAAATACCTGTTCTCATTTTCATCCTCCCTCTCCATGTGGGATTGTTCCCTATAGTATATTCTTGGATACTTTGCCCAGTCTAGTTTCAAACGACGTGTTTAATTAATTTTACTCCTTTTCCTAGGAAACT
This sequence comes from Mauremys reevesii, assembly GCF_016161935.1. Taxonomy (NCBI): domain Eukaryota; kingdom Metazoa; phylum Chordata; order Testudines; family Geoemydidae; genus Mauremys; species Mauremys reevesii. Next base: position 25,422,345 of record NC_052627.1, on the reverse strand, counting down.
ATTCCACAGTCTAACCTCCCTTCCCCCACCATACACGATATTCAGCCTAAAGTTTCCATTGCTCACACTTTCTACCATTACTCCTACTTGTAAGGGTAGGTCTACACTACAAATTTACATCAGCGCAACTGTGCCGCATCTGGTGAAGATGCCCTAAGCCTGGGGTAGGCAACCTACGGCACACGTGCCAAAGGCAGCCCGTAAGCTGATTTTCAGTGACACTCACACTGCCCGGGTTCTGGCCACCAGTCTGGGGGACTCTGCGTTTTAATTTTAAATGAAGCTTCTTAAACATTTTGAAAACCTTGCTTATTTTACAATACAATCGTTTAGTTATATAATATATAGACTTAGAGAGACCTTCTAAAAACATTAGAATGTATTACCGGCACATGAAACCTTAAATTAAAGTGAATAAATGAAGACTTGGCACAGCACTTCTGAAAGGCTGCCGACCCCTGACTACATCAATGGGAGAAGTTCTAACTGTAACTGTAGACAAGTCCACAAGCAGTGATTTCCCTACACCCCCCTGAATTTCCCCAACACCGCCCCCCCTCCAGTTTTGTGAACTAGTTACATGCCAATTTAGTGACTGTTTGGAAATTTGAATTGAAATGGAAACATTAATACACACTTTAAAAGCATATACAGTGTATGATAAAATGTGTATCTGAAAAAGTATAATAGATTTGAAAAGTATGAACATATACTAGCTTCCTTAAGCAGCTGTTTTTTATGACAAGGTCAGTGCATTCATTTCCGTGATGTTGGCCAACCTAATAATTTCAAATGATGATTTGTTAGCAAAATGAGCTCTCCCTGACAGCTAGTGATGAGCTGAGGCTCGCGGGGTGAAGGCTTCAGGACCAGACTGTATTTACATTCACACCTAATCTACCTAGGTATCCAGCAAACAGAGCTGTGTTGCCCAAGTGATAGATTTTGGCTGGGGTTGGGTTACAAATCACTTGAATGCAGGGGGGTGGGGGAGAATGAAATGTTTTTCTTATTGTATGAGTAAAGGGCAGTAGAACTGTACTTAGCCTGTGCTGATTGAGGGCATCGAGAGGGTGGGGACCAGCTCTGTCTTTAAACAGTGGAGAGGGACAGATTAGGCTCCATAGATAGTCTTTTGTTTTGTTAAGTGACCACTACAGCTGAAATCACTGATAATCAGGTCTAAGTGCTTAGTCCTGCTGTAGGGCCAGTGTTTCTGTGGAAAAGACGGCCCAGTCTGCACTGCACCTACTGATCCATGAGAGGACCTCCCTCTTATCCTATGATGGCTTACTTGTCAAAAGTCAGTTTAGTGCAGATCAGTGCAGATCAGCCTTGAGTTGTAAATCTCTGTACACCTACCAACAAACATTTTGCAGTTGTACCTTGCTTGTTTATTCTGTAGATGTAATAACCAGAAAAGAAACCAAATCACTCTCCTATAGCCGTGTCAGCTCTGCAGTGCTAGAACCAGCAGCAAAGTCTTATTTTTTTCCTCCTGAGCTAAGCAAATGTGACTATGAATGCCCCCAAGATGAGATTGGCACCACCTTCCTACTACGTTCCCCTTTCTGACCATTACCATATTTCAGTATCTGACACACCTAAGGATTTCAACTCACTTTACACTTGAATTTTAAACTAATATGTATTTATATCCAAGTATAATCAATTAGTATTAATCAAGCACCACTTGATGGGCCATCTGTAGGAGTGATGCATAAGGTGGTATAAGTTACACATCTCTAAGTGAATGCAAGGCATTTGAGCTAGTAGACACTATTCAAGCAGGGCCCAGAAGGCAGCACTAATGGAAGTGGGTGGGTCGGAGGGCATTTAACTTGTTCTTACACCCTCCTGTTAGTTGCTTTTCCTGCTACTCTCTTTTCTTAGCTTCTCAGAGTGTAAACCTCAGACTCCCTTTGACCTACTCACCAATGGGTACATCCTGAACTTCACCTCTGAATTTCTCCCAATAACTGTAACGGCCACTAGATTTCAGAACCTGTGTTTAATGGCTCATCTAAAAGAGAGGCACTATTGAGTCCCTATGCTATACAATACTAGAGCAACAGTCCAACAGCAAGTGACTTGGACAGCCACAAACTCAATCATTAGTACAAGTTCCTGCAGCACCTGGGTTTTCCTTGGCCAACCCTAGTCAAGCATTTGACCTGGATTCTGCTTTGTTTGAGAGCTCTAATGAGAACATAGCCTAAGTTTATGTGGCTGCTGGCAAACTAACAGGAATATTTTTTTTATACTCTTGTCCCACTGCTAAAGAAAGCACTCACTGTGCACTTCCAGGAGGGGGTAGGGATACACGAATAAATCATTTGACGGGCAATTGCCCAGTTTAAACTTCAAAGAACATGACAGGTTCAATGCAACACTTAAGGGAAACTAACCAACGTCTGCTGCCACCACACAGTCTACTCAAGCACATTTTAAACACAACCCACATTAAGTATATGATCTAATTAATACTGTGATGTTGCACTCAAACTATTTATGTGACCTCTCATAAGCACCTTCACTTTCACAAATAACTCACTGCTGGAAACTAACTTCTGAGGGAAGTCCACCCTTGCAAAGCTTAGCTTTTATTGTACTGTAAATCTATTTTCTTCATGTGCACCCAGGCAATTGGCAAACACACATGAAAACAGTGTTCTGAAATCCTTATTGCTGAAAGCTGACATAGCACAGCAAGGCATCTGCCGAATGACATTTACAGTACCTGCAAATGTCAGGCTCTTTTTCTCATTGGACTATGAGAAACAGGATTCACAGGGGCTCTTTAAAAATAAACACCCCCTAATATACCGCGCTCACGCAAATGTTGAGCTGTCAATGCCAAAAATAGCCATCTGGCATTTACGTAATGCATTTCATCCAGCTGGATCCCAAAGTGCTTTACCAACCCCACTGACCATAGGAATATCATATCCCTTTTGTTCACCAGTCACGTCCAGGCTCCTCTGGGCTGAGACACAGCAACATTAACACTGCAGGCTAGAGGAGGAAATGAAAAACTGTGTGTTAGAGCCCTGCAGTGAGACTGGGATCCAGGACCCACTGCCATCATAGCAGGATAAAAATTCAAACAAACAATGAGGGAACATGATTTAAAAAAATGGTTTCCTACACTGCAAACATGAACTTTTTTTTTAATCCTGCTCCTGTCCCACCTGACAATAACCTCTCCCATTCCCTCCTGCATTTTTTGTTGAATTTTTATCCCGCTGTCATTGTTATGGCAGCGGGTCCTGCAGGATCCTTGGGATCCCAGTCCCGCTATAGGGTAGAGCCCAGGACTCAATGCCATAATAGTGGGATAAAAGTTCAACAAACAATGAGAGAGCAGGTGGAAAGGGGAGTGGGAATTGCGGGGCGGGATGGGAGCAGGATTTTTAAAAAATAGTCCCGCACAGAGCTCTACTGTATATAACTGAAACTGAAGGAGAAAAATATTAGGTAGAATGTTGTTGCCCAAGCTGTAATTTAGCCAGGAAGCGCAGATTAAAACTGCTGTTCTTACAAAAATGCAATGGGATTATTAGTGGCCATGTATGACGCCCAAAAGCAAGAGTACTTCTTTTCATCAGATACTATGTCGGTGTCATTTCCACGGAAAGCAAAATATGAACATAATTCTGCTCTCTATGAAGTCAAAAGTACAACAAAGACTGAGTGCTGTGCTTCACTTCATACAGCACAAAGCTAGCAGGAGATCTCATTACGTAAACCAGGCACATAAGTCTTTTCACGATCAAGACCTAAGATAAGTCAAACTGAATGAAAACAGCCACCTGTTAACAGCCCAAAGTATACTTGACTTTACTAGTGTTCAGACTCGTCACATCAAAATTAATGCTTGGAAATGAAGATCAACTCTATAGTGACACAGTAGATCTTCCAGGTATGCTATAGCTTAGCCTTCCTTGTCACTTTACGATTCAGCATCACCCCTATTTATCAGGTGCAAATCCAAGGAGGAGGAAGAGGAAAGCTGCACTGGACAGTCCTAGAATAGGTTGTTTGACAAGTAGGCATTTGTACAGCACTCTGGTCCTAGGAGGAGTTCTTGGGATAGCACTGTTCCCTGCTGACCAAGACCAACAACAGGCTAGACTGGCTCTCAGACAACATATCCGTGGCCATTATTTCACTGATTGTGCCACTGTGACGGGTTAGATCACAGAAACCCCCTTAGGAACTGCCAAGAGATGGGCCAAGACTACTTCTGCCCCTGCTTTCCCGACCAACTTGGGACCCCAGCACCCTGTCTTGCTGAGCCAGACACGCCCATCTGAATTACTTGCCCTAAAGCTACAGACTTAACTGAAAGCAGTTTACAGAAGTGTTCTTGTCTTGAATACTCAGATGCTCAACTCCCAATGGGGTCTAAAACCCAAATAAATCCATTTTACCCTATATTAAGCTTATACAGGGTAAACTCATGAATTGTTTGCCCACTATAACACTGATAGAGAGAGATATGCACAGCTGTTCTCCCCCCCCGCCCCGGTACTAATACGTACTCTGAGTTAATTAATAAGTTAAAAAAGTGATTTTATTAAATACAGAAAATAGGATTTAAGTGGTTCCAAATAGTAACAGACACAAAGTGAATTACCAAGTAAAATAAAATATGCCAGTCTATGTCTAATCCAACTGAATACAGACAAAATCCTCACCAGTTCCAGAATGCTTCCTTTTACAGACTACTGTGTCCCACACTGACAGGCATCAAGCAGCTTACCTGGCACCACTCAATCTATGAGGTGGGAGGGAGCAAGCAGAGATGCATACAAGTTTTCCCAAAGGGTTGATTTTAGGTTTGTTAGTGTCAAAATAAGGCCAAGATTCTTCTGTTATTCACATCTTCAGCATCACCGGTTTAGAAAACAGAGTAATCCTTTTTAAAAAGGACAGGAGTACTTGTGGCACCTTAGAGACTAACAAATTTATTTCAGCATAAGCTTTCGTGGGCTACAGCTCACTTCATCATGATAAAGATGTGAGCTGTAGCCCACGAAAGCTTATGCTTTCTCCCAAAATTATTTTTTTTTATTGAGACTCTTTAGTATTAAACCAGGCTGAGATACTATATGCAAGTGGTAAAAGACAACTGCCTAGTTTATTTCTTAGAATGATGCAGAGTGTGGAATGAAAACCAAGCTAAAAATCAAACAAATCTAACCTTTCTACAGCAGCTCTAATTTGTGAGGTGCATGTAAACGGGTACTCTCTCTCTCCCAGATCTTTTTGCACAGCCAGCACAAATTACTTCAACATCTAAGCATGCAACTACTTGGAATTGCTAAAGAGGCATCACTTTACAAAACAAACAATTTACATGAAAAAAGAGTTTCACATGTCTGTTACTTTTATTGCAGAATGTCAGCAGCACTTGTTGCACTATTTAACATGCACTTGGCAGGCAGCATCCATTCAGCCATCATTTGGCTATCGCCAGAAGTAGCTGCATATCATCTGCGAGACCAACATTTTTGTTGGTTTTAGGAAATTTGGAATGTTCCAACAAATAGCTTAAGTTACAAAAGCAAATTATTCCTGGGGGTTTATTTCCCTGCTCTCCCTCCAACATCTATCTTCCATTTGAGAGATGAAATATTTATGTGTAACCGAGAACATATGCGTATGCAGACATACATAAACATTCCTAACAAAACAGACATACAATTAACGTAATTACTGTTCTCCAAGTGTGAAAAAAAGAGAGAGAGAGAGAGAAAATTGTAATATATATATATAGTCGCATTTTCTCTGAAACCAAACAGATCCACCTTGTGTTCTCCTCAGGCCAGTTTAAGATTGTGTAAGCAGGAAATACACATTTTCCTGTCTTATGCTGCAGGATCATTTCTAATTCAACTGAGCAAATGCCCATGTGGATTCTATGATGCAGTTTGTTAATTAGCCTAGTATGTTCCACCTTGTCTTGCCAATTTTGAGGGGATATGACTTGAGCGCCTCTCAATCAATAGGGTAGGCTTTTCACTTTGACCTTCGTATGCCTGACATGTTGCTATCTCACCAAGCTGTCCCCACCCTGAGTGATACCGTTGCTCTCTTATTTTGGAAAGAAAAAAAAAGTTGCACACCTCTATTTCACACCTTTCCAGAACACAGCTTGAAAAAAAAAAATCAACCTATTTTTAATAAATTCCCATTAATAGAACAGTTGGCTAGAGGACAAAAGGAGATCCATAAAAGTGATAGAAGACTTTGAAAAGAAGGCCCATGAAGAAAAGTTAAACAACTGGGCATGTTCAGTCTGGAGAAACAGTTGACTTTGGTGCAGAAATAGAGTTTACTAATATATAAAAAGGTAAGCTAAAGGACAGAGATACATTAGTCTCGTTTGACAACTAAGGGTATGTCTACACTACAAGACTATTTCGAATCAACTTAAGTCGAATTTGTGGAATCGACGTTATGAAGTCGAATTTGTGTATCCACGCTAAATACACTAATTCGACTGTGAGTCCACAGTAACGGGGCCAGCGTCGACTTTGGAAGCGGTGCACTGCGGGAAGCTATCCCACAGTTCCCGCACTCCCCGCTGCCCATTGGAATTCTGGGATTTCCCCCCAATGCATGCTGGGGGGAAAAATGTGTCGAGGGTGGTTTTGGGTAACTGTCATCATTGAACCGTCAATCACGCCCTCCCTCCCTCCCTGAAAGCGCCTGCGGGCAATCTGTTCATGCACTTTTCTGCTCAGTGACAGCGCGGGCGCCACAGCACTGCGAGCACGGAGCCCGCTGCAGTTATGGCCGTTGTCAACTCCTCGCACCTTATCGTCCACCTCTTCCACAGTCAGCTGCTGAGAAATAGGGCTACTTTTCAATGGTGCTGCGAGCACTGGTGGACCATGGGGGACGTTTTACCAACATCAACGTCGGGTGGCCAGGCAAAGTTCATGACGCGCGTGTTTTCAGGAACTCTGGTCTGTTTAGACGCCTGCAGGAAGGTAATTTCTTCCCGGACCACAAAATAACTTTTGGGGATGTGCAGATGCCTATAGTGATCGTCGGGGACCCAGCCTACCCGCTAATGCCCTGGCTCGTGAAGCCCTATGCAGGCGCCTTGCACAGCGACAAGGAACTCTTCAAGTACCAGCGAGCAGCGTGACCTGTGACTGTTCAGTTTCTTTACAGAGAAGCTGAACCTGCCCCTGTTTCTTTACCAAGTTACTGTTGACTAGCATCTGCAGTTACATACCCCGTCCACCCCGCTTCCCCCACTTCCAACACACGTTTAAAAATAAAATACATGTTCCACTGTAACTTTACAAAGGTTTCTTTATTGATGACTTTGCGTTAAAGGGTTGAAACTGGGACGTGGACTGTGCTGCGTAGGGTGTAAGGTGATGTAAAGACCACCTCTAAACTCGAGGAATGACAGGCTCCTGCTCCCAGAGCGGTCTGCAGTGCCAGACTGGTTGTTTAAATGGAGCCTGCCATCCCTCCTTTTTGGGACTCTGTGTGCGGGGGCTATGTGGCCTTTTGGCGGGGGAGGACGGATACAGATTCCTCTGCTGCGTGGCTCTGTGGTCCAGGACAGGGACCGTTGCATGAGATCTGTAACCCCCCTCCCCCGCTACAAAGTCACGTACCCCCCCACCCACACAGAACCTGCAAACCACCTCCCATACCGACCAGGGTGCCTACTGACTGCACTGTGTGTGTGACCTGCTGCTGATCCTGCCCCCGTGTCTGTACCCTGGGTAAAGGTGATTGTCCTGTCCAATTACCAACCCCCTTTCCCCCCTTCAAACACAGTCTCCTCTAAAAGAACATGACGGAAACAGTAATTAACAGAAAAGTATTTTTTATCATCAACTAGACAGTTAGGGGATGAAACTGGGACGGGGGCTTGGGTGAGGCGGGAAGGAAAGGACTTCTCAAAATTTAGGGTATGAGAGCTTTTGGGTATTTGTGCACTCTGCAGGGGTGCAGTGACAGTTTTCATGGCCCCTAGCGCCCCTCCTTCTGGTTATTTTGGGTGAGGGGGGTATGGGACTTTGTGGCGGGGGAGGGCGGTTGCAGATACACTACAGGGGGGCTCTGTCCTCCTGCCTGCGGTCCTGCAGAACATGCACAAGGCGCCAGAGCGTATCCGTTTGCTCCCTCATTAGTCCAAGCAGCGTTTGAGTCGCCTGCTTGTCTTCCTCACGCCACCTCTCCTCCCGTTCGCTGTGTGAGCACTGGTACAGAGAGAGGGTCTCCCTCCACTGGCTCTGCTGGTCCGCCTCGTCTCGGGAGCAACCCGTAAGTTGAGCGAGCATCTCGTCCCGTGTCTTTTTCTTTCGCCGCCTAATCTTTGCCAGCCTCTGTGAGGGGGATGCTGTGGCAGGTCTGGAGACAGTCGAAGCTGTGTGATGGGAAAAAGGGAGTGAATTCCTGGCAAAGATACATTTTTGCGAACAATGAACACAGTTTAGTCTGTGTCTGTGAACAAGAGCATGCACAGCACCTCTCTCGTGCGCACTCCTGCTGCAGGCAATCCGGAAAGCATAAACTCTACCCCTGTTCCACCCCATCGCAGTGTCCCCCGACCCTTGGAATTCCGGGTTGAGATCCCAGTGCCTGATGGTGCAAATTTAATTGTCGCGGGTGGTTCTGGGTACATGTAGTCACTCATTCCTTCCTCCGGGAAAGCAACGACAGACAATCATTTCGAGCCCGTTTTCCCTGGATTACCCTGGCAGACGCCATAGCGTGGCAACCATGGAGCCTGGTTTGCCTTTTGTCACTGTCACCGTATGTGTACTAGATGCCGCGGACAGAGGCGATTCTGCAGCGCTACACAGCAGCATTCATTTGCTTTTGCATGACAGCACAGATGGTTATCAGCCATACTGTACCATCTACCATGCCATTGTAAATTGGCAAGGTGATGATGGTTACCAGCCGTATTGCATTATAACTTCTGCTGCTGTCATAGGTGCCCCTGGCCGAGATCAGCTGGGGGCGCAAAAGACAAAACTGGGAATGACTCCCCGAGTCAATCCCTCCTTTATGGTATCTAAAAATAGAATAAATTCCTGCATAGAAGATGGGGCTAGTGTAGTAGAGATCCAGTGTTTCAGAGAACCAGAGAGCACAGCCGCTCCGTGTCAGATTATGCAGGAATGATGAGCTGCATGGCATTCACAGGGGGTGCTCCTGCAACAACCCCACCTGTTGCTTCCCTCCTCCCCCAGCCTTCCCAGGCTACCGTTGCAGTGTCCCCTGATTTGTGTGCTGAAGTAATAAAGAATGCAGGAATAAGAAACAGTGACTTGTTACTGAAATGAAATGAGGGGAAGGCAACCTCCAGCTGCTATGATTGTCCAGACAGGACAATAAGCAGTGTGGTGGGAGAGGAAAACAGCATCCTGCTGCTATGACAGTCCAGGCAGTCCAGAATCTTTTCTTTACACATGAAGGGCGGGGGCTGATGGAGCTCAGCCCCCTGTTGCTATGATGAAGACGGTTAGCAGGCCGTCTACTTATGGGCTGATGACGAGGACAGGTACCAGTCGTATTGCACTACCCATCTACAGCAAGGCTGATGATGACGACGACAGATATCAGTCATATTGCACCATCAGCCACCCATGGGGGGGAGGGGAAAGGATGCTACAGTACAGTGCCGCAGCATCGCGTCTACCAGCAGCATTCAGTACACATAGGGTGACATTTAAAAGAGTCAAGAGACGATTTCTTTTCCTTTTCCTTCTGGGGGTGGGGGAGGGGGGTACATTGACGAGCTATGCCCTGAACCGCCGCGGACAATGTGTTTGACCGTACAGGTATTGGGAGATCAGCCAAGAATGCAAATGCTTTTCGGAGACTGCAGGAACCGTGGGATACCTTGCGTCCTCAGTCCCCCCTTCCTCCATGAGCATTCATTTGATTCTTTGGCTTTCCATTACGCTTGTCACGCAGCAGCGTGCTGACTCTCTGCTACGCCGTCTGTCCGGAGATTTTTTAAAAATACTTTGGACCAGGCGTAACATTATGGTAATTTTCCTAATTAGATGCAGGAGTCACCGAGCGAGATCGCCCTGAGGAGGGTCACTGAAGGAGATAAAGAGCGCATGCTGCGTGAAAGCCAGCACAAAGCAGGGGCCTATGCTGCCAGTATTATGGAGGCAATGCTCCCAGAAAATCTCAATAAAGCCTGGCGCGGAAAACTGTGCTACCACGGAGCACCCAGTAAGGCAGCTCTCCCCAGGAACCTCCTGCGGAGGCTTTTCGATTTCCTCCTGGAGAGCTTCGTGGAGATCTCCCTGGATGATTTCTGTTCTATCCCCATATATATATATAGAGAGAGAGAGAGAGAGAGAGAGAGACCTCCTTTACACATACTTCAGATTCCTGTTATATTAAGAATAAAAGTTTACATGTTTTAAGCACTTACCGACTGCTCCTTCCCCTGATTCAGGGTCCGGGTTCATGGCCGGGGAGGGTTGGTAGGGGATCTCCGTGAGGGTGATGAAGAGATCCTGGCTGTCGGGGAAACCAGCGTTGTAAGCGCTGTCGCCTGCCTCGTCCTCCACAAACCCTTCCTCATCTTCCCCGTCCGCGAACATCGCCAAGGAACTGGCCGTCGACACTGTCCCATCATCAGAGTCCATGGTCACTGGTGGGGCAGTGGTGGCAGGCTCCGTAGCGTCCGTTTGCCGCTTTGATTTTTTGGTAGCCTTGTCTGGGGTCCTTGATTTTCACGCAGCGCTGCGTTGCATCCCGGCTGTATCCTCTGTCTCTCATGGCTTTGGAGACCTTCCCGTAGGTCTTTGCATTCCGTTTTTTGGAGCGCAGCTCCGAAAGCACAGACTCCTCGCCCCACACACCGATCAGATCCAAGACTTCCCGGTCACTCTATGCTGGGTCCCTCTTTCTATTCAGAGATTACATGAACTCCTCTGCTGGAGAGCTCTGCATTGCTGCCGGTGCTGCTGAGCTCGCCCCGATGTCCAACCACGAAATGAGATTCTAACTGTCCAGACAGGAAAAGGAATTCAAATTTTCCCGGGACTTTTCCTGTGTGGCTGGTCAGAGCATCCAAGCTCGGACTGCTGTCCAGAGCGTTAACAGAGTGGTGCAGTGTGGGATAGCTCCCGGAGCTACTACGTTCGATTTGCATCCACACTTAGCCTAATTCGACATAGCCATGTCGAATTTAGCGCTACTCCCCTCATCCGGGAGGAGTACAGAATTCGAACTAAAGAGCCCTCTATGTCGAATTAAATGGCTTCCTGGTGTGGACGGGTGTGCGGTTAATTCGAATTAACGCTGCTAAATTTGAATTAAAGTCCTAGTGTAGACCAGGCCTAAGAGAAAACAAATAGCAGTGGGATTAAGCTACAGCTGGTAAATTTTAACATCATATTGTCCCTAATATTTAACCTAATATTTAAGCTCGTTGTTCAACGGTTGTGGGATTGACAGCACTAGAGAGGCACCAAATGTTCAGGTCAGTTACCAAGGATGATTTATGACAGTGTTTCTCCAACTCTTATGCATGAACCCCACTGGCTCTCAGAACTCTTCTTCCTGCCCTGCCACGTGTTTGTCTGCCTCCCTCCCACTTCCCTCCCCAGAGTGGAGTAGAGAGAGCAGCTCTGGATGATTTGGCTGTGCGACAAGGTACCCACCCGTCCATGGTGGCTGTGGGGGAACTGGTGCATCTTAACGAACAGTCTGACAAGAGAAGGCAAAGTGACTAGAGAGGGGAAAAAACAGGATATTATACATATAAAATGATGGGGTTTAAATTAGCTGTTACAACTCAAGAAAGAGATCTTGGAGTCATTGTGGATAGTTCTCTGAAAACATCCACTCAATGTGCAGCAGCAGTCACAAAAGCAAACAGAATGCTGGGAATAATTAAGAAAGAGATACATAATAGAATAGAAAATATGTTGCTGCTATATAAATCCATGGTACGCCCACATCTTGAATCCTGTGTGCAGATGTTGCCCCATCTCAAAAAAAAAAAAGATATACTGGAATTGGAAAAGGTTCAGAAAAAGGCAACAAAAATTATTAGGGGTATGAAACAGCTTCTGTATGAGGAGAGAGTAATAAGACTGGGACTTTTCAGCTTGGAAAAGAGATGGCTAAGGGGAGATATGATTGAGGTCTATAAAATCATGACTGGTGTAGAGAAAGTAGATAAGGAAGTGTTGTTTACTACTTCTCATAAGACAAGAACTAGAGGTCACAAAATGAAATTAATAGGCAGCAGGTTTAACACAAATAAAAGGAAGTATTTTTTCACACAACACACAGTCAACCTGTGGAACTCCTTGCCAGAGGAGGTTGTGAAGGCCAAGATCATAACAGGGTTCAAAAAGAATTAGATAAATTCATGGAGGATCAATGGCTATTAGCCAGGATGGGCAGAAATGGTGTCACTAGCCTCTGTTTGCCAGAAGCTGGGAATGGGCGTCAGGGGATGGATCACTTGATGATTAACTGTTCTGTTCATTCCCTCTGGGACACCTGGCACTGGCCACTGTCAGAAGACAGGACACTGGGCTAGATGGACCTTTGGTCTGACCCAGTAGGACCGTTCTTACATTCTTAAAAACTCATCTGACAATTTCGTAGTACATAAATTAGTAGCAAGGACATTTTAGAACTCATTACTGATAGAAATGTCTTATTACATACTAGTGGCTATTTCACTTTTACATTCCTAGCAGAATACAACATATAGCAAGGCTGCACTAGTCAAAGGCAGAGAGGAAGAAATTACAGTAGCTGATGAGCAATATAATAAGGGACTGCTGAGAGCTTCTGGAAGCTAGTTAGACAATAAAGACCAGATCCTGCAGGAAAAGGCAGCAAGACATGGATACAGCCTGAATACAAGAGACCATCAGGAAGATGGAGTTAAAAACAATGTCTACATTACAGGCCTGAGTGGCTGGGAGGACAATGTTGGCATCAACAGTGACCAAACATGCAGGAAGTTGAAAAAGAGGAGCTCAGTTTTCTCAAATTTTATTTGAGCTGGCAGCAGGGTATCCACAAGGATGTGTCAGAAAGACAAGCCAAGAGGCAGGAACTTCTATTAAATTGCAATACATCTACTTTGGAGTTTACTCTCAAACTGCATTAAGCAGAAAAGCACTAATGACTAGCACATTCCTTCGTTCAGACGAACTACAGTTAAACGTAAAGCAAGATAAAATAATGGAGATAAAACAGATAGAGAAGTGCTTCCAAACAGATGTAATGGAACAGACCCCATCATTCTGTATTCATTAACTATGTTAACAAGAATAGATATGTATGTTTTCCATTTAAATTCATGGCTACAGAATTCTTTATTACTAACCAAGTACAAGCTTTTGAGCAGAAAGGGGGTTTTTTTTGAGAGAGAGAGAGAGAGAGAGAGAGAGAGTTTGATGCTAACTCTCGGTGGACCTCTCGCCTTGTGTGTGCCAAAGGGATATTAGCAGACATTTATTTTCAAACGGACTTTGTGGTTTCTGTACTTCAGGTATTCAAGCCAATGAGTATTAAATAATGTCGCTCCTTTAAAATGTTAACTATAAATAGCTGGGATGAATTTAACACGAAACACTTCAACCCAAGTTCAACGATATATGGGAACTGCCCACTGATTTTTGCATTTCTAAATTTACAGTATGAAATAGTTAGTTTACTTTCATAATTCCATATTAAATGCTATTTTTATAAATGTACAGTACTAGACACACAACCCAAATAAAACCCTTCTAAACAAACAGCACTCAAATATAGTCCCAATGATAAGCACACTGAAGATTTTAAACATTTTTTTAATTTAGGTAGAAACATGAAAAAAAATCCACTTGCCCACAGCAAGTTCCGCTTTCCGAGAGTAATGACACCATCACCTACAGAACTGAAATCTTAGTAAAAATATTTTTTCGTGCCCTTATGATTGCCAAGATGACCTTCAACAAGCATGACACAAATGGAAACTGATGTACTGCTTTATCTTACTGAGTCAGCAGATAGTGAACTCCAGTGCCTCTGCTCATAGCCTTGTCAAATTACAGCACCAAGAAACCTAACCGGAGTCGTCTTATTTTCACTGCCATAATTCAAAATCCTCCATGTAGCAATCAAACTGAAAAGAATCCACTCGATATTTTAAAACGGAGGTTCCCCATTACCTCTTTCATATTAGTGTTACTTGGACAAAACATCTCTAAATACGCTGAGGAAAGTTGACTGTCCAACATGGGATGACATATATAGGTTCAAATTATAGCAGCTTCTGAAAAGGACCAAAAAAGGACTGAGTCCAAGGACTTAATGTGCCTATAATAGTAAAATTCTTCTTTATAATACACTGAGTATGCCCTTCTGAGAGATGGACTGTCGTGCCATATAAAGTCTGACCTTGTAGAAGAATCCTCTACATTGGAATATCAGTGGTCTGGCTAGGTTTGGTCTAAGCACCTCTCAGGCCAGCTTCTGGAGGATTCTCCTCCAACTATAAGCTAAGGTGAAAAAAGCATGAGAAGTTGAAATGCTATAAGAGGATACCTTTTTCGAGGCTCCTAATAGGTAGGAATTTGATGCCGCAATTCTCAGGTTGCTAGGAGGGAAGGAAAATATCATAGGCCTGGTCTACACTTGAAAAGTTTTTCTGGCACAGCTGTGTCATTTAGGAGTGTGTGTGTTGGGGGGAGAAATCAGACTGCATCCCTAACTGACAGCTATGCTGGTAAAAGCCTAATGCAGATGTAGTTACAGCAGCACAAAAAAAAGAGAGACAGACATCCTTTTGCCTGTATAGCATATTTCATTTAGGCTTTTGTAGCTACAACCTGCATCTCTACTAGGAGGATTTGCCAGTATAGCTATATTGGCAAACCTTTTCTAGTGGAGACAAGCCCTTTCACTGGAGAAACAATTAAGCTGCATTTAACATCAGGGCAACTGTACCGATGCACAGCAGTCATCCATTTCACTTATACCTGCCCTTTTAAAGTTATGAATGATTCCCATTCCTATATTACCAAAAATGAGGGTTACTAATCAAAAAGTCTGCTAAGATTTCAAGGTGACATTCTGTTTTGTTTTGTCTTTTAATTTAAAAAAAAAAAGAGCAGGAAAGACCTTTTTAGTTTTAAAAACATTCCTTATAACCTTATTTTCAAGTTTCTAACCAAAGGAAATCAAAAACAATTGCTGAGTTCCAAATTCTGTATACAATACTTGATTTTAGTCCTATAACTAGGACAGAATAATAAGATGCACCCATGTCCAAAGACAAAACTGGGAAACATTCTATTAATTATTCTTGTCTTTCAAATTAAATAGTGCATCATTACATCTAGAAGGAACCTGGATCTGGACCTAATATTTATACGGTTTCACATTCCTTTTTATACTGGGCAATAGTACAATATTCAATACTTTTACAAACAGAATACTGACCTTTACATAGTTTCTTTTCCTTGTACAACCTCTTGAGTCTGTATATAAACTCATATCTCTGAAGCTATTTAGCAACAAAGGTGACTAAAAGCACATATAGACGCATGAGCCACGGGACAGGTTCATAATCAGTTTACAGGTTCATAATCTGTTTCATTCCCGCTACAACAGGGTAGTTACATTTTTAATCAGCTGTTTTGGGTACCCTCGGAGTTTACATACATAATTACCTTGAGGCTGCACTTCAAGAATAGCTTAAGCTAGGACTTAAAATTATTCTTAATGTATTAAATTTACATATGCAAGTACTAAAGCACTAAAATAAATAGAAATAAGCTGGGGGGGCGTGCTATGAAAACTCAGTGCCAAGTAAAGTATTTCTACTTGTTTTACATTTCAATCCAGTATGTTACAATCACAGCAAATGAACAACAGCAAGTCAGAAAAGTCCTAACACTGTGCAGTTGCCCTGTTTGATCACTATTACGGAAATATGCTTAGGAACTATGCTTCTTTACCAAGACAGCAGAACAGCATTTGACAGTTTTCCTACGCTCTGGTCTCATGTCTACCTAGTCTCCTCCTTGAGTAGCCATCTTATTTCCTCCTGTACCAAGGTGGTGATCTACTATACCTGGCGCTTACAGGGGAATGCCATTTCTCCAAAGCTCCCATACACTTGCAATTTCTGCAAGCCACTTCACTGAGTAATTACAGGGACATGGTATTGTAGATAGATGCAGTCAAGTCACTGGCTCATAATAGTTCAAAAAGCATGTCTCAGTCTGGAGCAGAAAAAAAAATTGGGGTGTATAATAGCAACATGAAGATGTTAGGGATCAAAGCATCTCCGAAACAAAGATGGAGGGTAAAAAAGGTTCAAATAGTTCAGGAAATGGGATAGATGCACCAAAAATAAGGGAGGTATACCGAAGACATTTGTAATGATGTCCACCTGGAAAATCTAACCCTCAAGGAAAAAGTGCATTAACAGGCCAAACTCAAAGGGATACCAATACTACAGTATTCAGGCATTTGGATGTGGCAAAACATCTCATAAAAATGGACAAAAATAGTTAAAACTTAAAAGGTAGAACAGAAAAAAAAGTGGCTTAGGACTTGTCTACGTTTTACTCAATCTTGAGCAAATTTCCAAGATTAGACAAGCTCTTAGTTGTAATGCTCAGCACTGACATACAGGAAAACTATATACAACTTCTAGTCCAACACAGCTGTTGGAATAGAAGTCCGACCACTGTGATCATCTAATCTGACTTCCTGCACAACGCAAGCCATAGAACTGCCTCAAAATAATTCCTAAAGCATCTCTCTAAAAAAGAACATCCGATCTTGATTTTAAAATATGATGGAGAATCCATTACAACCCCTTCGTAAATTGTTCCAATGGTTAATTGCTCACTGTTAAAAATGTACGCCTTATTTCCAGTCTGACTTCATCTAGCTTCAACTTCCAGCCACTGGATTGTGTTAGATGCTAGATGAAGAGCTCATTATTAAATATTTCTTCCCCAAGCAGGTACTTATAGACTGATCAGTCACTCCTTAACCTTCTCTTTGTTAAACTAAATAGATTGAGCTCCTCAAGTCCACCCCATAATGCATGTTTTCTAATTCTTTAATCATTTTTGTGGCTCTTCTCTGACCCCATCCAATTTATCAACATTCCTCTTGAATTGTGGGCACCAGAACTGGACAAAGTATTCCAGTAGCGGTCGCAACAGTTCCAAATATAGAGGTAAAATAACCTCTATTTGAAATTCCTGTTCATCCAGCCCAGGATTGCATTAGCACTGCTAGCCACAGCAGCACCCTGAGAGATCACGTTCAGCTGATTATCCATCATGACCCCCCAAATCTTTTTCGGTCTCACTACTTCCCAGGATAGAATCCCCCCATTCTCTAGGTATGACCTACATTCTTCATTCCTAGATGAACACATTGAGTCATATTACATTTATTGTTTGCTTGTGCCCAGATTACCAAGCAATCCAGATCACTCTAAATCAGTGACCTGCTCTCTTCATTGTTTATCACTCCCCCAAATTTTTTGTCATCAGTGAACTTTTCCAGTGATGGATTTTTTTTTTCCCTTTTCTTTTCTTCCTGGTCATTGATTTAAAAAAAGTTCAATAGCTTAAGGCTAAGAACTGATACCTGCTGGACCCCTCTGGAAACCAGGGCCGCCGGGGAAGGTGCGGGGGGGGCAAGTGGGGCAATTTGCCCCAAGCGGCCCCCAAGAGAACGGCTGAGGCTCCTGCCCCAGCCCGACCCCGTCTCCGCCCCTCTCCCAGAGCCTCAGCGCATCCAGGGCTGTCCCTGAACAGCTGCAGCCTGACTCTGGCGGGGCCTGAGCTCCGCCCCGCTCAGAACCACATGGTAAGGGGGCGGGGCTGCGAGCTCTGGGCTGAGTGGAGGAAGCTCAAAGCCCCGCCCCCTTCACCCCGGGGCTCTGAGCAGGGAGGAGCTCAGACCCCGCCAGAGCCATGCTGCAGCACTGTTCAGGGATGGCCCTGGATGCGACGCGCTGAGGCTCCAGGTGAGGGGGGAGCTGGGGGGGGGGTTGGCTAAGGGGCAGGAACTCCCAGCGACAGTCAGGGCACAGGGAGGGGGCAGATAGGGATTGGGGCAGTCAGGGAGGAGGGGTGGGGTCCCGGGGTGATGGTGGTGTCATCATCATCTCTGGGGGGTGGTGAGGGGACAAGGAGCAGGATGGGTCGGGGATTCTGAGGGCAGGGGCGGCTCCAGACCCCAGCACGCCAAGTGCGTGCATGGGGCGGCATGCCGCGGGGGGGCGCTCTGCCGGTCGCCGGGAGGGCGGCAGGCAGCTCCGGTGGACCTCCCGCAGGCGTGTCTGCAGAGGGTTCGCTGGTCCCACGCGGCCACCTGCGGGAGGTCCACCAGAGCCGCGGGACCAGCGACCAGCACAGCCCCTCCCGCAGCATGCCACCCTGCTTGGGGCAGCAAAATGTCTAGAGCCGCCCCTGCTGAGGGGGGCAGTCAGGGGGCAGGGCCAGGCTGTTTGGGAGGCCCAGATTTCCCTACCCTAAAGCTCATTCAGCAGTTTGAGGCTTGGAGAAGAGTCGAGCTGTTAGCTTTTCCATTAGGGCTACCATCCCTTTCACTTCTCAAATACCAAATTATAGTCTATATTTAATTTCAGTGCCATAGCGAGATTCATGTCAGGAGAGGGGAGCTTCATTTAAAATTAGCCACTGGGGAAGGGAATCACATGAGAAGAGCAATATCCTTCCCAACCCTACGAAGGGAGACCCCCCCCCTACATTCCCTGAGGCTCCAGAGGGGTTAATTCAGTGGTTCTCAAACTTTCATCCTGGTGACCCCTTTTACATAGCAAATCCCCCCATTATAAATTGAAAACTCTTTTATATATTTAACACTATTATAAATGCTGGAGGCAAAGCGGGGTTTGAGGTGGAGGCTGACAGCTCTCAACCCCCAGTAATAACCTCATGACTCCCTGAGGGGTCCTGACCCCCAGCGTGAGAACCCCTGGATTAATTTAGTTTTTAGCACCCTGTGTCCATTCACATGCATGTGCTATTTTGAGCATTTCAGTTTTCACAACATAGGCTCATCCCAGATTTTGGAACAAGCTCAAATGCTCAGTTCATGGAGTATGTACATAAGCTTTACTAAAGACAAACCCACAGTAACCGTCTCCAGTTTGTGAGGGACCCCATGGAGCCAGTCTCTAGGAAACAGATAAATGCATGGAGGTTAAGTCCATTAATGGCTATTAGCCAACATGGGTAAGGAATGGTGTCCCTAGCCTCTGTTTCTCAGAGGGTGGAGATGGATGGCAGGAGAGAAATCACTTGACCATTACCTGTTAGGTTCACTCCCTCTGGGGCACTTGCATTGGCCATTGTCGGTAGACAGGATACTGGGCTGGATGGACCTTTGGTTTGACCCAGTATGGCTGTTCTTATGTTCTAACCTAAATGAACCCAAAGTTATGGAGACAGATATGAGTCAAGGAAGCCAGCAGAGTATCAGAAACCTGCGAAAATCTCTGACTGGATGGGCTCAGGCGTTTGGTCACAAGCTGAGGTGGTTCAAAAGTTTTGGATTTTTTTTTAAGCAGAATTTTTTTATTGTTTCTTTAAACAATCAAACACAGGAAGCAGCAAATATTTGGCCACACACTTCTGAAACCCCAAACCATATTCAGGTTTTGGCAGACTATTTTCAGCTTTTCAATTAAAAAACCACAACAAATTTTGAAGGAAAGCAGACACTGTCCGTGATTTTTTTCTGCTTTTTAAAAACCCCTGGTTTTCGAACCAAAAAAAGTTTTGATGGAAAATATTTGTCCAACCCTTTTAATGAGCTTTAGTGCCTTTTAGCACTAGCTGATGCTAAGAACCAGTGATACCTTGTAAAGAAGTTCTCAAAACTAGGTTTGTGCTGAGATGCGGAAGGTTTATTTTTCCCAGGGCCACCCGTGGGGGGGAGCAAGTGGGGCAATTTGCCCTGGGCCCTGCAGGGGCCCCACGAGAATATAATATTGCAATTTTTTTTTATGGAAGGGGCCCCTGAAATTGCTTTGCCCCAGGCCCCCTGAATCCTCTGGGCGGCCCTGCTGGCAGGGGCAGCTCTAGCCATTTCGCCGCCCCAAGCACGGCAGCACGCCACAGGGGGCGCTCTGCCGGTCACCAGTCCCGCGGCTCCGGTGGACCTCCCGCAGATGTGCCTGCGGAGGGTCCGCTGGGCACGCCTGCGGGAGCTCCACCAGAGCTGCCTGCCACCCTCCCAGCGACCGGCAGAACGCTCTCCGCAGCCTGCCACCCCAACCACGCGCTTGGCATGCTGGGGCCTGGAGA
Source organism: Mauremys reevesii (assembly GCF_016161935.1). NCBI lineage: Eukaryota > Metazoa > Chordata > Testudines > Geoemydidae > Mauremys > Mauremys reevesii. Next base: position 25,402,015 of record NC_052627.1, on the reverse strand, counting down.
CGCCCCTGCCTGCTGGAAACAGACCTGCTCAATGTTGATTCCCTGTTTACAGTTACATTTTGAGACCTATCAATTAGCCAACTTTTAACCTATTTAATGAGTCTCAATTTTATGTTGATTTAGGTTTTTTTTTTTTTTTTAAATCAAAATGATGTGTGGTACCAAGTCAAATGCCTTTACAGATGTCTAACTATATTCATGAGATCGGCTCAGCTTAAATTACTGAACATCTGTCAGAAGCGTATTGGTGTTAGGCATGAGTAAGAGGGAATCTAATGTTTTAAGAAGAGAGACTGAACTGGTTGAGCATTTTTTATTGGAGCTTGAGTAGTCTGTATCTCCCCAAACCTACTCCATATTTTCTACGCCACTGCAGTTAAATGCCAAACCTCTGCAAAAGGCATCATATCAAAATAAATATTTAAGGCCCCCTTTGGTATTTGGAAAGAGACATTTTTACACGCTAATAAAACCCTACACTGTCTAGAGGCTTTGGAAGGAATGCTTCAATATTGACTGAGTTATGAAAACAGTATTTAGAGTGAAGATTTGTTCTTTCTTGATCTTATTATAGAGATTATTTCAACATGTACAAGTTTTCATTACATTTACAAAAACAGATCTGAGCTTTCTTGGAACTACCATATGCAAATTAGAGATTCAATACTATTCTCATTGACATCTTTGGAAAGTTTGCAATTGATTTTAATGGGAGCTGGACCTACATTTGCATAGTTCTAAACAAAAAACCTCTCTTCTCCAATATTGTTTTTTCCTCCTTTCAGATACAGTTGTCCTCAAGGTGTTCATAGACAGTGGATTGGAAGATGTTGCTGTATTTATTCACGCTGTGTACTATTTTGTTCTCTGCATACTACATGCAGAACTGTACAACTATAATGAGATGCAGTGTAAATTAGCATTGATGGACCTAATGCAGGCCCTTGAGGCTTCTCAGAGCTCCACAGTCCTGTAGTGAATAGTACTCCTGGTCCTCTCCTTCCGCCAAAACAAACAATTCAAGGGTGAAATCCTGGCCCTACTGAAGTCACTGGCAAAATTTCCATTGACATTAACAGGGGCAGGATTTCATCGTGAATTCAAGTACTGCTTCTCTCAAAGACAACAAAGGCTACAACCATTTATGTTACTCAAGTCTAGTTATTGGCAACAAAACTGTATTCAACACACCTGCTTTTGTATATAAAGGTGAAAACAGATTAACATTTAAGGTGCACTACTCACGCCCTGCTCCCCTGAATGAAGATGGCAAAAATGACATAAATCAATGGGTCTTATTTAAGAGATTAGCAGCCAAGATGAATAAGGACTGGGAACTTTAGAAATACAAACACCTCTCAAAAAAACCCCACACCTTTATTCCCCACTCCTCCCCCCACCCCTGCCCCCCACCATACCACCTGGTTCTTTCCAAGGAACAGAGAAGGAAGGACAAGAGAAATCCTTCACATAAAGCAAGACCTGGTGGTAGCACAGTGAGTCAGTACGCTGACCCGCCACCTCAGGATATTTGGGTTCAAGTTCTACTAGGTCACAGGCATAAATGACACCGATAGTCTCATTCTAGCCTTTGCTTCTCCATGTCACAGAGATGACAACTGGCCACCTGAGCTCACGGGTTCTGGATTTGGAATAGCAGGTCAAAATGGAGTTTGCAGTAGATCCGCACGGAAAAGCTTGTACAGTCCCAGCTCATACAAAATCAAAAATATTTCTACTGATACTATAGCAGTTATTACTTATTTAAATAATTTAAAGGGGGGGGAGAACTACCTGCACACAGAACAGAGAGCGCTATTATGCTAACGGTCAGTGTATTGGCTAGGAGACTTCACTGCCATGATAAGCAACATAAGAGACCGGTGTAATTCCAAACATATTCATTCCAAAAACAGAGGACAACACCCTACCTTTAAGGTACTTGTTTGAGAAAAGCCTGCTGCTGGACTTACAGAATGGAAGAGACCAAGATCTAAATAAGAATTTTTGGGGGGGAAAGGAAGGAAGAACATCCTATGTATGCACTTCAGAAGTTTCATAGTACAGCTATGAAAAAGTTCACTAACAATTAAAGAACTGCCTTTAAGCTTTCAAAGTCTCAGTACAGAAATGAACTTCAAAGCAGATTATTAATTTGAACCAAGTATATTTACTGAAAAATTCAGGGCACTGATTGTCAAGTTTTACATCTGCTGGTCAAAACCCAACCTCATGACAACAGCGAAAAAATACCATTTACTATTTAAACATCTGCTCAGTCGCTTATGTGAAAAGAATTGACAATCTCAATGCCAGTAGGTCACGTCAGAAGATGAGCCTGCACCACAACCGGCACCTTTGTTTGTGATCTCAGGTGCAGGGCAAAATGAATGGGCATTTTGAGGGCCTCTGGCTAGGATGCCCACTCAGTGGACTAAGCATTTCAGCCTCCAATGATCATTATGACACCTTTCAACTAACATCACATTCAGTTTAGGCATTACAGTAAAATACTTTGTTTTGTATGTCAATTATAATGAATGGCAACCAATCATTTTAACAATCAATCATATTTAAAGGTTAAACACTTAAGTCCTTTAGATTCTATGACAAATTTTTAAGGCATGTGAGGTTTAGCCTTCTGACCCATTGTGGTTAACTCAAGTCAAGAAGCTAAAACTCTCAAACACTGAAAACATACCAAGTCAACATAAAGTGACAGCAGAGTATGCATATAGTGATGTGTGGCAGCAGAGAGCATTTCCTGCACATTCCTCTTAATGTGAGAGAACTACCTCCTTTTTCAAACAGAAGCTTAAAACTGAACATAATCTTTCTTTCTTCAAGACTACCTAGCTGTGTATAGAAGTATAAAAAGATGCCTACAAACTGGACATACAAAAATAATGTGAATATAATGCCAATATGTAAACTGGTTTATCTGCCCTGGGGCTATATTTTGCCTTTGTAGCGTTATCAAGCAAGTACTATATATTAAATGCCTGACTCACTGAAAGCACAATGCTGTCACTCCTCTTACAAATGGCTTAAAAAAAAAAGGGGGGGGGGAGAAGAGGGACAGATGCTTCTTTTCAATTTTGAAGATCACAAAATTTCAGTAGCAAATCAACAACTTCAGAGGCAGGCTGAATACAGCAGTTAGGTACAACTTAGTAAGGAACTAATTTTGTTTCTGGATACTAATATGGGGGGGATGGGGAAGGAGGAAGCATTCCTATACACTGCAAACGAATGTGGGTGAGGGCGTGAGCAGGAAGTGGGGAGGAAAAAGACCAGCTTCTCACAGGAAGCCACTCTTTGTAAACAAATCTCAGCTAACCGGATTTGTCAGTGTATGTACATTGCGACAGAGGACACACCACTCTGTTACAGAGCCTTTTACCAGTGAACCATTGATTTAAATCCAGCCCAGATCAGTGGGAAGTGAAAGTACCAGTAGTTTGTAAGGAAGGCTGTTTTATGCCCAAGATCAAGTGTGTTGGAAGACTTTGTCCAGTCGTGAGACGCAACCACATCACAAAAGAATCAAAAAATACACTAGCTATTGGCACTGATTTCTAGTTTCTAAACATTTATAGGAAATGTCTAACAAAAAAATACAGCAACCAACTCAGGCTAATGTTATTCTAGACCTCATTCTAATGGATAAACATGAACTAATCATTAAACTAAAAACTGATGGTTGCCTAGGTGCAACTGATCACGATCCAGTTTTCTTCTGTGTACCATCAGAATGTATTCCTGACTAACATATTATACCTGAAGCTTTATAAAGGGCTATTTTTCCAAAGGTGGAAAACAACAATAAGGAAAACTGAGTGGGAACTAGTATATAAATCTCAATGTGAACAACAGTTGGGAATTGTTTAAGAATGCTTTATTAGGTGCCCCCCAAAAAATCTAATTGTCATAAATGAAGGCGCCTTGGTTAAATAACCTCCTGATTAAGAGGAGAGTGAAGATAGCAATAAAAGAAACCCAATATATAACAAATGCAAAAAGTGGGGAAACTGATAGCAATGAACAGACATCAGCAGTTAGGAAATGTAATCATTTGGTAAGGGCTTTCGTGGATCATGCATCCGACGAAGTGGGTATTCACCCACGAAAGCTCATGCTCCAAAATGTCTGTTAATCTATAAGGTGCCACAAGACTCTTCGCTGCTTTTACAGATCCAGACTAACACGGCTACCCCTCTGACATTTGGTAAGGAAAGCTAAAATGTGTCAATGAAAAGCTTATGGCCAGTAGTATTAAAGAAAATAAGGAGGAATTTTTTAAATATTTCAGGGCCAAATTAACTCCTAGAAAGATTATAGGTCTGAAACTTGATAAAAATGGTAGAATGATTAGTCATGAGGGAGAAAAGGCAGACATACATAAAGACTTCCCTTCTATATTTGGAAATAAATGGGATGGTATATTCATGTCTTAAAGTATTACATTAACACTGTATTCTGCCACTAACTAGAGAGGATGTTAAACATCAGCTACTAAAGTTAAACATTTTTAAATCTGCAGGACTGGGTAACTTACACCAAGAGTATTAAAAGAACTGGCTGAGGAGCACTCTGCAACATTAATGCTGATTTTTAAACAGATCTTGGCACACTGGGGAAGTACCACAGGGACTGGAGAAAATACTAATGCCATACAAATGTTCTCAAAGGGTAAACAGGATGTCACACGTAATCATAGGCTGGTTAGCCTGACATTGATCCTGGACAACAATCATAGAAAGGCTGATAGGGGAAACAATAAGTAAAGAATTAAAAGATAGGAACATAATTAATACCAATGTCTATCAACACTTTTCATAAAACAATAGGCCTCATCAAAAAATGATATCAAGTTTGACAAGATCACAAATCTGATTAAGGTAACTGTCCTGACTGTATACTTAGAATTCTATACGGCATTTGATTTAGTCCTGCATGATGTTTTGATACCAAAAAAAAAATGAAGATGAATATATCCCCTTATTAAATGTATTAAAAAACTGGTTAAAGATAGGTCACACAAGTGGGCAATAGCCATTATGTGGGAGTTTTTCTAGCAGGTCCCACAGGGATCAGTTCTCAGACCAATGCTATATTTAAATATATTTATTTAAGATCTGGAAAAAAATAGATAGTCATTGCCAAATCAAGATTGCAAATGACACAAAAAGAGGCAGAGTGGAAAGTAACAGGTACAATTCTGTCAGTATAACTGAATAAGCCTACATTTGTTTCCCATGCAACGTGTTCTATAAAAAATGAGACGCTTCAGTCTCCAGTGTCAGTTAAGTTATATTCAAGAACACACAATTCCACTGGGGGGGAGAGGGGAGGGAAAGGAAAGGAGTTAATGCAAAAGGAGACCCTGCAGGTTGACACACACCTATACGCACAAGTTCTGTGTTAAGCAGCGAGCTCTAATTTCAGTAATAAGTTATTAAACTTGGGAAGACTAAAAAATTTCACATAATACTCTTGGGAGAGTGAGCATATGTTATTTAAAACCTTGGCACACTAAGATAGCATGTTGCTTTAATACATAGCCTTGCATATTAAATTACAGTTCTGCTTTACAATGAACATTTAGATTCATCTCTAGCTCTCTGGCGATACATGGTAGACAAAGTGCCATGGCTTATATTTTTAAGAGATGTGGGATTTATGTAAAGCTGCCAAATCCAGATGTTCAAAAATGATTCCAAGGAAGTGAAAAATGGCAACAGTTGCTTGGCAGCTCAGGGTTTTACACTGAATGGATATAAAATGTACACTGTATATCATACAATAAAATGAACGGAGTCAGGTTCTCCCCAAATACTTGATTTGCTGCAGCTTTTTATTTAGACAGGAATGATTACATTTTTAAATGAAAATCTGCAAACTGTCTAGCATTTTGTAAATTAGATTAACTCTCCTTCTGGCTAGCAACTTAAGTTTTACATCTTTTCTGCTGTTAAGCAAGAGTCCAGTTTTAAATAAGAAACCAGGAAATGCCATCCACGTAATTAGCATCACTTTACTTAACAAATGGAAGTGCTTTTTGCTTAATTAAACGGAGACAAGACACAAAACAGTAACATATAAAACTAAACAGAAGCGGAGAGCTTGCACAGCATGTTGACTGCAACGTTCTTTGCGGACCCTGGAACCTAGATACCAAAACGGTGTACACAGAGTTGGGTACATAATCCAAACACCAGTCATGGACAATCCCAGAACTGGGAACAGAATATTTCACACTGACATTACCAGTATGCAAACTTCACAAGAGCAAAGCAAAACCAAATCCCGCCTTTTCTGCTGCATTATAGTCTTATAAACGTCATCCCATGCTTCTCTGCTTGTTTTTTTAAAGTTGAAGTAACAAATAGTCTTCTTTAGGACAGGAAGGCGGAGCTACACAGCTCAGATCGCACCTTGTAGTTCAGCATTATCTCCTCCAGCTAAGAAAGGGGAAGTGAAGACCTGTGAACCTAACCAACAAATGAAGGATTTTAATACTGCATCTTAAGAAAGCACTGAAGAATCAGTTTATTTTAAGAGAGAAGAGTAAGGAAAAGATGGAGGAGCTTTGCAGTTCATCTTTGAGAGTATAGTATGACAAAACATCTTGGTGTCTCTTGGTCCCCCGAAGCCTCCATGTGCATACTCGAAGGCCACCTTAAGCCCAAGAACTGGTTCTATTTGCCAAAAATAAAGTATAGTCACTTACATGTTAATTGCCCATGTGCAAAATTTTTGTAATGTTGTTTGTCCAAGAGCGTTATGGCAGAAGTTTCCAGATGGTGCTGTTACACACATTCTTTTTTGTAGTACGAGAGCAAGATTTTAGTCTTGAAAGGAATACTAAGTCGGATTTCCGAGGCAGGATCTTCGGGAAACTGTAGCACGCAGAAAGGGAGTTTGTCTCAAAAACTGATGCTAAAGTGAGAGAGATTAAAGCAAAGTTGCTCCTTGGGAACTGGCGTTTGGCTGAGAGTACGAAAAGAAGGGATTGCCTGCACACTGTTTATGACCACCTCTGTTCCAAGACTGGTGTATAAACATGTAAATAGATTAGTTACACTACACATATGCCCATACTCTGACATCAGTTTCGCCTTCCACTGGAAGTCCACGAGCAAGGGCCACACCCTCCACAACTGTTACCACTCAGAGTGCTAAACATCAAACTGGAAACTTGTTTGTAACTAGGGCATCTCTTTCCAGGTCACCTTCAAAGGCAGAAAATGAGGTATACAATTTTTCTATTGGAACATTAGTCTACTCACTTACTCTTTTGATAATCTTTGTTTATAGTAAACTTGTAGAACAATCTGTCTTTTTTTAAATTCACACTGCGTATTTTGAAAAGCAGGAACCGGGATATTCACACAACTACCTTATTAAAAGGGGAAGGACATTCGTCTACACAGTCTTTCAACATCCTTTAATATCTTAAATTTTTTTATAACTGAAATGTTTGATCTGCTTGTGAGGAAGAGCTCTGTTAAAACATGTAACATTTAATCTTCCCTATGGGATATGGGTGTTTTTATTTTGGTCCTTAGATTTATTTTTTTAAGTTTGGCTCAATAGCTAAGATTTTTTTTTCCCCAATAAGATATTTGAAGCCTGAGAAGGATTCCAAGGCGTAGGAGAATAAGAGGAAATATATAGGGAGAGGAGCAATTTAATGTTTAACATTTGCAGTTTAAGCAGTGCTCCAAAACAATGAGAAAAAATGTGTTTGAGAACTTAAAACTGGATTTCAGATTTATTTATTTTTTTAAAAGAAGCTCTTTTGGGGAGGGAGAAGTGAGAGAAAGCAAAAGAGAGGCAAAACAGCTGGACACAAAGGCAAGTCAGGGACAGGGGCAGATGTGCCTGACTGAATGGGAGAGGCCTGGGGTCAGCCAGAGTCTGCATGGGGAAGGCTCCCCAACTCCATAGCAATCCATGCCCTCCAAAAAAAGTTGTTCCATACTTCTCCCAGGTTCCTTCCCTCTTCTTCACTCCTCCGTTACCTCTGACTCCTCCAAACCTTTGCACTGATTCTGAGGGGTGTATTAATTTGCACAATAATCTATTTGTGAAAAAAAATTCCTGAACTTTTTTTTGTCTGGATTATTACAGACATGCTTGCTGACCGGTATTTTGAAATAAATTACTAAATAACTGAATCTGGAGTGACTACATTGTGTTCTTTTGACAAATAAAATAAGCAGAATTTTGCAGGATTTTAAATAGTGTGCAGAGTTTTTAAATTTTTTTGGTCCAGAATTCCTCCAGGAGTAGGCAGTAGACTACTATTGCCAGAGTTGAACCGATATGGATCTTTGTGCACAAAGTGTTACTCGTTTAGCCTCAAGAGCTACAGAACTTCTCACTCAGAAGCCAAGGCAATTCTATTCCATTGTTTTCATTCATCTATAAGCCTCTGAAGCCAAAAAGACACTAGTCAAGCTGAATTTAAAAAATCCTGAAAAATATTTTAACACAATATATTTTAGGTGTATATTTTGATATATGGAACATATGAAGGTCAGTCTTCAGGATGCTCTGAAATTCATGTTATTTACCTACTATAGTCCCCTAAAACACTGGCTAGACAGATGTTTAGAGAGACTTTAGTTAATTCAGTTCGGTTGGGAAAGTTGTGATGCAGTCATGGAGCTCCAGTTTGAAATTTCATCAGAAATGCCTTAAAGAGCATTATAGTCAATATAGTACCTGAATGGACCACTGCAACAAATGAAAATGTAGAAAAATATAAATTCGACATATGGAGGAGAAAATGAACACAAAGTGCTACAGTAAATTATGGTGTGGTTAAGCCAGAGCAGGGGAAGAAGTGCAATGGGTGCTAGTTTTCTGATGAAACACAGACCACAAAAAGGTATGAAAAACATTCGTGTCACTTTACAGTCTTCCATACATAAAGAGCCGAAAGAAATGCTAAATTACACAATTCAGAAAAAAATAATTGGGCATCCTGCCAGCTGTCATAGCCTCATTTACAGAACGCTAACCACGTTAAACTGAGGAATGGGAAAGTTAAGTTCAGTGCTTCAGCTTACGGAAAATGTATTAATTTACCGTAATTCCTTTATCACAGTCACTTTACAAACAAGGTTTATGCATATCATCCAGATAAATCTGTATATAAGCAAACACGATTATAGCATAATTATCCATTATGATATATTGCACTTGTATTGCTTTATGCCTGCACTGACTCATTTACATTCCTCCTCATTTATAGAAAAGGTTGAAGTGCAAGGTATCACATTCACTATTCTTCTCGTCTGAGTGATAAACACCAATCATTTACCTATACCATAATCCCAAAAATCTTGGCATAGCCAGCCCAACCCACAAACTATTTTCTGTAAATTCTCCCTCAGATTGTCAGGAAAGGTATATTGTAATTGGGTTTCTCTACATCAGTAGGTTTAAATTTTACTGCCTTTTAAATGTTACAGTCGTTTTATTAATCTTCAGTAAATAATATGGTAAGAGCAATGCTTCTGTGCAAGTCTTAATAGCCTCTCTGCTCATGATCAGCAGTTTATTTAGAGGAATTTCAGTGTATGTTCAGGGATTCCCCACCAGGCTCATTTCCCAACTCCCTGGACTCCCCAAACTTGAGGAACTGGCTTTTTAAGACAAACAAAAGAAAAACCCTGGCCAGATGCTCAGCTAGCACCAGTCAAGACAAAAAAGCCACACTGATTTATAGCAGCTGAGGATCTGTCCCCTAGAATTAGAATAGGGTGACCAGACAGCAAATGTGAAAAAAATCAGGACAGGGAAGGGGAGGTGTAATAGGAGCTTATATAAGAAAAAGACCCAAAAATTGGGACTGCCCTATAAAATCGGGACCCCTGGTCACCCTACATTAGAAACATCAGGAAACAAATCCTGCCAAGATTTCTTGGAGCACAGAGAAAGCACCAGGACATGAATCTATCTTTCCCGTAACTATTTAAAGGCATAAACCCTAGTTTAGTAAATATATGCCTTGTTTTACTGTAATCAGGACTGTTTCACAGGTGATTACCCTGATGCTAAAATCAGTTCTAGAAACACAATACAGGTATGTGCATTTTTCTATTTGCAATATCTTGTGAAAATAGTAGTATTTTATTTATACAGTGTCCAGTAACCTCTTCAGAGCCATCCACTCTGTTCTCTTATTCTTACGTATACTAGAATTCTACTCAACATGTTCAGATGAAGAGATTTTGTTTGAAGGGGAGGGAGTGGGAGTATTAGGAATTAAGTTTCTAACCTTAATACAAAGATTAAGGCTATGCCTACACAACCTCTTACGTTGGGAAAATGTGTGTCACTCAGGGGTATGAAAAAATGCCCACAGCCCTGAGCAATGTAAGTTATGCCGGCATAGTGTGCACAGCGCGCTATGTCAGCACGAGAGCTTCTCCCACCCACATAGCTATTGCCACTTGTTTGGAGTGGTTTAATTATGTTGACAAGACAGCACTCTCCCATTGGCATAGAATGGCTACACAAGAGCGATGCAGCTGCATCGATACAGCTACCCTGCTGTAAACTCTCTAGTGTAGACGTAGCCTTAGAAATCCCTATACGTTAGATACAAAGTATGATTCAGAACTAAAGTTTAGCTTGATGTGCAAACAAATAGCAAAAGAGCTCCTCCAAAATTTCATTCATGACTTGACTGGAACAAGTTTCAGGGCAATGCAGTTCTATTTGTCTAACAGCAAACCAAATCCTAACAGACAGGAAGAGCATTCAAGTACTGCCCCTCCCCCCACTTTTTTTTTTTTTTTTGTTAAATGCTTCCTCTTCTGCTGTGTTTATGGGAAGCTAAACACAGAGTCAACAACCAGACACTTTGCCCTGTTTGTTTTTCTGACAGGGTCAAATTCTACCACATACTGTTTCTGTCTGTCTTAAAAAACCAGCTGCTGCACAATGTATTTTACTCTAAGCAATATACAATAAATCACATGTATCACAGTTGACCAATTTGTTTTATTAAGTATGTTCTGATCATTTAAAAAAAAAGTAAATTGATGTATTTTAATCCAACACACATTGAAATGAATTTAACTCTGATAGGTGTGTCTTCAGAGCTTTCCTATGTTAGCAATTTGCCCATTTACATCTAAATGTACGTGTACCTAAAACATCACCAGCAGTTCATTAAGAAATATGGTCTCCCCCCGTGTATAACAAGCCTACTCACGGCTGTATCTTAAAGCCTGGCAATATTTATAATGCTGTCCAACTATGGTACTTTGTATTGCTATGACCATGCATTGAAAGAAAAAATCACAAGACAGCCTCAAAAGTCATGAGATTTTTTTTTAATCTCATGATTTTACAGCCAAATATACTTTGACTTTTCACTTGCTTTCTGGTTTTTGAGCTTTTGGGGCTCATGTTTTCAAGCTTTTCTCCCCAATTATGACAGCTTATCTATTTTAAATTGAGAAACTGTTTTCATGTGAACTGCACAAGTCCCAGGAGTTGGGGCTTTTTTTTTTGTTTTATTTTAAAAGCCCCATCAAATGCTGTGAAACTGGTAATAAAGTTACAAGAGTTAACACTGATTCTTTTGTATTCATGAACTGAGTATGTCACTGCATTGACTTTCCTTTCAAGGACCCACACTTTAGGCACCTCCCACCTATACAAGGAGACTGGGAAAGGATTTGGTCTTCCCTCTGACCTCCCTCTTCCCCTCCCCCCACACCCCCTTCAAAGCCTGTCAAAGGAAATTTTTAAACCCAGAAAGTTGAGTAACTTGAACTACGCCCTTTTTAGGGGCTGTTTTGCTTCCATCACATTCCAAGAGTCAGCTAGCCTGTAAAATGAACCCAGCCCTGCTACACTGCAATGCAGCCTCTTGACTGGCCCCAGCATTTCTATATTTTAATCTTGCTTAGATCAAACCTATTAAAGAAAGTTCCGATCCCCCTTCCAAAACTGACAAACTGAGTGGACTGGGAATTGACATGCTCAACTGGTAACTTTGAGACTATTACTTCCAACTCAGTTAATACCATCTAAGAGTTCTTTTTAAAAGCACAGATTGCCACAGAAGACCTTACCTTTCGGAAAAGGCAACATATCCATACTTTGGCAGAATAGTATCTTTTCATCAGGGGCGGCTCTACAAAGTAGGCTGCCCCAAGCAGCGCGGAGCGCTGCGCCGCCCTTCCCCAGTCCCGCGGCGGGTCCCCTCTTCCCGCGGCTCCGGCTTCCTGGGAGGCGGCATTTGCTCGGTGGAGCTCCGCCGGCATGCCTGCGGCAAGTCCACGGAGCCTGGGACGAGCGGACCTGCCGCAGTCATGCCTGCGGGAGCTCCACCGGAGCCGCGGGAAGACGGGACCCGCCGCAGGCATGACTGCGGCAGGTCCGCTCGTCCCGGGCTCCGGTGGACCTGCCGCAGGCATGCCGGCGGGAGCTCCACCGGAGCCAAATGACGCCCTCCCCAGGATGCCGCCCCAAGCGGGCGCTTGGCCCGCTGGTGCCTAGAGCCGCCCCTGCTTTTCATAAAGGGTGAATGAAGTTCAAAAAAAAAAAAAAGTTTAATTTTCTATTGAACCAAGAATTAAGTAAATCTATACCCAAGCAGAAAACTGGTATGGTTTTACAAAATGAGCTTTGAAGTGTTGCTGCGATCTTGCCAGTCTATAGGTTACCTCTGTTTGCAAACTGTTAGAGAACAAATGCAACACAACACCACCATCAAAAGAATGTCTGTCAAACTGTTTTAACAGATTTTAAAGCCAGAAGGGATTATTAGGCTCATCTAAACTGACCTCCTGAATAACTCAGGCCACAACATTTCACTCAAAACCGAAGTATGAGAAAGCCTGAAATCCTAGTTTTGTTAACTGATGTTGTTTTGAATTAGCATAAAAATCAAGGCAACAAGTTCCCGTTGGTAGACCAACAATTAGTTTCCCAATGCAGAATTTTTGGTCTGTTTGCAAGAAATGCAACACTCGGGTTATGGCTCTACTGCAATCGCAGGATGTCACTGCAGCTCAAGTAGCCATACCTGAGCTAAAAAAAAAAACAGGAGTACTTGTGGCACTTTAAAGACTAACAAATTTATTTTAGCATGAGCTTTCGTGAGCTGCAGCTCACTTCTTCGGATGCATAGAATGGAACACACAGACAGGGGATATTTATACATACAGAGAACATGAAAAGGTGGAAGTATGCATACCAACAGGCAGAGTCTAATCAATTGAGATGAGCTATCGTTAGCAGGAGGAAAAAAACTTTTTTAAGCTCATCTCAATTGATTAGACTCTGCCTGTTGGTATGCATACTTCCACCTTTTCATGTTCTCTGTATGTATAAATATCCCTTGTCTGTGTGTTCCATTCTATGCATCCGAAGAAGTGAGCTGCAGCTCACGAAAGCTCATGCTAAAATAAATTTGTTAGTCTTTAAAGTGCCACAAGTACTCCTGTTTTTTTTGCGGATACAGACTAACACGGCTGCTACTCTGATACCTGAGCTAGCTTCTCTCAAGATATGCAGGTTCCAGAACTATGAAACCACTGCAACGCCTGATTCTGCACAGGGTGCATGAGCCCACCCATAACCTGGAGTAATTACTTGCAGGCTAATCCACACTGAACACACACGCTGCCGTGGTTTCACTATCTGAGCAGGCTAGATTAAAGCTAGCTCAGGTGCATCTACATGAGCTTTAATAACATCTCAGGACTACAGTGTAAACATATCCTCAGTACTACAGCCTACCTCTACTGACCAAACAAAAAACCCAACAGACTTCATGTTTCATCTGGTAGATAGTTGGGATAGAAGGATTAAAAAAAGGGAAGAGGACACAAAATACTAAGAGCTGAAGTTTCTTCAGTATGACAGTCACCTAATGATGACAACACAGGCCAGATCCCCAGATCATCTAAGCCAGTGGTTCTCCACCTGTGGCCCAATCAGCACACAGCTGCAGCCCATGTGACATCCTCAGGGCCATACAGGTAGCATTGCTTGTGGCCCACAGTGGTAAATTGGTTGCTAACCACTGGTCTAAGTCAATGGAGCTATGCTGATTTTATTCCAGTTGAGGATCTGTCCTGTGTGTGCAATGCTTTTGCAAAGACTAGAAGAGAAACGGGAGCCACTTAGGGAGTAAAAGAGGAGGTCTACAGGAGAATGGAATACTTCGATTCCTACTTGGAGCAGGGCCGCCCGGGGGGGGCAAGTGGGGCAATTTGCCCCAGGCTCTGCAGGGCCCCCCATGAGAGTTTTTGGGGGACCCTGGAATGGGGTCCTTCACTTGCTCCGGGGCCCCCAGAAAAACTCTTGCGGGGCCCAGGGCCCCCGGAGCTTCTTCCGCTCCGGGTCTTCGGCAGCAATTCGGTGCCGGGGGGACCCTGCCGTGGGTCTTCGGGGCACTTCGGTGGCGGGTCCCCGAGCGGAAGGACCCCCCACCGCCAAATTACTGCCAAAGCAGGGGGCCCCCCGCCAAAGACCCCTGACCCCCTGAATGGCCCTGACTTGGAGACAAGAGTTTATTAAGCTAGAGTAGCAAGTGCTTTTAACAAATCAGCCCTATAAAGATAGTTATCTGCATACCAGGTGCCAGGAAAGTGTAAGTTTTCATTAGCTGCCATCTGAAGCTTTTTGCCAATTATCTTTGATGTTGTTAAAAGCATGATTTGATAGTGGGCTCTCACAATCTCCCTTATGCTTGTCCTGTCATATACTCTCCCTGTCCCTCCACTCTGCTAAGGCAGAGAGTAATCATGGCTTCTGAAGTGAGCTAGCAACAAACCAACCAACCGCACAGACACCTGGTGGATTTCATTTTGACAGCAGGACGTTTTCAGCCAGAGGGCTAACTAAATTAAGGCAGTACAAATTGTGTCCCTCTCAGACTAGCCTCTTCTCCCTGCCGAACCAGAAGCAAATCCCCAAGTTGAAAGCAATGGACTGTACCACACACACACACACACACAGAAATTTTACATAGAGTAGTGAAATCAGGTTTGGTTTTAACTTGACTGGATTACATGGACCACTTTAAATGCAAAATTAAGCATTTGCCTGTTAAAGTTTTTCCCCGCTCCCCTTTCCATTTTAAGATTTCCCTTGTTCTGCATTCTCACCCAGACAGGCTGCTCATATTATATAAAGTTGATCATAAGATCATTTCATTTGCAAATGGGAATATCTCCTGCAACTCTACCTCAATCATTATTGTAAATACAATACACTCAACAGTAGCTACTTCAATTTGATAAGGAATTAAAAAGAACAACATTTTAGAAGATATTTTTGCTTTTGAATGTTAAAAACCACTAACTTTTTTCCCATCTCCCCTCTCTTCCCCAATTTGAGCCTTTAATAGAATGGAAATGTATTATAAGGGCTTGAATCAGTTGTGCAGTAAATAGACACTTGCTAAAAGTGGACTTGTAATTTAGTTAATTATTATTTTGGGTTAATTGTGTTTCTACATGTACTTGGCTTAGTGTACTGGGAGTAACAATAACCATTTAACAATACTTAAGTAGTTCCTTAAGTATAAAGGAATGTAAAATATTTTAAAAAGTAGCCATTATTTACCAAAATATGATTATACTTATTACTGCAGCACCTAGAGACAAGTCAGGAAGGGCCCCATTGTGAAAACACATAGTAAGAGCTTGGTTCTGTCCCCAAAGTGAAAACAAATATTCAGTGAAAGCAGGAGGGTACGTCTACACAGCATTCTGGAGCGAGCCTCCCAGCCCAGCTCAACAGACGTGAATTAGGGGGCTCACGCTAGCACTCTAAACATAACTGGACAAACAAACAGTGCTTTGAAGTGGCAGCTCTGGCTGGGGCTTGGGCTCTGAAGCCAACCCCCACCTTCAGCTTCAGAGCCCAGGTTCCAACCCAAACTGCAACTTCAAAGCACCATCTATATCGTTATTTTTAGAGCGCTAGTGTGAGCCAAGCTAGCCCAAGCTGGGACGCTCACCCCAAAAGGCGGTGTAGACACACAAACACAAGTAGGAGGGTAATGTGTTTGCCTGGCTGCTGAAACTAGCTGTATACAGTTTGCAAGGTTGTTTGTTTACTTAAAATAGGTGTAACAGATTAATGTCAGGAAACCTAAGAGGAGGGTAATGCAGGAGTCAAGATAGGAAATAAGGGCCTGCGGTAAAGTTTCAGATCTGGACTAAGAGTAAAGGTTGGCTCTTGGAAACAGAGAGGAAGCAGCAGTAGATTTTAGATATGCCTGGGACATGTGTGGCAGAAAACACTGGTTATGGGCATGAATGACTGAGAGGGTGGTGGTCATGTGAATATCAACAGAAAAGGGTGAGGAGGGATAGTGGAGGGTAAGATCAAGAGCTCAGTTATGGTGACGTCAAGTTTGAGTTGCTGGCAAGGCATTCCAAGAAGATGTCAGAAGACAAGCAAGGTTATGGGATTAAACTGAGGACGTTATGTTGGGAGTAGAGGTAAATATGCAAGTTATCAGTATAATACAGTAGCTGAAGGCACGCAACTGAGACGCAAACTGACTAGGCTGAGAACAAGTTACAGAACACATTTTTTAAAACATGCAGAGAGTGTTAATTACTGCACAAGAGAGTTACATAGTGGGGAGCCAATAAGAACGCTGAATGCACAGATGATGTGGAGGGTTGGGACATGGCAACATCAGCAGCCAAGTAATCTAAAATTGTACACTTCTGCCCTGTTGCGTCTACCGCTGTGGTGAGAGAGTGGCACTTTCTCACTGCAAAGAGAAGCAGGGAGAAGACGGCAGCTGTTCCCATCCAACAGATGAATCTTTCAAAGCAAAAAATCAATACACTCCATGTTTCCTTAATCTTTTATTTTAGCAGACTATTGTAGTCATTACAGTGATGTCAATAAGCCCTTATTTAATCCCAAACCATCCAGCACAGACTTATGGAGCTAACCAAGGCTGTTCTCTTAATACTGTGACAGCAGCACTTTTCACTCATGACACTCTTCTGATTATCTAGTGAAACAGGGTTTAAGGTTTCTGGAAAGCTCAGATCTATAACAAATTTTAAAAGCATTTAAGATCCTCAGCAACAAGTCAAAAACTATTGTTAACTCTAGAGATTGAATGTGATTTCTGTTTCCAGACATCAGATTTCTCATCCAAACAGCAAATTCCACAACTCTTCAAAAATATGCCAGCTTTAGCCAAAAATGTCAGCTATCACTGTTTGGTTCTGAAGTTCAACTATTTGGTCTGTAGCCCCAGATAGGAGAGACTTTCACACAATACCAAAAAAGGAAATGTCTTCTTGATAGATACCAGGCTGCCACTTGAGAGCACATACTACAAAAAATAAGTTAACAAGGTAAATGAGAGCATTTCAACTGCATTTACAGAACTGTAGCTGGGTAAAAACAAGTCAATAACTGTTTACTACATTCCTTTAAAAAATGCCACTCTTCTCACCCAGAAGGCTCCCCAAATCATTTCATTTACTGCATTTTCCCCTACTGTATTTTCAGTGATGCAGAAGAATTAGCTGGTCATGCAGTACATATAGTCAAAAGGCCATCCAAGTTGAGTTGAAGACAACATAGCTAGGAACATGGGTCGTGTCCCCCTGCAAAAAATCCCACTCTCTTCTTGCAAACCTGAGTAACCAAATGAGTAAGAATATAGACTTGATCCTGCAAGGAGCTGAGCAGTGAAGATGCTTAATATTAAGCATCTTTAGTCTCAGGGGGATGGCTCTTACGCTTAAAATTGAAGAGAGAAGGTGGGTGAGGTAATACTTTTTTATTGGACCAATTTCGTTTGCTGAAAGAGAAGCTTTTGAGCAACACAGCAGCTTTTCAGTTCTCAAAATTAACCACATGCTTAAGTGCTTTGCAGGATGATGGTCAGAGCACTCAGCAACTTGCAGAATCACACCTTGTGTACACACACAGACAGACACACACACACGTATAATATTTTAAACTTACAGGCTGAACGTGTTCTTGAGTCTGCCTAAAACAAACTGCTACTACTGCTTATGACTTTTTCCTCACATTTGAAAATAGCTGCCAAGTAGTCTGGTAGCTAGAACGGGGAAATAGAGAATCCCCTTATCTATAGCTGACAGAGAACAGAGAGTTTGTATAAACTGACTAGTGGTATGTTTAAAAGATTTAGCTGGTTTGTAATATTAACATATTTGGCTGGTGCCTTCAAAAAGCATCCTACTGAAGAAAATTAGCTCATGATAAAAGCTTGCACCCACATGTGCGGATATTATACAACAGAACCGATCTGTATTAGAACCAAATCTCAGCCAGGTTGCCATTTGTGATAAGTGTTAAGTACTCAGTGTAATGCTTACTGTTTTCTTTGCTAAGCGTCTGAGAGCAAATTAATATTTCCGTATCCCAATCACTATCACTCTTTTCCAATACAATTTAAGACACCCCCCCCCCCAAAAATCAAAACCCCACCCCAAAGTGCTATTACACTATCATCTGACAGATACACTACTTGCAGTTTAAATTTGGACTGAGATGCCAGTAGATGGCTGTTCATTCCTGAATAATTGCTAGTAAAAATGCCTTCAGGCACTGTAAGAAAAAATCCTTATTTGGTATGAATACACAACATTGAGATATGCTAAGTAGTTGAGAAAACCAGAAGGAAACCATATGATTTACCACACACAACATTGATGGTGAAATGTTTACAAGCCTAGAACTTCCCAATTAGTCTCATAAAAGTCAGCCAATTCTTCCACAAGGCCTCTTTTCCTTCAGTGAAGGGGGTGGAGAATCCTCTTACAGATGATAGAGGCCTGAAGTAAAAAATAATTTCTTATTGTATTAAAACTATATCTATAAGTCTATGACAAAATTACTTGACCAATTACACTGCCACTTTCAAGAAGAAATAGACCCAGAAATACATTACACATTGCTACTCATTTTTAAAAGTTCATTTTCTCAAAGAAATTACTAAAATTCAGCCATTGCATATGAAAGTTTTTAAACATGTCACATTTTATCATTATAGGCTTATTATGATTGAATACTTTAAACAGATCACTAGCCTCTCACAGCTTGCTTTTTAGGCTACTCCCAAATGACAGAAATCCTGAGAAAGAAAAATAAATTTCAGGCTGAAAGTTATAATTTTACCAGCTTTTCTAAACCCCATCTATGCTTCCACTTAGATTAAAAAAAATTAAATGTTGAGGCCTTTTGGTTGGAAAGAGCCTCCTCAGCTCTTGGCAATCAGCATTTTTACCATTCCCCAACTACAGATATTGACAGAATCTTCACATACATCATGTGTTCCCCTTGGAATTCTGCTCTCAATGTCCCAACACAGAGAAAAACAGCATTATCTCAACCACCACATATAGGCAGGAGTCCCTCTGGCCAGGATAGAGAGGAGGAGAGAGAATCTCCTACAAGCATCCCGGACAAAGGTCTTAAAGAGGCAGCTCTTCCCCACCTTCATGTCCTTGACCTCAGAACCACCCTCCGGTAGACTTCTCATTTTGACAGGATCCTCTCAGTGCCAGTAGAGTACAGATGCTCTCCTGCAGTGATGGAAGCTGTACCACAATATAGGTGATGATAGGAAGCAGGCTCTGCAGTCCACATAGTGATACCACGGCCCCAGTGAAGCATAAATAAGGAGAGCTTAAAGGGGGGAAGGGGGGAGGAACATCATGGAATTGTTTAGATATACCAGCACTGTGACTTCCCCAGCAACCACACAAGACCATCTCTGTACATCTTTATTTTTAATGAGTGACTAAGCTCACACCTCAAAAGTGAAGATGGGGCACCCGCTGAGAGCAGAGCATAGACTGCTAGGCTCCAACTTGCGTCAAGAGAGAGGAAGGGTCTCATCAGATATATTGGCCTAGTTATTAGCCCCACTTTTAACATATAGACATGCACAAAATGATCAAAATATAAACATGATTAAGAAAGAACCTCACTGTTTTTGAAAGCATCACCTGTGCTAATTACCCTTTCAGATGAGCTATCCTACCTCACCAAGGATATGTCAAAAGAGCTCCACTCCCTGCTAGAGCCTCCAAACAAGACCACCATGTAACTCAAGTGTCCACTAAACCAAAGGATAATGAAGGAGTGCTTAAGTCAAAACAAATAAGGTACGTGACTCGAAGATTCTGCATTCGCTCTGAAAAATGTTATTGAAGAAGCCCAAATGAATCATACCACATTCAGCAATTGGAGCTTCTGCTGAGCATAGACATTTCAATTTTTTCCAGCCTCACTGTATTTCTTTGGGGTTATGGTATCTCTTTACCCAGCTCAGGCATCAGCTTGCCATGAAACGCAGTATGGATGTAGAATTTTGCGGTAGGGATGTAAATACTGTTTAAAAAGTTAACTGTTTAAACGATTTAAAAATGTGTCATTTAAACGTTTAACCATTTAAGCAGCTGGGCCCCGCTCCAGCCAGGCGGTGCGGCTGGGCCCCGCTCCAGCCGGGCGTCGGGGTAACCAGTTAAAAAAAGGTTAACCGGGTTACCGGTTAACCACCTACATCCCTATCTGGCGGCCCCATGTTCTTCTCCTTTCCCCACTGCGGTGAAACCGCAAGTGAGGAAAGGAGCACAACATACAGCTCCTCCGGCCCGGCTGCTGTACCACCCCCAGCCCTTCCATGCAGCTGCATCTCTTGAGTCCTCCTGTCTGGGGTCTGTACAGCAGCCCCACTGGAGGAGCTGCACGTTCTGCTCCTTTTCCCTCTGCAGTGCCCAAGAACTGCAACAAGGAAAGGGGCAGAATGTGGGGCCGCCGGGCACCAATGCACATCTGCTACTTTCTGCTCAACTTTCCCCTCTGCCATTTAATGGTAGTCCAAAGTTTTCTTGCTAGTGGTTCAGTCTCACTCCTTTCTTTGCCCCAAAAGATGACTGGTACAGCTTCCTGCAGTCCAGAGAATGCAATATTGCCTTCGCTTTTCTAACCCTAGCTGAAACGCCATCATACAGGATAAAGGACCGTGATGAACGAGACTTCCATTCTCCCGCCAGTTTAGGACATTGTGGAGCAGGAGGTGTTCGAGAGTCAGAACATGTTTCATCCACCGTTATTTCTCATAAAAATGGTACTGGTTTGACAGCCCTGCAGACTTAAGTCCATTTCACATAAGCAACATCTGCACAATCCCGTCTCAGTATCGAGACATGTTTTAGTTTTCATAGCCATTCAATCATTCGCCTCTCTTCAGAGACTGCCAACCAGAGAGCCAGTTTGTACCATCTGTGATGATTTGTGGCATGTGTATTTCCTTATAGAAGTGAAGATTGAGAGCATGTTTCCTTGCCTACAAAATTAGCTTACTTTGACGTAAAATATAAGCTATAACATTATGCAGTTTTTGTCTAATGACTGTGGTAATGTCACCTTTTCAATACTCGCATTGCCTGAAACATGAGGGACAGTTTTCTGTCACGCTTTCCCTTAAATGGATTGCCTGACAGTATGAGATCTGTTCTTAAAATCCCCTAACAAGACCAATGTTATCTCCTGGCTCTGTACCAAAACAAACCAACCTTTGAAGGCTATGTCTCTTCTCACAATGCCCTCAAAGATAACCATCAGGAATGAATAGTGAGAAAAAGCAGTTCCACTAAAAATAGCTTCTTGAAATGGCAGGAAGTTCACAGAGGTTGTCAGGCCACCAGGCTCAAATACAGAGAAAGCAAATAAGTCTAATTCTTTCCTATTAATATTCAAAGGAAAGTCCCACTTTACAACCTTTGCAAGGAAATTTCTCATTTTTTTTTTAAATTCCTTGTAAATGTCTACCCCTGTGCTACTTTTTGTGCCCAGTGGCACAAACTGACCATTGAGCCATTGGCCAGAAGCAGCCCAATGGCCTGCTACTCCCCCTGCCTTTGCATGTTTCCAAAGGAAGTTAACAGCCCTGTCCCCCTGCCTCTAGTGACTTCACAGGACATCTATAAAAGCAAAAAAAGACATTGCTTACAAATATTTTATATACATTTGTTTTTACACAGTGGTATTAGGACACTCAGATGCAAGCTACCATATAATGAAAATGTGTTTCAGGAGGCTATTCTTGGGGGAGGAAGGGAAGGTGTCTTCCAACTCACTGGCCAAATCAACCCAGTTCTGCAATGCCAGAAGCTGCCAGTAAGAGCACTGTCCCAAGCTGATAACTCTCAACATCTTGCAGAATAGTGCACATAGTTACCAGCACTACTATTGATGTATTTGCCAGGCAAGATTAAAAGTTAAACCCTGAGAGAAACAGGAGAATACTTGTATGAGTGAAATTCCA
The DNA here is from genome assembly GCF_016161935.1 of Mauremys reevesii. Classification (NCBI taxonomy): domain Eukaryota; kingdom Metazoa; phylum Chordata; order Testudines; family Geoemydidae; genus Mauremys; species Mauremys reevesii. The sequence goes on along the minus strand of NC_052627.1, from coordinate 25,379,685 downwards.
CTTTGCTTATTTATTTTCATTTCCCCACATCCCAATCATGTTTTTTTTTAAAAAACCAGGCAGAAATAAATAAGTAAATAAATCAAAGAGGTTCAACTCAGTGGAAACCGACAACCTCAAGACCCAAGCGTCAACTCAGTCAACAACATTTAAAGTGTCTTGCTGCTTTATTCCCTTCTTTTACAAGTATTTTCACAGAGGCTAGCATTTTTTTTAAAATAGATATTTTCCAAGAAATCCTAATGCAACATCTTGGAATACAAGTGGCACAACCTATGCAGATCCCTAGTCAAAGTTGCATTAACAATATGAAGGTGGAGAGAGGAGTTTGTTTCTAAAAAGCTAAGATGCTATAGAAACAAGCTTTGTGCAGAAAAAAGTCACATGGATCCAATCGGACATATAGCTTACGGAATAAGATGTCTTTATATATTTCAACAGAGGGAAAAAGAGTACGGGATTAAAGGGAGGCATGAATTTCCTAACAATGACCCTCTGACACTGACTCTACAGGCGTGGGGGAATGGGTTCTTTGCTCCATATATAAAATATATGAATTATTATTTATATACCAGTAGCACTTACAGGCCCCAACAAGGTTGTATAGGGTGAAGCACACTGTAGCCTCAAACACAGAGTCCCTACCTTGAAGAGCTTACAATGTAAACATACACAACAGACAAAGGGAAGTATTACCACCATCATTTTACAGATGGATGACTCAATTATTCTCTGTCTTAGTTCTCCCAAACTCACACAGGAAGTTGGAGGCACAGCTGGGAATTGAACCCAAATCTCTCATCATTACCTACACCACCACTGAAAACAAGTATTCTTGGATACATCTTTAGAGCCGTTAATATCAACATATGCTATCTAGGTATATACTGTGCTGATCATTTCTTTGGAATCTTTATTCTGATTTAGCAACATCGTGAACATTTTTCAGAGGGGTAGCAGTGTTAGTCTGTATCAGCAAAAAGAATGAAGAGTACTTGTGGCACCTTAGACTATCAAATTTATTTGGGCGTAAGCTTTCGTGGACTAAAACCGGTTTTAGTCCGCGAAAGCTTATGCTCAAATAAATTTGATAGTCTAAGGTGCCACAAGTACTCCTCATTCTTTTGATCATGAACATTCTCTCATAAGTAGGGATGGGGTGTTTTTTTCCTTTTTGAATGGGTAGGATGGAAGAGGAAGTGTGTGTGGGGGGAAGGGAGAGAGAAAGACTGACTTCTTTCATATGCTTTGCCAGAATCAGGCAATTGAGGCACTGAGAGAAGCTGGGATGCTGCCAACAGGAAGATGTACACAGAACCTATCAGTGTAAGTAAAATGTCTAAAGAACATTTTTTTGAAGAACAATGTTACCTACAGCTGAAGGGAATCAAGCCAGACAGAAAAATTTCTTTTGAAACAACTCCTTTGAACAGTATTTGCTAACAAACAGTTAATTGTATATTTTTCCCATAAAGGGGATGCTTTGTCACAAAACAAATATTAAAAAGCTATGAAATCCTTTTCTAACTTTTCCTTGTTTAGTGTTGCTATAGAACAACAACATTAAGCAATGCCTGAAAAATCTTGTCACCTTCAAAAGCTTACAGTCCCTATTTTGGCACATTACAAACGTATTACCCTTACGTTTAGCATAGATGGTTAAAGCTCTCTCAGGTTACCATCAATCAACGAATACAACATTGACACCAAACACCACTATTCATTACATCCTGCAGAGGACAACAATTTTGACAACTCTGGCATTACAGTTGTATTTACTGAGTCTTATCCTGGTTTTGTTTGTCAAGTATAGAGCGCTAACCAACTATCAGAATTTTCATGCAAATAAATTAATGCAACACCTAAAGAAGTCAGAATATAGAAAAGTTGCCAATTCTACAGCAATATTAACTCAACCGCATTGCACATATGCAGCATATTTTGTTTTCTTTGTTCTAAGTATTGCTTATACATGACGTTTACCTTGTTAAGCATGTTATGCATGATGTGGAAGGTGTTTGAGTTAGTGCTACTATGGAAACCTTACCTAACCTCTTTAGATTCAACTGTACATCCTTAAAATTGCATCAGTTTCTTACTTTTCTTTTAAATTCTAAATGGGGGTGCTGGTGAGAGAAACCTGCCCTTAAGTCCACAACCGAAAGGAATGCTCCAGCTGGCAAAGGCTAAATGGTATCTATCAATGTCATTCCCAAGCTGTTTGCGCAATAGTCATCAGTCAACCAGACTGCCTGAAAGCATGGGCTTAACTAAGCATCAATGATGGCTAATTTGTCCTGCAGATACTTTACTACTGGTGATTATGTTCCTGATTAAAAAGAACCAGCTTGATCATCATAGTCCAAGTTGAATTTGCTGGGCTGGTACTTAAAAATATCTTTTTACTCATAAAGAGAACAAGTTTTATATAAAAATAATTGAGACAATTATCAAAATTCACAATGCTACTTTTACAGTCATGTTATCAAGCATAAACTCATCCAGAGCACTGGGCCATATCCTGAATCTGGCAGCAGCCAGTTCTTATAGGGTACGTCCAGACTACCCGCCAGATCGGTGGATAGCAATAGATTTATCATGGATCGATATATTGTATCTCATCTAGACGCGATCTAACGATCCCCGAACGCGCTCCCGTCCACTCTGGAACTGCACCAGAGCGAGCGGTGGTAGCGGAGTCGACGGGGGGAGCCGCAGCCGTTGATCCCGCGCTGTGAGGATGGGAGGCAAGTCGAAATAAGAGACATCGACTTCAGCTACGCTATTCCCATTGCTGAAGTTGCGTATCTTACATAAACCCTCCCCCCCGAGTGTAGATCAGGCCTAAGTTTCAGAAAATAGTACACATTAACATGTACACTGCTGTACATTGATTCAGAGGCAGTTTATAAGCTTGAAGCAGATTTCATTATGGCTATAATCAGTCTGCCTAACTACCAATGTTGTTGATGAACATGAAGTCAGGTACCCTTTTTATTTTTAATACAACAAAAATAGGAATCTTGGTTTCCTATGGCAGTAGCTTCCAGAAGTGGATACCTTGCATCTAATGTTATTTGCTTTTATTTGCTCTAACTTTACTGCTCTTAAGTTACAACATGCGTCTTGTTTTTGGATTATGCAACAAGGTAAAAGGCAATTTACATTCTCCTCATCTTCTCAGTTTTGTTTATTTTATTTTGCTCTGTTTATTTTGCCATATGGAACTAGGTAGGTTATACTGAGATGTGTCCAATCTTTGAATATCCCCTATCAAGTATTCTCCATTTTCATTTATTTCAGGCCAAATCATTTTTGCATTCTCCCCATATGAAACCAGCGCCACAGCAGGTGTGTGGCTCACTGTTAGACTCTCTTTCTTATCTAATCAGCCCAGTCTCCTGCTGCCAATGAGGTCTAAAAGAAGTGGGATCAGGCCCATATATCAATCTTTATTAGAACAACAAATCAGAGCACCTGTACCTGTCTTCTTCCACATATCGGGTTTGATCCTTAACTTCAGTATTGGGAGCAGTCCCAACAGATTAGTCATATGCTTAAAGTTAAACACATGCTTAAGTGCATTGCTGGATGGGAGCCCCAGAGTGCTCAACATCTTGAAGCATCAAAGCTGTAGTTCAACCTTCTCACTTTGAAAGTATCCCAAAACTCACATTCCGCAAACATCTCTGCTATCTCCTCCCCAAACCCTCAAAACTTCCTATACCCCACCCAAGTCTTTCTGCCAACTACTCCCTGGATCTTTTCCACCCATCCCTGTATTTTTGCGTGGTTGTGTGTCACCGATTAGATTCAGAGCAGACTCTTGATTAACATTTTATATATAAACTCATTTTTGAATAGTAACATTTCTGTATTACTTTAACAGTGTCACTCAGTCATGGCAAGCACTACAAATGCTTTACAGAATTCAAATTTAAATACACAGTGTACACATGAGTGCAAATGTTTGTGACCTATTTGACACTATAACTTAAATTAAAAACCCTTAATTCACATTTGCTACTGCAAAAATGTCAATGGAAGAACTCAGTCAATTATTTTTCTAGTAATAGCACCACTAATTAATGCCATTAAAATAGCAACAGCAATATGAATAAACTTTCTTGAGACAGTCACAGGAGATGCAAGTTTCTTAAGTAAAAGGCTTTAATTTTAGAACTTTACAGGTTATTTCAATACTTTTAGGAGACCAACTTACTATTTGTCAACTACAGAGAATATTGTTGTGTTAAGTATTGTTTAAACTTAATGCAAGGAGTTAAAACAAAAAGGCTACAGCAAGATATTACTTGTCAAAACAATGACCAAGATTCACCATCATAACCCAGAATGAATTCCAGGCATGACTGCACAAAACCCAAGAAGGTCATGAGAGACAGCAGGACCTTTGTAAGGGAACAGAAATAACTCTGCTGCTTTGTTACCTTTTTTATTAAATCAGTATGTTCAAAACTCTTTAATTAGCAGTCTAACTACACAGGAAAGGCATTTATGCTTCACTGGGAAGAGAAGGATGGCATGTTGTACATGCTGTGCTAGTGTATAAGAGACACACGACAGAACTCTTCAAATTATCAGAGAGGAGGAGGAGGATTTGCATACCAAAACTAAGTACTTTTTAACTCCAGACCAAACCGCACACAGAGTGTCCAATTTAAAGCGAAAAGAAACAACCCAGAAGGGGTGGAGCTCATGCAGAGGTACCAGGTTTTACCTTTTTTTTTTTTAATTTTGGCTCAGAGATAATTATGGCCCTAATCCTGCAACATGAGCTACTCAGATGGAGTCTTAGGCCAGTTGGCATGGGATCAGAGGACTGGGGATTACAGATTCAATTGTTTAGACCAATTTGTGTATTTCTTTAGCGCATCCCAACACAATAGCACACGTAAATATGTACCACATGGATTAAGCAATGCTAGTCAAGGATAAGTGTAGTACATACTCTTAAAATATCGTTCCATCTCTCTGTAAAGCTTTGGTTTAAATCTACTCACTCATAATGTAGCTTCGCTCTGGTTCCCAAACACACTAGGAGTAGTGGTAGTAGTAGTGTTTTCTATTATTTACCACCGTTTGATAGGTAATGGGATGTGTCCCAAATAAGAGTTCCTGACCAAAAAATTTATAGGACCTATGTGTCAACAGCTTTTCAATCATTCCTTGCAACATGAGCAGTTCATATCTGCAGCTCAAAAGGGTTAAATCTTTAGGTGCAACCAGCTGCACCCATGGTTCAATCACAGTCATAGTTCTTGCTCATGTAAACCGACAGCCATCATATTAGAAGCCCAACTGAGACCTAGTTTGAAAAAATCCAAAGCCTCAAGTGACAACAAGTTTGATACATTCAAAAGCAAGCCAACGATGAAGAAGGATCTAGAGGCACTTGAATATAACCTAGACTTTAAGAAATGTGATGGTTCTCTGAAAAGTGACTGTAAAAACAGCTGTGTTAGATTCAATGTATTCTCTGCATCAGTAACTCAAAATCATTTCTTGAGATTCTCCTGCCAGTCATGCAAACCTCAGCCTAGGTTTAAAAAAGTATGCAGTACACTCTCCAGTTCAAGCTCAACTGTCTTAAGTTTGTATTTATTTGAGATCATTTCTATAGCACTCAATTTGGTTTTATTTAAATAAAATGGCTGCAGGGCCAAAATTTCACCTTGATCTCAACAGCGTAACCCACAGCTGAATAAGGTTCCCTAGGTCTAAATGAACCAGCAGTATTTGAACCTGCAATTGAAAAAGCAAAGTTTGATGATGCTACAGAAACCAAATCCCTCTTCCAGGGCAGTATTGACACTGCACTCAACAGGTGTAAGAAGTAACTTATCTTTGTCACTGAAGTAAATAGGGTGGTGTAGGGAGAGGGGACGTGAGACAATCTTAAATAAAATGCCATTTTTACATAAATACTTGTATAGTAGAATTGCCCTTCAAAAGAATTGCTTTACACAGAGGAAACACATATTGGAGAAGTAAAATGAACTCTTCTCTGACTAGGATTCCTAATATTCCGAAAGCCTCAATATTGCAAAGTTGGTATAAATATGTTACACACGCCAAATATAACAGCCTCAGACATTTGAGGAAGGTTTTGAAACTCAGCCCAGATCCAAAGAAAAATATCCACTAAACGCTATTTGAGGGTAGTGAGCTCTAGCTAGACACTGCATTGTTATTTGTACAAAGATTTTCTCTGTTTTGACTTAGCTCCTCAAACCCTCTGAATAGCAGCAGTTAAAAGCAATACACTGTACAACACCTGTGAGAAACTGGCATGTTCATTCAGGCACATTTTAATGAAACACCATTCACAACTACAGCACCTAGCCTGCTGCGTGACCACACAGCTTACCAAGGTCTGCACAGGTAGGGAGAGGCACTTCTCCCCCGGCCCCAGCCCCGGAGTTGCTGTGGTGAGGTGCCTCTCTCCCAGGCCGCTGCAGTGAGAGAGGGCTGAGGGGAGTCCTCTCTCTCCAGTCCCACCCCCAAGGCAGTCTGCACCCCAAACCATGGTCCCACACCAAACCCCTCATCCCCAGTCTGAGCCCTGATCCCCCAACACACACCATCCCTGTGCCCCATCCCAGAGCCCCCTCCTGTACTCCAAACCCCTCATCCCTAGCCCCACCCCAGAACCTGCACCCCCAGCTCTCACCACCACCCCTGCACCCCTATCCCTCTGCCCCAGCCCTGAGCCCCAAGCTCCCTCCCACACTCCCAACTCTTCAGCCACACCCTCACCACACATCAGCTCCATATTTGTGCACATAACAAAATTCATTCTGCACATGGATGTAAAAAGTTAGAGGGAACATTGTACTGCACATAGTTTAACTACCCCCCCCCCTTTTTTTAAATTGTAAATAGGAAGATTTTGCAATAATAGATACTTCAGGACCATAAACTCAGTTAATATATGCTGGATACACAGAGGCAACATGAGCTATTTTCTCATTCAGGATCCATGCCCCCTCCCGCTTGAGAGATTATGCATCCTCTTCTGTCCTCCATTGCTGGGGTGGGGAGAAGAGGTGTCAAGCATCCTGCTGCTCAAAAACTAACTTTAGCTGAAGACATGATAGACCTTATGTCAGCAACTTTCCACCTCCCCTTCTTACACACACACACACACACACACACACACACCCCCCTACGGATGTAAGGATGAAAGGAAATACTTCTATCCTCTGTACAAGTCATCAGTCCTCACATTCAGCAAGATATCATATTACAGAAATACTCATCTTTGCAGATTTCAGGTATATCATGATGTAGCAGACATTTTTGTAAAGTCTATAAAGGCAAAATATGGCTCACCCTAGAGATGGTCAAAGGCATGTTGAAGTCTTTTCCACCTTGAAGCCTAAAACCCCAAGGAGCAGGGCCGACCAAAGACACACTGTAGTTGCTCATGGTGTTGGATGCTCAAGGTCTAATTCCGGATAATAAGTGTCTGTGGAAGAGGATTAAAGTTTTAATGTAAATCTTAACAGGATATATGCACACAGTGAAATGGAAATGCACACATTAACTTAAAAGGGGCCCTGTCAATTTAAATATATGTTGCAAACCATGTTTTTCTGTTCTGTAACACCTTAGTAAATTAGTAAAAAAGTGAATGGACTTTAAAAAGTCTAGTTTGCCACTATTTGTGCTTTTTGTTGACTTTTTGGCTTGTCAGTTTAGAAAAAGAAAAATAATCAATTTAGTTTTACTTTCCGATTCTTAGCACTGCAATATCTGGGTTTCACATGCTGTATGCAATGATTTTTTAACAATTGTTTTCTTCAGAAAAAAGTGGAAATATTTCCTCTAGGCTTTTATTTGGAGGTTATTTAAGCTTTTTTTTTTTTTTTGCAAAATGTAAGCATTGGACCAAATTTAAATTGACAGTGGTCCTTAAAAATTACTTAAGTACATAAACATTTTAATAGTTTATGTAAGAGATGTTGGAACATTAATTTCATGTGATATGTATTAGTCACAGCTAAACAGGTACATTTACCACATAAAAATTAATTTCCAAGGAGGGTGCATATTTTCGTAACAATTCAAATATCAAAAACTACAAATTTTAAAGTCAAAGTTATTCAGCGGGAAAAATGTTCTCGAGCCTTGGCATTCTTACCATTTTTACAGTTTAATATACATCCAACCCCGATTTCCTATTAGGCACATACAAGGTGTTGCAGAAGAAATCAAAAAGAAATGCAAAAATTTATAACCACAGAAAGTTGTGTACCAAATACCAAGGCAACTGCTTTAAACTAAGAAAAAGTATTTTAAGAGAACCCCAAGATTATTTCCCCTCCTCCCCAAACAAGGATGAAGGATTACCTTTAAAAGGCACGCTGTGCACTTAATTTTGTTGCTCAGTGTCAAAGATAACAGCTTCAGCTGCACCACATATAGGCAATATTACAATGACGTCTTAGGTAGTAGCTGCCTTCTATTTTTATATATTTGAAGTGGGGAGGGAGAGAGAGCGCACACACTGAGGGGTGGATTACTGTAAGACTACACCAAATCAGTGTAAGATTCCATAGTTACTTAATACAGGAGATTTAAGGTGGAACTTCAGTCAAGTAGAAGAAAGTGTGTTTCAAATATCATTAAGTACGGCAAGAATTATTTTTCACTATACTTACACTACAGGTGACTTATTTTTAAAGTAACAGATTTATGGATACTGTACTAATAAAACAATTTCATTTCTATGGGAAGACGAATACCTGGGAAGTTCTACAAAATCTCTCACTAGAAGTTTAACAATGCACTGAAGTCATTTCTTGAGGGAAAATAATGTAATTATATAGATTTCCAGATACACCTCACCCAAATAAAAGGCTAGCTGTTCAGCCTTGCTTCCCTTTAAAGGCCAAACCGTAAGGGCCTTATTCACACCAGTAGGTCCATTTAACTAAATAAAAAGAAGAGTATTCGGGTAAGGCAGGCTAACAAAATAACCTTTAGGAACTACTCCTCCAAGCCTATAACAGAAATTGTTTCAGAACTGAGGCAGTTCCTGAACTACTTACACCCTCATGCCAGAAGCCATGAAAGGACCTCGGCTCCCACTGAATTCTAGGACAACAGAACCTGGCTCACTTACATCTTCATCTCTTGTGCCCCCCTCTGCACACCACATCTGACTAAATACAGGCCCAGAACGCCAACATCTCCCTAGTTCAAGGAGTCCTTCTCTTCCTTCTCTCCTCCCTCTCACCCACCCACGCAAAAGGGAATGTCCAGAGTTTGAGATATGATCCTTATAGGAGCTGCACACTGGTTCAAGCAAGAATTATTTTATGTACTAAACACTGAATCCCATATAAATATACACCCAGTTTACTAATGATTTTTCTACCATATGAAAAATGTTTTGTTCCCCCTAAAGTAATCAATCACAAATTAATGACTGTGGGAAAAGGAGCCTTATCTAATATGTTGGGACACACTAACACCAGATTGACTCTGATCACCCGTTAATAGTTGACAAGATTTTTTTTTCCTAACTCAAAGCAAAAATTAAGCATGTGAATATTTTTTCCTGCATGCATTAAAAAACAGGGGAAGGGGGCAACTAACAAATCTAGGAGGTTTTTGTAACTAACTGCAAAGGAAGGCATTTGGCATGGTAAGGTATAGCGTGCTCTCTCCCCTCCCCTGGCATCCTCCAGCTTTGCGCTTGCAGTGAACATCTGCATCTCAAACCAGAGAACTTATTTGGGATGTTGGGAAAGAGAACTAAGGAAACACTCTAAGAAAATAGATTTACTGATCTATTTATGTCACCGTTAAAGATTCTATACCTGGTATGAAGGAGAATTATTACCACATGAATTGACAGAGCCCTGCAAATCCACGGATGCCCAATTTATATCTGTGGATGCAGATATCAGCAGACATGTTTGCAGATAAGCAGATAGATGCGGATCCAAAATTTTTTTATCTAGAGCCCAAATCCATGGTTCATGTTTGCATATTGGATGTGGATATAAATTTTGTATCCATGCAGGGCTCCATGAATTGACTTTGTCTCAGTGAAAACATTGCACAATGAACTAGCTAAGGGCTAAATTGTGAAACTCTCACTCATGTTGATGAGCGTTCAGTGAGCCTTCTTGTGTAAGTGCTCAACAATGGGTTTCACCATCTAATCATAAAGAAGTATGTATACCACCTCCCTCTGTTGAGCAGAATCAGAATTGCTCAAACGTAGGTCAGACTTCCAATAGTGCTAGTAGATAACATTACAGAGATGATATTTCAGCATATGCGGTGGGGCGTGTGCTTCTGGGAAAATCTGGTGTTCTGCTGCAGTGAAGATCCCAGTGTCCCAAAAAGTGACATCTTAGACATATTTGTTATAGTATGAAACCATCAAAAAGAAGGTTTGGTTTTATATGTGCAGTCCCAAGTCATCCATAGAATGCAGAAGACGCAGCATTAAACTCCACACTACTTTTTTTTAAAAAAGTATGTCTTGGCATACAAGTGAAACTGCTGGCTTTACTGTTCCTGTAGCTATCTAGTTACAAAAGTCCCCACAGGCAGGAGGAAATACATGGCCATGATGATCAAACAATTACACGCCCTAAACCTGCCCAACCCAGCTCAGCTATGAATTTTCCTTTTCAAATCCTTTTTCTCCCTCTTGACCATTTTTGGTGCTACTCTGTGCAACACTCTTGCATTTAAACACCAAAACAGAGAGCCTGGGGCGGGTGCAAGCCGGCACGGGCACATGCACACAGGCACACACAGGCTTGCAGCGTTGGCACCTACAAAACAAGATTGACTCTGGGGTCCATTCTGTTTGGTTCTTTGAGTCAAGTTCTCGAAAGGAAAAAAACAAAAACAAATCGCTTACACGGTAATTAGTATTAAGAGCTCGGTGTTTCCCTTCAAAAACAAACACCACAGCACAGATGGCAAAACAAATCGAAGTCAGTCGCGAAGTCAATAGCCATTCGGATCAACTCAACGGGACCCTCGTTTAGACACCGCTGCTTTTCCCCTCCCGCTTCACTTCGGAGTGACTCTCTCCTCCCCACATCTCCGGAGGGGGTCCTGACCTGCCCACCCTCCTGGGGGCTGCAAAGGGCAGGGGGCCGCAGCCCACGCGCCTTCTCCCCCGGGCCGGGCGCGGCGGGTGGGATGTCTCGCTCAGCAATGGATGGGGCTGCCAGGGCTGCTCTCCGCCCCCGCGCTCGGGAGCCCGGCGCTGCACCGCGCAGTGCCGGGGCGGCTCTGCCGGGAGCCCCGGGAGGAGGGGGACACGCTCCAGCAAGGGGCTGCCCCCGGCTCCTCTCGCAGGTGCCCCGCCCGCCAGCGCGGCTAGTTCTCAGCACCTGAGCGCCCGGCCCCCCTCGCCGCGCCGCGCCCGCCCAGGCGGCCCCTGCTCACCTGGGACCGGGAGGCTGCAGCCGCCGCGCGGTGCGGGACGCCCGGGCGAGAAGCGCGCAGCGCGTGTGGGAGGCTGGGGCTGCGTCCCGCGGGGCTTGTTTTCACTTCCGCCTCGCTCTGCTCCTCCCCCGCGGCCCGGGAGGGCTGGGGACGTTCTCCGCGCTGCAGCCGAGCCAGAAGGAAGCCCTGGCAGCGTGGGCGGGGGGGCAGTTGGGTTAAAGGCCGGGACAGCTGAGCCAGAAGCTTGCACATGATGCACAAAGGCCCAGGCCTACAAGCAAGGGCAGCTAGAGCCTCATTAACGAGGCGCATGGGGTGCAGAGTATTGTGAACAGCCCAGTGCAAGGGCCCCTGCTTGGCACCTCTCTGCCGCAGAGATCCTGGACACGTGCCAGGACCTTGAAGGATTAAATACAGCCTTCACCTTGGTATAAAATCATGTAAAGGATAGATAATAGCTACCCTGGAGAAAGAGCCTATGGTAATAAGACCAGTAACAGTCAATATCCACATCTGTACTGCTAGTAGCAGCTGTAACACTGGGGCTGGAATCCTCAGGTGTGTGACTGAGTTGTGCTGGGCACGGCTGTGTAGAGGCACACAAGTGACTGTAGCAGTTGTTCCCCACCCTCTTCCAATACTGCAGCTAGCTTGGGGAGGGGGGCAGTTCTGCCAGCAGCCGAAGATCACCAGAAATTGTCCCAGGCCTGCTTTCCTTCCCGTATCATGCCCTCAAGAGTGGGGCCCTCGCTAGTTCCAGACACCCACCCTGAAATTCTCCTATGCCAGGCAGAACAAAGGGCTAAGATCTGGTCTAATAAGTGTGCATTGAATAGTCAGAGAGATTGATAATACAGCTCTTTTCATCTTCAAAGCACTGTACACACTAGCTAATTAACACAGTATTTCTGAGTAAGGATTCTCTATTTTATAGCAGAATAAACTGTCACAAATTAAGTGACTAAGTCTCAGGTGCAATAGAAGTGGTTGACAAAATCCAGTAAGAGCTGGAAAGTTTCTGGCTGCCACACACGTTTCAACCACTGAAGGTATGCCTGTTGAGTATGTGTGTGCATACAGACCATCAGCTCCTGTATTCACATATGTACAATAATTCTCCCCCCTCTTGGAAGGTAAACCTTGAACCTTACAGCCTGTGCTGTAGTTAGCAGTGACAGTGGAGCCAAAGTCCCCTCACTCTAAGAATATTTATGCTCCATGGGGGCTATCAGCATTAAAACTCCCTACCTCTGTCTGAAACAGGACAGAACTGCTTCTCCCCCACCCCCAAGAGCACATTGCATTACTCAACCATTTACCAAACTTTTGGGGAAGGAAAAGTCCCACAAAGGCTAGGATTTTTAGGGTAGGGTGGATTGAGTTAAGTTCGTTAGTTACTTCTTACTGTGGAGGTGAGGAGAAGCTGCTGGGAGGGTTTTAATGTTTTGTTTTTAGTTGCCACAGATTTTTTTTAAATCTAAGCAAAAGCATCTATACAGTGGGGTAGGCACTTTTAAAATGTATGTGTTAAAAATAAGAGAATTATCGTGAAAGTGACTTGTATATTTACATAACTGTTTGTTTGGATAAATCTTCTCTTTTACAATTAGAGTTAACTTGGCCCTGATGCTTCAAGGTGATCTGCATTCAAATGGAGCCTTAACTTTACTGGGGGCCAGCATAGACACAGGGGCCACCTGCACCCACTAGCTTGCAACCTTGTTCTTCCACTCCTCACCTTCAGAGCTCTTTACTTTGGGCCTAGGATCCAATTCCATGAGCTCCAGTAAAGCCACTTACTTGTGAGCAAGAGCTGTAGCACTGAGGCTGAAGGCTGCTGTGTGTCTTGTTTAACTTGACTATTGATAATCTTGATGGTTTTCCCCCTCCCCTATGACTGTTTTTATAGTTTACTTATGGCTTGTTTATATATGGCTGGACTGGACTGCTCTTTCAGTAATAGTTCCTCAACTCCCTCACCCTACCCTGCAATTAAGCATCTCTATTCAAGCTAAAAACAAAATCCCTCTTGCATGCAGAGACAAGCTCCATCACATGATTGTTAGTTCAGGGAGGTAGAAGTTCCCCATAACAATGATTTTTCATTCTGTCACAAGGGTTTTAGGTTAATTTTGTGCTGTTTTATTTAGAAGCTTGAAAAGAACTTGGCACTATGCCTCCTGCAAATATCACTCATTACATCCCCAGGCACATGAGGTCCTGTCCAGATCTCAAATATATCAAGGTAGTGAAAAGCCTGAGGGTCCTGTTTGACTTTGCGCTTGCCTGAAATATCATGTAGCCTCATTAATGAGAAATACCCTTGACCATTTGCAGTTTACTAGGAAACTTCAGCCTTTCCTCCCAGAGGAGAATATGGCCCCAACGATCCATGCATTCATCACTTCCACCCTGAATTACTAGAACAGCGTAGCTGGGGGAAGTTATGTGAGGCTGTTGCGGATACAGAACAGTGAGAGTCTGCCTCCTCAGAGATGCTGCTATAACCACATGATCCTTGTACAGATAGGTGTTTATCCAACCCAGTCTTAGCCTTCCATTATGGGATGGCACAACCTCTGATGGAAGCCTTGTCTAGAGCTTAACTACCCTCTTGTGTGATAGATAGTTTTTCCTTCATATCTAACTGAAATCTCTCTTGCTGCAGATTTCTCTTGCAACTCAGCCCAGCTTGGTGTCATTTTTATATTTTATAAGTATACTCTCCACTCCATTATCCAAATGAAAGAAAATATTTAATAGTATCAGACTGAGGACTGGCCCCTGCAGAACCCCATTCCATAAAGCAGGAGGGTGTGACAGCAAGCCCATGGTAACTATTCTTGGAGTAGTCTTTCCAGCAGTTGTGCCCCTACACCTCATAGTAATTTCACTTAGACCACCACATTTCCCTAGTGTGCTTATGAGAATGTCATGTGAGACTATCAAAAAGCCTTACTAAACATCTGCTTCCCCACATCCACTAGAGCAGTAACCCTGTCACTGCAGAAAATTAGTTTTGTCTGGTATGAAGTGTTCTTGACAGATCCATGCTGACTATTTCTTACAACCCTCTTATTCTCCAGCTGCTTACAAATGGATTAGTTAATCATTTGTTGCAATACCTTTCCAGGTATCAATATTAAGAACTGTTCTGTAGTTCTCTGGGTTTTGTTGCCCTTTAAGTGCAAGTACTATTTTTTCCCCTTCTCCAGTCTTTTAGGACCGCACTTGTTGTCCAAGAGTTCTCAAACATGCTGAGGGGGTTCTCTCCTTACCCCCTCCCCACAGACCTTAGGCACAGCCCCTCCCACAGAGACCTGAGGATCCCTGCCCCATGGAGGCCTGGAACCAGCTCCTCCCCCCTAAAGGCAGAGCTGTGTAGGGCACCACAATGTCTAGGGACAGCCCTGCTTGGTAGTGTTTGTCAGCCCCCAGATAGGGTGATCAGATGTCCCAATTTTATAGGGGCAGTCCTGATTTTTGGAGCTTTTTCTTACATTGGCACCTATTACCCCCCACTCTTTGCCCTGATTTTTCACACTTGGGGTCTGGTCACCCTATTCCCAAACTCCTGGTTGGGAACTGCAATAGAAAACCATGCCAATATTAGCTCTAGTTGTGAAATGCTCTAGTAGCATACATACATAAAATGCACTGCAGAATATGTACTAGCAAATCATTGTTTCAGCCATACAGGCTGAATCAGCACTTTCAGTTTTAGTTTCTATTTCTGAAACTATGTTTGATGCAATTATTTAAAATCGTAGGCTACATTTGACTTTCAGTCCAGAAAGAACCTCTTTAAAGAATATATGAGATAACAGCACTCTTGCCAATATCAAGCATTCAGGAAATCAGGCCCTCAAAAATCATGGGATTTGTTTAAAAATCAGAGCTTTAAAAATTTAGTTTTGGTGCTGAGTTTTCCTTCTGTTTTTTGAGCCTTTAGGTTTTTCAAGCTTTTCTCCACAACCCTGAAGGCTAGAACCTTACTTGGAAAATAAAAGCAGAGGTCCTCATGTAATCACATGACACTAGGAAGTGGGTCTTTAAGAGAAAACCTAATATCACAAGACTAGCAATAAAGTTGCAAGTTGGCAACACTGTAAGAGTGAGTTTTGCAGGTCTGTGTTCCCATAAATTAAATAGGGAAAATTCAATACAACAAAATACATTGTGTATAGAGCTTTTCATACCAACTGATCATAGAATATTTCACTGAATTAAAAGAAAAAGACCACCACAAAGTGTCCACTATATGGTTTTATAGATTGGAGAAATCTCTATTTAAAGTTGTAAGCATATTTCCATTATAAGGCTAATTTTGCCCAATCCACCTAAAATCCTACCAAACAAACATGTCCTTTCTGCTTCAGATCTAGCATGTATGTGGCTGGAGCAAAATTACATGGCCAAACCTTGAGATCAACTGGACAAATTCAAGGTGTTTGAGATATGGACAGTAACTTGATTTCAGTTGTGTTTTGGAAATTCTTACACTTGTGCCATGGCAAATTGTAAACTTGTTTGACTTTAACACTTGATATTTTTCATTTTTTAAAGAAATGCAGCTCACTGTTTTTGAAGGTATTCACTACTGAATTAAGAACATTTGTACACAAACTACAATAGTCCTTGGCAAAGCAGGATTTCCTGATGCCTGAAGAAGTTTAGGGCAGCTGATTAAGTGGTCTCATACAAAACCAGGAAGTGCCAGGATCTGAGCCTTAAATTTAGTTTGGCCCACAATCCACTTATGAAGGGGTAGACACATTATTCCTGTTTCAGACTCTAGGTCTGACACACAGTCAGGGTCAGAACTGTTCTACTTGCCTTTATCCTCCTGTCTCATATCTACTTTTTCTGTGTGCTGTTCCCCTCTCCATGGGAACATCCCCCCATTCAGGTGCTTGCTCATGGCACCCCACCCCTTCCCCCCCAAAAAAGAGGGACAAAAAAGTTAATACCTCTAAAAGAAAAGTTGTGTCCTTCAATTGCCAGTGTAGACTTAGCCTTAGTGCCTGCACCTTTAATAGGTTTTTCCATTTTCAACTTTCCCTCAAAATTCACTCTCTCCCATCCACTAGTCAGTCACTGGTGTCCAGTAAGTAGTAGTGAAGGCCGCAAATGGATAGAGAAAAACACCATAAAAAAAGAATAAGTTTGACCTGTCTCTTCTCTCTGCTTCTAAGCTATCACTCACCTGTAATCAGTGGCCATACTCCAAAAGCAATGCTTACTCGCAGCATTAGACGCTATTTTGTAGCCGCTTCTTTCCTTCAGGAAACTCTAGGGCACCAACTACTGTAATACTTCCGTGGGCCTAGGATTTCACTAATCCTAGAATGCTGCCTAAGTCACTGGGAGTTTTGCCATTAACTTCAATGAGGTCAGGCTTTCAACCTATGTTTTTAATATTTATATGGTACATAAGCCTAGGGCAAAAGGATGGATGTTTTTCCTCATCCAAGTGAGTAAAATAATTGGAACTTTTAATCTTTGGGAATCTAGCAGGCATGCTGTGAGGAAGTGCTTCAAACTAAATTTTTGTCTGTCAAGTTATATAGCCTGCTGTCAGTTTTGTGTGACCCCCCCATCACTCAAGTACCTGAATACCTCAACCCCCCCAGAGGTATTCTTATTTTACAGGTGGGGAACTGAGTAAGTAACTTGTCCAAGGCCATACAGGGAGTCTGGCAGAAGAGGGAACTGACCCTAGGTCTCCCAAGTCCCAGGCTAGCACTCCAACCACTGAACCATCCAGTCTCTCACTGAGGCAGAGTTCTAGTCTATTTGTTTTTTATAGTATGCTGAGGCAAGGAATAATATTCCAGAGTTAATCATAGCACTCTTATCAGGGCCCTATATGTAAGAAGAGTGAGTACCTCCATCCTAATCATAATGCCAGCTGGTTTGTTTAAACTTCCTTTCCCTTGGCAACAGGGAGTGGTTTATACATGTGTTTTAATTATAATCCCCACTGAGGATGGGGTTGTTACAACTTGTACTTGGATGTTAATCCTGCCATATGCTAAGAACACTGATCATGAAGGGTCTTGTAGATCAGAATTTTCCTATTGACTTTTTTAAAAAGCTAGTGCTATGACATGAGAGGTGAAGCTTTGTCTATAGTCCTTTAGATAATATACTGCCCTGGCAAGAGAAAATGTACAAGCCGTAGCATGAAAACCACTTTGCTTGCAAATAGACACTAACTTAATGTGGTTTAGACTAGAGTTGATACAAGTGGAGATGATTGACATTCATTCTCTGAGAAATTCATTTGAAAAAGGTTATTTATAATTAAGCACCAGCAGCATACACAGCTCTGTACAAGCATGATGAAAGCACAGGGACAGAAAAAGCAAAGAAAGAACTAACAGAAGTAACAATGAAGGAACAGAAGCCAAAATAGGGAAAGAAATGCTAAAAATATGTATACAAGGTAGATGTATTAGAGGCAGTAGGGCCTGATGGTAGGGTGGTTTCAGGTAGTTCCTTAGCCATCTCAGAACCATTAACAATTATCTGTGAGAAGTTCTGGAGGATGGGTAAGATCCCAGCCAACAGGTGGCATTTTTGCCATTCTCCAATCTTTTTTAAAGAAAGGGAAACAAGAGGACTTGGGGGAATTATAGACCCGTCAGTCTAACTTTAGTACCTGGAAAAATACTAGAACAAATTAAACAATCAGTTTTTAAATACTTGGAGGATAAGATGAGTAGCCAAGAACAAATCATGCCAAACCAACCTAATTTCCTTCTTTGGCAGGGTTACTGGCCTAGTGGATTGGGAAAGCAGTAAATCTGATATGCCTTGATTTTATTAAGGTTTCTGACAGTCTCAGATGCTCTCATAAGCAAACTAGGGAAATGTGGTCTAGACTAGACTAAATTGCCATAAAGGTAGGTATATAAATGGTTGAAAGACAATACTTGGGAGTAGTTATGGTTCACTCAAATTGGGAGGATGTATCTAGTGAGATCCTGAGGGGTCAGTCCTGGGTCTGGTACCATTCAATATTTTCCTTAATGACTTGGATAATGGAGTGGAGAGTATACTTCTAAAATTTGCCAATGACATCAAGTTGGGAGGGGTTGTAAGCACTTGGAGGACAGGATTAGAATTGAAAGTGACCATGATGAACTAGAGAAATTGGTCTGAAATCCAAGTGCAAAGTACTTAACTTTGAAGGGAAAAAGTAATGCACAGCTAAAATAGAGAATAAACGGTTAGGTGGTAGTACTGTAGAAAAAGAATGGGGATTATAGTGGATCACAAAATGAATACAAGTCAAGGTGATGCAGCTGCAAAAAAAGGCTAATATTCTGGGGGTGTATTAACAGAAGTGTCATATATAAAAATACATGAAAAGTAGTTGTCCTGCTCTACTGGGCCCTGGTGAGGTCTCACCTGGAGCACCGTGTCCAATTCTGGATGCCACACTTTAGGAAAGATGGACAAATTGGAAAGTGTCCAGAGGAGAGCAACAAAATGATAACAAGGTTTAGAAAACCTGACCTAGGAAGAAAGGTTTAAAAAAACTGGGCATATTTAATATTGAGAAAGACAACTGAGGTGGGACCTGAGTCTTCAAATATGTTTAGGTTAGATACTGGAAATTTCCAACAGCCCTTAATGTCCCTTTCTGCAATTTAAGCCCATTACTACATGTGCCATCTCCAAAGAGCATGGAGAATAATTGATCATCATTCTGTAACTATAAAGGCAGGCTTCCAAGAGGCTGTGGAATCCCCACCACTGTAAATTGAACAGGTTGGACAAACACGTCAGACCATCTAGGTTAATTGGTCCTTCCTCAGTGGAGGGGCTGCATTGAGGACTTCAAGGCTAGAACAGTAGTCATAGAAATGTAGGGCTGCAAGGGACCCTGGAGAGCTTACCATCTTAGACCCAGAAAGACAAGATCTACTTGTTTATTCCAAGGAAGAAATTACTGTGGATAATTTTTTTTAAAAAACCCTCCTTAATCTGTTGTTTTTGGGATATGTGCAAAGGCCTTGTGGAAGAAGTGTCCTTTAGAAGGGGTTTGAATTAGTCTATCATATCCTAACTCTTCTGTGACCTGAAAGTTCCTCCATACCTCAGGGCCAGCTTAGAAAAAAAGATACAAAGACGAAAGTGATAGGAAACAAAGGGGCAGTGTAAATTGGAATTACTGGCTGAGATATTGGCAGTGCTGATAAGTCAAACACGCACTTAAGAGGCAAACTTTTAGGCTGAACTCAAAGCATTTGAATTTACTCATGTGCACCTTCATTTGATTGGACTGGAGCTGTAAAAATGACTAGGATACTGGACCTATTTCTGAGCAAGCTAAATAAGAAGCTGGCAAAGAGTTACACTGAAAGCCATGTGGCTTTACGCTCAATATACTAGATCCCTCTAAAAAGCACTTCTAGCACTTATGTTCTGACAGTTGTCACTTGTTGCTGTGATAGATATTCTTGTCATGTGAGAAGGTGCATACTTTCACACTCATCTTGGTGGATCTGTTATACTGGATACTGTTCCACCTTGATACATGGAATGCTGCTCTCCCACCTTAGAAACATAGCAGAAGTTAGTAAGAATTGGGTTGTCCACTGACAAGAACATTGAGATAATGCCAATCTTTCTTCTCATAGGTAATGCAGAGGATCACAGTGCACAACCCCTTTTCCACCTCAAGACAGATTTCCCATCCTATTAAGCAATTATGTGGTGCTACTAATTGAGATTAGACAGACTCAAATGTCAAGACTACACAGACACTGCCCAGCTCTGCCCTTACTTCACAAACAAGCAAGACACCCTCTCCCAGTTCTGCCAATGCCAAGGAGGCATTTGCACCTGGAGAAAGCAACTATCTTAAGCTCTCCCAGCATATGGCAGAGGTAATGCTTTGGGGGAAGGGAAGCACTTCAATGAACTTGCCAGCACCACATGATCTTTTCTGTCTTAAGATTCTTCACTATTCTGACACCCCTAACATAGCTATGACAAAATATCCTATTCCAACTGTAGCTGGCCAGAAGACTGCACTGCATCCTGGTAGACTCAAACTTGACCATGGTGTTCCTCTCATTTGTGACATGCAGAGATCACTGAAGTGCACTCTGATGTTGGTGTTTCCATTCCTACTTAAAGCTCCTTTAGGTCAGGAGAGCAGCCACTGACCTTACCAACACCAGCTATGCCTGTGCTTCCAAAGACTTTGGTGTTGTCTGAAGTTACAACTGCACAGCCACAATATATTGCAGAAACACTACATATGGTCAGTCCTCCAGTATGGATGAGACCCCTAGACACTTAAATGCCCTGAGTAAGCTGTGTCCTTTCTAAGTTTTGATGTTGCTGAAGAAGGTTAAAAAGTTAGCCAGATATCACCTCATTGTTTGTAATGTTAGTTGAAAAGGGTGATACTAAAAAAAGGAGCACAACCATTTGAGACCATGGGTAAGAACAGCTGTTTTCTGTGGACACACTGGTGGGTGATTGCAGAGCAACTCAGTTCTAGCATTCATACTATTAGTTAAGATCTTAGGCAAACCAGAAAGGGAAAAAAAAACAGCTATTTTGGGAATATCACCAGATGGACTGATCTATTGGAGTGGAAGTTTTGTAACTGTTGCAAATGTGAAAGATGGAAGGTGGGCGATTCATAACCTCTGTATCCGAGCTGTCACTTGAAGCCACTGACACCTGTGCTGCACTCGGTCATCAAATACCAGGTTAAATTCAAGGTCTCAGTCTTTCAAAGCATGCCAAGGTACTCCCTCTCACTCTTCACAGCCATGACAGTTGTGTCTCTCTGGAAAATGGGACCATCAATCAGAACAGTGAGACTTGTGAGCTCACATCAAGAGATTCTTATTCCACAGCTCTGAGTGGCCACTGGAAAGAAACTAAACCCCATTCTTACTATAAATAAAGAGACAAATCCTACCGGACAGGGGGGAAATGGAGAGAGACAGAAGCTTGTCTTTATTGTTTTCAAATTTGTACAATGCTTACGAACACCAGTGATGAACATATTACAAGTGCCAAGATTAGATTTATATCTAGGCCAGACTTTGTCAAAGACACTGATTGTACAGTTAGATTTGAGTTATTAAATAAAACTGCAAATCAGCAGAAAAACAAAAACCTAGTATTGTGCCAATATTTCTGGCCCAAAGACAATGTGCATAAATAATGGGTAATAGCAGGGCCTGAAATTCAACCTGTAGCACCAAGAACATCCAGCTCTTCTAACAGTGGAGCAGAAAGGGCCCATAGAACCATGCTGTTGCATACTGGATGCACAGACCACTCAAACCCATTTAAAAGTGCCAGAAAAATAAAAATAGCTGCAAGCACTGACTAGTGGCGGGGTCTAGCCATGTCACACCATGTCAAATGCCACAGAGCTCCACATAAAGTGAGAATTGACAGAACTAGCATCAGCATTTAGAGGAGGTAATTTTAAGAGCTTGACCCAACCAGCCTGTGAGGAATTTTTTGCGTGCGTGAGAGAGAGATGAGTCCCCTAAAACTCAGGCTAACTAAGGGAAAATTTCAGCACAAGAGAGGATTTTGAGGCTGCAGTTGGTTCTTAAGATATACGTCTACCCTGATAGAATGTGGTCCTCGGGAGCCAAAAAAATCTGTGTTGTAGGTGAAACCATGTTATATCAAACTTGCTTTGATCTGCCGAAGTGTGCAGCCCCACCCCCCTGGAGCACTGCTTTACCGTGTTATATCAGGTCATGTTATAAACTACACCTCTACCCTGATAAAGGAAGCAAGCCCCTCTCAAAACACATCCTTCCTCCAACATATCTTAGTTGGGGGTTAGCTCATGGCTCTCAGTTCTGCTTTTGGCTACAGGAATTTGGTGAACCAGACGCTGTCCTCCATCTTTTGAGTGATCTCTCAGAGCTCAGGAGAGAACAGCTACTCCTTGCCTGCCAGCAGTGCTCGGAGAATGGGCTTTCAGATCACAACACTCTTCTGGGCCAGCAGTGTGACCCAGTAATGATGGCACTATTATGTCAATATACTGTATCTACCAAACCAAACTCATGTTTGAGCTGGGTTTGGCAGACACATGTGGCTGACCTAGGCCAACTAAGATTACTACCCAAACCACTCACCTGACAGGTGTGTAGGGGTGCGCGCATGCATGTCCCCATAAGCATAGCTTGTCCTTTTGTACTTGCTTCATTCAAAGTCATCTTTGCTGAGGGTCCTGCTGCTATTGGTCACATGCTCACTTAATATCAGCTTTTCCTTTCTTACCTCCAATGTGAAAATGGGAAATAACATATATAGCAATGAAAATTTGTTAAGATACGCATGCCCTGTTTTGAAAGAGCCATTACATGTTGCCACAGTTTAGACGACAGTTATGTTTTTGACCACATTTGCACAGCTTTTCCAATTAAAAAGGTGGGAAATACAGAGTTCTGCATCACTCTACCTCACAAAATCTGAGCAGACCTTTACACTGCCATTTTGGCAGCTGGAACCACCTCAGTGTACAATATCGAATTGCCATGTCTGCAGTGTTTATCTGAAGATCCAAATGCAGAACTCAGATGTCCTGTCCAGGTGCCCATATTTGAAGTCAAGTCTCCCATTGTGTCTTCTACAAGTAAGATTAAGATTGGTTGAGTGATTTGCCAAATGTCTTCCTGATCAATGTTCTAGCATCTGTTCATTTTGTAACCAAGGCACTGAGTCTTTGACTTTTTACCTTAAGCTTTGTCCAGCCTCAATATTGAAGACTTCAGTAAGCAAATGAAGAACTAACACATTTTAATGAAGTCAACTGTTCAACAGAAATACCTTATTAGAGCAGATTTGTGTTGGATCAGGAGGGAAGGCAATCTCTGCTCCAAAACCAGGCCTCCATATTGAGTAGAAGGACAATCTCTAGCACGCAGTTTAGCTGTTCATTCCATTCAGCAGAGGGAAGGGCGTACATATACAATATTGTAACAAACTGGCTGGTGTAACAAGAGATGGGCGCAAGCTGCAGAATTTAGATCTCACTATCAGCACCTCAGAACCTGCTGTTTAGTTCAACCCATTATAAAGAACAGCATCCACTTGGAAAAATTTAGATCCAAATTCTTTGAGATTGTAAACTCCTCCCATAGTGTGAGGGGAGGGTGTTTGGCTCAGGCACATCTCTAATAGAGCTCTCAACTCCAGGATTCAACTAATGTAAAAAAATCAGGTAATTTGGGGGTATAATTTCACACCTGTAATTTAGGAGATTTGATTATAGATTGTCTCAGTTACTTTTGGGGTATATATTCTTCTAAAAACCCCATAGTGAGCTTGAAACCTCCCCATTCATTATGTCATTTATTCTGACACATTATAACTAAGACTTCCAATGATGGAGTGTTTTTTTCTTTTCTGATTTTCAGAAGTTATATTTCAGCAAGTTCTGGTTTTGAATGAGTTATTTCCACCCTCCCCCTCAAGCAGCATTAGCTTTCTATGATCTGTATCATTAACTGGCCCCCACTGCTGCCCTATGCTCTGAGGAAAGAGCTCTTAAACCTGGGCAAAGTTTAGTGACTGCCAAGTGTTAAACATTGACTTTGGTCAAGAAACCTAAGTCTAGTCTTTATCAGGATCCATAGCCATCAGCAATTGGTCTTACAAAGGGAATGCAATGAGACAGAAGGATGATGGAATATGGGTGGTTTTAATACAATTCTAAAATAGGGCAAAGTGTTCCACTTTCTAAAAAAAGAATCTCTGCCATAGCCCTAGATTCTTTTATGCTCCGGCCTGTTTATGCCGCTACAAAGTAATTGGGCCTGTCTCCAGGCTGCCAGTTCTTCTCTACCCCTTCCGTGCCTTGCTCAAGAACGCTTTGATACATAGTGATACAAACTGTTGAACAACATTTTCTAAGATTGTAATTTAAAGGAAATGTAACAGTGCCAGAAGGTGACATTAATCTGCTCTTTGGTTCTGTATACAGGTCATATAATTAACTCAGGTTACACAACATCAGGCAACTGTCTGTTTTAAGATACATGTACATCAGAGGTATTGATCAGTCAGAATTAAAAGCTGGATAAGAAAGCAGGAGGGGACGGAATTCTAGCAAAAGGGAAATAGACAGACCAGCATCCCCTATTGGCAAAGTTTGAGCAACATGTATTCTTTCTAGGACTTCGATTCAGAGTGTGACAGAGAAGGTTGCAAACAACCTGTGCTGAGCATATAAACGAGGTGCTCACTGGCAATCTACATAGCAATGGCACATTGGGGTTGAATCATATGTAGTATTGCCTGACATGCCCAAATGGACCATTAGCCTGGCTGAAGCTTTGAAGCCTTTTAGAACCAGGCAGTTCCTTCTACAGTTCCAGCATCTAAATTTAAAATTGGCATTCACGTCTATCTTGCATTTAGAATCTTCCAACCCTGTAGCTTGATATCCCTTGTCACAGTAGCCAAGATGATTTCTGTGCCTCTCTCAAGAACATGTGTCATCTGTGCCTATTCTAGTGAATGTTTTTCGCATAGAAAGAATTTTGGCATTGATTCACTGAATCAAGTTTGTGGGCCTTTCAGCTTGTTTGCCCTTTGAAACTAGCTAGTGACTTGAAGGACAGCAGGAGTTGTAGTGTTACCTGTTTCCTGTATGAAGTCAGCCTGGTAGCAGTAACTATGTCACTCATTCTGCTTCGATAAAAGGATAGCCAAAGAGCTCTGGAATGAGAAGCATTCCAGAGTCCTATGGAGGCCGTGTGTTCTAATAATACACATGCTACGTGGGTTCCATGGAACACAGTGGCTCTTCTGCTGGGGCTTTAATTTTCCTCTTTACAGAAATTAATCCCATTACTTTTTAGTTTCAGGAGTCTTCTGGGGTACGTGAAGGCAACCAGCTTCCCCCCCCCCTTTAGTAAAAAGTTAGAAGTTTTAGATTTAAAGCTATACTGAGGACTTACTCTTGTTATATAGTTGAAACAATATTCCAGTTGTGTGTAAGGGATCATCTATGTGATGAATATCTGTGTGCTTCTCTGCTAAAGAGCTTAAAACCAGAACTGGTTATATGGATTTTGAGTGGCAGAGGTGTGGGGGAGGGGCATGCAAGAAGGGAAAGGCAGATCTAGAGAAACCCAAGATGCTCAAAGGATTTGATTTTGTGAAGTAGCTCTAGACTAATGTTTTGTAAATTCAAAAATCATACGTGTTCTCCCCCCCCCCTCAGATCTCTATTTAACAGAGAAGGAATCAGAAGGACCATTTAGCTGAGCTCCCTCCCCATGCTGAGTTTTAGGGTTCAGCTATACAAGACCCAGATGCCAATCAACCCAAAGTTAGGGGTTTACAAAACCGGTAAGAAAGCCACATTTCATGTGTACTCTTCTATAGCTAGAATCTGGAAGAGCTGTAGTGGCTGCCCTCCAGGCAGAAAAGATAGCAGTAAAACTTCACTTAATTAAAAAAAAGTGACTCCTTCCACTTGGCACAGATGTAACATTCATGTGCTCCGAAGAGAGTCCTATCCAGTCCTCCTGTGTTGGAATGGGCCTTTAAGGAAGAAACCCTGGGGGAAAGGGGGAAAAAGTCGCAGCAAACACAAGCCTTATATTTCCCCTCCCCCCAAATGCTTATTCTGAAGTTTAACAATCTTAGAACATTTGTATGTTTCACTGAAGTGTCTGTTTTGGCAGCTTGGGGTCAGTGGGACATGGGGGATGCCTTGATAGGGCAAATCCTTAGCAAAGTGCATACACCAGCATTTATAGCTGATTTACGCTGCTGGAGAAGGGCTCAGGATGTGGTCCATGGAATAGTGGAGTGGATATTTTTGTCTACTTCTATACCCCCTCTCACCATAGGGTCTGAGCACCTCAAAAACATTGTATTTTATCACCACAACACCTGATTCAGGTTAGAATAAACCTGAGATTCTATCTGATCTCACGGAGGGGCACACTACCTCTACATCTCTTTAGGGCAGGGATTACCTCTGCCCATGTGTTTGTATAGCACCTAGCACACTAGAAGCCCCATCCTGAAAAACAACTCAAGTTGGGTTCAGCCCAAGCCTGGGTATGGAGCCTTACCTTCTCTAAGTCATTATCCCTTTTCTTTTCTCCCAAGAGGCCACAATGTGGACCTTCACTGAAAGCAATTGCAGCACACCTAGCTCACTTGGGTACCAACAGCAGCGAAGCTGCAGCTGCATGGATTTGAGCATGGGCTAGCCAAGCGACTGTGTACCCAGGGTCCTGGGCAAACTCCTACCGCCTCTGCTGACAGCATCACTACTATTGGTAACCAACCTACCTAGATTAAAACTAGCTCAGAGGACTGATCCGGGGCAAGGGGAGAGCTGAACTGAAATTCAATCCCTTGTTCCTGGACCCTGGTTGAGAGTTACCTTTTTAGAGGAAAGTTATTGTCACAGGGATGTGCCTAGAGTTATTTTCCATTGTTCTTTGTTTTCCATTTGTTTTAAAAATGGAAGCACATTAAGCATCAGCTTTATCTCAGTGCACAAACATTTCAGATATTGTAAAAAAACCCAGATGACTTTCATGTAGGTCTTTGGGGTAGATTAATTTCACTTGTTAAGGATGAGGCATAAGATATCATTCCAGTAGTGACCTTTCTTAGCATTAAACTTGATTACATGGGTGTAGAAATCCAGATTATCTTTGGCTAAATTAAAGACTGAATGAAGCAATGAGTGTTAAAAAAGTAACATTGCATCGGGCACACAAACTTTCTGGAACATAGTCTGCAAATAGTAGTGGCTTTGAGCAGAGTCTTTTTGCAGATGCTTTGATTGAGGTCAGGAATAAAATGGCCACAAGCTAGGTTATCTGAGGTTTATGGAAGATGGGTTAGCTTGGAAATAATATTTTAGACGGATGGCAAACAATCTGCATAAGCTAAGGTTTGATGCACTTTTATTCATATACGAATTGGAGCCAGGATTGAGATTCTTGGTTGGAGGGGGTGTCTAGGCCAAAGACTCAATTTTCCATTAGCTTGCATGTTATGGAGTCATTTACACCAGTGCAAAGTAAAGGTAAAATGATACTACACCAGAAGGGTAGCATTTTACACTCACTTTGCACTGCTGCAAAGCAGTTTTTGTGAAGGGTGCAGAGGGCTGTATTTACTGTTCAGATAATAAGCAGGTCATGATCAAGAAGGTGACAGACACCTTGCTAAAGGATGTTTGTGCTTGGGGAACAAAAAGCTCTGTGCTGAAATTCAAACATGCTTGAAAGATGCTGGCATGCTAAAATTTAAGCCTGCCACCCAGAGCAACGGGCTGCTGGAGTGGGCAGGGTGAAGGTGAAAATCAGAACAAAGTTCACTTTTCTGTAGCTGTTTCATATAAAATGGCCACAATGCTCCACAGGCAATTTCATTCTCTATGTACATTCATAGAAAATGACAATGGTTACATTATTATACCAACACAACAGCAGCGGTGGGGTGTACAAAGGCCAAATTGCAGGGAGAATGGCTAACCATGCAAGGGTGAGGGCTCAGAAAGCAAAAGTGGACTACTTTTACTAGACAGCACACCAGAAGAGATGGGCCTTGAAAAAGATCTGTTAAATGCAAGGCTACTTCAGATGATGAAAACAAGAGACAAAGATGTAAGAAAGACTGGAGAGAAAGGGAAGAGTTCTAGAGAAGTAAAGCATAGGGCAGGGGTAGGCAACCTATGGCACGTGTGCTGAAGGCAGCACGCGAGCTGATTTTCAGTGGCACTCACACTGCCTGAGTCCTGGCCACCAGTCCGGGGGGGCTCTGCATTTTAATTTAAATGAAGCTTCTTAAACATTTTGAAAACCTTATTTACTTTACATACAATAGTTTAGTTATATATTACAGACTTTAGAAAGAGACCTTCTAAAAACGTTAAAATGTATTACCGGCATGTGAAACCTTAAATTAGAGTGAATAAAATGAAGACTCGGCACACCACTTCTGAAAGGTTGCCGACCCCTGGTATAAGGGTTAGGGTACAGAAAAGGAAAGGAGATCAATGAGACTGAATGATCTCCTTAGCCAATATTGTATTTTTAGAAAAGCTTGCTCTCCCTCCCCCGCTCCCTTATGCCAACTATAAAGCCAACTACCAGTTTGCTTGGCACTCACACCAAGCTTGCAGTAAACTATACATCACCTTTGTATGCAGAATTTTTTAGAAGCAATGCCAGATATAAATATTGGCCTTCAAGAAATAATTGGAACATTTGATACATATGTCCTTGAGTAGATAAAATCCAAGAAGTACTTGGTGCAGAGGTTAGAAACAACTGGAATATATATTCTGTGTACTTTGAAAAAGCAAACATGAAAGCTAGATAAGGGAGAGGATGAAAGTTTTGTGCTAATGCGGTAGAATTTAGGAACTTTCCATCTGCCATAGATAAGTCAAGTATAGAAGGGCAAGACTGAGATCATACTTCAAAAACAGAAGATGAGCAGCAAACCTGTTCCCCAGATTGGTATGTATCTCTGTGCCTATCTATCTATACTTAATAAACACTGGTTGAGCAATCATCTAAAATCAGACCCTGCTCCCCTCTCAAGTCAATAGGAGTTTTGCTATGGATTTCTATGGGATCAACAAACAGCTTCTGAAACAGATGAGAAGCTAATGACCATTTCGGAGGATATGGTTGAAGCATTATTTTCAGGAATGGGTGGAGATGAGAGTCATCCTCTTTTGGACAAATTGAAGTTTGGAAAATTAGAGCCATAATGGGAGGCAATTACATTAGTCAAGATTAGAGGAGATAAAGATTTGTGGCTGAGCTAGTGTCTACGTGTGCTATGTTTCTTAGAGGACAATCTGCATTTTTACAGGTGTGCAGCAGGAGAGCCTTCAGGGTCAAGCCCACCATATTGGTTCATGACAGTATTGAGGACTGAATCAACGGAGAAGATGAGCAAAGGATTCAAAAACTAAGGAACAAAAAAGCGAAAGGTACTTCAGTATTACTTCTCTGGGTTAACTAGAAAATTGAGTTATGCCTGCTTCTGAAAGCCAAGGGTAGAAAACACATGGATTTAGTTCTTGAAGATGATTGCAGCAAGAGATCTGAAATTAAATCAGGAAATTTGTTTCTGGGGAAAGGAATTGAGTTACTGGAAAAAAAGCAGGATAGCGAGATTAAAATAAAGGATATCGGACTGGGTGGCCTTTCCTTAGGGCTGGGCTAGGAGCTGTTCTGGCATTTTGAAGGTTCTTCTGATAGAAACTTCTAAGAATCAACCATTGGAGAATGATGTGATAGTCATTAATGCTAGGGAAAACAAAACAGAATACAGGAAAGTAACTGGGGTGCAGTGAAACAGCACATTTAAACAGTTTAAGTTATGAAACAGCCACAGAACCTAATAGCTTATCACTTGGCTAGGAGTAGCCAGGGCCGGTGCTACCATTTAGGCAAACTAGGTGGTTTCCTAGGGTGCCAAGATTTAGGGTGCCAAAAAGCAGTGCCCCCCCAAAATTTTTAAAGCCCTTTCAGCAGCCGCTGCGCTGGGAGGGAGAGGGAATCTGAGCCACTGCTGGCAGCTGAGGTTCCCCTGGGTCAGCGCGCCGCTGGCAGCCCAGGGGTTCCACCGCGCAGTCACTGCTTCGCTTCTCCCGCCTCCTAGGTTTGCGGCGCCAATCAGCTGTTTGCCTAGGGCATGAAACTTCCTTGCACCGGCCCTGGGAGTAGTGGCACAGCACATACCATGCTAGCACTCCTCCATGCCTTTCATTTGCTCCCTGGACCAATTAGAAGTCCAGTACTAATCTTTAGAGACTTAATAGTGTAACCGTGCTATCATAGAAACCCTGGAGTCCAAAGCATTGACTAGCAACACGACTGAGGCAAGAAGTTATTGTTCTTTGCCCACTGTCATCTTATGTAAATAAAGTAGTCTTAACCTACCTTGCAGGTGCTGCTGTTTCCCTTATGGATACTATGCTTAGCTACTGTAATTTTCTGCCTAATTTCCATCTCATTTTTACTGTTGCTTTTCTTACTTCTAAATTTTGTAATCTTTGAAGACAAAAATTGAAGGTGAGTGAAATGCTATGTCTCCTTGGTGGTAGTCACATTACTATTTGGTATGGGGCTGCAATCCTGATGTCCTCTCTCACATAAAGATTGAAGATCTCCAAAGATCTCAATTTTTTCTTCCTTGGACTTAAAATTCCACAAGTCTTTCCTAATCAAATGACTGGATCATGACTTTGATCAGAGTTATCTTTTGGAGATTTCTTGGCCTAGTTTCTTCTGAAAGGCTTTCCCAGACTCAGATTAGTCTAACCAAAGATTGGTGCTGGCCAGCCACAAAAAACCTTCCCTCCCCCCAGCATGGTTCCTATGAAACTCTGCGAATATACTCCATTTTACTTCTACTGATGCATCAAAGACACTCCTTGTAAAAGCATAGCCTGAGATTCTAGGCCAGTCAGAAGGTTGGGAGCTCTGTTGTAGCCTAGAGTCTAAACGCCCAAGGCACTTGAGGACTTTGTGAACCTGTATTAGGACTGGATACTATGGGTACCAAGTCCCAGCAATCTCTGGTGCCTTTCCCGCCAACACCCACAAAAACTTAATTTAGGATGAAAAAGCCTTTGGTGATTGCAATCCACGAATATAAATGAATGATACTCATCCATTCTTAACACTTCCAATTATGACTACTTAAAGTCACTGACTGCAGAGATGTTTCATTTACTGGAGTACTGAACAAAGACTTATTTGCTACCATAACAAGGGCATGTGAACAGCAGGCCAGGAATGAAAAGAGAAAAAGCAGAGACATTGGTACTTCTGTATTGGGCCTAGCCCTGGGCAGGTGCCTCCCTCACCCTTGTACTTCTAGCCTAATTGATTAGCAGTCTAGTCCTTGCCCCATCTCAAGAAAAAAAGGACTTCACTGGACAATAGAGCACCCCCTCTGCTAAACACTGTCTCTCCTGGACTTGGAGGAGTTCTGCAGGGAACACTGACGTGGGAGTAGCAGCAAAAGGAACTCTTGGCTAGCTGGGTGGGGGCTTATCTTCCCCAGTTTATAGTCTTTCCCATCAGGTGGTGCTGGGGAAAGCACATCCAGGTTGGGAGTCCTTTACAGGAATGTCTGTCCTGCTGGTTCCCCTCCCTTCTGAGATGCAGAGGCTGAAAGAGTCTGATGCTTCCAGATCTCTCTTGTGCCTTTATGGCATACTGAAAGGTTAGAGGCGCTGAGCCAGTGACAATCACAGTAGATGTCTTGATATCAGCCCAGTGGGCTTGTAATCACCCTCTTGTTGTGGGATGTGTGAAGTGCAGTGGTACTCCCATCTCCTCTGTGCACCATGTATTTAGAGTCAAGTGCTCAAGACCCTTCAAGCACTGGGTCCTCTGGACTGTAATAGTTGGTTGAGTACACATTCTATCCACTGGCTTCAAACACTAGACTCCTCTCAGAACCCTTGGACACCCTGTGTCTGTGTCCAGTCTCAATCAGCCTCCCCGCCTGCCAGGTCACCTTCCCCCTCCTGATTATCTTCCTCTATTCAGGAGACAGAAGAGCAGCCCCCCCTCTCTGCTGCTTCATCTCATGCTAAACCTGCTGAGCGTATTATTTCACAGAAGCCCAAAGTCTGACATCAGCCCAGCAAGCTGAAGTTGCTGAGCCAGTGTCAGGTTACAGAGGCCTGTGCCTTGACATCAGGCCAACAAGTCAGCAATGCTGAGGTGGCTATGTCACAGCAGCCTGGCCCTATACACCAGGCAGAAAAGCTGCAGGTACATACCTGTGCTTTGGTATCAGCTCAAAGAAGAAGTGCTGAGCTAAGAACTTGACATTAGTCAAGCAAGGTGAAGGCATGTAGCCAGTTAAGGCACAGATGTTTGAAGTAAGAGTAGATAGCAAGCCAGTGACTTCAGAGAGGCCTTTGACTGGACATCAGCTCAGCAATCTAGAGTTACTGAACAGGTATTAAAGAACAGGGAGGGAGCGCTCCCTCCTCTAAGGAGGAGTGAAATAAGGAGGAGCCCAGTCACTAGGACCAGCATTTCTGCTTCCACTTTACAGTAATGCTGCCTTGATATATCATGAAGCCATTGGGAACCTTTCCAGTGATGCTGCCTCAGGGCACATGGGCTGCTGTGTTCTCTAGTCCCTCCCCCCACAACCCACACACCCCCCTTCCTTGCCACACAGCCCTGGTCACAGCCTTCCACCTTCACCCCAAAGCTGAAAAACCAACAGGGACAGGCCCTGAAAAGGATATTCCTGATTTTGAGGGCACACATTCCCTTCCATTAGAGTGACAGGGCTGGTACAGAGGGGTGGACTAGAAATAAGAAGTTGGACAAAGACATGAAGGATAAATAAAATGAATTTGCAACAAGAAATTCCTGCCTTGGTATTTGAAAAATGTTTTCATGGATTGCACTTTAAGTACATAGAGAGCATGTGCCTGCACAAGCAGCACTTAACAGTCTGGTCTGGACATGATTTTTACTGGATAACTTGAATTCTTGCTAGACTGTCTGGGATAGGGATTTCAGAAAGTTTTCCTGGCTCTCAAGAACGCACAGTAAACTACTTTAACAGGAAAGTTTGTACAGGGCATTCTAAAATCAGATGTTACTGCTAAAATGAAGCCTCATTAACGACACCTAGTGTTTCACCAAATTTCAATAAGGTTTTATAATGTAATGTTTAATTTTCACAGTAGTCACATGGGGTTAGAGCTGTACCCAGTGCATCTGAAGGATTATTTCTTTTGTGGTTCCCCCCCACCCCACCCTTCCCCATTCCTGGACAGGGCAAGTTTGAGCAGCCTTAGAACTTCTTTAACTTTTACCAAAGGAATGGTTCCCAAGAGGCTATTTCTGATTAGGGTGACCAGATATCCCGATTTTATAGGGACAATCCTGATTTTGGGTCCATCTCTTATATAGGCTCCTATTACCCCCCCACCCCCATCCCAATTTTTCACATTTGTTGTATGGTCACCCTATTTCTGATGGCCCCGGACTGTTGAAATGCAATAAGCTTTGGCCATTCACCCTCCTGCCTCAAAACACCCCTTATACAAGGAGTGATCCAGAGCAAGTGCCATAGATGCACTACAGAAGGATTCCCTACATAGAAAAGGGCCCTAACTGGCTGTTTAAGTGAACTTCCACAATGGCACAGAGAATTTGGAGCAGAGTCTGAGGACCTGGTCCATGGTTTCCAGTACCAAAGCCTGCAAATTTTCATGGCAAGTTAGGTCTCCTTGGAGCAACAAGAAGCTGCTTGTTGAAAAATCTCACTGGCTCTGTCAGGAGGTCTTTTTAATCTTTCAACTGTACAGCACATGTCAAATGTGGGGCACTATTGAAACATAAGAAATAGCCTCCCTAAACATTAAAGAACAGGAAAGAAAACTGAAAGGAATTGGAGTAGAACAGAGATATCAGTAAAAGTGGAACTAAAGGCCAATGTTCCCTTCTATAGTTCCCCAGCACAGTCCCTCTGTACCACCAATGCAGGGCTGTGTCTGTAAAGCACAATCTGTCCCTAAGCCTCCAGGAGATAAGTATTATCTCTGTTTTACAGCTGAGGAAATTGATTCAGAGAAGTGCACTGACCTGCCCACAATCACTCTGAGTCATTAGTAGACATGGGACCGGCCCTAACTTACAGCTCCCTACTCTGGACATGACAGCATGCTTCCTCTCAGATTTTTTTGGGGCATCACAGATCTTCCAAGCTCTGTCTGAAAGCTGGTGGGCTTTATAATCACTCTGCATTCTTAATTTCAGGGTTTAAGTGTATGTGCTCTAAAGGGAAGCCAACAGAGATAACAGCTCAGATGAGTAAGGCATGAAGACTCTTCACTCTTACCATTGTGAAACTCAGGAATAACTATTGAAATCAATGGACATACACAGTAGAACCAGTAGGAAAGGAAAACAAGGGTCAGAGTTAAGAACCACTGGCACCACAAACAAAATGAGCACATTATATGCTTTGCCAGTTTCCCCAGCAGACATCTGGTCAAATGTATGAACCCTGAAAGATTATGAATCATGTACATTTTAAGTCTCATGGGATTTATGAGTGATACATATTTTCATGTCATCTCCACCAGCACATTCTGTAACTTGTTTCAACACTGATTCATACATGACAGGGCAGCCCCATCCCAAGACCAAAAGTTTGCCCAAAATATTCCCTTCAGACTCTTAACTAAAGGTTATCATGGTAGTTACCAACAGCTCAGGCCAGCTAGCATGGCTGCTGAATATTGTGATAGAGTAACTACTTTTCCTCCATAGAGCTACATTGCAATTGAGGGGTGTGACTGCAGTACATGCAGGCATACCTAAACTAGCTTTAATCTAGTTGTTTTGGTTACCAAGAGCACTAGAACTGCACAAGCCCTCCTGGGACTCTGGCGGTATGTACTCAAGTGGCTAGCCTGTCCTGAAGTCCTTCACTGCCATTGGTACTCATGATGTCTAGATCAAGCTAGCTCAGATATATGATCGGGGGCTGGGGCACATGACTTAAAGAGAGGCTGAGGGAACTGGGCTTGTTTAGTCTGCAGAAGAGAAGAGTGAGTGGGGATTTGATAGCAGCCTTCAACTACCTGAAGGAGGATTCCAAAGAAGATGGAACTCGGCTGTTCAGTGGTGGCTGATGACAGAACAAAGACTAATGGTCTCAAGTTGCAGTGGGGGAGGTCTAGGTTGGATATTAGAAAAACAATTTCACTAGGAGGGTGGTGAAGCACTGGAATGCGTTACCTAGGGAGGTGGTGGAATCTCCTTCCTTAGGAGTTTTTAAGGACCGGCTTGACAAAGCCTTGGCTGGGATGATTTAGTTGGTGTTGGCCCTGCTTTGAGCAGGAGGTTGGACTAGATGACCTCCTGAGGTCTCTTCCAACCCTGATATTCTATGATCTAGATGTGCTCCAATCACACCATCAGCAGCATAGACATACCCTAAGCGTACAAGAGTTTCCCTGTGTAGGGAGCAAATGATGTAGCACAAAATATAACATTTCACAGAAATTACAAGCCAATTACTTCATAATAAAGTTTTTATGTAGAGTATGTATGGAAGAGGAGCATGTAAAAATAGGCAAAAAAGTTTACTATTCGTCACAGCACTAATGTGACAACACTGATAGAACAGTCTGGGAATCAAGACACCTGGTTTGTATTCCCAGGTCAGTCACTGAATCACTGTTTGATCACAGGCAAATCATGCTCAGATCAAAATTTTCAGCGTTGGCCTCTTAAATCCACTTTTAGACACTTCTTAAAGTGGGGCTGCACTTGAAGTGCTGAACACTCAAGTCCCTCTGTGGCAGGCAGGTATTCAATCTTCAGGCACCCAGCTTTGAAAATGTTGGCCCTTGTGCCTCAGTTTCTTCATCTGTGAAATGGTGATGAAACAGCACTGTTGTACTGGAAGTGCTGAGATTACATTAATTAATGCTAGTAAATGCACTGTGATGCAAAGCACTACAGAAGTGCAGAGACCACCACCACTAAAGATCAGAAAGGAAACAGGCTGTGATTGTGGCTACATGAGCATAATATAACTCTTCCCTGTTTGCTATTTTGAAAAATCAGCTAAAATTAATGTACATTGAAAGTCTCTAGCAACAGGCATAAAGCAGCATCCTTTAGCAGAAGCTGACTAGTGGCAAGAAAATAATGTGGCCAGACTTCGTGCAGAAATAAAGAGCCATGAACTATTTGTAAGAGCCTCTATTATGAGAGATAGAGGAACTAGAAAATCAATGCACAACCCAGAGCATTAGAATCCCAGTGATTCCTGCCGGGAGTTACAGAGCAGAGTCTATTGATTCTCTGATAAAGAGGATTGGAAAAAACAAAAAAAAACATTAATGTGCTTCCACCACTGTTTATGCTTTCAGATGTTTGGATCAAGTCAGACCATGGGGCGAAGCAGGAAGACAGTGAAATAATGTACAAAGCCTCTAACTTTCTCCCCAGACACTGGGCCTCTCACACAGGTAAAAAGAGAATAGGAGTGGAATATGTATTTGAAGTGCAAAGTATCCAGGCCAAACAGGATAACCTACAAAGTTACAAGTATCAAGTGAGGTCCACAAAATTCGTTTTACCACAAAGTCAGCTGAGAACACTAGTAAAAGTGCAGTAGAACATAAAACTAACCCAAGAGGAGGAAGAGTAGGCAAGTGAGGGTGTGCCTACATTACAAATGCTTTGCTGACATACCTATACCTGTACTGCTATGGCACCTGATTGGCATAGCTGGGATGTGGTGTAAGCTGACAGGAGTTCAGCTGGCATATCTAAACCATCTCCCCAAACATTAGCTCTGCTGACAAAAGCACTCTTGTGGGTGTAGTTCCATTAACACCAGAGGTTGATGGGATAGTTATGTCAGCAATTGGTGTGTGAATTTTCACTCTCCTGCCAGACGTAACTACGCCAGCAAAACTATTGCTTAGACTAAGCCTTGGGACTCAGTCCTCTTCTGAATACCTACTGAAAGTTTGTCTTCTGGCCCTATTTAGCATTTCCTATTAAGCCTATGGGGTTGTCAGAGGCACGCAGACTAAGGCCCTTGTCATAAATAGTTAAGGGTTAAGTTTCCACCTGTAAAGGGTTGACACATAGTACCTGGTGAACACCTGACCTGAGGACCAATCAGGGAAGAGAATTTAAAATTCCTAGGAGGGAACTTTTTCTCTCTGGTCATGTGTGTGCTGTTCTTAGCTGTTTGGAGTTACAAGGGTCTAGATGTTTAATCAAGTCTTCTACAAGTTTCCATCTTCCTGAACTAATTTCTTTTAGTCAAGATAGTGAGTATTAGAAAGGTACTTTGTGTCCTCATCTAATAATCCTGTGTTTGCAATTCTGTGTGTTTGTTATTGATTATTCTTAATTCTGCCTGTATTGTTTGTACTGAGAAGGAGAGAAGATTCTCTCCAGAAATTAGTAAGGTTATACCCTATGAATGTCCAGCTTGGATTCATAGAGATTGTGTATTTTCTTGTTTTCCTTTTAATAAATTCTTTCTATAAAGATTTGATTAAATCCCTCCTACTGTGGATACAGGGGGAGGGAGCTAAGAAACTCTCTCTCGGTGGTGAGACAAGCTTATCTCCGGGCAGAGAGGGGAGGGGGGAGGTTTCTCTCTCTGTGAGTTGATCTGTGTTTCCCCAGGGAACGTCTTTGGAAAGAGGAGGGGGGGAAACAGGGGTGTCCCGGCCCACGTATTCAACTGGGTGGTGGCAGCAAAAAGGGGACCTACCCTAGGATTTTAGGGTGGGGGGATACATGCGGGTCCCCACATTGGAACCCAACAGCTCCAAGTGGGGGTGAGACCTATGACAGCCTTATTTTCGGTTCATGTCAGATTCCTTCAGCTTCCCATGGTGCAGCTACATGGCTGCCCCCTCTAGCTTGACTTAAGGCCATGTCTAAACATACCAGGGGAATATTTAAAGACAATGCATATGCAGGCAGTCACATGGCCTATGGAGACATTTCAATAAAAGCACAAGACTGGCCCAGCAACATACTGGCCCAGCCTATGCCTGATGGATGAATCCTTCTGGCAGCATCTCTCTCACCAGCACTCCATACCCGTAAGTGAAGAGAGGACTGAGTATTTACAGCCTAGCCCTCACATTGGGTTGACAATTGAGCAGATTTAAAATGCAGTTCTCTTAGCAAAAGACTATAAAAATGATACTGTAAGATTTGACTTCCACATCAAGTGTGCAACATGAACAGAGGCCTGGTCTAGACTACAAAGTTTTGCCAGTATAGCGTCATCTGGCAGGAATGTGTGTGGGATATTTAACACCCCCCCCACCACCTCTTAGCCAACACAACTATGCCAGAAACCACCACCAACCACCCAATTTAGATGCCACTATGCCAACAGAAGAGTGTAATGCTGACACAACTAACATTGTTCCAGGAAGTGGTGCAGCTATGAGTCCTTTTATCAAACTCCTTGACAAAAAAAGGAAACTGGGAAAAACAAGAGATTTCCAACTTGTCTGCTTTGCCTGCTACAATTTCAATTTTTTTGAAAATTTTGATGTTTTCCTCCCTCTCCAGCTCTACATAGAGACACTGAATTTAAACACTGAGCTCTAGGTCTCCATCTCTCACCCCTGGGTCACACTGGCTGTTCAGATGCTCTTAGGGCAATGGTTTCCTTCTTCACATATCATGTAGCTAAATAAGAGGCTTAGTGACTATGGCAGGAGCTGCTGGTTCTTTTCTGAACCAGCGAATGTGAAACACTGAAATACCCCCTCCCCCCAATTTCTCTTCTGCTCACACATTACGTTTAACGTTCTGGTCCAGCTCTTTTAGCCAGATGGATGAATTACAGTCTGTACCAGACAAAAGAGGAGCTAAAAAAAGATTAACTGAAACATGTACGACTATTATTAATAGTCATGTTTCACACCTCCTGTTCCAAAAGCCATTCCTTGTTACTTTTGTCCACTATCATCTGGTTAGACCTCGCTGTCCTTGAGCCCTAAGGAGACTAGAAGAGTGTTCTGTCACTATGCTAAAGAAACAGGTCTGGTAATGAAAATTCAATGGCCATTTAAAAACAACCCCCCCGCCCCCCCCCCACAACTGCCCACCCTGCCCAAGCATATCCACTTTCCTTCCCCTCCCCACCCCTCAGTCTCCTTCACCACTCTGCCCCCGCCGCCTTCACTGACTCTTGGAATCCCTTCCACCTCAGACCTGTATAAGGCTACGACCAGAAATCAGCAGCAAGATGGTGGTGATAGTGGTGCAGCGAGGTGGCAATGCATCAGATTACCTTGGTGGGTGTCAGGCAGAGTATGACAGCAAGGTGGAAGTTAACACATCCTTGCCCCTGCTGTACACCTGTAACAGGTAGCCTTTTGTTGGGTGGGATCACATGCTCAAATATATGCTCCCCAAGTGACCTTTGAAGCCACCACAGGAAATGCAGCAGTTTATTTTCCTCCTTTAAATTACAGGATTTTAACTATGATTGTCTCCTGACTCATCTACAGCAACTGTTTGCTAGAACAGTCAAGCCATGTCCATCCTCCTTGTCACTTCCTTCAGCTCAAGAGTGCCATCATAGGCCAAGGCCCTACTTGCAGACCCTCATCTCAGCCTCTGATATGGAGGCCAATAATTATTCCAAGTGAAGTGCACCACCCCTTCTCCAAGGCCTCAATCCATTTCCTGCAGGCCCCCTCCCCTCAGTCACTCACACACTCATTTTCACTGGGCTGGCTCAGGAGGTGGGGTGTGGGATGGGGGCTCCAGCTGGGGGTGCAGGCTCTGGGGTGGAGCCAGAGATAAGAGGTTTGGGATGCAAGAAGGGGCTCTGAGCTAGGGAGTGGAGCTGAGGGGTTTGGAGTATGGGAGGGGGCTCCAGGCTGAGACAGGGAGTTGGTGTAGGAGGACGTATGGGCTCTGGGCTGGGGGTGTGGGTTCTGGGGTGGGGCTGAGGAGTGTGGGATGCAGGAGGGTGAGGCAGGGCTGAGGAGTCTGGAGGGTGGGATAAGGACTGGGGCAGGGGACTGCGGGAAGGGGTTGGGGTGCAGGCTTTGGGCAGCGCTTACGGTGAGCATCTCCCAGAAGCAGCAGCAGCATGTCCCGGGCTCCTACATGGAGGCACTGCCCTATCTACAGGCGCCGGTCCTGCAGCTCCCATTGGCCATGATTCCTGGCCAATGGGAGCTGCAAGGGCAGCCCTTGGTGGGGGCAGTGCAGAGAGCCCCCAGCTGCCCCTATATGTAGGAGCCAGAGTGGGGACATGCTGGCTGCTTCCTGGAAGCTGCCTGGCATGGCGGCTAGCAAGGAGTCTGCCAGCCCTGCTGTGCAGTGCCGCCAACCGGCCAGACAATGGCTCGGTCCATGGTATTGACCCGAGCTGCCAGGATCCCTTTTCAACCAGGTGTTGCACTGAAAACCAGACACCTGGTCATCCTAGGCAGAGCCCAGGACAAGCCACCCGCTGCATAATCATGTCTTGCTCACCCCAGAGACTCCCATGAAGCATTAACTCCCTCCAGGTCCTGTTCATTACTGCTAGTGGGCAGCAGCAAGAGGAGTCAGCCAATAGCAGGGGCAAGTGGATCCAGCAGAGCAGTGTGGAGAAACCAGCCCTCCAGATGGATACTCATGATTTCATGGGTCTAGATTGTCTCTGCTCCAAGGTTCCCCAGAATACACAGGGCTAGGAGCCCCCTCCCCCATGCACTCTCCAAAACTGCTCCCATCTAACGGGGCAGCTGGGAATAAGCTCAGCATCGTCTGCCTTGCTAAGTTTCCTGGCCCTTCTATTCTCTCCTGTGGGTTTCTCTGTAGGAGGAGAATCTCGCTGTACTGCCATGGAGTTCTTACTCTTCCTCCAAGAGGAAGAGTCACTCAAAACTTATCGCCTTCTAGGGGTGTAGTCATTTGGTAACTCAAATATATAACCTCTGCCTAAGGCTCTCTCCCCAAGCATGGCTATTTGTAGGGTTCATGCCGGACCTTCCTTGCCCCAGCCTCAGCAACCCATCCTGTTTACTAACTGGTGTTTAGAACTCAGATCAATAGCAGATAATTTCTATTACATTGCACCTGTAAGAAGAGTTCAAACATTTGAAATGAGGATGATTTCACCCAGGGAACCTGCATTTCTATCAACAGCTTTGGGGTACGTCTACACTGCAATTGAACACCCATTGCTGGCCTGTATCACTGGCTCAGGCTACAAGACTGTAAAATTGTGATGTAGACATTTGGGCTGGAGCCAGAGCCCAGGCTGGGAGGGGAGGAGGGAAGAAGAGGTGAGAGCCTATGCTCCAGCCCAAGCTCCATGAGCCTGAGCCTACTGACCCAAATCAGCTGCAGGTGTTTTATTGCAGTATAGACAAACCCTTGCTATCTGGACCCTTGTTTTCTAGCTCTGGGTACCATGAAGGAGAAGCACTTCAATTCTTCTGCACTTAATGCTCTCCCATGTGTTCTGGTTGACTGATCACATATTGCTTTTTGAATGGTCAGCTCATGCTGTTGAAGCTCTCTGCCTTCTTGGTGCCTCAACTTCACATTTTAGACTTTAAAGTTGCAAATGGCACAAACAAACCTCTAAATTCAAAGCCATTATCGTCCCTTATTTGTATATAGGATCTTGTGTAAAAAAAGTTGCTGCAAACCTTGTTGGAATGCACTATGCCTCAGACACTCATATCAGCCTGATTCGAGTTTCACCTTCCTTCAAACTGAAAATTGTTGCAGATATCTAACACTTTCCCTGTTAGATGTAAAAATAGAGAGACCTTTGCCTCATCTGTTTTTTCCACTACTGCAATTGATATGTGGTCTAGCTGAAACCTTTACTGAAAGTGTTTCTAGTTTTCGATCAGACTACCTGCCAATTGCCTGCAACTGGAATGCTGGTGAATTCATCCATTAATGTTGCCATTAGAGACTAGAAGCTCATGCACTCATTCCCTTCAGTACTGAGGCATTACATATAGGCCATGTGTCATCTGACATGACAGAGCTTCTGTTGCATGTGGTGCAGTGTACCAGCATCATGCTCATTATTAACATGCT
Organism: Mauremys reevesii; assembly: GCF_016161935.1. Taxonomy (NCBI): domain Eukaryota; kingdom Metazoa; phylum Chordata; order Testudines; family Geoemydidae; genus Mauremys; species Mauremys reevesii. Next base: position 25,337,623 of record NC_052627.1, on the reverse strand, counting down.
TTTCTCCTTTGAGTGCTTCAGAACAGCGCTCCCCTCCACCCCCAGTCACCACTTCAGAATACATGAACATATATTGCCTTCCAACTCCCACAAGCCTGCATTTTAGTCTATAAAACAGGTAGTTACCTTGCACTACTCATCTCCTGTTGTTCCAACAACAGGACAGCAAGTATTTAGAAGAATTCTCACCAGGTCCTGCTACAGATGATCAACAAGGTGGTTGTGACTAGGTTTGTGTTTTTATTTTTAATTTACACACAGAAAGAAATTATGAAAAATGCGGTGGGCACAAGAGAGAATCAGTGGGTCAGAGTCTCAAGCACGCTAAGGATGTTGAGCCAGTCATAAAGGCTATTAAAAATGTAGCTACATCAAGAGATTCCCCACAGAAAAAGAATTAAGCAGAATCCTGCTCTCACTCCTCAAGTTACATTTTGACTTTGCAGCTGCAAAGATCAATAAATCAGGAGACCTGCACAGGTGCAAAACTAATCACCACCTCAGTCACTTCTCTTCCCCCTTAGCATCCCTGCTGTCATCTGGAGGAAGACTCCCTAATTGTAGATTAAACACACCCAAGAAAGGACAGCCAATCCTCAACCTGTGGCATAAAACATTTAATCAGAAACCAGAACACAGACATAGTCCTAAGAGACACTGCCTGGTTTTCTCAGTTCACCAGCCTTATAAGCTGGCAAAAAAGTTTTCTTGTTGTCAGTAGCTTATGATTAAGGCAAACCACCTATTAGCAAAACAATGGAGATGCCTTTAAGGACAAGAAAAGCATGGGTTGTCAGCTTTAAGTGCGGCATATGATGTTGTGGGGCATTATCAGCTCATTTGCAAGCCAAATTGTTCAGAATACTATTCTGCTATGGAGAAGTTAACGAGGATCATGGGTGTGCATTCTGAAGAAATCAAACATCACCTGCATTTGATGACTGATTTCTCTCTGCCCATAGTCATTGTGTCTGTCAGGTTTCACATAAACTAACAACCTACATGCAGAACAGCAGTACCCTACAGCAAAGGTTCTATGAGAGAGGACAACATATGGATGAGACATTACATAGATTAATATTACATGTAATCAATTCCAGGAAAATATGCCTGTTTTTATAGCTGCTATTCACACTGGGAACTGTTACTATAACCCTTGAGATAAGAGACAGACCAGATGTACTTAATATGTAATTTTCTATATCTAGGTATTTGTCTGGTCTCCATCACTATGGCATCTGAGTGTCTCTAAAGTATTTAAAAATAGAACCCCCCCCCCTCCATTTCTTCACTTCCAGCCTGAAGAAATGGCTTGATTCATTTGCTTATGTTTATGAGAGTGTGAAGTAGTTATTATTGAAAGAAAAGAAGGATTACTGATGTAAAAAGGAATACTATAGCCTCTGGGCTAATCTACATGGTGCTGTAGTCTGCACTAGTGCCATTTCAAGCACTGCCACGTTAATACACACTAGGGAACCTTTAGTGCAGGCCAGCAGGGTAATTCAAAGGTCAGTTACAGCATGACACACTAATGTGCCTGAGAATTTATATCCTTTAGGGTAGACTAATGCACTATGTAAACAAGCCCTTATGCTGCAAGGGTAGTTATCCAACTTAATTTTTGACTATTATTGCAGAAGGTGCCAGGGGAACTTAAATGACCACAAGAGATCAGGCCCCAAATCTCATCAGACAAACAGCATCTAAAACAGTACAGTTCCCTCTGTCACAGTGCTCGGGTACTGGTCTTAATGGTGGGTCAGAAGAGGAGTGCCACCTACTGAATCACCCACATCTTTCTGCAGGCCCAAGGTGTTATACAGGACACACCAATCTTGCCTTCTTGCGAGACCCACCCACTGGAATTGTGACCCAGCTTGCCTAGATGGAAGAAAAATCTTTTTAAACCAAGGAGACACATTGCAATACTTTTGTGACTTGTCTATTTGCTTGTGACAGAAAGGGGAGAGGATGCCTCTACTCACCAAAAGTGGGGAGGTTGTCTGGTCTTGCTGGGGAGTAGGTCTGCCTGATCAGTGCCACTTCCTGTAGTTGTGCTCCATCACTCTCTCCATCTTTGCCTGCAATCCCCCTCTTACTCCAGGAACTGCTGCATACTCTTCATGCCTTAGCCTTCTGCCCAACTCACTAAGTGAGTTCCCCTGCGCAGAGAGTTTTTCAGCATTTCTCCAGATAGTGTTCCTGTCCACTACCCCCAGACAGTCCCACTCTGCAGCAATCATTAAGAGAATCTTCTACTCTGGGTTCCAGTTCAGGGCCTTATAGCCAACAATTAAGATCTACATCAGCAGCACCTTACTGCTTCTGCCCCTGGATGCCTTCTTACTATGCTTCTTCTCCCTTACCTCAGAAAGAAGAACTGGAGGCTTCTTCTCTGTGGCCTGCCTCCTTGCTTTATAGAAACCCCACCTGTTCCCTCACAGGTAAGCCTGCTTCTAATTAGCTTCCTGCAGCTTAATTCTCTCCCATTTGCAGCCTAATTGGCTGATTGGCCCAATTACCCACTTGGCCTAATTCAGCCCTCTTGGAGCTAGTGTGTGGGGTACAGCCCATCACTTTGTAATTCAAAAAGTGTTAGACTCTGGATAGAACAGGACTTTTCTTAGGTAACTGAAACTGGATGTAATACCAAATGGAGGAGGTTCCTTTCCTAGTCTGATTACATTTTAGCACTTTTTATCCTACACCTGTTCTTAGAGTGTCAGGGTCAGCTAGTATTGCTCTGTTTGACATAAAATTAAAGGCTACTAAGCAGCCTCTGATCATTCTTATGCTTTCCCCAGGTCAGTCAGAGGCACAGTAATCATCATCATTATCCTGATGCCATGGTTGGTGGTGGAAACATTGTTATACTGGTATTTATTGATAACCAGTGAATTCCAGGCATGTGAACAACAGATCGCGTGGTGTTGAATACTTTGCTCTCTAGGTACAAGTACAAGCCAACTCTGTAAGAGCAGGGACAGAAAGTTTTGAAGATATTCCAAGCACCACGTACAGCAAATGTGCAGCAGGAAAGTCAAAATGTCAGCATGAAGCACTGAACTAGTTTTAACTGTGTGGTGACTTTCAAAATTGCCAACATAGTCTGGTGGAGGGTGCAAGATATGCCTACTGGAGGATCAGGAATTTTTGATGTACTCTTATGGACTCAGCCACCTTATCGAGAGGGCAGATTTCCCTAGGTTTAGTACGGCACTGTTTATGATTTCCAAAAATGACCGCTTACATTTGCTTACACTTGCTGCTAAGGGGCGTGGGACTAGTTCTGTACAATACTGTCATTTTAAAACAGGGGCTGCAGAACACTTATTCAAATGTGGCTATTAACAAACACAAAGAAAGTGGGACAAAATCAGGGAAAGTTTAAAAATGTACATTAACTAGATCTGAACATAAGTATGAACAATTCCCCCCCTTTAAAATGAATTATAAAAAGTGTCAGTAGTTTTATGGCAGACAGCCCTGATTTTAAAATACATTTTTTTTATTACAACCCTTATAAACCACACAGGCTTAAAGGCGTGACGGTAAATAGTAATCCTGTGTTGGCTGCTCTGTACATATGGGTCACTGCTTCCCGGGGAACTCTCTTCTTAGTGTCTAAAAGGGACCCCAGCACAGATTTCAGTGCTAGCTGTGGGTATGTGCAGCTGGAGCTATGATTTAGGTTTAATGCTATGAAGATAAGGGTCAGCAGCAGAGTTCAGGTTCAAACTGAGATTCAAATGTCACCAACAATGTATGGGGTGTTTGAGTTCACGGCTTTGGTTTGAGCCTCCCGCTGGTTTTATTTGTTATGCTTATATTTAGAATCCAGGCACTTCAGCTGCTCCTGAAGGAATTCTGCACCAAAACATTAAAAACTTGGAGCCAACAAAAATAAAACTTCTGCACATATTTTAAAATTCTGCAAAATTCTGCATGTTTTATTTGTCAATAAATAAACTAGGAGGCTCCAGCATGGCAGTGGGGCGCATAGGTCACTGTCTGCACAGAGGTGGACTCAGCGGTGAGGTTGCACCCAACTCTGACACAGTGCAAGGGCCGGGCCTGCCTCAGAAACACCCTTTTGTGCCAGGTGCACCAAGATATCAAGCAAGTGGGACAGAGTCTTGCATGCACACCCAGCCCTGATCCAAATGTGAGGCAAGCAGGCTCAGTCCAGCAAGATCCAACTGTGGAGGGGCTTAGTGTGGGGGATCCAGGTGTGGGGTGAGAGAGTTCTGTGTGGGGCAATCTGGATGCAGGTGGCTTGGTGGAGGTCAGGATGTGCGGGGAATCTGAATGCACAGAAGCTCAGTGGGGGGCTCCAAGTACAGGGAAAATGGGACTCTGAAGGGAGATCCATGTAAAGGTGGTTGGGGCTCATTGGGGAGAGTGTGGGGCTCAATGGGAGGGTCTGGGCATCGGGAGCTCAGCAGGGTATCTGAGTGCTGGGGGAGTGGGGTGGGAGGTTCAAGTGCAGGAGGCTTAGAGGGGAATGGTCTTGGGGCATGCATGGGGGGATCCTGATGCAGGAGTAGGGGGTCCAGGTGCAGGAGGGTCAGGCTTAGCAGTGGGTTCTGGATACAGGGGGTGAGGCTTGATGTGGCAGGGGAAGCCTGGGTATGGGGGGGGGTCCCGACACGCAGGGTATGGGCCGACGGGGGAGCAACTTCCTGTACAGTTACCCCTTCCCTCATGGCGGAGGAGAAATGGGGGCGGGGAGAATTCTGGGGGTGGGTCTGACCCACCCCTGGGCCAACGCCCCTTGAAGAGGAAGAGGATCTGAGCCCGGCACAGGGTAAACGCCACCAGCTGGAGCACCCCAAGCCCAATGGTGATATACCTTTCAGCCAGCTGCTCCAGGTGCTCGAAATGAGTGCCCACCCTGCTGTGGAGGGGCTCCTTACAGATTCCCTTTGCTTCCCTGTCAGAAGTCATTTTTCTGTGGGGAAGCAAGGAAATCTGCGGAGGACATGATTTCTGTTTGGAGAATCAGCAACTTAGTGTGTACATTGTAGTTAGGGAGGAAGGATGAGCTTGTGACTAAGACATGGACAGACTCAGAAGAAGTGGATTCTGTCCCCATACAGCCACAGATTTCCTGCGTAATAGTGAACAGTCACATAATGATGCCATGCCTCAGTTTTTCCATAGGGATAACAGCATGTTCCTATCTAACAAGGCAGTTGTGAGGCTGAATCTCTTAATTAAGTGCTCATATGCTATGATAATGAACATCTTATGAAATACTATAAATAAATCTCAGGTACTGTGGACTCTTGGTAAGTATTCACCTTTTAATGGCAACTTTTGTATATCTAATAAATATTTATTCACTGTAATTAGCTGAACAATTATTATAAATGATTAGAGCAGCTTTCCTTTAGAAGAGATCTGAGTTTATTTTATGTGACTATGTCCTGCAAGCCATAACAAGCTAATATACTGCTAGTTTGACTTTAGCCTCTTTGTAGCATTAAAATATTGAGTAGACGTGACTAATTCCAGTCAGGAACATCTGCAATACAGACAGGTTTAATACTGACTACTCTTTGTAGGATCAGTGCTAATGCCTAGATATATGGAGCATAAGACAGCTCTTCTAGGGTCTGAATCAAAGCCTATTGATGTCAATGACAATCTTACCCTCGCAAATATATATTTCCTTCTAATTATCTAGCTAAGCTATGGAACAAATAGGTCTTTCCTTTGCAATTTAATTAAACTGCTCTGGGAAGAAAATAATAGAATTTTTGGTATTAATTCTACCTTGGTTTAAAATCTGATAACGTAAATGTTTTCTGCCCAAGCTGGACATGCACTAGTCCATGGGGCCGGCTCTAATGTATCTGAGCGTGCTGAGGGAGTTGGCTGATGTGATTGCAGAGCCATTGGCCATTATCTTTGAAAACTTGGGGTGATCGGAGGAGGTCCCGGACGATTGGAAAAAGGCAAATATAGCGCCCATCTTTAAAAAAGGGAAGAAGGAGAATGTGGGGAACTACAGACCCGCCAGCTTCACCTCAGTCCCTGGAAAAATCATGGAGCAGGTCCTCAAGGAATCCCTTTTGAAGCACTTGGAGGAGAGGAAGGTGATCAGGAACAGTCAACATGGATTCACCAAGGGCAAGTCATGCCTGACCAACCTGATTGCCTTCTATGATGAGATAACTGGCTCTGTGGGTATGGGGAAAGCAGTAGATGTGATATATCTTGAGTTTAGCAAAGCTTTTGATACAGTCTCCCACAGTATTCTTCCCAGCAAGTTAAAAAAGTATGACTTGGCTGAATAGACTATAAGGTGGGTAGAAAATTGGCTAGATCATTGAGCTCAACGGCTAGTGATCAATGGCTCGATGTCTAGTTGGCAGCCGGTATCAAGCAGAGTGCCCCAGGGGGTCTGTCCTGGGGCCAGTTTTGTTCAAGATCTTCATTAGTGATCTGGATGATGGGATGGATTGCACCCTCAGCAAGTTTGCAGATGACACTAAGCTGCGGGGAGAGGTACATATGCTGGAGGGTAGGGATAGGGTCCAGAGTGACCTAGACAATTTGGAGGATTGGGCCAAAAGCGGGTCACTTTTGGGAGCCACCCGTGGTAAGCACTGCACCCAGGGCCGGCTTTAGGAGGTGCAGGGCCCAATTCAAACAGTTTTGATGGGGCCTCGGCAGGGATGATTTTAAAAAATAAAAATAAAAAAATAAAAAAGCCACGTGGGGCTTGTACTCACCAGTCAGTGCTCCAAGTCATTGGCGGCACTTCGGCGGCGGGTCCTTCACTCACTCCAGGTCTTCAGCGGCACTGAAGGACCCACCGCCGAAGTGCCGCCAAAGACCCAGAGCAAGTGAAGGACCCGCAGCTGAAGTGCCGCTGAAGACCCGGAGCGCTGCCAGGTGAGTAAAAATTAAAAAGGCTCCTCTAGCCAGGGAAGGGATTCTCACTGGGTGCGGGTCCCTCTTAGGCGCGGGGCCCGATTCATGGGAATTGGTGGAATAGGCCTAAAGCCGGCCCTGGCTGCACCCTACACCCCAACTCCCTGCCCCAGTGCAGACCCCACACCGAAACTCCCTCCCAGAACCTAGTACCCGCACCCCCTCCTGTACCCCAACCCAGACCCCACACCAAAATTCCCTCCCAGAGCCTGCCCCCCACCCCCAACCTCCCTGCCCCAGCCCAGAGCCCACCTCTGCACCCCCCTACCCCAGCCCAGACCCCACACTCAAAATCCCTCCCAGAGTCTACTGCCTGCACCCCGTCCTGCTCCCCAACCCCTGCCCCAGCCCAGACCTCACACCATGGGTGGGCAAATTTTTTGGCCCGAGGGCCACATCGGGGTTGTGAACTGTATGGTGGGTCGGGTCGGGTAGGGAAGGCTGTGCCTCCCCAAACAGCCTGGCCCCTGCCCCCTGACTGCCGCCCTCAGAACTCCCAACCCATCCACCCCCTCGACTCCTTGTCCCCTGACTGCCCCCTCCCACCACCCTAATCCCACCCCATCCAACCCCCCTGCTCCCTGTCTCCTGACTGCCCCACGTCCATCCACATCCCCATCCCCTGACAGACACTCCCCCTGAAATCTCATGCCTATCCAACCACCCCCTGCTCCCTGTCCCCTGACTGACCCCTGGACTCCCCTGCCCCTTATCCAACATCCCCCCCCCTCCCTGCCCCCTTATCATGCCGCTCAGAGCGGCAGGAGCTCGCAGCCATGCGGCCCGGCTGGGTCCAGGCCTGCTGCCCAGAGTGCTGGCGTCGCATCGCACTGAGGCTGCAGGGGAGAAGGGACAGCAGGGGAGGTGCTGGGACTAGCCTTCCCAGCTGGGAGCTCAGGGGCTGGGCAGAACAGTCCCTTGGGCTGGATGTGGCCTGTGGGCCATAGTTTGCCCACCTCTGCCCCACACACATCCAAACTCCCTCCCAGAGCCTGACACCCCCCCAAACTCCCTCCCAGAGCCTTAGGCAGGTGTGGGAGGGTGGGGCAGGACTTGGACCTGTTCTGGGTACTACCCTGTACCCAGGAACTCTGCATGGTTAAATTCACAGAGTTTCCCAAGTAACCTACAATGTTGCCAATTCTTGCAACTTTATCATGTATCTGTTGGGTAGTTTTCTTAAAGCCTCAGCTCCTAGAGTTGGGTGATAATGTGAAAATTTCAGCTCTCATTTCAACAACAGGATGGTTCTAGGCCTCTTGGGTGCAGAGAACAGCATGAAAACATGATCCCTGATGGCTCTAAAAGAGAAGGCAAATAAAAGCGTTTTTTTAACTCTCCTTTTTTAATCGCACTAGATTCAATCTATGCTCCCCTTCCCCCCGGCCCCGTACTCAACTACAAGGTGTTCAAAATCTGGTTCCAAATTTTGTGGCCTGAACCCTTCTCTTTCAGTACAGTTTGGAAATGCCACTACCATCAAAAAGGAGGGAGGAGGCCTGTGGGAGTATCTTATCTGCATATCCTACTAGCTCAATTGCTATCCTGGCCTGACAGGAACAACATGGCCTGTAACCTTCATCCAACAAGAAATACATCATTGTATCAACAGCACCAGAATGTGTCATTACTACCAAAGTGTGAAAGACTGTCTGCGAAACACCTTCAAAACAGTGCTTAGAAGCTGTGCCAGGAAACAATAATCATGCAAGAAAATAAAACCAGCCCAGCACAAACACAATGGCTCCCTGAGGAAGCAGCCTGTGCCAGAAGGGACACATGCCAGAGCATCTTAAAGAACCACCCTAGCCACTCCCAGAGTGGGCAGCATAATCAAACAATACAGTACCACCCTCTGCTTGCCTAACTTCCTTGGCCTAACAGATCATCACTCAAAGCCAGTGAGAACTCAGGAGAAAGACAATTAATAGACAATGCAGTTATTTTATTTTGCAGCCTTGAGGGAGCCTTTGTGGCGTGAAAAATATTTGTCCTACCTAGCAATGTATACGTGGTTTACAGATAGTGCCAGTGTATTTAAAACTCCCAGTAACTCACTCAGCTGAAAACTTCGAGTCTAGCAGCAGGATTACTTTGGGATTTTTTGTTTTGTTTTATTATTGTGACAAACTAATCAACTGTCCAAGATTATCCACTGATTGATATCCCTTTCATTAATCCTTCTCTCAGTCTAATTTATAAGGGAAATTGCAGCCTCTGTGGAGAATTTAGAAAGGATTTCAATGTCAGAATTTAAAAGGAAAATTAGTTGGTAATCAGCACATTCTACTGGCTGTGGCAGGGATCTTCACCACTTTGAAAATTAAATGATAATAGGTATCAAACAGAACCAAGAAGCTTCCTTTATACATTCAGAGTCAACTGATATAAATTAATTCAGAAACCACAAGACGTTTTCTCACACTTGAATCTTCAAACAGAATGCCTAGTGTTCAATTCTCTCATTATAGGTGGAGTCACCCTCGACACCTACAATTAAGGTTGCCTAACACTTTCCATTATAGACTCCTGTTTTTGGTTGCTTAGATATTTATCAAACTTTAACCATACCATCTGACATTTTCCACACTGCTGTCTGCCCAAGGTGATTTTTTTTATTTGTAAGTTTCAGAAAATAGGGTTTGGCTGTTTCTGAAAACACTGCTAATAGAAAAATAGTTGCGCTGTTAAATACTTCCAGCTGTTTCTTGGAAGAGCTTCAGCACTTCCATGCTTTAGAGCAGGAACTTGAAATTTGGAAGGGGGATACCTCAGGGAGGTGTATTTTGCTGTTCCCATTAAAATCCACCCACAGTTAGCTCAGCTATAAACCTCTGAAAACCACCATTTTCATATGTGTAGTAGAGCTTATTAGCAGCTTCCTGCTCATACCTTAGAACAATTTTAATCTACTGAGCATGCTGGCAGGCACAGAGGTAAAGGGATAACACTCTTATTATTTATAATTTTTGTAATTAATTTTTCCAAATACAACAAATATACCAAAATATCAGATTCATCATAATACACAAAGGAAATAAAGAGGGTTAGGCTAACGGAAGGGGAAGGGAAGCAACATTTCTCTCTTCAGGGTCTGTGTTAATTACAGACCTCTAAAAAGTCAGCCCAAATTGCTTTGAATTCCCTTTCTGCAGAATGCCAGTCAGTTGTTAGCTGTGAGGCATCAATATTTGGTGGGGACAGTTTTCCATTTTTGCAGGATTAATTTTGTAGGGACCAAAACTGCACATTAGAACCATGCTGCCTTGTTACTAGCTAATCTCCAGGTATCAGGACTATATCCAAGACTTAAATGTAAGGAGAAGGGCTCCAATTTAGGATCTAATATCAAATTGGTCCTTTAACACACTTTATACCAGAAGACTTGATGAAGGATCATTCCCAAAACATATGAGCTAATGCAGCACCAAAGGAGTTACATTTTCGACAGCAGTCTGATAGCCCACATGGGGACCAGCGTATTGGAAGCAGGGCCAGCTCCGGGCACCAGCGCAGGAAGCAGGTGCTTGGGGCAGCCAATGGAAAGGGGCGGCACGTCTGGGTCTTTGGCGGCAGGTCCCTCGGTCCCTCTCGGAGTGAAGATTCTGCTGCCGAAGAATGAAGCGGCGTGGTAGAGCTCCTGCCGAAGTGCCGCCGATCGCGGCTTTCTTTTCTTTTTTTTTCTTTTTCCGCCTCGCCGCTTGGGGCCGCAAAAAAGCTGGAACTGGCCCTGATTGGAAAAAGCTTTTGGTGAATAAGTTGTAGGCTCAAGTCTATAGTTGCTTTTTAAAGATTAGATACAATTGTTTTCCAGTGGGATGCAGATAGTTGTGTATCCAAATTTCTATACTAAGCAACTTTCAAATTATCAATCTTCGGCTGAGTTTTTGGGCCAAAAAATTGTAAAAGGATACCATTGGCTGAGAAAATCCACGAAGTTTCCTCCAAAATAATAAAAGTTCTGGAGGTCCTAATGTATCTGGTCCAAACACATTCCTAAGTAAATGCTTAAACTGGAGATATTCCCATGCTATGGAGCAGAGCAAGCCAAATTGTGGCTGAAGATCAACAATGTTTTAAAATTATCATTGTCAATTAGCTGCGACAGTGTCATAATTCCTCCATGTCAAGGTTTTGTCACCAATTTTTAGGACAGGATTGCTCCCATAGGACCAAGAATGGATGGAAGCAGAACCTTTTAGCCATATTTGACCAAACTTGCCTCACCACTGTTATTGTGAAGTGCTAACACTGTTGATGGAGAGGATGATGCAGCAGCTGCCATTTTGTCCTTATTTTGACTTTTATATTTGGTGCACTCTTGCCAGCGCAGTGACTAGGAGTGATGAGTTTCATTTGAAGGCTAGTTTTGGACAAAGAAAGACCCAGCAGCAGGAAAAACACAACTGACTTTTGAAATTATTTAAAAAAAATGCAAACATAAGCAATAAACAGCAAAAAATTTTGGAACAAAATTTCTATTTTTGTATCAGATTAGATGATTAAAATTTTTCTCTCTGTGAAATATTTTACAATCTCTGTGAGATTGTTTTACCTTAAATAGTAAAGGCTTATGTTCCCATCCTTGTACTGTTTGTTTACTATTAGCAAGAATTAGTGGTATGTGTATGTAGAAATGGATTTGCATTTGATTTACATTTTCCATGTAGCATAGAGTTTGTAGCACTAACAAGAAAATAACATGAGGGTAACATAGAAACTTTATAAAATGAGTGACAGAAATGCAGCAAGACTCTTGCATGATTGAGATTTGTGAAAATGTGAGACAGATTCAGGAAGGATGAGCATCCCAGCAGAAAAACACTCCACTCATATAATTTTTCAGTGCATACTGGAATATTTATGTATAGTACCATGCTATGAATTATCAGCAAAATATGAATCACTGCCAGCATCTGTTTGACCACATATGTGGGACATCTGCAGATTCAGCTGCTGCTCCCATGTCTGACTTCGCCCTGTAGTTTAACTGTCACATGCATTTGAAGTATTAAAGGGACACTATCAACTTGAAGCATGATTAATTAACATCCCCTGCCACCTGACATGCTCCACAGTTAAAAGAAATTTTATATTCTACACCTGTATACTCCTGCCAGATTTTAGGGTGTTATAATCAGTTTTCTTATTTTTTTAAAAATGGTTCTCTCTCCCCTGTGTGAAAGCATACCACAAACAGAGGAACTAATTATTTATACAGGAGAAACTATAAAACTGGTTGTACAAAAAGTGCTGGCAAATGCATAAACAAGCAGAAAAATTGAGAAAAAAGTGTATATTTTTCATTTGCAGTTACATGTCACTTGTAACAATACTATGTAAACAGTTTTCTGGCAGTAGTCTATGAGGGCTTTTTTTTATGTTGGTATTGCTTTAAATGAAGGGATGTAGTATGTTTGGGAACACCCCCCCCCCCGAGATTTTCCAGGTCTTTCCAGGATAGGGAACCAATGATATAATCTCTGCCCATTGCCCCATCTGAACCAGTGGGAAAAATATTTCAGCATTCAAAGAATTTAAATAAGGACCCCTTATTTCTTATTCCAAACCTTTATTTTACCATTGTTTTAAACTAGAACAGGTTGAAGTCTACCTTCTGCAGCCCATTGATTCATGGGAAAAGGAAAGGTTTAACAGACCTGCAGTCTAAACCTTACATTACATATGGATAGGGTGACCAGATGTCCCAATGTTATAGGGACAGTCCCGATTTTTGGATTTTTCTTATACAGGCTTCTACTACCCTCTCCCCACCCTTTCCCAATTTTTCACACTTGATGTCTGGTCACCCTACGTATGGATCTACTGGCAAAAATGCACACATGGTACATTTGTTTTAAACATAGAAGTCACAGAAACAAACAATTGCTAATTAATTACTAGTAAGATTCAGGACTAAGATCAACGTGTTTTGCCAAAGCCATTATCTAATGGTTGCCTAGCTTAGCATTTTGTTCCTTGTGGTTTTGTGTCTTTCCCCATTATCCACAAGTAAATATGTGAACTGGCATCCTGCAGTAAATCCCACATTTACAATGGTATAGCCCTATGCTACTATACTCAATCCCCACGGGGACAGCTGGGAAAGGAAGACAAGGTGAGTGAGGTAATATCTTTTATTGGACCAACTTCTGTTGGTGAGAGAGACAAGCTCTCAAGCTACACAGAGCTCTTTTTCAGCTTGGGGTAGGAAGTTCCTCTGAGGTACTTTGGAAGGTTGGCCCCTCACAGTAAAGTTTATGCATCCCTGTTCTTTTTCTCATGGGCAGCTGAGAGGGAAAAAAGCTCTTAATACCTGCCCCCTCCCTTTGTGTCCCACCAACAAGAAAACTGAACTGTAGCAGTTGGTGTTTTATTTTCATCAATGAGTCTTTAAGCCAATTGTGAGAATCCACTCTTTGAACAGGAGTCATTACAGTTCACACATGCTTAAACAATACCGCACCCCAAGATACTCTAAAATGCCTTTAAAATTTGTTTTTGGGGCAGTATAACACCTCTAATCTGTCAGTAATCTGCTGAATGGGCACGGTGGCTGTCCTAACATTCAGCTGAAATCCAAGCCTCTCTTTCTTACCCTTATTATCTTCTAAACAAATAATCACTTTTGTATTGAATGATCCATTCATCTAGCTAGCACAGAAAACTTCCTACTAGGGAAAAAAAAAAGACTTGACAAAAAGACATAGGTGCTTCTGATTGTGAGGTTGTATAGAGACTTGCAAGAGAGACTAGTACAGGGTGTCCACATTAATAATCAACTCAGTGGGTGCTGCTATGCTGTTTGCCATAATTTTGGGAAGTACTACTTCTGAAGTCCATACCGTCAACAAATTTTGGTGTATGCAGTCACTACATAGCTTATCCTGTGATGACATTCCAGGAACTATTGCCTTCTAGAGATAATAGTACTTGGAATGATGTTGAATCATGAAACTGCATCCTGGGCACCCAGGTAGGAGAAGTATTCATTGGGTGCTAGATAGTTCTTTGCTGGCATCCACCCATCTATATTAAAAACCATGAAGCAGCAGGTTGACTTGAAATACGCCATTCTAGTTTGCTGCCAGATATTCCACTGCTCATTTTAGCAGCACCATCTAAAAGGCTATTTCAGTGTCTGAAGAGGTCTGAACAAAGATGGATTCAAAGACTGCCTAGTGTCTATAATACAAATATACAAAAAGTCTGAAGATTTAATCTAGAAGGCTTTAGTTATTTGGTATAATAATGTGGAGAAGCAGCCAAGAAAACAATGACCAGAAAGTTTTCTTTTTTTACACTTATGACAGAAACTTCTCAAATGCTGCAAGGAAATCTGTGGAAGAGCTAAGCCCGTCTATGTCCAATAAATTATTCTTGCCATGAAAGTGGAATAAATCAGTCTCTTCCTCCTCTCCATTTTCATGTTCTTCTTGTCCTTCAACAAGGTTGGTCTCGGAAGTAGGAATGACAATGATACGTGGGACTGCAGTACTAATGATAGGGTCCAGGCCTCTGTTTATTTGAGTTTCCCTTTGTGAGGTATCTGAGCCTCTTCCTTTGCTGATGCTGTTCAAGCCAACGGGAAGAGAAGCTGCTTTTAAGGAACTGGTCACAAGTGCTTTAGGGGAATTCTGTAGGACTGACCTCCCAAGCAGCTTCTGCAAGTAGCTGGAGGAGAGCAAAACCTAGGGTAAAAACAACAACACTAAATCTTTAGTACCATCATTTATGCTATGATCAATGGAGAAGCACATTCTGAAACATATTAAAGCATTATTTATCCATTACTAATTTGGAACTGTATTGTACCCATTCTGCCATAAGTTTTTATGGTTACTCAGCTGCTCCAAATCAGTACAACTCCACTGGAGCAATGACAATTTACACCATCTAAGGATCTGACTGACTTCCTGTTTAAAAAAAACCTTCCAAGGAAAAAAATGATATATAAAAGGGAGAGTTTTTTTCAGGCATTCCAATAGTGACGCAGCATTTTGCTGCTGCATCAAAACTCTTTGGGGATGAAAGTAGAAACTTCCATGTGCTCACTCTTCAGAATAAAACTGAGTTTATTTCACAACACTTTCTATTCATTCTGTTCCACACAGGGTCTAATACCGCTCTTTTCGCTGTAGTATCTGAGGCTACATCTACACTGCAATAAAAGAACTGGTGCACAGGCCTAGCCGGCCCAGGTCAACTGAGTTTGGAGCATGTGGCTTGAAGTGCGGGGCTAAAAAATTGCAATGTAGATGTTCAGACTCAGGCTGGATCCTAGGCTCTGAGACCCTGTGGGTGGGGAGGATTTCAGAGCCTGAGCCTAAATGTATACACAGCTATTTTTAGACCTGCAGCCTCAGTCAGCCGACACAGGCTCTGGGACTTGATGCTGCAGGATTTTTATTGCAGTGTAGACATACCCTCAGGGTTTTAGAATAGCCTCTGCTCCCACCCTTAAGAAAGTTCTAATCCTGCATCAGATGCTTCATACATGTTTAAAATATTATTTCTCAAACATTTTAACACATGAAACCTGTCACATCCTGGAACCTTTTTTCTGTATAATGAACAAAGAAGTATCTCAGATTAAATATTTATATAGAACAGTTTGATTCTTCGTATCTTTATTTTTTTAAAATTCCATTTTCCCTGCCACAACCACAGTAACAATTTCAATAGTTGTGTCCTGAGATGTTTCCTATGTATCTTGTCTTCCCAGTAGGTGGCGCTGTAACTATAAGAAATATAGATAGTACCATATTTAACAAAAATGAGGGAAAAGAAAAATAATTCCACTTCTTTGGCTTCAGAAGCTCTTCACTTTCTATTCACTCTGATCAATCTATAATTTCATGATGACCATTTTAGTTTACCTAGGAGACTCAAAAGATCAATCCAATCATCATCAGGAGTATAAAAATCAACCACCACAAACACTAACGCTTTAAAAAATGTAAATAATAATAAAGGAAGTTTTTGCAATCAGACTAATATTTTTAAGTATAAGTAAACAGGTCTGTGTTCTTTTGGGAGAACATGTAAATCCTTTAATTAGCTCATCTGAAGAAACAGGAGGGAGAGAAAAAGACAGACTGTCCTTTTGAAAACCTATTTTATTTCCTTTTTTCCCCCCTCATAACTAGGAGCCAGAAACTCCTGAGTTCTAAACCTGGCTCTGACAATGACTCCCTCAGTGACCTTAGACATGTTGCATAACCCCTCTCCCTCAGTTTTCCCATGTCCAAAATTATGGCAATCCCTCACAGGAATGCTGTGAAGATTACTTAGTAAATGTTTTCACAACATTCTGAACATGGAAAGCGTGAAGTATTAATATTGGCTTTCCTACAATAATTGAAATGATGATTATAAAAATACTTAGTGAGAGATAGAAAGGAAGTGGTTAAAGAAAAATAGAAACCCCTCTCTGGCAAGGAGAAGCAACACTGAAAAGAAAAATATAATGAATACTTCACTCCTTTGGATATTTCTGCAAAAACTGATATAGCTCAAGGCAGAGAACAAGTCATGCTCTTTGTTTTATAAAGCATCGCATACATTTATGGTAATATACAGATCTACATATTATTAACCTTGAGTGTCTTCTTAGGTCTCCTCCTCTCAACATACATTAACTGTCTTTCTTCTTCTATTGGAGGTATTTCTCTAACACTGATAAACCATAGGACTTAAGCTCATAACATTAGTACACTGCAACATGATGGCCAAGTGTATCTTTATCTCCTTCTAGTGGCTGGACTCTGTACAAAGAGGTTTCCTGAATCTGCTAATGCCTCAGAGCTGATGAGCTAGGTTCTTGAGCTCAAACTGTTGATGCTCCTGCTTTTAGATCATGACAGCCTGATTGTAAGATATTTCACCTTTGAGCAAAAGATTTTGCATTTGTGGGAATGGGATAGGACAGGTTTGATGCTATTGTCCATCTCTCCCTCCCTTTAGGTATCACATTGGATGCCTATAACTTACACTATAACATAACAATATATTCCAATTCCATAGAAAGGATTAATAATTTTAATTTAATTATAATGATTTCTGCAGCTACAGTGATGGTCATTTTAAAGGGATGCACTCAAAGTGGACAAAACCAGAATATGACACTCCCTAAATAAACATTTTAAGGATCCCGGACACAGAAGAAAAGTCCAGTCCTCCAAACAGGGCCAGCTAGAGAATTAAAACTCCAGCTCCCCACCTGCATAAGCCATTCACCCCACATCAGAGATCTGTGTTTGTAGTGAATATGGTCGTGTGTGCACACGGCACCATCTCCCAGCTTGGTGGGCCTGGCTTGCTCGTTATAAATAACAGGGATCCTGCTCTTTAAAGTGCTAGGACAGCAGAATTCTTGTTAATTTCAACCCCTGCAGACTCACAAGAATGTAAAGAGCAGGGAGAACAGAAGAAGGGTTTAATGGGGTGACAACAAAGACATTAGAGCCAGCAAGATACCTTGCTGAACAACAGCACTGTGTTAGCCCTTGTCTTTGAAGGCTCATGGCTTTCCAAGACTAGGGGAAATTGTTAAAAAGGTACCATTTGGACTTTGGGGAGGGATAGCTCAGTGGTTTGAGCATTGGCCTGTTAAACCCATGGTTGTGAGTTCAATCCTTCAGGGGGCCACTTAGGAATCTGGGGCAAAAATCAGTACTTGGTCCTGCTAGTGAAGGGAGGGGGCTGGACTCAATGACCTTTTGAGGTCCCTTCCAGTTCTAGGAAATAGGTATCTCTCTAATTATTAGACTAGTATTAAAATATGGACCTTCAGTATGCCTATAGGTCTTCTACACTCAGTATACATTGTTTCTCTGCCATAGGTATGTCTGTAGTGCCCATCCCCATTGTATCTCAGCTAACAATATTTGCCTTTTCATCTACAGATACATGGGTACAGTAGATATTGCTATCTTTTGGGAGCGTAGGTGTGCAAAGCAGGTATGGGGACCGCCTTGTGAGATCATCGTAACTGTCTGATTAGAGCCTCATTTCACACTACCAACATAGCCTAGTCACTGTCACATGACACATCGCTTTCCTGGACCTGAGGAAAAGCTGTGTGTGGCTAGAAAGCTTGTCTCTATCACCAACAGAAGTTGGTCTGATAGAAGATACTACTTCACCCCCCTTGTCTTTCACATGTTTTAGTGTCATTCTAGATTTGATGTGTAATCATGTCATTGTAGTCCATTGCCATAGGCCATTAGTCTCATCACGCCCAGGGGCTAACACAGAAAGCACACTCTCCCAACATGCTGCACGCTCTGGGAACCATTGCCCCTGGGGTGGTAATTAGCTGCCACACTCCGGCCTTGGGTATCTCTCAGCAGCCCACTAGTAATTTTGCATTAAGCAATCTTCATCTGAATCAACTTACAAAGAAGATATCATAGGATACAATAAGTTTCCCGATCTTGACAGGATGGGCAGTTTGTTTTTTAAAAAAATGTGGAGCAGAGGAAAAGTGAGATTATTCTCTGCCTCAGAAACTTTACTATATTGATAAATACATGGACTAAATGATACTTGACCTGACTCCAACTCACAGCAAGATCAATAGTAGGTTTAAAGTGTTGCAACCAAAATCTGTTGTAGACCATCTGGTCATGCTGTCTAGACGTCTAAAGTAAGTGCCTAAAAGGTCAACTTTGTGTTTTTAGGGCAACCGGAAGACCTGATGTTGAAGTGCTCCCATTGATCTTGACAAGAGGATACGTGCTGGAAGCTACTGAGATATGCTTGTGCATGTAAGCAGCACAAAGAAGAGCTTCACACCCTGCACCTGGGACACTCAATGTGAACATTGTGAAAGCGCCTATCTGTAGCATTATAAACCACATGCCAGTGAATAGTACTGAGATCAGTAGAGTACAGGAACCCAATCGAGGGCTACTTATCAAAACTATTTGACAGCCATCCTTCGAGGACAAAAATCAGCATAGCCTCTGATTCTTCTTGTGGAGAACAGTGTGGCCAAGTTACAGTCATTAAAATAATGAATTACTATGGGTCAAAATGTCTATGAAGAAAACCTCAGATATCCTCCCCTCCACTTCTCTCTCAGGGGAAAAAAAGAGACGAGATTGAATTTGGAGTTGGGGGTGTCTGGAGGGAATCCCCTAACTCTTCTTCCTCTCCACTGTCTTAGGCGTTATGTCCAGACATGGATTTAGCAAGGGAGCTTTGAAGCAAGGTGAGGTCACCCAGTTTGGGTCCATTCCTGCCAGCAGGAACTGGACATTTCAGTCACCCAGCCCTGTGACTGAGGGTTAGTTGGAGACTTCACACTCAGGGTCCTTTCCCCACTTTCTTCTACACAGAGGGTATGAGCGTCTACTGTTTCCATGGCTTCCAAAGCCAAGGCCTAAATATAGCACCTCTATATAAAACACTAGCTGCCTTCCTCACCAAGAGACAGGAACAAACTGGAGGTCTGGGCACAGAGGGCCAGATCCTCAGCTGTTGTATATCAAAGTAGCTCCACTGATTTAAGTGGAAATATGCCAATTCACACCAGGTGAGGGTGTGGCCCAGGGTGCATGACAGAGGTGGGATTTGGCACCAAATCTCTTGCTCCCAATAGGTACTTCACTGACACCTGAGGAGCAGACCTACTCATTGTCCATACTGGCTCACCAAACTACAGAACGCTGGCCTAAGTGGTGGCACTTGATCTCTGTCATCAGTGTCTTTTTTTTGGTTTTAAAGTGATGAAACTGATTGATGTGACTTTTGCAGTGGCACCAGTGGCAGCTCCAGGCACCAGCATTCCAAGCGCATGCCTGGGGCAGCAAGCCGCGGGGGGGGGGGGGGGGCGCCTTGCCGATCCCTGCGAGGGCGGCAGTCAGGCAGCCTTCGGCGGCTTGCCTGCGGGAGGTCCGCCGGTCTCACGGATTCGGCAGCAATTTGGTGGCGGGTACGCTGAATCTGCGGGACCGGGGACCTCCCGCAGGCAAGCCGCCGAAGGCAGCCTGCCTGCTATGCTTGGGGCGGCAAAAAAGCTAGAGCTGCCCCTGAGTGGCACTAGCTGGAATGAAAGAAAGAGGATTATTCTGTCAACAGAAGAAGGTATCACACCACACTAAATTATTTAATTTACCTTGCCCAAGATTCCATAAAGCGTTAATGTTACTCTGCAGCCAGCAGCAATGTTTTATTGGGCCAGACTCCCATTTACATTAAGGCCCCTTTACACTATCCTATCAGTGTAAAAGGGCCTTAAAGTAGAAACAAATTGCATTTACACTCACTTTAAGTCCATTTTACATTGCTTGAGCAGCATACATGGGCCAAAAATGTGAATGAGGATCAGGCCCATTATTCATACAGCAGCAATGGTGCGGTGGATGCTTTCACGGATGAGAGTGGAGGTCCAGGCCTCAGAGAACATGCAACCTAAACAGATAGCACATAGATGAAGTGCAGAGATTGGATCCAAAAGCACGAGCTGACAATACCGGACAACGTGTCAGTGATGCAATCATTCTTACGCTGTTTTATTGTTTTTTTCAAAAATTATTTTCTACTGCCTGCTTTGTCAATGCTTTATAAAGGGGAGGACTAAGGTTTTCCAGCCTTGTGGACGAAATGATATGAAAGAGACACTTGGAGGAAGAGTGAGTAGATGCATTCAGGAGTAGGGAGATCAGTTTGCTGTGATTCCTGGGATAGCTTCTCACTTAAACTATGCTGTCTCTAGAAAAAGAACCGGAGATCCAGAAGGAAAGAAAGGTGACTGAATCAGGTCACCTTCTTATGGTGTATTGTTAGTTCAGTTAGACATGTCGCAGGTATCACCATGAGGAGCTGGGTACCTACAAACCTGGGAGTACTAGCCAACCTATTAGTAGGTTGGGTATTGAAAGTCTTACACCTTTGTCTACTAAAGGTGTGGCATTGGTATATTTTTCCATGTGAGTCACAGCAATACTATATCTGGAAGTCCAGTGATACTGAAGTATTGGCAAGAGCTGATTCAGGGGTGATCTGAGGTCATCTTCCGAAGTTCCACCTCTAGAAAAGTGACACTTCTGAGAAAATGACACCAAACTGCAGCAGTTTGGTTTGTAGTTTTGTTGCATCCACAAGAGATGCTCTCAGTACTCACCATCTCCAGTTTCAGTGAGAGAAGGGGGGTAAGCTGCCAGACTTCCCCACTCTCAGGGAGAAATGGGAGTTTCTCTCTCCTCTTCCCCCTCAACAAAGATAAAACATTTTTTTAATGTATACTAAAATGAGGGTGCAAAAAAAAGTAGCTTCCACTACTTCTGAATCTGACTTGAAACCCTTATTTTGTAGCAAATGGAGTCTGCCACAACATGGAGGTGAGTTCCTTAGATTTGGGAGTGGGATGAGATCAGCCAGGGCTGGAGGAGGTAAACATGCTGAGATGAAGCGGTCAGGTTCTTAAATTCATCTCCACTAATTGTGCCACAAGTCAGCATTTGATCTGGCTTTGGAATGGTAGGCTGCTTTTCCAGCAAAGGCAAAGCAGCTGGGAAAAGAGTTAAAGCATTCATAGGGCCTGTAATGGTGGGGATGGGAGAAACCTTCAAAACCACAAATACAGGTGAGGTCTTCAAGATGTATCCACCTGAGCATCAAGGTTGAATGGGTAAACCGGAGAAGACTTGCCAAAGAAAGATTATACAATAAAAACAAGAAGCAATTAAGTCCTTCTTTTACCTTTTCTTCAGTGATTGCATTGCAGCTGTGGGCCTTCAGAAGCAGTTCCCTCTTCTCCTCCTGTCTCGGACATGATGAAAAAGAGTTACTTCTGGAAGGCTGCAGTTTCTTATGAACTGGCTCCACTGGCTCAAGCTCTACGTCACTCCAAGCCTAAACACCAGGTAAGCATTATTTCAAACTGTTATATTCTTTCTAACTTTTTAAATTTTCTTTTTCATCTGCTGGTAAGCAGGTTGCTTTTGCATATAGACAAAATGAGAGTGTTCTAAAATGGGCCACATACCCAGCCCTGACGAATCCCCCATTAGACAAGAATTATTCCACATACTCTTGATTTTCAATCTTACTGCTCTCCTGGGACTTGTCTCTTTGGAAGCACAGAGCTTGTAAAACACAGTGCATCCATTTTTACCCAGACTTTTTACTCACCTTTGATCTCTGTAGTATAGTGATGCTTGTGGCACCTAAGCATTAGATATCCAGTAGCAGAGAGAGAGAGAACAGTCTGGAATGTGGGCAGTTACTTCACTTATTTTTCCTGTGCCTCACTAGGGATGGAGCTCAGTCCTGATTTGCTACAATCCAGATATTCCATTTCTGGACCTATCTTGTGCAAAGATTGCGTATCATGACAAATTATATGTTGATTTTGTGATTCGGACAAAAGGCGGAGATCAAACTGTTTTTGAAATGCACTTAAGTGAGGATTTGAAATGAGGTCCATGAAGGTGTGAAAGTAATGCATGAACATCACTGGATTACTTAGTTCCCTCAGCTATGAATAGTCTTTTCATTTTTCCTTCCTTGTATAATTAAAACTACAGATGCCATTTTATTTACATTAGAAACGGGCGCACACACAGACAAGAGAATTTGTTTGGTGAAAACAGCTACAATTCCTATTTGGTGCTGCCAACTTGTGCATTAGCAAGTGTGTTACAGAACTTCACCATGAACTGCTACCATGCAATATGCAAAAGCCACTGGGTTAAGCTTTTATTTCAAAGGGCATCTACACAGCTGCACTGAACTGGCATTTTAAAATCATGTTTCCTGTCAGTCTCTGAAAGAATAATTGCCTCTGGCAGTGTCAAATCAACACAGCACTGCATTACAACAGCAACAGCAGCAGCGGTTTTGTTTGAGACCTATAAGCAAAGGTTAGGCCAAGGCTGACACCTTTAAAGAACATTATCCCATGCCTAGAAAGGAGAATACTTTCAAAACAAAACAAAACTAAAAGACTCAACTGAGTTTACAGAAAATTAATGGTGACTAACAGAACAAAAGAAATGGCTCGCTCAGGTCAGGACATGTAAGGTGCTATAGAATGACTACAGTGAACCTCATTTAGCATCCACTGATCTACTCATCCATAAAAAGAATTTGTTGAGAGGGAAATAAAGGAGAAAATGAGAGCCAAGGAAAATGGAAAGGTGAAAGGAACAGGAGAATACGTAGGAGAGGGGAAAATAAATGAGTTAGAAGCCTTCCTTTTTTTTTAAAAAAAACTCTTATTTTATCTCCAGAAACAACATATTTCCCGTGTCACCCTTGCATAAGTGCTATGTACAACTAGTGACTTAGGCCTTGATCTAGCAAAGCACTTAAGCATGTGCTTAACTCTAAGCATGTGAGTAGTTCCAGTGACTTTGCTGGATATGTATCTTACAGCAGAAAATGTACCTGCTTTTCCTGTCAGAATGCTTTATATATTTTATACAACAGCCTAGGTTTCTGAGAATAAATTTTAATGCTTCCACAGAACCTCCAGGGCAATTACATGACCATCCATCCTCATGAGCAATACCTTAATGTATCATCCCTATAGTAAGAAGCTTCATGGCCTGTGAGTGTAAATTAGCTCAATGGGCAAAAGTTTCCACATTTTATTTACATTATAACAGAATTACTTATACTTTTTTTTTTTAACAGCTTCTGTTGCCATGGCATCTGTAGCACTGCACAATAAATACAAAAATGAGTGATTCATAGAGATGGTTCAATAAACAATTGCTGCGATGTTTCTACCATGTTAAGATCCTTCATCCTAACATAGTGACAATCAGTTAAATGCCTGGTTGAACAGGGAAGCCTTAAAATTTGCCCTGAAGGTTGAAAAACTCTGGATCACATAGACTTACAGAATTTAAGATCAGGGCCATATGAAGGAGCAAGTTCCCAAGGGATTGGTGTTCTGCAGACAATACTACTCCTGGAAAGTTCTGTTCCATTCAGCCATTGTAAAAGCATTGGAAGTAATTGTAAGTGTTGCAATGAGGCATTCAGGGAGAGGCATTCTCTCAGGTAGCCCTGACCCACACCAGCTAGTGCTTTTACAGGATAAAATGTTTGTATGCCTGCTAAAAGTTTTCATTACCTTAGCTCTGAAGCAGGAAGATTTTTTGACCACACACAAGAATCTCAAAGGGTACAGATATTCTCAGTTCAGTGTATGTGGATTTAGGGGTGTAGTTTCCTGTGGTTATGTCTGCGCTAGCGTTTTTCAGACAACTGGTGCAACTCCACTGGAATCAGCTATATATAACAGATTGCTAATGTAAGGAGGGGACAGGTTTTTACTACTTTATTGTCCTGATTTTTCAGAAGACTGAAATGTTCCCAGTGCACACTCCTAAGTTAGTTTGGCTCAGGGCAGATCTAAATGACAGAGTGATAAAATGGCTGTGTCCTGCTACCTGTAATGGTGGGAGGTTCCACCCAAACTACTAGTGTAGGCAAAGCTTTTGTGTCAAGGACAAACCGGTGTAGAATACTATCAAATACAACTCTTAGCCTGCAAAATAACAACAGGAGAAACACTGCAGGTCGGTGATGCTATGTAACTTAACTTTTAAAATATAACAACTTAGCATCTGTTATTCTTTTAAATTAAAAAGAAATTTTGCAGTAAATATATTATATAAAAGCTAGGGACAAAGGTTACCACTTATGTATTACTGAATGTATAGTTCTACAGTGAAGTAGGGCTGGCGAACAATTACCAGTAGTTGTGTTCTATTATATTGTATCTGTCACCATGATATTTGAATGCCCTCCAGGAGCGCATTTAGTGACAAGACTAAAGTATGTCACTTGTGGTTCTTGCCATATTCTTATTTATTTGTATTACGGTAGCATCTAGGAGCCCCAGTCACGAGCCAGGAAACCATTGTACTACATGCTGTACAGAAAAAACAAAATAAAACAAAACAAAACAAAAAGATAGTCCCTGACCCAAAGAGTTTACAATTGAAGTTAATAGTACTGCTGAAAGTACCTCATAAGACAGAATTTTCCATTTCAGCTGGATGGCTAACTAAAATAACTGCATGGTCTGTCTGAAAGAGTTGCAAAAGCAATGGGCTTCAGACATATCTTAATCTGGTCTAGAATTTTAAATATGACAGAGAGGTTTATTTGATTGTGGTATTACCACCAGATCTTTTGTTAAGGGAAGAGACAAATCATTTCACTATCTGTTCTTAGTTTTAAAAAAAGATTTTTATAAATTAAAGGCCTGATCTTGCAATTAACAGACCATGGGCAGAGTGTTTTGCAGTACAGAACCCTACTGACTTCAGTGGGGCTCTAAGCAGACGCAGCAGTCTGTCCGTGCTTTCAATTGCAGAATCAAACCTAGGTGTCCATCATGGATTTAAAGAGAATAAAGAACATAAGCTGCACTTAATGTCAAATATTTGGATCTACAAAGGATTAATATAGACCTAGCTTGAGCGCAAAATGATGGCCAGTCAATTTAGTCTAGAGCTCCAATAAACAAATATTTTGACTACTCTAAGTGGTTTTCAGGACTGGTTGGAATGTGAGAGGAGAGGATCATGTGTACATAAGAACGGCCGTACCGGGTCAGACCAAAGGTCCATCTAGCCCAGTATCCTGTCTACCAACAGTGGCCAATGCCAGGTGCCCCGGAGGTAGTGAACCTAAGAGGCAATGATCAAGTGATATCTCTCCTGCCATCCATCTCCATCCTCTGACAAATAGAGGCTAGGGACACCATTCCTTACCCATCCTGGCTAATAGCCATTTATGGACTTAACCACCATGAAATTATCAAGTTCTCTTTTAAACGCTGTTATAGTCCTAGCCTTCACAACCTCCTCAGGCAAGGAGTTCCACAAGTTGACTGTGCGCTGCGTGAAGAAGAACTTCCTTTTATTTGTTCTAAACCTGCTGCCTATTAATTTCATTTGGTGGCCCCTAGTTCTTGTATTATGGGATTAAGTAAATAACTTTTCCTTATCCACTTTCTCCACATCACTCATGATTTTATATATTTCTATCATATCCCCCCCTTAGTCTCCTCTTTTCCAAGCTGAAGAGTCCTAGCCTTTTTAATCTTTCCTCATATGGGACCCCCTCCAATCCCCTAATCATTTTAGTTGCCCTTTTCTGAACCTTTTCTAGTGCTAGTATATCTTTTTTGAGATAAGGAGACCACAGCTGTATGCAGTATTCGAGATGTGGGCATACCATCTCGTATGTATGTGTAAAACATAGGAGGATTTGCACTGTGTTAGCAAGTGCTTAGGAATGATTTCTTACAATGCTTGATGCTAACCTTGCTAATTATATTCACAGCAACCAAACACAACTTTTCTTTTAGTGCTTATGAAGTTGCACAGTAGTTCAATGTGTGCATGGGAGTGGGGCAATTCCCTTTGATAGGTGACCAGAAATCTATAACAAAAGGTTTTGTGATCCTTCTGCCCCCTTGATTGGGATTTCTTCAACTTGCCAGTGAGTACTTTCTTTTTACTCATGTATGTTTATTTTACCATCTGTTTACAAAACAGTTGTTTAAAAATCTTTCTAGTGCTGGGATCAGTTGACTGAGAAGCACGATCTCACATTTCTAAAGGTGGACTGGAGAATAAAGTAGAAAATACAGTGCTATATTTCCAGTTTCTACTCAGACATTTACAGCTTGAAACTGTTGCAAATCAATTGGTGAACTAGGAAACAAAGTGTTACTATGAATAATCATGAAAATTCGGTATTTATTTGCTTTCTGAGAAGTAACACTATGTAGTAGAAGAAAGTCATTCAGGTGGCTTAATAAAACAGAATGGACAGTTTTTGATCAAGTTTCTGAATACTTTATGTTCTAACCTGTGGGGAAAAGAATCATCTTCAAGGCAGATTTGTCATGCTCCTTGGTTTTGTTGATGTTCATCAACGCACTTCCTAGATCATACTGTTTTTTCAAAATCTATCTTATCGGAAGGATTTAAAGCATCTCTTTTGAAATTTGGCTACTTGGTCATGTTATTTTGACTCTGATATTAGTACGCTGAAATCAGTAGCTTGCAAGTGACACACTACACATCCATGAGTCCTCATCCTTGCCTAGACTGTAGTCTTCCAGCCCAAAGGACAGCCAAGGGATAAAAGCCTAACTTACTCTTTGTTCAACCTGTCACAGTGATTATTATCTTTGTAAATGTTCTAGATGATAGTTTGAGCTGAGTGAACTTTCTTATGCTGGTTCAGCACAGTGTGAAAGAGCTGAACAGACTAGGGCCCTAGACAGGGCTAGTACTGGCTGAGTGCATCCCCTATGCCAGTGTTTCCCAAACTTGGGATGCCGGTTGTGTAGGGAAAGCCCCTGGTGGGCCAGGCCAGTTTGTTTACCTGCCACGTCCACAGGTTTGGCCGATCGCAGCTCCCACTGGCCGTGGTTTGCTGCTCCAGGCCAATGGGGATTGCAGGAAGTGGCGGCCAGTATGTCCCTCGGCCCATGCCACTTCCAGTTGCTCCCATTGTCCTGGAGCAGCGAACCACGGCCACTGGGAGCCACGATTGGCTGAACCTGTGGACACGGCAGGTAAACAAACCATCCCGGCCCACCAGGGGCTTTCCCTACACAACCGGCGTCCCAAGTTTGGGATACACTGCCCTATGCAGACCACTGATGTGCTGAGTAATGCCCTAATAGGCACAGTGTCAATGCATAAGAGGCTGACTTTTCAGAAGTTGGGGGGAATGGTAAGAAGTCAGTCTGGGGGATAGCAGCAAAGAGTCCTGTGGCACCTTATAGACTAATAGACGTATTGGAGCATGAGCTTTCGTGGGTAAATACCCACTTTGTCGGATGCATCTAGTGGAAATTTCCAGAGGCAGGTATATATATGCAAGCAAGAATCAGGCTGGAGATAGCGAGGATTGTAGTTGGCTAGCCATTCACAGTCTTTAATAGCAGAGGGGCATTGCTGGCATATGATGGCCCACAGACAACCCGCCAACCTGAAGCATATTCTCACCAGTAACTACACACCGCACCAAAGTACCTCTAACACAGGAACCAATCCATGCAACAAACCTTGATGCCAACTCTGCCCACATATCTACACCATCATAGGACCTAACCAGATCAGCCACATCATCACCAGTTCATTCACCTGCACATCCACCAGTGTAATATACGCCATCATATGCCAGCTATGCCCATCTTCTATGTACATCAGCCAAATTGGACAGTCCCTACGTAAAAGGATAAATGGACACAAATCAGATATTAGGAATGGCAATATACAAAAACCTGTAGGAGAACACTTCAATCTCCCTGGACGCACAATAGCAGATTTAAAGGTAGCATCCTGCAGCAAAAAAACTTCAGGACCAGACTTCAAAAAGAAACTGCTGTGCTTCAGTTCATCTGCAAATTTGACACCATCAGCTCAGGATTAAACGAAGACTGTGAATAGCTAGCCAACTACAAAAGCAGTTTCTCCTCCCTTGGTGTTCACACCTCAACTGCTAGAAGAGGGCCTCATCCTCCCTAATTGAACTAACCTCGTTATCTCCAGCCTGATTCTTGCTTGCATATATATACCTGCCTCTGGAAATTTCCACTATAAGCATCTGACGAAGCGGGTATTCACCCACGAAAGCTCATGCTCCAATACGTCTGTTAGTGTATAAGGTACCATAGGACTCTTTGCTGCTTTTACAGATCCAGACTAACATGACTACCCCTCTGAGTCTGGGGGATGAGAGTCCCCAAGGGAACTTTTTATTTTTAGTACTATTCTGTCTGGTCCTATGGATATGAAGCCTACAAGGCCTGGGCTCTATTGAATTTTACCTGACAGATAAAGAGTTAAAAGGCTGACAGCATTAATTTTCATAATTTAACTAAAAAAATACATTTTTGTAATTAATGTGAATTTAATGTGTGTGATTTTTCCGCATAAAATCCCTCTGCACTCTCACAGCTATACCCCAGGCAGAGCACCAGCTGCTACGACGCCCAAGATTCCACTTCTACGAAACAACCACATTGGAATGCATGGTAAAAGTTGGATAAATAAATCAAACGATAATATTCCTGAACCACAGACAGTGATTACTCCCATACAGAAACAACTTTATTCTTCCAAGGCTTTCAGAAACAGATGCCAAAGTATGACTTTGGATACGTTTTTAGAGAATTAACTGGGGACCTGAACTTGTTTCAGACAGGCAAGTTTTATACGCAATTTTCTCCATGGAAATAAGAAAGACTTACTGCTTCTCCAGTGGAAACTGATGAAACACAACTACTCTTGTTCCGGGAGGCAAAAGAGCGACGGCTGGAGACAGAGGCCCTGAATGAAGATTCATTTATAGAACCTGATGAGAGATCGCTCTTTGATATCCGTATAAAAAATCGCAAGCAGGGAACAGCACTGTGAATGGTTTTCCTGAAGGGGAACAGGAGAGTAAAAGTTACAAGCCACATAAGGAGGGAGGGATAGCTCAGTGGTTTGAGCATTGGCCTGCTAAACCCAGGATTGTGAGTTCAATCCTTGAGGGGGCCACTTAGGGATCTGGGGCAAAAAATTGGTCCTGCCAGTGAAGGCAGGGGGCTGGACTTGATGACCTTTCAAGGTCCCTTCCAGTTCTAGGAGATTGGTATAGCTCCAATTATTACCTTTATAACACCACAAATACTAGCAGCACTGTTTGGAAAATGATCTGACAGAAATTCTCTCTCGGTAATCTCAGTATAGCTTTTGTTTTGTTGTATAAAGATTAAAGATTACTTGGAAGTAGCTTGTTAGGGCTCACGTGAACTGTTAACAAGACAAAAGGAAAGACATCACATGGATTCAGCGGCTTTAAACCAAAAGGATTTAGAGGATGCATGGATGAGTAGTGAGAATTGAAAATACAAACAATTTTTAGAAATATGTTCAACTTAAAAAATGATTAGTTGTTCATTTAATTGCAAATAAAGGATTAATACTGCAAACATACAAAGCTATTTAACCATAAGGGGTCAGATTCTGTCCTGTGATGACATCTGTTCTGTGCACAGGAGAAGGGGAGCAGCACTGGGGAGCCAGTTATTTATTTGTATCATGGTAGTATCTAGAAGCCTCAGTCACAGACCAGGACCTTAATGTGCTAGGCAACGTACAAACACAGAACAAAAAGATGCTTACAATCGACAAGCATTTACAATCTGCACAATGTTTAGTAGCAACCTAAGGGCCTGTCTACACAGCATGGCAATGCACACTAGACAGAGTTGGATTATGGATGTTTGGGGCCCTGGGCCAAAGCAAGTGCCCCCCCTTCCCTGGTGCTCATGCAGGGGAAATAGGGTTTCCCCCGTCCTCCCAGCACTCCTGTTGGGGAGTGGAACTGGCAGGAGTGCCAGGCAGGCGGGCAGAGTGGGGCAAGCCCCCGTGCCCCAACCCCCTGCAGGAGCATCTGGTGGATGGGCAGGCAGAGGAGGTCAGGGCATGGGGGAGCCCATTTTTCTGGGGACCCCCTAATTGGCCGGGACGCCTGGGCCTGGGCCCCATTGGCCCAGTGGCTAATCTGCCACGGACACTAGAAGGGCATGAATCTAAAGTGCACCGATGTGTTGTGCACAAACAAGCCTGTACACACCTGCTGGCACGAACTAAAAGTTCCCCAGCATGCTGGCATATCATGGGGCCAGTTAGGGTACATGTACACTGCAAAAAAAAGCCTGTAGGCCCGAGTGTCAGAGACCATGTCCATTTACCTGGGCTTGCAGGACTAAAACTTGCAGTATGACATTTGAGATCAGACTGGTGCCTGGGTTCTGAAACCCACTGTCCTCATGAGGTTTCAGAGCCCAGGATGTAGCCCAAACCTGAACATCTACACTGCAATTTTGTACCCATCAGCATGAGCCCCATGAACCTGAGAGTTAGCTGACCCAGGCCAACTGCAGCCCTCCCGCATGTCTTTGTTGCAGTGTAGCCATACCCTTCGTGTGCAACGCACTGGCGTGCTTCAGAATTCACAACCCTCTCCTGCACACTGCTGCACCATGCAGACAGGCCTTAAGTAACAGTTATGGGTCTCTGAGTTTTTGGGCTGATCTGTGCTGGCCCAGCTCCAGCATAAATTAGAGCAGCCTAGGGGGCTCCACTAATCCACGCCAGTTGGCTACACTCCACAAGGGACCATATGCCAGTTGAAAACTGGCAGATGAGACTAGGCAGAGCCCTCTGGTCCTTTGCCCAACCACCCCCACTCCCTGTGATGTGGTGGTCAGTTGGCACAGGAGCCAGGCATGTTGACTTGAAGCCAACTGATGGTTCTTCCTTGCTGAGGGAATTCTCAGCTGGTTAGCGATGACTAGATTCCAGCTCCTTGAGGCTGTGTTGTGCAAAGCAGATGGTTCAAGGGCAGAGAATCTGGCCCAATGCCTTTGTATAATAAATCTACAACCTCATATCACTCCAGATTAATTCTAGTGCAATCAACAAAATACCAGCAAATATTGCTACAGACAATGAATAAGATGGGACAAGCCACACATACAATGGACAACCACTACTGCTCTGTGCACTTGTGAATCACATATCAGTGAAGGAAGCAAAAACATATATTAAACTCCAGAAGCACATGTTAGAGCTGGATGAATATTGCAACAACAACAAAAAATTGCTTCAACATTGATTCAACTTTTAAAACAAATTTCTGAACAACTTTGCATGCAGGAATGTGTGAGGAAATAGTGACTTTTCAGCAAATACTCCAATATTCAAGAAGAAAATATTACATTTGGAAAAGTGCACAGAGGCCTCAGAAATCTGATTCTGAAAGATACTCTCACATGAATAAGGAACAAAAATATACCATATGATCTGGGAATCCAAGACAGACTGCAGCATATTCGGTAGTCTTAGGACCCCCCCAGCTCTTTGTCTACAGACCCGGCTGGGACAACGGAACGGATGCCTTAACGTCTACAGGAGATTTGGGCCCGAATGAGTGCTAGCTGGCTGAGTCTTAGATTCTGTTCTTGCAATGAGTCCTGCCTATGCAATTGCAGAGCCCCTCCCTGACTTCAGTAGTGCTGAGTGAAGGCAGGGGTCTGCCCCTGTGGAGCTCATTGCAGGATTGAGGCCTTAATCCAGGTGAGACAGAAGTAACGCTGATTGGGTGGAAGAAATAACTGGAAGAATTAGCAACGGTTTTATTGGTAGCTGAGGGAATGCATCCAGTGACTGTGACACAGGTTCATGGCTGAGATGTTTTCTTGGACCCCAGGCTACTGCTGAATTGTCTGATAGGACCTGCAAGAGAAGAGCAATCACTTCTTTGCTACCATAATTCATGCCGTTGTCACACTGGGACTAGATAGTTGTAATGCACTCTCCCATCACTATTCAGTAACTAAAGCTGGTGGCAACCTGTTTATTAGACACTGGAGCTACATGAACTGCACTAGCTGCCTGTGAATTTCCAGGAAGAATTTAAGGTCTATTCTAAACTTCAAAAGACCTGAATGGGTTTAGGACCAGGTTACCTGGGAGACCACCTGTGCCATTCTTCTCTCTTCAGCTGCCATCAGGGCACACTGCAAAACCAAGCTTTTTCTTGGGGCATGTGAGGAACAGGTGGATTGAGGAACAAGATTTATAATAATGCTAGTCTTCTGGAGGTGATTAGAATGGGACATTGAAGCTAATGGATTTTGAAGTGTGCTGTCATAATTTACATTTTAAAATTTAAAATGGATGCAGCTTGTGATGGGTACTTACTGGATGATGATTTTACTGTAAATTGAAATAAAATAATCAAATTTCATATATTGATTACTCGCAAAGAACTACTTGAGAATAAGCTATAGACCAAAACTACTTCATGGAAGTTATCTGATGAATAATTTTGAACAAATCCATTTGAGAACATTGTGATCTGTTTGACGATGATTCACAAACACAGAAAGGAAATTTTTTTAATTTTTTTGAATGAATCAATCAATCATTTAAAAAAATCCCTTCAAATCACAGTGAAAGTAACAGCAATAATTCTAAAATGAAATGAATGCTGAACTTTTTTTATTAAGTAATATTTGTTTAGTTTTGTGTACAGTTTTTCTCCATATTTAGTGGTTTTCAAAAAATTTGTTATTTCCAGTGATCTCTATCATGGAGAGATGGTTTATTCCAGGCCCTCAGAATGAACATGCAAATTTCAAGTCAAGTCAAACTACAGCTTATTGTACTGGCATAGAGAAAAATGATGAGATGTATTAGGAAATGTAGCTGTTCACATCTCAAGTGAAGCTGGTTGAAAAATGAAAAACATTTTGCAAAAAAGAATAATTTTTTTTAATTGACACTTCAAACAAAAAAATCTGACAAAAATTTTAAAATTTGAAAAATTTTAACCAGATGTAATATTGAGATCCTGATTTAACAGCAAGATAATTCTGGATATAAAATCATCATTTCAAATTGATTGAACTCCTAGTAAGCCAATAATGACTAAGTCAGTGTTTGGATAGTGCCTTTTCAGCAGGTATCTGCAGTTAAAAAGTTCTAGGAATAAACACCTGATCAATCCAACTAATGAACTTCCACAGGATTTACGGGACCTTAGCAAGGCTAAAAAGAACACACATGCCATGATTATTAAAGAAATTGCTGATGTTGCTATGACTGTAATTGGAATCAGCACTATTTTCTCTATTATATGCAGTCATTTTTTTGGCTTACCTATTTACAATATATTTTACAGTATGTTTCCTTTCATTGATTACTTTTTAAATTCATCCCACTACCAACAGCAATTCTCAGCACAAGGAAACGTCCTGCACTGTGAGCATCACACTATCATTTTGAACTGTGTGTGAACTCTTTAGTTCACTATTCCTGAATTCTCTGACTCCTGTGTACCATCCAAACCTATCAAAGTCAAAAAGGGAAAAGTTGGTTTCACTCAAGTCAGAAGATCAAAGACAAAATTGTTTTGTTTTGTTCATAGTCAAAAACTGAACAAAATGTCTCATCTTTGTGATATTTAGAGTTGGATGTATGATTTGATTAATCCAACCCATTTCACTGTTTGTGAATTATTCATAAACAGACTTTGATCTTGGAATATTTGCTCATTAGTCAGACTTATTGGGGAATGATATATGCATATATATTTCCATCAATGGACTGCTTGCAAACTATTCATTGTGTTGACTTATTCGCTATTTGTAACTTTCTATTTGGTCTGCATGATTCATTCTCCTAAGTGACATAATATTGCTTCTACTCTCTGACTGGACGATTCTCAGACCCATAAAGTGCTTTCACAAGGATTTCATGAACACTTCTGGTGTCAGAAGTCATGGAAATACAGATGGGAAAGAAGGGATGGGATTTTTAAAAGTGCTCAGTGGTAGCCTAACTTTGTTCCTATTTAAACAAATGGAACATTTCCACTAACTTCAAAGAGAATAAAATTAAGCCAATGCTGAGCACATTTGCAAAGTCCCTGCTGCATAATATTTTGGTTCAGGAATTTTACTCAATATACAAAGACTCTCAGAAGCAGTTCCTACAGTATAGTGCTTATTTAGGGACCAGTAATTTCTTTCTTTACAAACATAAAATATAAATATGAAATCATGGAAAAAAATAACTTTGGGTCAGAAATTCCAGCTTCATACTATACTTTCCTCTATTTCCACAAACCACTGGAGGCTGGTGACTTCTGAAAGTAGACAGGGAGATCTGACATATCCCCTCTAAGCAGTCTGGGCAGATGCCCACTACAAAAAAGATATTGGCAATTTTTGATTCTTCAGTAGTTCTTTATTTTTAAGAGTTATGTTTCCGATAGGAGATAGACTCCCTCTCTGTGTATTTCTCTCTTTTCCAGGCTTTCAATAGTTTGGTGCCCATAGGCAGAGAAATGAGCGCAGAAAAGCTAGTCACCTCTAGTGAAAACCAATTAAGATGTCAAGTGGTACAAACATTTTTACTATACACTCAAGACATTTGACAGTCTTCTGAGATTAAGCAGGAAATCATAATGTTGGGGTGCAAAATTGTCTGATTTGGAGTTTAATTTTCAGAAAAATATTAACTATCTGGGTTTAACTATCTGGGTTTTCCCAGCATCCAACTGTGGGAAAAAAATCAGAGCTCCAAATGACACAATGTTGCAATTTCCCCCTTTACTGACAATAAAATCTTATAGACAATTTATACTGCCATCTAGTGGTACAATTCTTTATATATTTACCATCACCTCACACATTTACTTTGTTCAAAGGCTTGCTATTATATATACAGTCGCTTTGCAAGAGATACTCCTTGAAAGAATTGTTGGCAAGTCATGTGAAATAATGAAAAACAGTTATGGTTAGAAGAAATTCTCCTTCTAAAAAGTCACATATTTTCTGTTGAAAATAGGTATTTGGACAGAAAGTTGTGTGAAAAAAGTGTTTTCACAGGATTCTTAGAAATCAAACATTTTAGCACTTTTACGGGTGTAAACCACTCCTGAACTCTTTCCTACCATGTTAGAAAACAAACCAGAAAAGAATAGTGAGCAGAAAAATATACAATAGAATCTTCTGCTTTCCACATCCCAATTTGACAGAAAAAATATCATTACAATCCCATTCCAATTTAGGGTTTGTTTTCAGTTTTCATGGTCCTCTTCTTTTAGGCATGGAGATGAATCTTGTGTTGATGGATATAACACAGGCTAAATATCTTTGAAATTTCTGCATTTGAGCAAGTGCTTGATCTTGGTTATATCTGTTTGTAGTAAGCAAAATCTAAGTGGCCATCAGCCAGCGAGCTTTCCCACTGTTAGCTGGAACAATTATACAATATCCAACATAATCATTGATGACAACCAGCCATATTGGGTGTCTTTGGACCCACGCCATCATTAAGGCTAGTGGTCTATCTGGAATGAAATTTCACAGCAACTCTCAGAAAAGCCTCTGGCTTAAAGGAAGTCCAAGGCTTAAGCTGCTGCTGGGAAATGCCGTGCAAGTATGTGCTAGTTTGACACCATTCAGCTGGACACCTCACTAGCCCTGGGGTTTAGTGCTTTTTAATATCTTTTGAGACTATACCACTGAAAGACCCCAGCCATTTGATATATTTTGTCTTGTATAAGATGAGGCAGTGCTTTTGTGGAACAGACTCCTTTCAGACTGCTAAAGGATTTTCAGTATTTTTAAAAAATTACCTATTATGGAACAGCAGTGTTTCAACCATTTACAAATCAAAGACCAGATTAATGACCTTTACGAAAAGCATGATGTGTGCTTCCCCAGGCTTTTCCTATGGTAACAGGGGAGGAACAAGTTGGATCTTATGGGAACTTTGTGGAGGCCATGAAGGAGTCACTAATGGAGATTGCAACAGGGCCTGAGCTGAGAAGCGAAGAATGTCTGGTCTTTTGGAAGTCTGCCTAAGATTTATCACATTATCCCTCCACCCACTCCTAAGTACTACCCTAACCCATATGCGCCTCTCTCCAATTAGTCTCACTCTAATTTTTTGGGTGTCCCCATCCATGTGACTGGGTAAAATCCTTCCCTTTGCCCCCCTCCCCCCCACCATATCACCTACATAATGTTCTCATCTCTATGGGAATGGACGGTCACTATACCCCCTCAACCCCTGGTTCACTGAGGTCAGAGGTGGTGGGTAAAACAGAATTCAAATACTTCAGCACAGAAACCCATAAACCAGTTGTGAAGGAACCAGCAAGGAAATAAACAGGAGAAAAAGAAATAAATCAGGAAACAATTCACAACAATCACACAGCAGATTTGCTGCACTTAGGTATACTGGGATTTCAAAAAGCAAGATGGTATAGCACAAATAGTCCATCCCCATTCAGAAAATTCATGGGTGCAGGAAGGAGATGCAGGGGTTATGGGTGAAGGGAGCACAGGGCAGGGGTTAGGGGCCCAGGAGGGGAGTGGCGGGGTTATAGGTGAATGGGGGCACAAGGCAGGAGTTCAGGGCGCAAGAGGGGAGTGGAGGGGCTATGGATGAAGGGGGCACAGTGCAGGGTTTAGGGGCGCAGCGGGGGAGTGGAGGGGCAATGGATGAAGGGGGCACAGTGCAGGGCTTAGGGGCGCAGCAGGGGAGTGGAGGGGCTATGGGTGAAGGGGGAAAAGTGCAGGGGTTTGGGGCACAGCAGGGGAATGTAGGGGTTGGAGTGAAGGGAACATAGTGTAGGGGTTAGGAGTGCAGGAGAGGGGCAGGGTTTGGGGCTCAGAAGGGCGGCAGGCCCATCTGCACATTACCTTGATATTGGTGCACATAACAAAATTCATTCCGCACATGGATGAAAAATATTAGTGAACATTGTGCAATTGCAATAACTTCTTTATCCTGCAGCCCACATTTTACAGCTATTGGGCCATATACACCACTGACAAAAAGGGGGCACAGCTCTATTGATTTCAATGGCACTGTGCCCACTTACTCCTGCAGTGAAGTGCCCTCCATAGACGGGATTATTATTAATGTGTACATTTGTATGTGTACTGACAGACAATTGTACTGTGTTTACTGTACCTGTATCTTGGGTGAATTATTGCATAGATGATAGGGTTGTAGATTGCAGAAGCTTTGGCGATAACAGCTGGCACAGATTTAGAATATGGAGTTAGAGTGTTGCCATGGCTAAAATTAAACAAAAACAAAACACAAAGGTATTTAATGGATGTGTGTTAACTAAATTACCAAAACATACTACTCTTTCTTGATTGACTATGTGCTGTGATGGTCTGACAACAAATAGCTTTGAAAAGATAATTTGTTTCAGTGCATGATTTGGTGCCTTACTGGTTACATTTACTTGGAGAAGCTGAATGGCCATCAACCAATGACTTTTCTGTTTCTAAGAATGACAAGCACCCAGAAAACACACAATCACTTCTTTCTCTGTTGTTCTGCTAGTCAGAAGCAGGCCAAGAGATTATTAATGTGGAGAACAAGATAGGTATGGAATGGTAATAAAAACCGATTCAGAATGAAAATCTCATATTGCCACCCCATAGTATCAATTTCATTCTGCACACCAAAGGGCATCAAGGAGACTGAAATTCCAGTGTCCGAAAAGAAAGGAGCATGAAAAAGGGGAAGTGGGCTGAGATCAGCTTTAGCTGTTTTTGCCTCAAACTCTCCCAGCTGCTAAGAGGAGTCTAATTTCCATTAATCATGTAACTCCTACTAATATCAGTGAAGCTGAATGTGCATCAACAGGGGAAGAGGTCCCCCTACAGGGGAGAGCTGGGAAGGGGAGGAGGACATGAGCTCTGAATTTAAAAAGGTGCGTAAAAAAGCCTCTTGACTCTCTCTCTCTACTGATCACTGTCTTGAGGAGGGGGATTCTTGAGAGATCAGATGTGAGGAGAGTGATTATCTGCTGAGATGCCTAGGATTACTCTGCATAAAGTCAGAATACACACACACACACACAAAGCAGCATGAAGGAAGTGAAAACAAAAATCTGTGCTCAGGGGAAAAAAAGCACACAAAGTTTCATGTAAGAAATGAAATAGACACTAGCTAATCTTGTTCTCTCTTTATTCAGAGGGCTATCCTGAGGAATGAGATATCACCTCTAATCTGGTGTCTATTTTAACTCCTTTTAAAAGGAAGATGAACTCCTTATGGGTGACAACACTGATTATAGTTAAATCTCATTTACAATCCATGGAGGAGTCAGATTTCTGTGAAATATCTCAGGGCAGCTTCAGGCTAGATCACTTGCTCCTCATTACTAACTTATCTTGACTAAGGGCCACCAGATTTCTACTTACCCCGCCCATGCAATCATGGTGACACAAGCATATGGAGACCAAGACAAGACAAACACAACGATGACCACAAAAGCAATTTTTGCCAGCTTCCATTCATTCTTCATGGAATGCGAGAGGTAGGATTTACGACCATAGGACCCTAGCTTCTGAACATCCCTGTGAGAAGAAGAACAAGGGAAGTCACCCAGTGTAAGAAAACATTTGGTACAAGATGCACAATGCATTATTAACAATAAATAAAATGGAGCACACACTTTATCTTTCCCTGCACAAATATAGTCAGTTATTTAATATCTTAAGGATAAAGATCTTACTCTGCTACACCCTGCAAAGGGGAGTATACATGCAAAATGGCCTCAAAACAGCCAAAAGGAGTAAGCAGGAAGAGAGACACTGCCTCCATGACATGCTCACTCTTTGTCCTCAAGAACAGCCCAGATGGGGCTGTGCAGTTCTGAGGGATGGGGCTAACACAGCTGGGGAGTAGCATAGTCCTTTTGGACCAGTAGCGAATGAGCAGAAAATCCCACTCCTTGCCCTCTGCGACAGTGCCAGAGGCACAAGGAGGTTACTCATTTCCTTGAGGAGCCATGCTGCCAGGGTTGGGTGGGAGGCCAGACAGCAGAGCTGTCATCAGGGCTGATCTCATCTCTGGGGATTCCATGTATTACACATGGATTCACTCCTCACAAGGGCAGCGCTCCTTGCTGCCTACACACTTCCACTGACTCCTCCTTGTCTCTTGAGGAGATGATGTCAAATGAACTCCACAGATTCCAACTCACTGAGCCAGGTATATTGGTGTTGTATGCTGGCACGTAATGTTTAAGGGGGCTATTTTACACTCCTGCAGGTTTATCCATCCGACAATGGTATTTGAGCCAATGAGAGATGACATTATTTTTGCTAAGAGATATTTTTTTTTGGAGATCATGGTTTAGCTGCAGATATTCTGAAGGAATCATTAATACAAGCCTGGAGAAATTCTCACAGCTATTGTGTGGGGATTCTTCAGATACCATCATCACTTTTTTATGCCAGCAAAATCAACTAATATCTTGCAATTTATAGTAAACTGGTCTGACAGGATTTAGCATAAAAACCAACAAATTTTAGTGAAGATTTACTTAAAAAGGAAGGCCACTATGCAAATCAGCACTGTGATGAGCTGCTTCCATAAAATGATAATACACAAATAGATGCTCTATGGAAGAAGCCTGCAGAAGACACTGTGTTGGCAAGTAGAATACATATTCAATTCTTGCAGCGGCCATGCTGAATGCTCATATGTAGTGATATTGCTTAAAGGACCAAGTTACCATTCCTTGTTATCAAATTTGCAATTGCCGAGAGCATTCACAACCCCCTATTCAGAAAAGCACACAAGCACGTGCTTAACTGTAAGCACCTATGCAAGTCGATCCCTATTCAGCAAAGCTTCTTAACCATGTGCTCAAGTCTCATTGTAGTCGATGGGGGTTAAACATGTGTTTAAAGTTAGGCATGGAATTAGTTACTTTGCTGAAACAGGGCAACAGGGCTTGATCCCATTCAGGTCAGAAGAAAGATTGACAGACTTCAACTGGATTTGGATTAGGCCCCGAATGAGTCATCTGTACATATTGAGAGGCAAAACAATAGAGAGAGTTCCCTTTTTGATCTCTGATCAGGCCAAATTTTTAGTTCAAATATTTACAAGAGAAGGCTGAGAGTCATGCGCAAAACAATTTGTACCTGCCTGTATATTTGCATGAAATTTGGTCAAATGCATGCACGAATAGATGTGTGTGCACCATGGCCCATCTCGTCCCCCTGAGTTCAGCTGTAAAAGCTGTGATTTCTGGAATGTCTACAATACATGAAACTCTTGAGGCATAAGGACTTTAAAGTCTGTGGAGTGCGCTAAAATCAGATGATGTCCATTTTGCTGTATAACAGATTTATTTGTTGTCAGAACCTCCAGGGGGCTTAGATGATGAACCCAAACACTGAAGAAAATGAAAAATAGCTGAATATGAGAAAATAGCATTTCTGCTTCTATTTATCTAACCCGACTGTCTATCTGGAGCATGTAAGCAGGGAGTTCTCTGTATTGTAATTCTGTGGGACATCAAAGGAGAATACGGATTCAGTGTAAGCAGCATCATTAATAAATCTACTGCCCAGCTTGATTTTCAGCCAGGAGCTTTAAAGTATGCTTTACAGCAAGAAGACAAAAGATTTAACTACTCTTGCTACCCTGCTTACCTGCCAGTACTTCTTATGGCCAGAAACATGAATAAATAGCAATGGAATATTATAACCAGGGGAATGAAAAACACACAGCAACATAACATCATGGTGTAACTTCTGTTTGCTGGGGAATAGGTTACATAGTCCCATGTACAAGATATCATCAACCCTTCTGGCACATAGGAACCTAAGAAACATGAAAAGTAAATATATATATACAAATATATACACACGCACAGTTTGTAAAATTACTGGTCAAGGTTTGAGAACTGGACAGTTAACAAGCAAATGGTAATACTATACATGTGACCCTCACTGGCCATCCTGTACTGCATAATTACTTAACTGCTGTATTGTACAAGCCAGTTCCAGAATACGGAGAGCACAGATACAGTGTTGGCATACATCTTGTCTCCCACCTAGTCTGAACTCATTAAAAAAACTGCATCATGCACAGACAATAAGAAAACGGCTAGCAATCTTTGAGGGGGTCAACAAGCATATAGACAAAGGGGATCCAGTGGATATACTGTACTTAGATTTTCAGAAAGCCTTTGACAAGGTCCTTCACCAAAGGTTCTTAAGCAAATTAAGCTGTCATGGGATAATAGAGAAGGTGCTCTCATGGACTGGTAACTGATTAAAAGATAGGAAACAAAGAGTAGGAATAAATGGTAAGTTTTCAGAATGGAGAGAGGTAAAGATTGGTATCCCCCAGGGGACCAGTCCTATTCAACATATTCATAAATGATCTGGAAAAAGGGGTAAATCGTGAGGTGGCAAAATTTGCAGATGATACAAAACTACTCAAGATTGCAGTCTGACTGGGACTTAACTAAGAGCTAAACAAGGATCTCACAAAACTGGGTGACTGGGCATCAAAATGGCAGATGAAATTCAGTGTTGATAAATGCAAAGTCATTCATACTGGAAAACATAATCCCCAACTATACATATAAAATAATGGGGTCTAAATTAGCTGTTACCACTCAAGAAAGATC
Organism: Mauremys reevesii; assembly: GCF_016161935.1. Taxonomy (NCBI): domain Eukaryota; kingdom Metazoa; phylum Chordata; order Testudines; family Geoemydidae; genus Mauremys; species Mauremys reevesii. Next base: position 25,295,653 of record NC_052627.1, on the reverse strand, counting down.
TTGGAGTCATTGTGGATTATTCTCTGAAAAATCCACTCAATGTACAGCAGCAGTCAAAAAATGAACAGAATGTTGGGAAACATTAAGAAAGGGATAGATAATGAGACAGAAAATATCATACTGCCTCTATATAAATCCATGGTATGCCCACATCTTGAATACTTCGTAGAGATGTCATCACCCCATCTCAAAAAAGAAAAGATATATTGGAATTGGAAAAGGTTCAGAAAAGGGGAACAAAACAGATTAGGGATATGGAATGGCTTCCATATGAGGAAAGATTAATAAAACGGGGACTTTTCAGCTTGGAAAAGAGATGAATAATGGGAGGGATATGATAGAGGTCTATAAAATCATGACTAGTGTGGAGAAAGTAAATAAGGAAGTGTTATTTACTCCTTCTCATAACACAAAAATTAGGGGTCACCAAACGAAATTAATAGGCAGCAGCTTTAAAACAAACAAAAAGGAAGGATTTCTTCACACAACTCACAGTCAACCTGTGGAACTCTTTGCCAGAGGATGTTGTGAAGGCCAAGACTGTAACAGGGTTCAAAAACAAACTAGATAAATTCGTGGACGATAGATCCATCAATGGCTATGAGCCAGGACGGGCAGGGATGGTGTCCTTAGCCTCTGTTTGCCAGAAGCTGGGAATGAGAGACAGGGGATGAATCACTTGATTACATGTTCATTCCCTCTGGGGAACCTGTCATTAGCCACTGTTGGAAGACAGGATACTGGGCTAGGTGGACCTTTGGTCTGACCCAGTATGGCCGTTCTTATGTTCTTAACTGTCAGTCTTCCATGAGCAACCTTTTAAAGTACTCCAAGTGGTACATGATGGCATTTTGAATACGGTCTAGTGGAGAGACAATCTATCCAACTGCTCCCCACCTCTCAATTACTTGCAAGGAGGTCATTTTCAGCAGACACGTTTAAGAATCTTCAGTAACAGACGTGTTGTAAAGGCGCATCTGCTGAAACCACTGTAATTGAGGGTCTTTTGAGATTACTTTGGAGACGGTCTCTCATTTCATTTCAAGGGATTCATAATGTTACCTGTACAAATTTGATACAGGCTGAGTCTCTGCAAAGTCTCATCCTAGAAGCTACTTTCCCTACCCATACTTTATAAATCGATATGTCCTAAAAAGATGTGGGTTGGATATGGAGGGACAGCAGGAGAACCAGAGATTCTGCAAAGAGGTATTTGTGATGGATCTCAGCAACCACCCTCAGGGAAAGGCAGGGGCAAGGGGCTGTGTGTGGGATAGGTGTGTGGTGGTTAAAACTGGACTCATTTTACACAAGACAGATGTCAAAACTAGTCCCAATAAAATGTTCAAAACCCCTCTGAAGCATTTCTAAAACTGCTTTCTTGCAACATCTGCATATAAAATGCCTGATGGTGTGGTGCACTAGAAGGCTTTTACTGGCACTAATTTAAGATTTTGGGCAACCTAAATTGCTCAATGTGTGTGCGCTCCACTCCTGCTCCCTGCATCTGACACATGCCTAAGCTGAGAGTGAAGCGGGAGAGAATAGCTCAAAGTTGGCTACAGCAGCTTTCTGCCAGCTAGGATTTCCTTGCGCTGTGGGAATCTTCTGAAGCTGGCTTGAAATGGCTGCAATTGTAGTTTGCACCAGTGAAATGGTAAATATCTGCCCCAGGATATTGTATTAATTCTGGGTTTATGTACGTGCGTATTGGAGCAGGAGGAGCAGTGAATGCTGTAGAAGTATTTCTTAACCATTCCCTTCCAGTCACTCAGAACTTTCACCTTAGTTCAGTGGAAGGCCTGAGCTCTGCATAGGCAGACTCTTACACCCACATGGAGTTCTGCTGAGGTCTATGGGACTCTGTACAGGTGCAGGCATGTGCCCAAATTCCTTGGCACAGTCAGGGGCTTAGGCCCTGATCTTGCCAGCTGACTAGTGGAGTCAGAACCTTATGCTCCAGCTGAGCCTCACTGAAGGTATGTCTATACTGCAAATGTATGTGTGTTTGTAGTATGGTAACACGTGTGTGCTATCTTTAATCTAGCTGGCGCAGGAAACAGTAGTAATGTAGATGTGGCAGCAGGAGGTTCAGCACAGGCTAGCAACCAAGGGAGGCTGGGTATGTACTCTAGTCAGGGCCACCGAGAACGGGTTCGGGCCCTGGTGAAATATTTTTTTCGGGCACCGCAGCAAGGGTGGACCGGCTAAACAGGGCCGATGAAGCCGGGGAAGCCGAGCCTCGGGCCCCTTGCCAGGCCCCGGTAATTTGCAGCAGCTTACCCCCAGCCCCCCTTGTTGTTAGCTCCTTGCCACAAGGTCAACTCTGCTCTTTTTACCTATGCTAGCTAGACTGAAGCTAGTGTGTGCACCTGAGCTGCCATCACACCGTCACCTGCTGTGAATACATACCCTGAACAGGGTATGCAGGCTCATGGATCAGCCTGAAGGATTGGGCCTTAGATTTTAAGCACTTTAGGATACAGCCTAAGCAGGGACCGCTGTGTCTTATAAATTGTGACACACACTGTCATTGCTTAACAAATGAGAAATAATCCTAACGGCTATGCAGTAAAACCCACTACTCCACCTAACTCCTTTTCTTGATTATGAGCTGTAAATATAAGAGAGACAGTGCTGAATATCAAAAGCAGAGCTGTGGTGATTAGAGAGCGAGTGCAAGCTTTGGAATGGATATAAGCAGAGATGCTAATTAGAAGAAAAAAATCAGTGAAGGCAAAGGAAAATAGCTTGAAGATGCTCAATATAATTTTTCTTCACTGCATGTTAAATGAGATTTTTTCATTGTCTGACCCTTTTAGCATCAGAAAATCCTCTTCACTAGATGAAAGTAATTCAATTAGCATTTGCATGCTAGCTATCTTATTATGTTAACAGAATTTAGAGTATTCTCACCATCAGGGTAAAGCTGTACTGTTTTTGCTTTTCATAGGCAAGTCAAGGGAAACAACATTAAGCAAGCTTTTTTTGGTTCTCAGTGCCTGGCTTTCACTACCAACAACAAAAAAGAAAAATATCACTCATTACCCACTTCTGTTTCTTCACTCAGGAAAGCTGAACAACATTGGATGATGTTAAGCTTTTTTTAAAAGTTTTTAGAGAAAGATCACTAGCATATCAGTATCAGAGGCGTAGCTGTGTTAGTCTGGATCTGTAAAAGCAGCAACGAGTCCTGTGGCACTTTATAGACTATAGACTGCAGGGAGCTCTGAGCCCTTTAAATCCTGGCTCCCGCCTGGTCACCAAAGCTGCGGGCGGGATTTAAAGGGCTCTGGGCTCTCCACAGCGGCAGGGAGCTCCGAGCCCTTTAAATCTCGGCCGCCGGAGCTGCGGGTGGGATTTAAAGGGCTCAGAGCTCCCCACTGCTGCGGGGAGCCCAGAGCCCTTTTAATCCCGTCCGCGCAAGCCGGTGCAGTCCGGCATGGCGTACTGGCTCTTGCCGGTATGCTGTACCGAACCATACTGGCTTACAGGAGTCCAGAGGTGAAAGTAATATTTTATGAATATTAAGTGTGTGATTGATTTTTATTGTATTGTATGCTATATGATTTCAAGGAGGTAATTCAGGCATCAGCTCACATGCATGTAAACAGGAAAGTGGTCAAACACTTCTGACAGACACCCATTTACCAATATATGTCTTAAAAAGCCATGCAGAGAACCAATTGCTTTGAAGTCTATCCTTGACTCCTGTTGTCAGACATCACCGGTGTGGTGCTCTGCTCTGTTCAATGTTGATAACAGTCAGCTGTGTGCGTGTTCCCTCTGTGTGCTGCCTAACAACTCCCACCTAGTGGGCCACATACACCAGTTTAAACAAGGTCAAGAGACACAGGGAGACAAGGGGCAAGTCTACACTACAAAATTAAGTCGACCTAAATGACATTGGGGATTTTTCTGAAAGGCAATCGCAGTCAACATAAGCAATGCAGCATCTATACTGACACTGCAGCAACCTAACTACGTTGACTAAGCACTACACCTCTCGGCGAGATTGAGTTATTAAATCGGTGTAATGGGTAAGTTACATCGGTGGGAGCTACATTTTAGTGTAGAAACTTACAGAGATGGGTTGACATAAGGCAGCTCATGTCAATCTAACTCTGTAGTGTAGACCAAGCCAAAGGATGTTGGGGTGGATAAAGGAATGCAGTCCCTAGAGGAGGGAGGGAGGGATGGACACACACACACACACACACCGACCGCATGGAAGCAGACTGAACCCCAGTACCAAATGTGGGAGAGTCAAGACAAGTTAGGCCTACCTAAGCACTATGCCCCAATAGCAACTATGTGAGTGAAACCAGACAATCACTATACTCTTGGATGAACTCTCAAAGACAAAACACCACATCACCTGTGGGTGAACTCTTCTCACTAAGCCATTACTCTGTATCTGACCTATCAGTCCTCGTCCTCAAAGAAAGCCTGCACAACACTTTCAAAAGACAAACCTGGGAGCTTAACTTCATAATTTTGCTAGATACTAAAAATCACAGATTGAATAGACACATTGGATTTATGGCTTATTACAACAATCACCCCCAGACGCGTCCCCCGCTTTCTTTTCTCCCTATTACCAGCAAAGTGTCAATGGGTCACTTTATCTTGAATGGTCCCATGAAATACATGTTAACTACTTATGCTGAACCATCTGTTCCATCTTATATTTAGCTGTGACTTTCTGATTACGTTTTCCAGACCTGAAGAACTCCCTGTAAATTCGAAAGCTTGTCTCTCTCACCAACAAAAGTCCGTCAATAAAAGATATTACCTCACTAACCTTGTCTTTCTCATATCCTCTGACAAACACAACTACAACAAACACTGCATACATAAACTTTAGGTAAGACAATTATGCACGTAGACAGGTTTTTAAATTAAAAAATGCTTCACTCTTGTTATGCTTTGTTCTTTCTGTTGAGGTTAAACTATGCTTTGTTTAAACTGTTTTATGTTGTCATGGGGTCCCCTCACTAGTAGGGTGTCTCTTCCTGGCTACTCTGGGGATTAGCTCCTTCCAGGTCCAACAGCTCCTTCTGTCACTCGTGCATGCACCCTGCTGCCCCATGCAAATCAGGGTGATCTCTCTTCATGGCTTGGCACTCCCAGCCATTTCACTACAATGCCTCACTTCTGGGGTTTTAAAGTCTGATCACATGACTATCCGAGAGAGTCTTCTGCTCCCCTGCCCAGTCTTTGCCACTTCCCCCAGTGGCTGGTAGGGGAACCCGAGCCCACCCACTAACTCAGGTTCAAGACCAGGGACTATGTTTAGCCAACCGTGTTCTGCTTTCTCCCAGACTCTGTTGCTCTTTCCCTAGACTCCTTCCTACATCTTCTAACTCCCCTCTCTCTAGGTCAACCAGCCCACACTCCCTCCTCCAATGGATTAACTGCAGACTACGTAGCTCTGTAACTCCCAAACACACACCTGTTCTCTCAGAGGGAAACTGCAGACAACTTCCCCTGCAGCTCTTTTCTGCTGCCAGCTTCCTGGCTTTATATCAGCCCTGCAGGTTCCTTCTCAGCTGGGTTCCACCATCAAACAGCCTCTCAAATCATATTTCTTCCTCAGGTGCAGCCTATCAGGTTAATTCACCTAATTTACCCAGCTCTGCCTTGTGTGGGGGTGAATATCCCATCCCATATGTCACTGTGTTCACACACTGGTCACAACTCCTGAAGGGAAGACTTGTACGGCTCAAACCATTCATGCCTGCTAAGGAATCACTGTTGGTGCACAAGGTGCACCAGTCTGAGAGGGGGGAAATTGTGCGACTCTACCCTGAGAAGCGAAGACACAGGCTTGTAACCCAAAGGGGGTGGGCTCAGAAAAACTAAGCAGCTTCAAAGGTGCAGATAGCCCTGAACTATGACAACCATGTTTTGGGAAATCAGCAGATGTGGCAACTGCAAGGCTGATCTGGTTTATTTTCTTCTACTGATGCCACAATATTGTTTTAACTCATATATTAGGAATTAGAGATGGAAAAGAACTATCAGGTCACACTGCAATTACCCTGTCAGTGTAGGATTGTTCTACTTGCTTTGCCCAGTTTAATTTTACAGGACTCAGGTGATGGAGCTTTCACTGCGAGACTATTCCACATCTTAGACCACATTGGCAAGGATTTACTTCCTGACAATTGGGCATCGGTGTAAATTTCAGTGCAAAACCTCTTAGTGTAAATGGGACTCAGACCCAATTTTTATTGTTGTTGTGATGGCACTTATGATTGAAGATTTTGCAAAATTTTACCGCAGGCAAATGAGTCAGTAAAATTTGCAAGCCTGATTAAAGGCAATAATTTTGTGTTATTTTATTGACATATCCAAGGCTTTCAATTAAGCAGATCATTACTTACTATTACAAGAATTAATTGCCCCAGATATCAATGCTAAAGCCTTATTCCGAGTTAAATCCTACACAGTATACTCAGCTGTAAAGCTATTGATTACAGGCAGATGTCTTTTGCAGTGTAGCTCAATTCAAAGCCCAACTGCAGGAAAAATGCCATATACTATGTTCACAATAATTCAGTTTTAGATACTGGTAACAGAAGAGTTATAAGACAGCAATGATGACACAAAAATGTGGTTATTGGGATATCTAATGATAACCTAATCTGTTATCTTTTAAAATAAAGCTAGCTAATAAATCAATACAGAAAACTAGAGCAGCAAAACAAGGCATGGAATTATGTTATCTTAATATTAAAACAAAAAGGCTATTGTCAGTTGTTATATTGCACCTTCACTTGCAGTTAAAGAAATAACATGAGTTTAAATCAGGCTTCATAAGATTCTGATGAAGGGGATGAGAAGGCTGAAATGTTTCTGGCTTTGTAGTAAATTAATAGTTAGGATAATATTAGGTTTGTTCCAAAAATCGAAAGCATTTTCAGTGAAAAATTAAGAAAAATAAATAAAATATGGGTTGGTTTGTTTGAAAATGTGGCAGGTTTTAATTTTTCATTGAAATCAAACAAAAAAATCATTTTCATTCAAAATCAAACATCTGAATTTGATTGAAACAGAAATGATCCCCATTTTTGGTTCTATACTAGAAAAGGGGACAAAAGAGGGAAAGGGAGAAAACCCACAAAATCCAGATTACTTTTTGTTTTGACCAAAAAAAGGTCAATTCTAAAAATACAAGAACATTTTCAAGTAGAAAGTGGCATGCTTGTCTCAGTCCCTGGAGGAAAACATGAGTACATAGATTTCATTACTATTTGTGATGAGATGATATGCTCTTGTTACGTATGAAGAGGTTTTCCTGCTTATTCAAACACTAAATGCACTAATTCAAAATATTCAAGTGTTGTTCTACTCTGAAAAGTGTCTGTGAACACAGTGTCATGGTCTCTCAATAATTTCCATAATAAAGCTGCTCTGCCTATAAGTAAAAATCCATTCCCTCCACACCCCTGCCCCCAACAACCAGCCCTGCAAACTCAACCGCATTTTTTCCTTTTTTGTGCAACACCACCATCAATAAATGTCCTGCTGGCTAAATTATACCCTTTGTTACATCTGTGCATCCCTATTGCACAGGTTTAACCAAATGGAATTTAACAAAACATGTCTGTGAATGATGCACAATAATAAGCAGAAATCCAGCTCATCCATCTGTTTTAACACTACCTGGGCTAACCAGGCTCAAAAGCAGTAAGATGCTATTTCACTAAAGTCAGTAGATATGACTGAATAAACACAAGTGTATATCACATTAGCCCACTAGTTTATGTCAACTGAAGATCTGACCCAAGGAATATTTCTGTTGAGTAAGAAGGTATAATTTTTACTAGGTCATTTATCTCAATGAAACCTCACTTTAAGGTCATGAGGTAAAATCACAGAAGTAGAGAAATTTACAGCCAAAGGGACAATATCGTCAAAGTTTAAGACCAAAAATCTGACTTGTGCTAAATATCTAGATTTAGACCAAGATTTTCAAGAGGGGGTAATGACACCTTCAAATCTGTAAAGCACTTTTTGATCCTCAGATAAAATATGCTACAGAAGACCAAACTATTATTATTGTTACTTAAGGCTGACATTTTCAGAGGCGAGCAATAATTCTGAGTGCCCTGATTTTTTGGATGCTTTAAAGAGGCCCAATTTTCAGAAGTGCCGAGTATCCACCTGCTAAAAATCCTTTAAGATGTCTCAAAATGGTGCTCACACAAAAAAATCCAGCACCCAAAAGTGAGAGTCATTTTAGAAAATGTTGCCCTTCAGAAATATTATTTTCCTCCAGTGTAGCGCATTTAAGCTGAGGATCTTAGAGCGCTTAACAATTATTAATAAATGATAGCCCTGTGAGATAGGTAAGTAGTGCTATCCCATTTTTACAGACAGGAAAATTAAGAGACTGAGGCCAAGTGATTGGACAAGATCAGCCAGGAGTGGAGACTCTAGGAAGAGAATCCTTATCAGCTGTGGCTCTCAGGCTCAAAGGTTTGTGCCTTAGCCAGAAGACTATTCTTCCCCCGATTTTCTCACAGCCCCGTTATACTTAGCCAGGCTGTCTGAGAAGGGGTAAGGAGATGCCAAACAGGGGACAGAAGGGGAGATAGATACTCAGTGTCCCAGCATAAGAGGTTGAGGGTGGAGAGAAACCCAACAGATGGAGGAAGTAATGACTAGTGGGTGATTGGATGTATGTGTGGTGGGGAGGATGTTGGGCAAGTGATGGATCTGTGGGTGGGTGTGGGGACAGGTAGGTATGCGGTGTGAATGTGTGCGTGCATGTGTCTGGAGAAGTTTAGTAGCAGACAGTAAGAGAAGATTGTGACAAGTAGTGGAGAGAGGGAAGGAAGGGACAGTGGAAAGAGAAAGGAGGGAGAGATCATTTGGAAAAGAGAATGAAGGAAAAGTTGGGGATAGGAAGAAAGCAGGCCTTTAAAAAAGGAAAGAGAAAGGAAACTAAAAGCACAGGAAGCTAAAATTATTTATGATCAAAGTTTAAATTCCAAATTAAATAAGCGAAGCAAGCAAACAGTGATGGATTTTAGATGCAAATCTAAATTTTCAGATTGAAAAAGAGGGGACTAAAGGGAGGATACGATAGAGGTCTATAAAATCATGAATGGCATGGAGAAATGAACGAGGAAGTGTTATTTACTCCTTCACATAACACAAGAATCAGGGCTCACCCACTGAAATTAATAGGCAGCAGGTTTAAAACTAACAGAAGGAAATAAAGTCTTCACACAATGCACAGTCAACCTGTGGAACTCGTTGCCAGGGGATGTTGTGAAGGGCAAAACTATAATGGGGATCAAAAAAGAATTTGATAAGTTCACGGAGGATAGGTTGATCAATGGCTATTAGCCAAGATGCTCTGGGTGTTCCTAGCCTCTGACAGCCAGAAGCTGGGAGCGGACAATAGGGGGTCAATATTTGCCAGTTTGGTCATTCCCTCTGAAGCAAAGGGCATTAGCCCCTGTCAGAAGACAGGATAGTGGGTCAGATAGGCCATTGGTCTGACTCAGCACAGCCATTATTATGTTCTTATCTACAAAACATGACTGTAATTCCTCTCTCATATATCAGTAGGCTTGTGTATAACACTGGATACAATACTCAGTTCTAGTACAATTTAAAGGAGTTATGAATAAATTTTGCAGGCTGCTCAAAAGACATTGACCTGGCTATTTGCACCTGCTAGTCGAGCCCTACACTTTTGCATGTGTTAGGTGTCACACAAGATGGACTGAATCCAGGGATTTCCTTCTTCAGGAGATTCTCTGATCTGATCACAGTGCAGGATGGAACTGCAACTTCTCAGTTGTGCTGATTTGCTTCTTCTTAGGAGCACGACACTTGCTAAACAAGATTAGAATTGTCAAACACTTCCAAGGAAAAGTTTATGAGCCAGACTGAGATACTCAGGGACTGGATTCACTAACAAAGACAAGAAGGTAGGGGGAATTTAAGGTCCTGATCCAAACACCATTAAAGTCAATAGACAGAGTCCTCCTATCTTCAGTGGACTTTGAAGTAGAACTTAAAAATACTTTAAATATTGTATTATTATTTTTTATGTAATCTCTGTTCAGGCTGAAATGGAGATGACAATTTTTTCTCACTGACTAGGAAGACATACTATTTTTCAGTGTTATCTTTCAAAGCTACTTGTTTTAAAAGTGGTAACACTAATATTTTACTCCTCCTGAGATAGTCACTTCAATGTATTTATATAAGGCCAGTACAGAAGGAAGAAAAATATTAGGGGTAATTCTCAGCCTTGCCTCAAATTGCCCTCCCTTTTTGCGCACACAATTTTGCATGTGCAAATAACCGAGGTTGCTATTGATTTAATGTAGATAACTGACTACCAGGCTGCATCTTCACCTCAGATATCTACATGACATTCATCACTCCTGCCTTTATTTTCAAGCTCAGAAGGAAGGCAGGCTTTTGATAATCTGTCCCTTTATCTCTTGACATAAAAGATGACTGAGAAAGTAAGAATGTGCTGACAACTACTGCTGAAGAGAGAAGGTACCTACCCTTCCTGACTTGAGAAGTACTGATACACGCTTATTATGCCATTGGAGGATTTGTTTTGCTTGAGCATACCTGGAAAAAAAAAAGCCACCTGCACTGCTGTAGGCACAGATATACTATACTATAGCAACCCCCCCAGGCATTAGTCATATATACACTCAACAATAATGCCTATGGGCCGTTTTACACATCTGCAACAAAGCAAAAGCGCCATAATGTACACACACACACACACACACACACACACAAAAGAGTAAACAACGTACTCCACCCAAGAAGTGGAGCCACGCTCCATCCCAGCGAGTAGAGCCAGACAATAACAATGATCTGCGATGTGTGTTTCTTGGAAGTCCACCGCATGGATTGCAGAGGCTTAGTGATCACAAGGTATCGATCAACGGAAATAGCTAATAAAGTCATCATTGAGGTTATTCCAAAGAGCGCCCCGCAAAAAGCATACAGGTTACAACCTAAACAGAAAAGTGGAACGTAAGGTTTTTAGTTTTCTAAACAAATGTAGAACTCTCTCTTACAGCCTGATACAATCAACTTCCTATTTGTGATCACGCTGTTCTTGACTGAAGACACTTCTCGTCATAGGAATTTATACAGCCTTCCTGCATCAGCAGTTTATTTTTATTTAATGGGGCAAATATAAAATTAATATAAAAGTAAGCAGGAAAAATGTCCAACCCTCTACTGTAGTCTATGACTGAGAATCATTTGTCAATGGAAAACTGCCTCAACAAAAATCCAATACAATTAAAGTTACATTTTCCTGGAATGCTGCCCAATATAATGACCTTAACTATGCTGAAACAGACATTTGTCTCTTAGAGACAAAGGATATATCAAAAAATGAACATTGTTTTATGCAGGGTTGTTGTAGCCCTGTTGATCCCAGGATATTAGACAGAGAAGATAGGTGAGGTTCTCTCTTTTATTGGACCGACTTCTATTGGTGAGAGAGAGAAGCTTTTGAGCAACACAGAGCTCTTCTTCAGGTCTGGGAAACTTTACTCAGAAGCTAAATCTACACTGCAATTAAAAACCCATGGCTGGCCCAAGCCAGTTGATTCAGGCTCACAGTTGAGGAGCGGGGCTGTTTAACTGTGGTGTAGATTTTTGGACTCGGGCTACACTCCAAGCTTTGGCATCCTCCCACCTTGCATGGTTGTAGAGACTGGGCTCCAGTCTGAGCTTCTACACTGCAATTCAACAGCCCTTCAGGCTGAGACTCAGAGCCCCAGTCAGCTGGCACAGGCCAGCTGCGGGTTTTTAACTGCACTGTAGACACTGTTAAATACTGTTAAAAGTGTCACTGTTAAATACTTAATACCAGGTGGAACAGATTGTTTAGCATAAGTAGTTAATACCTATTTCAAGGGACCATTCCAGGTGAAGTGGCCAGTTAACACCTCTCCAGTCCAGGGGGAAAGGGCTACCCAAATACCCTGAGAGAACCTACTTCAATACAGAAATAAAACCTCTCTGACTGCCACCCCACACTGGAACCCATGAGGGATATCAACAACAATTAAAACCCATATTCAATGAGGACCACATTGTGAAAGAAATCAGGATGAACTCCTCTTCAAACAACCCTCGAACCTCACCATCAGAAGCAAGCTCCCCACAGACCAGGACCACACCAACTTATAGTGGCACCAGACCTTGCCAGAACAAAAAATGCAAAACCTATAGACCAGTGGTGGGCAACTTCTGGCCCATCAGGGTAATCTGATTGTGGGCCACGAGACATTTTGTTGACATTGACCTTCTGCGGGCATGGCCCCGCACAGTTCCTATTGGCCGCAGTTCACTGTTCCCAGCCAGTGGGAGCTGCGGGAAGCGGCGGCCAGCACGTCCCTGTGACCCGCAGCTCCCATTTGCCGGGAACGGCAAACCACAGCCACTGGGAGCTGTGAGGTCCGTGCCTGCGGATGGTCAACATCAGCAAAATGTCTCGCGGCCCGCAATCAGATTACTCTGATGGGCTGCATGCAGGCCGCAGGCTGCCCACCACTGCTATAGACTTATCTTCACTGCTATGATGATCAACACTCCTCACAACACACCTTTCAAGATCTATGGGTCCACCACATGCCTATCACAACATGTGGTTGGCCTCATCCAATGTATTAAATGCCCCAGTAACAACTAGGTGGGTGAAATGAGAATCACTATGCTTGTCAATGGATTCACATAGGAAAATGATAAAAGACAAAAAATGCCATATCACCTTTCACTTTTCACAAAATGATTGCTCTGTATCTGACTTCACAACCCTCATCCTCAAAGGAAAAAGGGACACCTTCAGAAGGAGAGCCTGGGAGCTTAAATTTGTAACTCTGCTAGACACTAACAATCATGGACTGAACACAGACACTGGATTTATGGCTCATTTCAACTATCTGTAACCCACTTAATCCTACGCAGTGGTGCTGGAATTCTTTTAGTAGTGGGCCCTGTCCTCCCCCGACCTCCAACCTGAGGCTGGGAGCAGGGACGTGTCTCCAGGAGAGGGGGACCCAGACAGGGGTAAGGGGGCTGAAGATGGGGCCACAGCTGGGGGAAGGACTGGGAGCAGGGCCAGGAGTGGAGCCCCAGGCCAGCAACCAGGACCTGCGTGGGGGCAGCAACTGGGAGCCCCGGGAAGGAGCCTGCGTAAAACCTGGGGTGCTGCAGCACCCTCTGCTCCTCTAAGTTCCCATACCCTCCAAACCAGACTCTTTCCAAACCCCTTCCCTGTATGACTGGGGAGGGGTTAATGGGCACATCACCTTTAATGTTCCCTTGAAATATGTGTTAACTACTCATGCTAACAATTCATTCCATCTTGCATTTCGCGTGACAAGCTAGTACCTTTCCCAGACCTGAAGAAGAGCTCTGTGTAACTTGAAAGCTTGTCTCTCTCACCAGCAACAGTGGTCTAATAAAACTTCACCCACATTGTGTATCTAACTTTGTTTTATATGAATTAAAAATGCAGATGCCATGCCATTTTAAAAGCCTATATGGAAAACACAGCCACTTGTCCTATGAAATATGGTACACAATGTTATTTTAAGTTACAATTTTCACTTTGAGTCAGAATGATTTTTCCTTTGTATATTCTGCTAAAAGACAAAGACAGACAGAGTTGCAATTTGAATAATTTGACCTGGAAATCAGTGTCAAATAGTCATTTCTTAGGATTGTCTGTGACACCGTGTCATCACACATGATGGTACACTAGAGAAACATGATGGTATGCTAGAGACAGCACATAGTTCAAAATGACACAGTTGACACCAAAAGTAATCATGTCTATGTCAGGAGCATGGAGTTAATGGACCAAATCCTTCTTGCCTCACTCATGCAAACTGTCCCATTTATGATCATGGGATGACCTGTGTAAGCATGGCAGGATTTGTCTAGCGAAGTGGGAGAGACAAACAATATTGTGAGCCCAATGAATACATCTTCTCTGCTGGTACTAAATAGGTTGTTTCAGGACCTGATTCACCACTGTGCTACTCCAGTTTTATGCTGATTTAATTCTATTGCTATCAATGGAATTATGCCAGCCTAAAAGCAAAACTAGCACAATTGTGAATCAGGCCTTTAATCGGAGCTTGCAATATTTTCAAAGGAACTACAATTTAGACGTCACATGTTCCTTGTTTTGGGGAAGAGAGTAGCAGCTGAGGCCATCATTTGGCTCTCTTATTCTGTGATTCTTTTTACTGATTGAATGCTCCCAGGGGCCTCGCACTGGGTACCGGGTATACATTTCTAAACAAATAAATACATAATTCACTGTCAATCAAGAAAAAGAAAAAACTCTATACATGGCTTAACAAAACTATCCTACCTATTATTCTACCCATCATCAAGCATGGTAACTGGCCTTACATGCTAAGTGGTCATGTGATCACTATGGTGTTGCTCTTGAAGCCAGAGGTTTGATTCCTTTCATTCAAAGAACTGGAAGGGGAAGGAACCAAACCTATAAAACACAAGAGGGTTGGAATTCAGTGACTTTGCGCCAGTCCTGTTGGTTGATGATGTCAAGACTCTGGCTTGTGCCTCAAGAGTCTTGATGCTGCTGCCTCCATGCCACAGCATGGTGGCTAAGATAGGTTCCCATGCAGAGGGATATATGAAGTAGTATTGAAAAGTACCTATTTCTCCAAGTATCCACTCTTTGTGCAAACTGTTGATAAAGCAAATGGGGGCCTGAGAAGCACACATCAGGAAGTCACTCACAGCCAAATTAATTATAAAGTAGTTTGGCGGTGTCCTCAGCTTCTTGTTGCTTAAAAGTAATAAAATAAATAAAATAAATAAATAAATGCAAGCCAGACAGTTAAGTTTGTTTTTACTGTTTACTTACTCAAAGAATCTGACACTTTCTAGGTTACAGTTTTATGCTTCATTCATCAATCCATTACCACAGCTATGGATGTCAGGATTTTGGAATGACGACTACGGGAAGAGGAAAGGATCTATTTTCAAACATTTTAACAATAAATGTAGAAATATATTGAATATACTCATACTTACCAAACTCCATTTTAACAGAGTAGGAGAGAACTCTCAATTTCCTGAGAAACATGTTTTTGCTCAATAGAAACAGATCCTGAGGTGCTGAGCACGCTCAGTTGCCATTGACACCAGTAAGTGTTGAGAGTGTTCTCCATTTCACAGGGTCAGACCCTAACAAGAGTACAGTGTCAAAGGCTGCACACGGGTGATCACTGAATTTTTAATAGTTGCTGTGCTGGTTCAGTCAGTCTCTGTATTAGCAAGACCGAACTCATTTTTTTTCCCAAGTGATTTTTGATAACCTGAGCATCAAAGGAGATACACAAGACCAAATGACATTTTATTCACTTGGAGTCTCACATTATAGAGCTGTTTATAAGAAGCAAAACTATAGACTACATACTTATAATTAAAACAGTAACTGGTGTGTAAAGAGACAAAGTACCACAAGGTACAATTACATATTTTCATTTCTTCCAACTAGCACTGTAGTATTTATAACATTTGCCTTACTTGTATGCCAAATTTCTGCCTGGGAGAATTGTTACATCTCAGTTATAAATCCTTGAAGATATACATGCAAAATGGAAATGCTGAGACATTTTAACTGCTTCAATGCCACCTAATATAATGGTACATGTGGCAAAATACACTCTCAGCACTGCTCTGTGTACCTACCATAATGATCACAGGTGGGTTAATATTGCAATAGAATAGCTTTATGATGGTCTTCAACGAAGAATCTGAAGCAATTTATAACTACAGTAGCTCCTTGTATCTGACCCCTCCACTCTAAAGAAGTTCGTATTCAATGCTGATTCTACTCTCTCTCTTGGCTTCTAAAATCATTTACCTGGAAAGTGACTGTAAAAGTGGCACTGTGGAGCTTTCATCTCAATGATTTTCTGTGTAGTTTCGCATTTGCAAATTTATTCAAATTTAAGGCACATGCCAAAAGTGGCACTCAGCTTCCCTAAAGCAGTGACTTGTATAGAAAAGCCTGACCAAGGTGTGACCTACGTTTTCTGCCTATTGTAAATACTGCTGTCTCCTCTCTCTCTCTCTCCACTCAATCTTTGTTGAAAATTTTAGCTGTGCCAAATGGATCCACCCTTCAGCTATCAGAAGGTGCTTCAAAGAAGCCATATACTAACTGTCCACCTTAGCTGGATACAAGCATCAAGTCTGCAATAATCGTCTGTGCTGTTTTCACGCACTGTCATGCTCTGGCCCAAAGACTGACTTCTGAGACAGACCTTAAGCTATGATCTCCCAAGGGGTGGCATGTGATTCTGTACTATAAAGCCTACAAATGCCATTCTATATTAAAGTTGAAGTCTGACTGGCTCAAGGGTCTGGTAAAGAGATATGGAACCTTTCACTTCTGCATTAGGTCACTGGGTTGAATTTATTCCTGTTGGTAAGACCAAAAGTCATCATCCACTGACCAAGAGTCAGTGGGCTACATAAAAATTAGTGGTTTCAGCTCATGTAGAAAACAGCACTATTACTGTGACCCTAGATGGCAAAGACATGGAGATTAACTACCACATCCTCTCAATCCTATGGGTGATCGACCCAGAACAGGATTGAAGTCACTGTGGAGAGATGCTCTCACTACTGCGATTTCTATTTTATCAATCATGTGGACAAATAGAAGGCTTCTCTTTCTAGAATTTGAATTCAGCCCCTTTCACAGGATTAAGAATATAAAAAGGGGTGACATCACATGTCTATCAGATATAAGGAGTATGCAGTATTTTTTTATTTTTGGTCTCAGAATCCATCTGCAATAATTCTTAGTATTTCAGGATTACATCCACAGGATGCACATATATATAAAAACAGCCAATCCTGACTGTGCATACTATTAGAAGGGATGTAACAAGATACACTTAAAGAAAAAGTCACAGCTGAATCACAGACTACATGTTAATTTTTTGGTCTTGAACAAGTTTAAAAAGCAACCCCTAAAACTCCATTGACATTTTTCCAATAGGATGTCATCCTTGGTATGTCTTTAGTAAAGCAAGAGAACCTATTTCAGCCATCCATCAGCAGCCTTGTATGTTTCCAGTGAAGCTCAAGAATGTTCACTGATTGGAATTAGTAGCTGGAAAGTCCTTTTCTGACACTAGAAAGCTAAAACGTGAAAGCAGAATATGCTAATGCCAAGTACGCTGTTACCAATGGTGGGAAATCAAAGATGACGGCACCTGAAGGTTTCAGAATGGAAGAATTTACAGACACTTCCATTTTGTCATGACCAGGAGGAATCATTGCCCAGACTGATAACAAAAACTTCCTAGCTGTAAGAAAAAACACTGACCTAACCTGGGATTAAACAAAAATAGAAAACAAATTTAATGTTGAAAGTCTCTCAAGTGGTCTGTGAAAAACTTAACATTATTCATTTTAGCTATGCACCCTTCAGCGCTCAGATCTCATGGTGATGGGTTCAGTATAAGTAATTAATTAATATAGGTTTCCCCAAAAACCTTTAGATGGTAAACCCTTCAAATCAGCGCTGGCCTGTTTTCTGTTTGTATAGTACTTGGCTTTTGATGACTACCAAAGGATAAATACTTACTGTCAATTTAATTTAATTTTCTTTTTTAAAAAAGGAAGTAAAAACTGAGAAAGAAATCACTCCTGAGTAATAACGTTAACTTTTGCATGGTTCCAATTAGGTTTGGAAATTCACAACCTGCTGCAGTGAATAGATTGTAGGGGGGCAGAGTTCAGACCTTTGCTGTTGCTATTGTTTCCCGGAGATAGTTTTCTCCAGGTCTGATTGAACAGGGCAGCAGAACTATGCCTGATGACTCACAGAAGGTTTTATTATGGAAACTGGGGAAAAAACTATTTTAAATAAAAGCAGAACACTGCAGAATGCAGCAAAATGTGTGAAATTGCTAGAACTGCAGTTTTCACAAAACCAAAACTTTCTTCTGTTCCTAATGTTAAGCACTGCCATGTTTAAAAAGCTATTTTTAAAAGAAAAACTTGCATTATCTAGTTTACTTATAATATATCTAATGAGCATGCTCAGAAGTGACTTTCCAAGAGCATATAGTAATATTATCTAACCAGTTGTTTTTTTTCAAACTCACTGGCTGATGGAGCACTATTAACAGGCCAAGTCTCAAAGTTGAGCCATTTTTAAATTTTTGTATGAAGAGCAAAATAGTAAGTGTTGCAATAATAGTTTGCTGTGGGAAAAGTGTATCAACATTAGTCTGGCTGGCATAATTTAGACAGCCGGGGCCGGATTTACACCTTACATACCCCTAGGAACAGCATCTTCAGTGCCCCGCGGACTACAGCTGACCCTGCACCAATATGAACGTGAAACGTATTGCGTATTGTATCAAATTTGTGCCGGCCGCAATATACTGGCCCCTCTCCTCCCTGCAGCAGCTCCTCAAAGCAGCGCTGCCCGCGCCTAGCCCCCCCTCTCTGCTGGTGGAGCAGTCCCAGGGCAGCAGGAGCAGCCAGGGCACAGCCTTCCCGGGAAGGCTATACATGGTGTTCCCATCCTGAGCCAGAGCACAGCCCACCCACCGTAGGCAAGGTGCAGGGGTGGGGACTGTACCTCTCCCAACGGTGAGCAGTCCCTGGGTGTCTTCTGTCCCTCCCACAGCCCAGTGTGGCAGCCATGCTCCGGCTCTGCCCGAGCAAGTGAATGGGGTGCCAGCTACACCCCTTCCTGTCCTTCCCAGGCACAGGGCAGAGGCAGCTGAGATTGGAAAGTGGCTGGGATGCTCCAAGCACCTGCAGCAGCCACCTCTCCCAGCCATGGCTCATAGTGCCCCCCCTGCGGGTTGACTCAGATGCTCACCCTGCTCCAGCCCCACATGCTAGGCAGCCACCAACCTGTGCCAGGAGACCACTTTTAACTTTTAGGCATCCCTACTGTGCCTAATTGGAAATCCAGCCCTGCAGACAGCTCACTGTGAGCAAAAGAGATGATGAAGCCCTCAGATCTTGGATGGGAAGGTATAAAAGCTGCGAGTGCTGGCTCCACACCATGCTCTGCTTGTCTCTCCTGATGAAAACTTTCTCAGAGGTGTGAGGCTCTTGGCATGGGATGGGATGACCACTTCCCGGTGCCATTCTTCTCCACTAAACCAGCCCTCCCAGACGAGTGTGAAAAAACACACCCGAGTGACATACATTTTGCCGGTCTAAACGCTGATGTACACATCGCTATGTCAGTGGGAGATGCTCTCCTGCTGACATAGTTACCGCTGCTTGTTGAGCTGGTTTTATTATGTCGACGGGAGAGCTCGCCCTGCTTCACATTTTCATGAGCCATCAATGTATAAATACTGTCTGCCTGCAGGCATGGAGAGCATTGATGGCATAGCCTTATTTCATGTACCAGGGCGCTTCCTGGATCCAACTGCCCCCACCCTCCCCCAGCACCTTCGAGTGACTGAGGCAGTCTTGACAGTATCTTTTACATATTCTTGGGTGGTAGAGGGTGAAGAGAGTCAGGGAGAGCGAGAGAGAGAATATAATGGTGCAATTCAGCATTTCTTCAAATCTGTAAGTTTAGTCCATCACGAAACAAGTCCCATGTGTTTATTTTCTCATCGTTCTGAATTACTCAAAGGAAAAAGTACTTACAGTGATGCTCCTAGTGATGATATGCACATGACCTTTTCTGCATCTTACATCACCAAATACGTGCAGAGAAGAAACTGATTCAGACTGTTCTCCCTCACACATAACACACACACACACACACACACACACACACACGCTACTGTACAAGCTCAAGTCATTGGGCTTGCTGAATCAACCATGTCTGGAACTGAATTTCTATACCTGTAAAATGCATAGAGAACTAAAAGGTTTCCTATAACTCCAATAGATCCAATTATAAGAACACAGGTTCCAGTAACGTAAAGGATATGATCAGGAACTTCTGCTTTTGTCACAGTGTGGTGATGAGTTCCCATATCCAGGATCTGGAAAGAAAAGCAAAGGAAAAATAAAAAAGTTACCAAAATCAGCGCTTTTAATCAAGGGGACAATTTGTCTGTACACTATATATCCCTAAATACATGCTACAAATTAAAGCCAGATTCTTATATACCATTGAGACACTTTTGTAGGGCTGTGTAGAAAATTTGGCCTTGCCATTGATAACACTATATTCGTACTATGCGTAAACAGAGCACTTCATTCTCCAAGCCTCTCTATCCAGCACCTTTCACAACAGCATACACAAATGTAAGGAAAAAATGAACTACTGGATTATGTGAGAGATTGCAAGAACAGTCTCACATTTAAGATAAGAAGCTGGTGCTAAATATATCTAGATACTTACTTTTTTGCTGGGGACATGTGGATAAAGCGAAAGAATATGGAATTTAAAGGAGAATTCCTAATAAAATCCTCTTATTTATATTATTTAATATTTATGTCAAGTGCCACGATGCTTGCAAATCACTACCTATCTGGATGGCAAGCTGAGGCCTCTACTTGTCTGTGAAGCTTTGTAACCTCATCCTCTCAACACCTCCTCCCCCATCCTCTTTATCTGTTTTGTCTCCTGTCTGACTGCAGATTGCAAGTGTTTTGAGGGAGGGACTGTCTTTTTTGTACAGTGGGGTCATGGTCTTTAACTAGTATTCCTAGATGCTACCATGATACAAATAATAGATTTATACATGTGCATGTTGCTTTAAAAAGGGAATTGGAAGTACTGTACCTGCCCAAAAGGAACTACCAAAAATAAATGCATACAGTCTTTTTAAAAATTGTTCAGGTCACCTGTTAATGGAGTTAAATTTCCATCAGAATCCTGAATGACCTTTTTTGGGTTAAATACTACAGATTTCAATAAGAGGAAAACATTTAAAAAATTGTTAGAGGCACAACATACATGTTAGGAATTATGAGATTAATCTGATGATATGAAAAAGGCAAAGATGTGTTGGCATATAAATAGGTATCATATTTTCTGAAACAACCACCCAATATAAATTAGTGTGCATTCTATAAATGCAACATAAACCTCAATAAAACAAACAAACAAAAGCTCATCATGCCTCTGCTTTTGTTAGTAGCATTGCCAACTGTCAACATTATTCCTAACCATATCCCTTCAGTTGACTTTGGGAAGTACAAAGACTAAAGTTTCCTATGTTTCTATTCCCCCTAGTCCTCTTGACAGATGGTACTGAGAACTCTACATGGAAAAACTAAAAGAAAAGAGGAAAAACAGCAGCTGTAGCAATGCTTGTGTCAGTACACGCTCATTAAATAATTCTGACATTCCCATTACTGTAGCCCGTAAGATCTAAACCAGGTGATAATACAACCTCAAAAGGGTCGAGAAAGTTTGGAGTCTTCATCCAAAGGTATCACAGACCTACTGGATTTGAAGAAGGTGAGTGAAGCTCCTCTTTTCAATTTGCCTGCCCCTAGTTCCACAGACATCCTTCATCTCTTTCTGACCTTTTCTATTATGTATGTTTTTCACCTCCTACTGCCTCAGTTCTCCACACAACCACCACCCTCCTCCCTGAAATGAATGGAACCTCCAAGGCCTGTACACAACAAACACGGATAATTTTGTGATCTTCTTAGTGTCACCCTTATCTGTGCCTCCCACTGCTATCCTATTATTTGCTATCATTGCATCTTACCTGTAATGAGACAGTAAACTCTTTGACACAGGAATTTTTATTTGTTCTATGAGGTGTCCGGTACAGTTTGGGATGCTGTGAAAAATATAATTATAATAGGGCTGGTATGGGATGTGTGGGAAAGAAAAGGGCATTTGAATATACACTTTATAAATGTACTCTCTATGCCATTATCTAAACCATTGATGAAAATATTGAACAAAATTGGACCCAGAGCTGATCCCTGTAGAAACCCACTCGATATGCTCTTCCGGCTTGACTGTAAACTCCTGATAACTCCTCTCTGGGAATGGTTTTCCAACCAGTTATGCACCCACCTTAGAGTAGCGCCATCTAGGCTGTATTTCCTTAGTTTGTTTATTAGAACAGCCTCTCTCCAAGTAGCTTTCTCCACCTTCTGAACTGAAAAATGAGAGCTGTTAAGTTATTATACAGCCAATGAGCAATGAGCAGGTACTGTATTGTACAACTAACCCATTAGCAAGGATGAGCAGAAAAGCCATACCCGACATATGGTCCAGACCCATGATCCACGTTGCAGACATGATTGGGTGATGGCCCTCTTATGGATCTATAAGAGGATTTAGTCCAATCTCGCAAGGTGTGGGTTCCTGCTGTTAGTTCCTGAGCAACCTCAGTGCTCCTTGGCCATGATAGAAAACTAGGTTGTTCAGAAACTTTCAAGACACACTAAGAACCTTGCAGGATTGGACAGAAAATGAGGACCTGGGAGACAGTGGGTACTGGAGAATTTTTCTAAAAGACAGAAGTGGTGAGTGGATTTGTAGCTTCTCTTTTGGATTTGATTGGGTTTCTGAGCAGAAATCTTAAACAGTTAAGAAATCCAGTTAACTGCCCATATGGACTATGGAAAAAACACAGAATTTGAGAAGCTTTCAAAATCATCTGAGGCTTTTTTTTCTGGTTATTCAACATAGACTTTTTATACCAGAGTACATGCTCTTGGGCTGTAACTGAACCTCCACAGCAATGGAAAAAGGTTTGGCTTTGGGATTCACAACTTAATTAGGGAGAGATTCTGTTTTGTGACGCCTGAGAGGCACAGCACAGAAGACTCATCCCAAGGGCTGAGGGGACAAAGGCAGCCTTAAACCATTTTTGTGCCTCCCAGATTCTGAGCTGCTGCAAGGACTGAAATAACATGCTCCACTCTCCCCTATCCACCACTACCTTTATAGCACAGATTAGAGCAGCCTCAGGGGCACAGTTAATTTGGTTACTCATTGTTATGATTTTATGCTTATCACGCCAATTGCTTCTCTATGAAAAAGTGGCTATAACCCCACTTTAATTTATCTTTTCTTCCAGTTCCTCTGTATCTGTGTTACAATATATAAGGGATCTTGAACTCCTTTATATATTGACAAGTGGATGCATGTGGGTTTAAGAGAATCTAAAAGTGTGACAGTGGATTAACTATTCCCCAAAACAAACATACAATCTAAAATTGACAATGCCATAGGAATAAACCAGTTATATCCTCAACATCACCTATCAGTAACCCCAAGTTCCCTGCATACCCAGTCTCATGACTGAATGTGGGGAGGGAAAATTACTAAATTCAGTTGTTTTGCAATTAATAGGACTTGACAGCTTTAAAAGTGATTCACATGAAGGCTTCACAGTGCACAGAACTAATCAATAAAAATGAAAATGTAATGATTGGTGAAGTTTATCATTTTGTTTTGTCTGTTATAAAACTGTCTATTTTTTCCACATGCATACTTTCATGCCTCTGAAGTTTGTCTAACAGAGCCTTAATGTGCAAATTCTACTCTGAAAATTATATAAAAATGGCATCAGATCTGCTTTCTGTGTGCACTCAGAATTATATCTGCTGACATTGATA
Organism: Mauremys reevesii; assembly: GCF_016161935.1. Taxonomy (NCBI): domain Eukaryota; kingdom Metazoa; phylum Chordata; order Testudines; family Geoemydidae; genus Mauremys; species Mauremys reevesii. Next base: position 25,272,049 of record NC_052627.1, on the reverse strand, counting down.
AAAATATGTTTTATTTCTATTATTCCTGAAAACTCAGCACAGATAGGAGAATGATTTGGATTCTCCTCCTTCTTGCACATCATCTGCAGTGTTATCAGGGATGTCCAGACGGTGCTGTGACATGGTCTTACAAGTTATTTTTCTTAGCATATGAGCAAGTTTTTAGTCCTGGAAGAAATGCTGTGTTGTTTGTTCTGTTGTGGTTCCTTTAGGGGAACTGTGGCAAGCAACTATGGCGTTTGCTCTCTGCTTTAATCTCCGTAACTATAGTCAGTTCTTGAGGCAGAGTTGCTCCCTGAGAACTGAGCATTGGTGTTTGTCTGAGAGTTCTGAAAGAGGATTGTTTGCATGCTGTTTGTGACCACTTCTCTTTCAAGACTTGTGTATATGTGTAAAAAAACTAAGTTACACTAAGAATATATTCAGTCTGTACCACTGATTTCTCCTCCAGCCAGAAACTGACTTGTAAGGCCCCAACATTTGCTACTACTTGGTAGAGACATGATGATAGCATTCTTTATTAAGTTCCAATTATAAAGCCATTACACCTGTAGTAACCAACCAAAAGCAATATGGTGCCACAGATGCTTCTTGAGAGCCTAATCTGACCTGCAGAGCTTTTATCATTGGTGATGGTATGTGAGAAAGAATTACTGTAACTCAGCTTTATCTGCAAATCCCAAGCTGGCAATTAGGGAAAAAATATTTTTCCATGTAAGCATATTTTATCTGGAAATCATTGACACAAACACAATTCTATACTGCCATTTTTTTTAGTTACCAATGCTAAGACTCTGTAAAGTACACAGAAGATATTTTCTGTTGAACAGGATAATAAAGAGGACTTTTTACACTGTACATGTACTTTTCCATCTTCCCTATATTTGATAAAAGTTTATGCCTATTCAGTAAATGAAATTGGTAACAAAATGTGCATTTCCCTAAATCTCTCCTGCACTATTTAAGAATATGCACACAGGTTATTGTTGGGCAGAGTTTCAAACATTATTATAAGCCATAGTGTGGACAGGGACAAACTGGCTAGGGCCATATGCTTTCCTTTGCAGCTGGTTTTCAATGCAAAGTACTACTGGAGCCTTGCTTTGACTGCTCTGGTTAACTGGATGTTCCTTTCTCAAAGTGGATATACACAGATGGACAAGCATGTAAGAAATGTGGTAGAGGGAATTTATGCATGGTGGGCTCTAACATAGGTGACAGACTTGCAGTACAGATTTCATGGGAAAATGGAATTAGCACATTTCCTAGCCAATTTTCAAGAATACAACCCCATTGAAGTGTTATTTTATATTACAAATAAAAACAATTTAAATGATCAAACATTTACTTTTCAGCATGTCACATGCACCCATCCAGCTCAAAGAAATTGTACATAAAACATCCAAATTGTAGCAAAGAATCCAAATAGACATAATCTAAGATGCAGTTTGAGGTCAGCACAAACTTATAGAAAGTCTTCCTTCATCTTGAAGCAACTTTGCGTATATTTTTTAACCCACTCATCAAAACCTAACCCAACACTCAACAAAAATTATAAGCATAGGAACAGAGTCTGAAAGTAACAACTAAGCCAAATTAGAATACAATACTATCCATTGCTATCTATACTTGACTGAATTGGCGGCCCAATCCAGCTCCCATTACCAAAACTCTCATTGACTTCTATGGCAACAGGACCAGGCCCTTGAGGTGGAAGCTAGGGCATTTCCCTCATAATACACAACATTGGATTTCTAGTCTTTTTGTATCTGATATCACTTTCAGATGCATCCCTGAAACTGCTTTTAAGCTAGTAAGGGTTATGCATGCATATACGAGAGCAGAGTTGTGTACTCTGACAGACCTGATCAACTCTAACATCATATAAACAATAATGCTAACAATTATTATGATTGCTTCTCTCTATCCTCCATGTTTTCTTTTACACAAGTGTTCTTACCCCAGGAAAAGAGATGCTGCATCCTGCTGCCGCACAAAATCTTTGGGATTTTCTCTTAGAATTTCTGTATAGATTGTTTTCATGTTAAATGAATACATGCTTTAGCATCCTGTAAGAGCAAACACCCTTTAGCAACACTTGCGGAAAGTGAGACATGCTAATATACCAACAGACCTTTTCAAGTTAAAGCACCAAAGTTTAGAGAGAAGGTTCACTTTTTCTATGACTTTTCAAGGCATAAAGGAGAGGAGTATTAATAAGTGTCAAGTTAATGGAAGAAAGAGCTGGCTTCCCATTGAAAATCTCAACTAAAGGTAAAGTCTGTCATTAAACTTAAGACATTAATAGGAACTTCAAACTAAGGGTAAAATGTTAAAAGTGCTTAAGTGACTTAGGAACCTACATTTCATTGAAAGTCAGTGGGGCTTGTGCTACTAAATGCCTAGGGTGCTCCCATTGGCACTGCAAACCTTTGGTGTAACATATTCTCTTGACCCAACCTGCCCTCCAGTCCCATTCTCCCATCACGGCCTTCTCAGATTCTGTAGCCCATTCTTTCAACTTCTACAGCTGCCTGGCCTGCCAGCTCACCACTGTGTCCTTTCCACCTGACCTCCAGTCAGCCTCTCCCCTTCACAATTCCAAACCAGTCTACCCACCCCACTCTCAACCAAGTTCACAGGACCTGCTCCCTTCCAATATTTCACCTGATCCCTCACATCCCACCAGTCCAACCCACTGCTATTACATCCAGCTGCATGCCTTGTGATTGCCACTCTAACTGACCTTTCTTCCCACCTCTCACTTCAGCAAATCCTCAAGATATTCTACCTGACAAGGCAGCTACAAATTCAGGCAAGATTGCTTTCTCCCCAAGCCTCCCCCACTTTCCTGTTATTGTTTTCAGAATGTGCACACAAAGAGCAGGAATTCTGTCAGTAAGCATGGTACGGAATATATAGAAAAATCCAAGCAATCCTCAAAATAAAAAACAGATGCAATAAAATGTGTTTAATAATGGGGAAAAATGACTATCACCTTGTCTCAGAATATACTAAAATGACTTTCCAGCTGAGCCTTGTAGGCCTGTCCTGCAGCAGAAGCCAGGAGACAGCCAGGGAAGTGAAGGACCCACTCCAGCCAAAAAGGAAAGCTATTGACTTCCCAGTGAAGGACAATAGTCCTTCCGATTGACCTACATCTCCACCAGATAGCTATGGCTTGTAGGAAGACGTGCGGGGGCATTTTTTTGTTATTTTACTTAGTTTATGGGCATTTCATATCCAATTATTGCTGTAGGACTGGTTACTTATTCATTTGTTCGTTACATCCTTAATTCCTTTGCCTGTCCTCTTTCCTTTCTTTTAATTTACCCCTCTCATTTCTGGGAATAAAATGTTGTTTATCCTTATCTATTGGGCCTTGATTTCCTCTCATCGTGAACAGTAATGTCCTAGAGGCCACAGGGGCTGTTTGTTTATGTCTGCAGCCAGTAGGCAGAGGCACTGGGCCCCAAGAACCCAGGGCCCATTGGTCGTAAGGTGGACCACAGAGGCACTTGGAGGAAGGACTCTACTACGCTTGGGGATGAAGGCTACCCCAGAGGTGGAGTACATACTTACATCATAAACAGAATATATTTTCCAAGGTCCTTGATGATGTTTCCCTTCCAGAACTACCACTATAACAACGAACTTCAAATGCAGGAAATATACTGTCACATCCAAGTGCCATGTTCAATTACTTAAGAACTTTTGAGGAAGACAACACTGTTGGGTTAATATAGAGTGATGAGAATAAATGTAGAGTGGTCATTTTGTGAAATAAGACATTGCAGGTTATACATGGAAAATCTCTGGTATCAGAAGGAAAAAAATCTTCTAAAACCCTCCAACATTAAAAGAATATCCCATTATTATTATTTGAATAATGATAGTGCCCCATTGAGCTAGGCATTGTATCTGTATAACCTGGGCTGAATCATGGCTCCTTCAAGTGGGAAACTTGGAGATTTTCCTATGCTATGTGACTTCAAATACTACTTATATATTCAATGTACCGAGTAAATTCAGAAGTTTATAATATTTTAGTGCTAGAAGATGTTAATATACATGTCACAGGGCGCCTCTGTTGCTACCCAGTGTACTTCATTGCCTGGCCAGTTTGCATGGTCACAAACACACACTAGGTTGTCACCCTTTCACCAAGCATGTATTTACTCTTTCATTACAAAGCAACATAGTGTAATGCAAGCTTGCAGCAAAAGGACTCTTCCACGCAGCCTTCACTCCTCAGCTGAGGCTCACCCTCTGAGCTTTCCTTCTCAGCCCCCACTTCCTGTTCCTTTCACTTATATCTCCCCAATTAAATCATTAGCCCAGTGATTACCACCCAGGTGATCATAATCCACCAACAGAAAGTATTTAATTGCTCATAGCTAAGCCTGCACCTTCTGCAGCAACATCAATGACCAAGGTGCTACTAATAGTGCCCCATCACAATACTGTCAAAAGAAACCAGAGTGTATGCCAATATAAGAAACAAATCCAAGCAAGACATAATATGGACTGACATATATTTGTCCAAAGCCATTTGATTCTTCTGTGTCCTTGGCTTGTTCACTAGACTCCAGCCTTTTTTGGCACCAAGAAAAGCCCTAGCCTTAGCTGGTGATTCATAAAAATGTTACCGTAAGTTCTAATGACTGATGGAATTTATTTTATGATATCTTTAGGTTACGTGATGGATAAGATAAAAGGAATTCTAATCAGGTCATTATTAACAACAGCTGTGACAATCAACAATTTTGAATGAGTTAAAAACATCTTTCAATAGGTAATTATTTCATCCATTACAGAACCCATAGGCAATAACACATATTCCTTATCAATCCCCTTGTTATGTTTATAGCATACTTTTGTAGACACTTTGAGGGTTTTTTCCCCTGGACACCTAGACTATATTAGTAAAGTAAGGGTAAAAACAGGGGTTAAAAGATTTCACACATTCCATTATTGAGTTCATTTTCCCTTCACCCATTAGGCTCAATTGAAGGACAAAACTTTTTAGATTAAATATATATAGGGCAATAAATATATAGATACACAAATAACAAGGCTTTTGGTTAGCATATAGAAAATGAGAGTTTAACATAGAAAAATCATAAAAGTGAATATTTACTAACATACTGAACTTCTTACCAATTTTAGATAACCCAGAAAGCCATGGCTGAAAAAATGTTCTTTTCTACATATCACTGCCCAGGAAACGGTGGCATATTCTGGCGGATTTGAACTTGGTCATAGTGTCCATGCATTTATGAGTTCAAGACTTCACTATTGTAATGCAAATCTAGGGATGACACCACTGACCTGAACAAAGCTCCAACTGGTTCAGAACACAGCAGCCCATTTGCATAACAGAAGACCCCCAAGGGCATTTCCACCTCTGCACTGGCTCCAAATGAACACCACATCAGACTCAAAGTTTCAATCTTTATCTTCATAGCTCTCCAGGTTATTGGCCCAAGTTACCTGAGGATCTGCCTCACAAAGCATCATGATCATGACCACCCATGACAACTCCATTCCACTGGAACCAAGGAACTGTTCCCTTCAAGAATGAAACTTGTGAGACCAGGAAACAGAAGTCCTTCCGTCTCAGGACTGTGGAACTCACTTTCAGGTGAGATCAGAATGACAACCAACCTCAGAGCCTTCAGACCAAAATGATCTTTCTCTGGCCTATCACCATAAACAAAAACAAACAAACAAACAAAAAAAAAGCCCTGTGTATTGTCTGGATAATGGAGGGGAAAACCAAAGAATTGTGTATGTTCACTTTAATACATTTGTAAAGATTTCATGCACTACATTGATTGAAGGTGCTGTATAGATAGATTGATGTGTTAATGCTACCAAAACCCAGAGATGGAATTACAGTTTTATAGGAAGAATTATGGTGTATTCATCACCATCATTTTGTCTTGTTCCATTTAACCTGTGTAAGCCAGTGGTCTCAATGAGCTTTCCCCTGCCATCTACTGATGAATTGGGGGAAAAGGGCTCGGAGCAGACCATACTTGAATAGACACCTATTTTGCCTAGATATACCAGGAGTGGCATTTAGTTTCCCCAGGTTTCTGGGTGGAGGCTCGAGCTGATCCTGTTTTGTAATGTTCAGACGAAACCCTACGCATTTAACCTTGTTGCTGCTGACACCACCTGGCAGAAGGGTTATTCTTATAGCAGTTTCTCTCACTGTGTCTTTAATTCCGTAGGCATTAAGGGCCAGATTTTCAAAGGTATTTAGGTGCCTAAAGATGCAGACAGGTGGGATTTTTCTAAAGTGCCTAAGCAGGTTAAGTGCCTAATTCTTTTTGAGTTCAGTGGGGTTAGGTTCCTAACCCGCCTAGGCACCTATATGCATATTTAGATGCCTAAATGCCTTTGAAAATCTGTCTCTAAGTGATTTTTATATATTTAAAACTTTGTATGGTCGTAGGCTAAATAGCATACTATCCAAGTAACCTTTGGTTTAAGGTCAAAGGATCCTCCAGCAGCAGTGCATAATGTTATCAGTCTAGAAGGCTGAATCAGCAATTTGTCAGGAGATGAATCATGCTTATTTATATGAAAATGTATATAGGATTTTAATCTGAGAAGAACACACACAGTTATTTGTTTTTAGTTTATATATTTAAAATTTCAAAACTATTCTCCTCCAGAAGACAAAAGGACCTCTAGGGTGAATTTGTAATTAACATGTTGAAGGTCTAGGTCATGCCTTGGTGCAAGCAGATTATTTTGCATTGCCATGGGGAGAAATAGTTTTATGGAGAATAAACAAGTGTTTCAGTGAAAACAGGCAAATTTATTTGAAATTAAAAAAGCTAACAGTATAGAAAGTATAAAAGTAAAATGTAGCACCAAAGATACTTTGTAGAGGAAGTTTCAAACAATGCTAGTAAACAGATAAGTAAATTAAATTTGTGAGTATTTGGGGAATAATTAAAAACACAAGATAGATTTGTAAGGATGGTTAAATCAAATGGTAAAGTGTACTTTGACAGCTCTTGTAAGAGTGTCTATATACATAAATTAAAACTGACATCTGTATAACTAAGAAATGACTGCTTCATGGAGCAGCTGGTACGGGAACCCACAAGGGGAGAGGCGACTCTAGATTTAATCCTGAGTGGAGCGCAGGAGCTGGTCCAAGAGGTAACTATAGCAGGACCGCTTGGAAATAGTGACCATAATACAATAGCATTCAACATCCCTGTGGTGGGAAGAACATCTCAACTGCCCAACACTGTGGCCTTTAATTTCAAAAGGGGGAACTATACAAAAATGAGGGGGTTAGTTAGACAAAAGTTACAAGGTACAGTGACTAAAGTGAAATCCCTGCAAGTTGCGTGGGCCCTTTTTAAAGACACCATAATAAAGGCCCAACTTCAATGTATACCCCAAATTAAGAAAAACAGTAAATGAACTAAAAAAGAGCCACCATGGCTTAACAACCATGTAAAAGAAGCAGTGAGAGATAAAAAGACTTCCTTTAAAAAGTGGAAGTCAAATCCTAGTGAGGCAAATAGAAAGGAGCACAAACACTGCCAACTTAAGTGCAAGAGTGTAATAAGAAAAGCCAAAGAGGAGTTTGAAGAACGGCTAGCCAAAAACTCCAAAGGTAATAACAAAATGTTTTTTAAGTACATCAGAAGCAGGAAGCCTGCTAAACAACCAGTGGGGCCCCTTGATGACCAAAATACAAAAGGAGTGCTTAAAGACGATAAAGTCATTGCGGAGAAACTAAATGGATTCTTTGCTTCAGTCTTCACGGCTGAGGATGTTAGGGAGATTCCCAAACCTGAGCTGGCTTTTGTAGCTGACAAATCTGAGGAACTGTCACAGATTGAGGTGTCACTAGAGGAGGTTTTGGAATTAATTGATAAACTCAACATTAACAAGTCACCGGGACCAGATGGCATTCACCCAAGAGTTCTGAAAGAACTCAAATGTGAAGTTGCGGAAATTTAACTAAGGTTTGTAACCTGTCCTTTAAATCGGCTTCGGTACCCAATGACTGGAAGTTAGCTAATGTAACGCCAATATTTAAAAAGGGCTCTAGGGGTGATCCCGGCAATTACAGACCGGTAAGTCTAACGTCGGTACCGGGCAAATTAGTTGAAACAATAGTAAAGAATAAAATTGTCAGACACATAGAAAAACAAACTCTTGAGCAATAGTCAACATGGTTTCTGTAAAGGGAAATCGTGTCTTACTAATCTATTAGAGTTCTTTGAAGGGGTCAACAAACATGTGGACAAGGGGGATCCAGTGGACATAGTGTACTTAGATTTCCAGAAAGCCTTTGACAAGGTCCCTCACCAAAGGCTCTTACGTAAATTAAGCTGTCATGGGATAAAAGGAAAGGTCCTTTCATGGATTGAGAACTGGTTAAAGGACAGGGAACAAAGGGTAGGAATTAATGGTAAATTCTCAGAATGGAGAGGGGTAACTAGTGGTGTTCCCCAAGGGTCAGTCCTGGGACCAATCCTATTCAATTTATTCATAAATGATCTGGAGAAAGGGGTAAACAGTGAGGTGGCAAAGTTTGCAGATGATACTAAACTACTCAAGATAGTTAAGACCAAAGCAGATTGTGAAGAACTTCAAAAAGATCTCACAAAACTAAGTGATTGGGCAACAAAATGGCAAATGAAATTTAATGTGGATAAATGTAAAGTAATGCACATTGGAAAAAATAACCCCAACTATACATACAACATGATGGGGGCTAATTTAGCTACAACGAGTCAGGAAAAAGATCTTGGCGTTATCGTGGATAGTTCTCTAAAGATGTCCACGCAGTGTGCAGAGGCGGTCAAAAAAGCAAACAGGATGTTAGGAATCATTAAAAAGGGGATAGAGAATAAGACTGAGAATATATTATTGCCCTTATATAAATCCATGGTACGCCCACATCTCGAATACTGTGTACAGATGTGGTCTCCTCACCTCAAAAAAGATATTCTAGCACTAGAAAAGGTTCAGAAAAGAGCAACTAAAATGATTAGGGGTTTAGAGAGGGTCCCATATGAGGAAAGATTAAAGAGGCTAGGACTCTTCAGTTTGGAAAAGAGAAGACTAAGGGGGGACATGATAGAGGTATATAAAATCATGAGTGATGTTGAGAAAGTGGATAAGGAAAAGTTATTTACTTATTCCCATAATACAAGAACTAGGGGTCACCAAATGAAATTAATAGGCAGCAGGTTTAAAACAAATAAAAGGAAGTTCTTCTTCACGCAGTGCACAGTCAACTTGTGGAACTCCTTACCTGAGGAGGTTGTGAAGGCTAGGACTATAACAATGTTTAAAAGTGGGCTGGATAAATTCATGGTGGCTAAGTCCATAAATGGCTATTAGCCAGGATGGGTAAGAATGGTGTCCCTAGCCTCTGTTCGTCAGAGGATGGAGATGGATGGCAGGAGAGAGATCACTTGATCATTGCCTGTTAGGTTCACTCCCTCAGGGGCACCTGGCATTGGCCACTGTCGGTAGACAGATACTGGGCTAGATGGACCTTTGGTCTGACCCGGTACGGCCTTTCGTATGTTCTTATGTTCTTAAAGCTTTATTAATACACAAACACATTCCTTTTGGAGGGACATGTGACACTTCACATTGATGAAAGAGAAAGAATGGCATAGCTTTGAGCTGGAGGAGCATCCAGATAGCCCTAAAGCAACTATGTAGGGGACATGGAAGAGTCCTTACTCCTGCTATTATCTGGTGCAGCTGTGTTAGGGCTAGGGACAATCTAGCCTATAGTAGCAGAATTCTAAATGGGTGTCTGTTTAACTTCAGTAATTCAGGACATTTCTACTGCTCCATCATAATAGGAATTTGGAATCTATATCCCTGAAACACGTCTTGCATTAGTTTTCCAACATCAGCCCAGAACTTACAACAAAATGGTAGAGGGAATACTATGATGGAAGCCATTGTCTTCTTTTTTTATTATTTAAAAGATAAACCCAAGAGCTTTACAAAAATAGAAGCCCACAAATCAATTCAGACAGAGCCTGTTTTTATTATGGGACACATCACAAAACCCACCAGCCAGCAATTTCTGAGATTCCAATGCTATTTTATAGAAACAAGGTGGGTCAAGTTATATCCTTTATTGGGCCAACTTCCGTTGAGACAAGCTTTCAAGTTTATACAGAGCTCTTCTTCGGGTCTTGGAAAGACACTCAGGGTGCCATTGCTAAATTCAAAGTGGAACAATAAACCCAGTGTAATAAATGCATTGTTGTAATAAACCCAGTGTCTTTATTAAATCTATGATTTTTAGTGTCTAGCAAAGTTAAGAATTTAAGCGCTTAGGATCGTCTTTTAAAGGTGTGCAGGTTTCCTTGGAGAATAGGGACCGAGAGGTCAGATATGGAGATAAAATATTTTTTTTTTTGCAAAAAAACTCTTTCTGAAAAGTGTATACCCATGGATGATGTGCTATTTTTGTCTTTTATCATTCTTCCGTATGAGTTCATTTGAGAGTGTAGTGATTGTCTCATTTTACCCTTCTCCCCCATGGATTCTCAAAGCCTGAGCTCCAGTTCAAACTCGAACATCTACACTGCAATTTTATCGCCTTGCAGCCTGAGTACAACAATCCCAAATCTGCTGACCCACACCAGCTATAGCCATGCTGCTGATCTTTTATTGTGGTGTATACATGTAACCTCTGAGTACCTTTCTCAGACCTAAAGAAGAGCTCTGTGTAAGCTCAAAAGCTTGTCTTTCACCAACAGAAATTGGTCCAATAAAAGATATTACTCCACATCTTGTAGCCCTGGTGGTCTCAGGATATTAGAGAGACAACATTGCAAATACCTATTTTATATCAGGCAGAAACTTACTTTCCTTCCAACCTATTATTAACAAATGGTCAGGCAAATAAACAAAAGGACACATCATAACAACCACTAGAATGTGAGAAGAGACAAATCCAAAAGGTTACACTAAGGTTAAAATATTAGGGCCAAGGAATCAGTTCAGTCACACCAGTGAGAGACAGGTATAAGAGGAAAAACAGGCCCTTACTGCTAGCACAAGGATCCTCTGTATATTATTAAAACAGAGTTTCAATCCATGGAAGATTACTCAGCTCTTCAAAGCAGTCCTTCCAGAATTTTCCGGTAGCACTCCTAACTCAAACAATCTTAGCTCAAAAGCTAAAGGACCTGGAGAAGCCTGACTAAAACTTATCAATGAATGTTCAGTTCTCAAAAGAAAGCTCAATCAAGATTCCAGCATGCACTGGGCTTGCCTTACCATAACTTTCCCCAAAGTTCCTGGGGATTAATTCACAGACAGGCATTACATTTATTGCTTCCTCTCTCCTGGATGCACACCATGTCCCTAGTTTCCATTGCCATGACACCCCTCACTCCACCTCCTTCCTCCACCTGGCTCCCCAGTCCACACATCCTTCCTGCACAGTCATCCATCGCATTCAATGTGGGAGGAGAGAGATATAGATGGAACGAGACTACGTCTAGGGATTATGAGGGCAGAATTTGGCCCCATTTATTTAACAGAGTACTGTATATGAGCACACAAGAAAGGATCCTATTAAAATTTTAAATGTCCACCAAGTTACGCTAGAAGCTTGCACATTAACAGTAATTTTTTTGCCACTATTGCCCAGTGATAATGTTAATAGTGAACAAATGATGAAGTAAACCTTGTTTGCTAGAGGTTACAGTGTGATTATAGTTCTTGAGGCTGTATATAAAATAGACCAATTGCTTAGTGATTGTCTAAAGGTCTAGAGAGTTACCCTTAAAAGCCTCCAAAGTAAAACTTGACGCACCGTCAAGAAGGGAACTGCAAATATTTATCCCTGTCACTTGCTTAAACCATTCAGCGCTCCTCACTTCTTGCTTTAGTAGCATTTTTAACAGAGAATAGGATTGGCCTCCCCCTGTAGAGAGACTGCAGTGCTGTACATCTTTCTCAAGTGATGCCCTACACAAATTCTGTGGTGCAATGGTTTTGAACTTAATCAATAATAGCCTTTTCCCCTCCAATATTCCATCTTCTATGTGTTTATCTTTTGATGACAATGGTGGGATTTATGTTGACTTTAATGGGAGCATGGTTAGGTCAATCCTGGGCATTTTTGAAAATCCCACTTTATGCTCTTCAGGATGAGGATTATCTTTTGTTTTCATGTACTGTACTGTCACAAGAGCATTGGCATTACTAATAATAATTCTTAGAATGAACATTTCATCAACAGTGTACATCTAATGTAGGCAGAAAAATTAAACAAACCATGGCACATGATATTTAATGTATAAAAAACTATGTCAAAATACTACTCCCAAAGGGTAAATAATAAAAAATATATTTATCTTCATCAGATGATGAAATTTTTGCAACTTGTTTCATACAGCTACTTTTTTTCTCTAGTTTTCTAATATAAAATAAACAAAACAATGTACATCCGTGAAACTCTCTCTTCAGTCACTGTTGATTAGCAGAGTCCAAGAAAGAACACTTCCATTCTAATAGTTCTACAGTACCTTTACTTATTTAAAACTAAAATGCTCATGCTATTAGTCCATCATATGGAGTAACTACTTTGGCTAGTTGGACTTTTTTTTTTTTAAATGTTATTTCATTTTAAATAGGAAGTACTACGCATACACAATATATTTCATAAAGCATTATTGCAGATACACACAGGCTCCAATTCAGCACATATGTATAGGGCCAGCTCTAGGCACTTTTCAAGGGGCGGCATTCCGCTCCCCCCCTCCTTTTTTTTTTGGTGCTTTGGCGGTGGCAAAAAATCTGCAGCTGGCCCTGCATATGTAACTTGAAGCATATGCTTAGCTGAACTGGAGCCTTATTGTACTTAAACAGCACTTACTGAGCCATAGAGCTATGCTGATTTTACACCAGCTGAAGATCTGGCTCACTGTACATTTACGCAATAGACCACAAAAGCTTTTATCAGGTCAGTGAGCTGCAAATTAGAAGGTCTGTAAGTAGTACCATCCATTAGATGGAATACCGTAATCTCTCTTTTGGAGCTGTACCTGCCATGTTGGGATTCAAAAGTAAAGCTTTTCTGTTCACATATTTATTTATTATGGTTATTATTAGGTATCTCAAAACTATATAATTATGTATCTATTCCAGCAATATGCTACACTTACATTTACAGTTGCCTATTTTTTGTGTTTGTGGCAGTTACAGAGACAATTAGGTCAATTCACAAATAGGGGCTGGATTCTCCAGTCCATTGAAGCTGCTTTGTGATGCTATGATGACTCAAGGTTGCCATAAGATCACCTTAACTAGCCAGCAGAGTAGTCCATCAGCTCAGGGGAAGCCTCTGGTGGCATAGGGCCACTGCCTAGGGTCCTGGCCTCTGTCCATTGAGAAGGGAACATAGCATGTCTCTATGCCCTCTCCTCAGCTGCATCTGGGCCACTGACAGCTGGTGCAAATACTTTTAGTTTGTTCTGTCTTAAATACTGTAGAAATTTGAAAGAATTTAAACACCAATAAACAAACAAACATGCTGTGTCAATATTATTAACAATCTGATTTAATCACACAAAATCAAGACAAAATATAAATTGTTGATTTGGGCCCAATACTGCAGTTCCAGTTAAGTTTGGTTAGAATTCTGATTGGCTGAAGACTGTTGGATCAGGCACAGCATTTTAAACAGACCCCCTTTGTGGCTAGGTATTTCAGCACATAGAAAAACATAATGCAATCACCTGAGACAGTTGCAATCCTAAATGTAAAAGGCAATAAAATGTGGGCAAAGACGTTTTAGCTTTAACTCTGATTTTGTCTCTTGGGTTTGAATTCTACCCTGAAGTATTCAAACGGATTCTTATACAGCTGAATTTATAGAGGGCGCCAAGAGATAATAATAATCAATGTGACCTGTTCAAAACATATTGAAGAATACAATGGCCTGGAACAAAATGCAGAGATACATTTTATACGAAATATCCTAGCAAAATTATTAACAAATACACACCATATTATAATAAAGGTCTGATACAAACTGATAAAACCAATTAAATATGAAGTGAAGACTCCAAATCAGTTTTTAGTGGTGCCATTGTGATTACAGGTGTTCTTGGGATTGGGGCACTTGGTACATTTAGGCACTTAAGTATGTGGTCTGGTTTTCAAAAGTGCTGACGTCAGCGTGAGCTGCTGAGGGCTCAGCACTTTTGAAAATCATACCACTTTAGGTACCTAAAAATCAACTTGATGTAATTTTAAAAGCCCATTTAAAAAAATCTCAGCCAAAAAGTACTCATCCGGGTATGCTATGAGAACAAAATATTTAGATTAAATGACATGTGCCTTAATTTGTGCCTCATTTTTTAATTTCTTTCACTTTAGTAGCTGTCATAACCCCTTCTATTACTAAAATCTTGGCTTTTATAATAGTAGTTTACAGAAAGAAAAGAAAATATTTATTCTAGTGGACACAGTGATGATCATAAGAACACCCATACTGGGTCAGATCAAAGGTCCATCAAGCCCAGTATCCTGTCCTCTGAAGTGGCCAATGGCAGGTGCCCCAAAAGGAATGAACAGACAGGTAATCATCAAGTGAATCATGCCCTGTCACCCAGTCCCAGCTTCTGGCAAACAGAGGCTAGGGACACCACTCCTGCCCATCCTGGCTATTAGCCATTGATGGATCTATCTTCCATGAATCAATCTAGCTCCCTTTTGAACCCTGTTACAGTACTGGCTTTCACAACACCCTCTGGCAAGGAGTTCCAGAGGTTGACAGTGCGTTGTGTAAAAAAAAACAATTTCTTGTGTTTGTTTTAAACCTGCTACCTATTAATTTCATTTGGTGGCCTCTTGTTCTTGTTTTATGAGAAGGAATAAATAACACTTCCTTATTTACTTTCCCTATACCACTCATGATTTTATAGACCTCTCTCATATCCCCCCTTAGTCGCCTCTTTTCCAAGGTGAAAAGTCCCAGTCTTATTAATCTCTCCTCATACAGAAGTTATTCCATATCCCTAATCATTTTTGTTGCCCTTTTCTGAACCTTTTACAATTCCAATATATCTTTTTTGAGATGGGGCGACCACATCTACACGTGGTATTCAAGGTGTGGGCGTACCATGGATTTATATAGAGGCAATATGATATTTTCTCTCTTATTATCTTTCCCTTTCTTGATGATTCCCAACATTCTGTTCACTTTTTTGAGTGCGGCTACACATTGAGTGGATGATTTCAAAGAAATATCCACAATGACTCCAAGATCTCTTTCATGGTCATTTTGGCTAATGAAATTAGTTTTGTGGGAACTTTTAAAGATCACTGCATATCAGGAAACATTTTATTCTAAAATATTTATAAAGCAACATAAATTTATTTAGATGGAAAAAACATACATAAATTTACAGAAAGAATCATATAAGTAGTTTGACAAAGCTACCCCATTTCCCTCCAACGGATTAAAAAGCAATTTGCAATGCACAAACAAATCCCCCTTTCGTTATAAGTTTACTAAGGGTTATTTGAAAATTTTCTTAAACAACGTACAAGCCTTCACACTGGTTACTTAGCATTACACTACATTAAATCAGCTTCACACACAGATTACAACTCTGAACTCTGCTTTGGGGCTTCTAATATATATTCTTTTCTCCATCAACACTTTCTGGCTATTATCAAAAAGCAACAGGTACCTGAGTGAGCCATCACTTGGTGCATCAATCTCATGGAGAGGGTTTAAATTCAGATAATCTTTCGAGCCTACAGCCCTAGTCCCATAATAAAATCATTGTTCCTTATGATAAAGAGGGCAAGTTTTCCTACGGGAAGATTCAGATTACCACCTCCTAAAAGCAGCAGTCAAAATGTATTGAACCAAAACAACACTGATCAGATTAATCAAAAATTAATAAATAAAATAAATACATGTTAGCATTAAGAAAGCCAAACAGAACAGAGGAATCTGTTTACACTCCCCTTCCCAAATCCCACTCCTATGCAAGAGGACTCCCTCTCCTTTCAGATGACTTTAAAATGCTGGTTTTTATGTCTCTCTCACACACACACAGAGGATGGCGGGTTTCTGCCCTGTGTTTCAAAGAGGCGTTTAACAATGAGAAAGCAAGAACCCCCATTCCAACTGCCCCCACCGCCGGGCAGCCCGTGTGTACGTGGGGGCATCAGCTCAGTGGCATTCGCGGCCCCCCCCAACAACGAGCCTGATATTATTCCGCCTCCCCACTAAACATTTGAGGCGCAACAGACTCCCGGAGGGGAGGCACTAAAGGCAGGACAGGGGGGAATTTTTTCCAAATCCTCCCCGCTCCCCGATCTTCTCCGCTCAGCCCCGGCCCCCAGAGCCGCTGCCTGCCCCACGCGCCCTCTCTCACCTGCTCCTGCGCCTCCGCCATCCTGGGCTCCGAGCCCCGGAGCATCCAAGCCGGCCGCGGGCGCAGCGGGAACTCAGCCCAGCCGGGCAGGCGGCGGGGGATCCGGCCCTACTGGGCGCCCGGCTCCATCCCGCGGGGACGCGGCCGCGGCTGCCCCGGAATTCGGGCCCCTCCGCGGCGCCTGCTCCTCCGGCCGCGCCACGGCTGCGGGCGGGTGAAGGGCTCGCCCGGCGGCTTCTGGCTGCCTGTGCCGGGCGGGCGAGAGGGGCAGATGGGACTGGCCCGGCGCGCTCGCCGCTATTTAAGGGCTTCCCCGCCCCCTGCTCCCCACCCCGCCAGGTGACCTCTGCAGGCAGGAGAAAGCGCAGCCGCAGCTCTGGGGCACAGGGACCTGCGCGCCCCTGGAGCTGCCCCCCTCCGGGAGTGGGGCACCTGCCCCCCTTGAGCCCCGCTGTCTGCATTGCTCCTCTTCCTCCTCTCTCATGCCCCGGCTTTAGCTTTTCCCTTCCCTCTTTTCTTGAGTTCTTTCCTCCTTAGCCTTCCCCTTTTCTGGTTCTTTTTTTTTCATTTTCCATCCTTCCTCCTCTCCCCTTTCTCCC
The DNA here is from genome assembly GCF_016161935.1 of Mauremys reevesii. Lineage (NCBI taxonomy): Eukaryota > Metazoa > Chordata > Testudines > Geoemydidae > Mauremys > Mauremys reevesii. The sequence continues at coordinate 25,255,023 of NC_052627.1, read as the reverse complement.
ACTTTCCTTCTCTAGGCATTTCCTTCTGCCTCCTCCGCCTTCACTTTTTCTCATCCCGTTTCTGTCACACTCTTTTCTTTCTTCTCTCTGCCTTGTCTCCCTCTCGCTTTCCCTTCCAAGTAACCCTCCCGCTCCACCCCTCATTATCTACTGCGCCTGTTAACGAAAATGCAAATAGTTGCTGCTGTCTGTCAATGTCCCACATAGCAAAATCAGAAAGGATTTGGCATTGTGGATTGATATAATTCTCTCCCTTCCCTTCTCATAGTCACGAGAAAGAAAAACACAAAATGCTTTATGATGTATTTGTATTGTGGTAGCACCTAGGTGCTCCAGTCAGGAACCCTACGGTGCTAGGTGCTGTACAAATGCACAAGATGATAGTCCCTGACCCAAAGAACTTGTTATGGTGCTGGCAGACCAGGTGCCAGTTCTTGAAAGAGCTTTAGGCCTCAGCCAAGAACCAACCAATTAATTGCTGGAAACCAGCCCACCTCACGTGTGTGTTAGTATAGTTAAGATGGTTATTGGACTTACAACAATGTGTTCAGAGTTTATTAAATGCTTGTAAGATGCTGCATGCATTATCTCACTTATGTCTTTAGCAGATGCTCTAAGGTAACATTTAAGTTTTCGCTTTGTAATGGTAATAAATGTTTGCTCTTAAACTGTGAACCCAGGAGATCCTCTCCTGCCCATCAAGGAGGCCTATCAAACCTAAACGGGCCATTGTGGGACACCATAATACAAAGACTTTGTTAGTTGCCCCCTCACACCCATGAAGAGGCTACCCGCAAAAGGGCTCATCCCAACAACTTGAATTCTGGAAGAAGGAAATAAAAATAGCTGACAATTTTTTTCATCTTTTGCCGTTCGGACTCTCATAGGGCTAGAGCTACAAAATAGAAGCAGAGATCTTCAGGGTCAAGCTGGGTTAGCCCCAAAAGACATTCAGAGCTGACAGATCACTACAACTCAGTCACCTTTTGAAACCCTAGACTAACTCATTTGTGTGTCTATGCTTTCCTGCTTTAATCTTGTAATAATTCTCTCATTTCTTTTCCTAGTTAATAAATCCTTAGTTTACTATAGGATTGGCTACAAGAATTGTCTTTGCTGTGAGGTACAAATTGACCTATGTTAAGTGACTGATGTCTTGGGACTGGGAGCAACCTGAATATTTTGTCATCTTTGGTGTATAGCAAGTATCTAATCACTAAGGCAATATCTCCACTAACGCCTATGTCAGCAAAAGTTATGTCACTCAGGGGTGTGAATATTCCATTCCCCGAGCGATGTAAGTTACACCGACATAAGTGCTAGTAGGCACAGCGCTATGTCGGCGGGATAGCTTCATCGGGGTGGGTTTTTATGCCAATGGGAGAGCTCTCTCTTTTTTTGGCATAATGTATTGCTGTTTCAAAGCACTTCTGATGTGCTGGGACCCAAGAAAAGTGACAAGGGATGTCTCAAAGTCAACCTTCAGTACATCTCTATTCTAACATATGCAATCCTCTACAAATGCATGGACGTTCCTAAGGGGTTGAATAGTCAAAACAAAACAAAACAAAAAAACAAAAAAAGCACACATCCAATGGAGTAGAGTTGAAAGTACTGGTGTTGACCAATATAGGTTAGGACTGTCTCACCTGACAGCGTCTTCCATAACTCAGATCTGCAGAGGTCTCTGAGCTGGATGTCTATGGGTATGGGGGAGGAGGCGAGGAGCTGGTAGCAGGGCATTGTTTGTGAAGGCCCTTTCCTTTGGAATCTGCTCCCTCAGCCCTGTTGTCTGAAAAATCCAAGTAAATATTTTTGTAACTGTATTTAAAGAAAGGATTCAGACATACTATTTAAAAGGAGCGCTATCAGAAATAGGGATTTTTCTTAAAGTTAGTCATTTAATAAAATATTGAAGTTAACAGTATTCCTAAAAGCATAGCAAAGCACTTATTCTTTGCTGTTTACTTTTTTTTTTTTTGGCATACAGAACTGCAATGAGACCTGATCCTGCAGTCAGAACCTGGGCAAAACTCCTATTGACTTCAGTGTCAGTTCCAATGAGAGTGGCATATGTAAGAACTGCCCATTTCTCTCCTTTTCTACTACTCGCATCCTCATCCAGCCTACCACCTCCTTTCTCCCTGGTTTCACTGATTCTCACATTGTCCCCCTGCAATCGACTCAGAATTCAAATGGCCCCAAATCATTTTCTTCCCCTGCCACTCATTCCCCACTCGAGTCAATTGCAAACCTGCTTGTGACTTCAATAGGGCCAGGGTTTCATCCAATCTGTCAAAATTAAGTACCTTCACTAACTACACAGCATCTTCTGTATCAGGAGTTTAAATTCTTGATTCTTGCCTTTGAGACACTGCATAACTTAGTTCTCGTCTACATTTCAACACTTATTTCTTCCTATTTCCCCTTGTCATAAGAACGGCCATACTGGGTAAGACCAAAGGTTCATCTAGCCCAGTATCTTGTCTTTCGACAGTGGCCAATGCCAGGTGCACCAGAAGGAATGAACAGAACAGGTAATCCTCAAATGATACAGTCCCTGTCCCTCATTCCCAGCTTCTGGCAAACAGAGGCTAAGGACACCATCCTTGCCCATCCTGGTTAATAGCCATTGATGGACCTATCCTCCGTGAATGTATCTAGTTCTTTTTTGAACTTTCTCGCTTAACTCCACTCAAGCTTTCTGATTAACCAGACCTTTCACTTCCTTCTCCCACTCTAATCTTCATGCCTTCCCTATGCTGCTGTATAATCCTGGAATGTTCTCCTTTCTCTTGTGCACCATATGATTACTCCCTCCCGCAAATCTTAATTTAAAATTCACAAGGCCCATCAACTCAACTTTTCTATTGTAGCATAATTCATTACTTTGAGGAAAGGTTGAAAGATTGCGTATGTTTAGTCTAGAGAAGAAAAAGCTGAGAGGGAATAACAATCTTCAAATAAGTAAAAGGTTGTTATAAGGAGGACAGTGATCAATTGTTTTTCATGTGCACTAAGGGTAGGACAAGAAATAATTGGCTTTGTTTGCAGCAAGAGAGAGTTAGGTTAGATATTAGGAAAAACTTTTGAACTGCAAGGATAGTTAAGCACTGGCACAGGTTACCTAGGAGGTTGTAGAAACCCAGTCACTAGATGTTTTAAAGAACAGATTAAACAAACACCTGGCATGGATGGTCTAGATATACTTTATCCAGGGGGAATGGATTAAATAACCTCTATAACCAGAAATCCGTGATGTAGCCCATCTTACCTCTCACTCACTGTGCCCTCTCTGGCTGTATCCAGCTCATTTTATGCACTGTTATCTCCACATCCTCCATGTCTGTTGTATCTCTGTGTAACTTTAGAACTTAAATTCCTTTGGCTTGGGCCCTCATTTTTTAATTTTGCCTGCAAAACACCAAGTATAGCATAAACAATGAAATGAAAACGTTGAGCTAGTCAAGTGCACAAAAGCTTCTAAACAAGTTGTTAAATGGCTGAAACCCCCTTCTATCACAGCCACCATCATCTTTTTCATGCTGACATGACTCAAGTATGGCTTAAGGAAGTTTGGTCTGAAGAATGAGAAATTCTAGCCCAAAACAATACTTTGTGGTGAAAATTTTCTCTTAATGGTGCAGCAGTCATACGGAATAACAAACAGGGAGAAGGCGTTTTGATTACACCACAAATGTGTGTGTGGTACAGGAACTTGTATAGTTGAATAGCTCACAAAGGTTGAAAACCATCATTGAAAAGATGGCTCTTTCTTGATGGAGATTCATTTTCAATTGTCTTCCTTTGAAGTCAGTGGGCCAATGCGATCAATAATGAATTCCACCAAAACAATGATTAGTTGAAGTAGCAACAACTATTTAAACTTTTACTTGTCCTCATCATGCCAACACATTTCAAGAGACCTTTTCTAGAGTTAAGGATTTAAAAACTGATCTGTCTTGCAGAATCTAATGATTTAAAATCCTTTAAGAACAAGTAATAGACACCACGGTGCAAATAAGTGATGGTCACATTAACACCACCCTATACCGAAAACCTACCGACCGCTATGCCTACCTTCATGCCTCCAGCTTCCATCCCGGGCACACCACAAGATCCATTGTCTACAGCCAAGCACTGAGGTACAACCGCATCTGCTCTAACTCCTCAGACAGAGACCAACACCTACAAAATCTCCACCAAGCATTCTCAAAACTACAGTACCCGCACAAGGAAATAAGGAAACAGATCAACAGAGCCAGACGTGTACCCAGAAGCCTCCTACTGCAAGACAAACTCAAGAAAGAAACCAACAGGACTCCACTGGCCATCACATACAGTCCCCAGCTAAAACCCCTCTAACGCATCATCAGGGATCTACAACCCATCCTGGACAATGATCCCACACTTTCACAGGCCTTGGGTGGCAGGTCAGTCCTCGCCCACAGACAACCTGCCAACCTGAAGCATATCCTCACCAGTAACTGCACACCGCACCATAGTAACTCTAGCTCAGGAACCAATCCATGCAACAATCCTCGATGCCAACTCTGCCCACATATCTACACCAGCGACACCATCACAGGACCTAACCAGATCAGCCACACCATCAACGGTTCATTCACCTGCACGTCCACCAATGTAATATACGCCATCATATGCCAGCAATGCCCCTCTGCTATGTACATTGGCCAAACTGGACAGTCTCTAAGGAAAAGGATAAATGGACACAAATCAGATATTAGGAATGGCAATATACAAAAACCTGTAGGAGAACACTTCAACCTCCCTGGCCACACAATAGCAGATCTTAAGGTGGCCATCCTGCAGCAAAAAAACTTCAGGACCAGACTTCAAAGAGAAACTGCTGAGCTTCAGTTCATCTGCAAAATTGACACCATCAGCTCAAGATTAAACAAAGACTGTGAATGGCTTGCCAACTACAGAACCAGTTTCTCCTTCCTTGGTTTTCACACCTCAACTGCTAGAACAGGGCCTCATCCTCCCTCATTGAACTAACCTCGTTATCTCTAGCTTGCTTCTTGCTTGCATATATATACCTGCCCCTGGAAATTTCCACTACTTGCATCCGACGAAGTGGGTATTCACCCACGAAAGCTCATGCTGCAAAACGTCTGTTAGTCTATAAGGTGCCACAGGATTCTTTGCTGCTTTTACAGATCCCAACTAACATGGCTACCCCTCTGATAAGTAATAGCATATATTTAGTTACCAAGGAGAAGCTAGACATATTCATGATGTCAACAGAAAATGAGTTATATGAAGTAGATACTCAAGGACTAACAAAATGCACCCATAGTGATGCCATTTGAGTTAACATTTTGTTGATTAACTTTTCATAACTTCCATCTACCAACTTCTGCGGAACACTATTAAAATTAACCCACTGAGTGCTATCGGACTTTAATATGGTAAGGAAAGAGATAAGCCTTACCCTTAAAAAAAAAAAAGAGGCGAGAGAGAGAGAGAGCGAGAGAGAGAAAACTAACTTTATCAGTCCTTGCAGTAAAGAAGATATAGCTACATGATATTTACATATTGTGACGCATGACCAGAAAGGATGAAGCATCCTGTGGGATGAATAACTCAAATTCCACCCTTAAAGACATATAGGGAGATAATGTTTCTGTTTTTGTATATTTACATATATATTGGTAGTGGTCAACAGTGTAATCAACAGTCCCTGTCTATGCTGTATTCTATTAATTCAGAGTTCAAAAGAACATCCTAGCATTTAAATGAACTGTAAACATCAGAGGGGTAGCCGTGTTAGTCTGTATCTGTAAAAGCAGCAAAGAGTCCTATATAAGGTGCCACAGGACTCTTTGCTGCTTTTGTAAACACAGGATATCGCTGTATTCATCTCTCTTTGAAATGTATAGCCAATCATCTGCAAATGGTGGAAAAACAGGTAATTGCCTTATGTTAATTCATGTAGCTAATTACCGGTGATGGACCTACTTCAAAGTGCCCATTGTAAGTGTAGGCACTCTGGCCTGTCAAAGGCGGCTTGAAATTGTATAAAAGAGCCTTGGGTCCTGATCCTGTCACCTCAGATCTGCTTAAGCTTCATCCAGGGAAGTTTGAGTCGCAAGATGAGATCCCAGTTATGCTGGTATATCCTGAATATGATATTGGACATTGGATTATAACCTATGGACTAAATTCTAAAAGAACTCTTTGCAACTACAAAGCTCACCATCTCTGCTATAAATCTGAACCGCAAGAATTGATCTCATGTCTGTATGTATATTGATCTTTTTACCATAGTCTTGCTCTTTTTTCTAATAAATGCTAGTTTTGTTAATAAGAATTGGCTGTAAGCGTGTATTTGGGTAAGATCTGGAATATTCATTAACCTTGGAGGTAATGTGTCTGATCTTTTGGGATTGGTAGAAGTTTTTTATATGATGAAATAAGATTTTCATTAATCCTCCTCATATCTGACTTATCTGACATATTTGACTTACAACACTGATTTATCTTCGCTTTTAATATAGTTCTTCATTTGAGACAATAGCTATCATATGCTTACAGAGCGTTTTTTCTACTCAGAGTTAAAAGATATGAATCACATGTTCAGACTCAGTTGTCCAGCCCTCCACGTGGTGTGAGGACTTCTTCAAGGCCCAAGATGGTGTTAATCCACTGATGACATGCCCAAGAGCTTACTGATTTCCAAATACCGCAGTGCTGAGGGAGCATATAAAAACCTACATAGACAGACTCTCGGTTATGAAGCATTTGACTGCTCATAGATATATTAAAAGCAGCAAAGAGTCCTGTGGCACCTTATAGACTAACAGATGTTTTGCAGCATGAGCTTTCGTGGGTGAATACCCACTTCATCGGACGCAAGTAGTTAAACATTTGAGACTATCTCAAGTATAAGTCTGTTCATTGTCACTTTTAAGAAGGGACCACTCAGGATGGCATGAAGTAAAACTTTATTAATATTAAGTTACCAGTAAGATTTTTCTTCCAAAAGACAAACTTGGAATATTGACAAAAAATATGGAGGAAAATACTCTTCTGAACTTTCCAGTGGACAAGTTCTGAGTCCTTAATGTAGCTACTTTAAGCGGTAACGAGAGTGACTTTCTGAAGGATTTTAGGGCATATAGCATTAAGAATGGACATCCAAAAATTGTAGCAATGGACACATTATGAAGCTGTGGATGGGATGTTAGTTAACAAAACTGAAACTTACAGAATGGTTTTCATCACTTCTCTCCACTATAACCTTAATTTAAATCACTAGCTAAACAATCTAAAGTTTTAAAATTATCTTTTGTGGGAAGGCCAGTTAGTAAACTGAATATACTAGAGCGAGAACAAGGTATATTCTGGACACTCCAACCAATATTTTTTCTCAGGGAATATAAACATTGATTTCTTTTTAAGCCACTGTGACATTTAATTAGAACATGTGCAAACTGCAGGGGCTGGATAACAAATGCCTCTGGATACTCTAGTCAAGATGACTGCTTTAGAATTTTAAAATATCATCTGACTACAGACCTGGTAATAGCAGTGATCCCGTGTGTGTGTGGGGAGAATTTAATCTAATTAGTCCACAGATGGATTAATCACTTTTAGCTGCTTATTCTCCAGCAAATATGGAGAATTCATTCAGCCAGATAGCCTAAAATCTTCCACCAAGCCTCCCATACTGCTAGTGACCACCTGGCCACATCTCAGGAACTTGTTCAGTGAAGTGTTAAGTAGTTCCCCTCAGCCTTTTGTTCTAAATACATCACAGTCAGGTGGCTCTCATCCTGGAGCTAGGAAAAGAAACAAAGTGCAGCTCTGATGCAAGGTGCAGCAGTATAAGGAGCCTTTGCTGAGCTCTAATTGTATCAGGAACCTCCTAAGGAACCTCCCCAAAACATGCCACAGAGACCTGGAAAGCACTTAAGACTAATACTCTATGTGATACTTCCTTGGCCCAAAGAAAAGAATAGATGTCAAATTCCAAAATTAGTTTATTGTGTGTGTGTGTGGTTTTTTTTAAGTTGATAGGAAGCTGGGGGAATTTCATTCTCACCAATAACAGAAGGTTTGTCTACCCTTAAAGATCAGCTACTACTGATGTTAGTAGATGATGATGTGGAGATATGAAAAGATGATGAAAAGGGAGCTTGTAGAAGGGTTACTGGGTGGGTTCCATGTTTGTCCCTTAAGGCCTGAGCTAAATCCCATTCAAGTTAATAGGAGTTTTTCTACTGACTTGAGTGGGAATTTTCTTGGGTCCTTAATGACAAGCACATCAAGTTGGCTCAGCTGACAAGTGGAAAAGCTAAGCTTCTAACTGCCAGCTCTACAAATTCAACATGGGATATGAAAGTCAAAACTCTGTTCCTTTTGAGTTAAGCATCCCCAGAAATAATAAAGATTCCAATGCTGGAATCTATTTAACACATCTGTTGAGGATACATATGGCCAGAAAAAATAATCCAGCTCACTCTTTTTCAGCTATATTGCATCGGCATTGCTAGCAGGAGTAAAGAATAGCAAAATGTACTCTTCACATTGGTCAGTAGATAACTACTGGAATACAATTAAGGGCGAAGTTTACCCGTGTGCAGTGGGCTACCACAAAGCCTATATATCACTTAACTTCCACTAAGTGAGCTTAAATGCTTCCTAAGCCTGGTGCTGGCCCTTAAGAGGCAGAATTATCGCTGTTTTATATAACCAATTTTCCAACCACAATCACATTTTAAGGTCATAACTCTTCATCATGGTAAGGCACATTTGTTCCAGATACTTCAAAGTGTATGAAACATTGAATGCCAAGAGAAATTTCTTTTAAATATCTCTGTTTCATTTATTTTATATCAAGGGTAAATTTCTCATCTCAGATGCCTGTGGTGAACCTGGCATTCAATATCCTACTTTCCCTCTGGGGGTGAATGACACATAGAAAGGGCAGAGATCCTCCATGTGTAGTTGAAAGAATTTAGACCATCATGATTTTATGACCAGAAAATTGACAAAATCTTTCAATAACTTTCATAAACTTGGGCACAGTGTTTCCAGGAGTTGGATGAAATGATCACATTGTTGTTAGCACCTAAAACTACACCAAAGTGTACACCAGAGTGTCATCAAGTTATTTTTTTCATCCAAGTTTAGATTATCCAGTCTCTAAGATAAACATAATTTATATTACACACAAAAACCCTACATTAAAAGAACATTAACAAGCACTCAGAAATTAGGAAATGCCAGAATTAAGGTTCCTGTGTCTACTTTATTTGGCCCCTTGTGCATATACACTATGATATAGTTTTTAATTTAGTGGGAAGCATAGTTTCAGCAATCTTTCATTGATACCCACTGGAAGGTCTGGGAGTTGATGCATCAATGAGGTTTTTATTGCCAGACCAACTCCATGTATTCTGTCCTCTGTCTCAGTCTTACCCTTCCAGAAGAAGGTGTAACCATTTCATGGTTTGCTCAAGAAACCTTCCCCAGGCAATCTTGTTTCACTTAATGCTGCTATATCAATGTTGTAGCGGGCTAGTTCTCGAGCAATGAGAGCTGTCCTTCTCTCAGGTCTTGCAACAGCTTCTCAATCCATGAGGGTACGAACATTCCAATGGTGAGTTTTCTCAAATTTTTCTTTTGGTTTCGGCCACAGATTGGGTTAAACTGCCAGCCGCAGCTTGCTGGCCAGCTGTTGCAGGGCAGGCAATTTTTAGGCCACCTTTTCTAGGCCCCTCCCTTACTAGGGTGAGCAGTGCTGTCCTAAAGAGGGCTGCTCAGATGCCTGGGATGCTGCCGGGCAACTCTGCTGCCCCAAGTACAGAGCTGGACGACCACCTATCCACAGGCCGCCTGCGTGCAGGATTGGGACTATGACTCCCAGTGGTGTCGCTTTGCCCCTCCCCCATCGCCGCAGGACTTGGGTGGTATGATGATGATGTTTGATGATTTGCACAGGACCTGTGCATGAAAGCTTTTTAAGTGGTAGAGCTGTTGCATGGGAGCAATCCCACTCTCTCGACCTTAGAAGCCAGACATCAATGGTACGAAAAATCGTCACGACTGGTAACTTCTTTGGTTGCAGTGAATGGCCTTGACATCTTTCGTGCCTCGTCAAGCCCTTCGCTTTCCACAAAGCGTTGCAGAACCACCTTCTTGGCCGTTGGATCTTAGTGATCTCTTTCACCCAGTCCGCCGGAACTCACGTCGCATGCGGGTAGGCATGTCCCTAATTCACTGAGGGTTTGCGTCCCATCAGTTACACTCACCTGGTTTGGCTGGCCTGTCGAGGCCGTTGCTCAGGGTGTGGCCGCTGCGCATGCTGCAGCTACTTGGAGCCACAGGTGAGAGCTGAGTGACAGGTGGGGACCAAAGTGGATGGACTACCCCAAAGGGGTACGACAAGTCCTCCCATAAGAGGTACTACCCCTCCCTGGGCACCCCATACACCCCAATGTCATGCCACCATCATTAGTGCATATGCACCCACTCTAACATGCTCTGGCAACTCAAAGGAACAATTCTATGAAGATCTTGACAGACTGATCAAGGCCACACCTGTAACAGACAAACTACTCCTACTTGGAGATTTCAATGCCCGAGTCGGGGCTGACAACGAAAACTGGAAAGGAGTAACTGGGCCACATGGTGTAGGCAAAATGAACAGCAATGGACTACTCCTTTTGAGCCTTTGTTCTGAAAATGACCTGATCATTACCCACACTCTGTTCTGACAAGCAGACAAATACAAAACAATGTGGATGCACCCTAGTTCCAAACAGTGGCATCTGATTGATTATGCCATTGTCAGAAGGCGAGACATCCGAGACATACTGATCACCAGAGTAATGCGAGGCACAGAATGCTGGACAGACCACAGATTAGTCAGGACATCTCTTCAACTTTACATCGCTCCCTCTTGGCACAAACTCCCTAAGCATGTGCGCCCTGCTTTCAACATAGCCAAACTGAAGGATGCTCAATGTTTCAACAATTTCCAGAAGAGTCTTGATGACAAACTGACATCCCATGGACAACTGATCAGTACTGTAACCGAAAAGTGGGACCAGTTCAAGCAGATAGTGACTGACACAGCAATAACATCTCTTGGACCAAAGAAAAGAACACATCAGGATTGGTTTGATGAGAACCAAGAAGAAATATGCTCAGCACTGGAAGTAAAGAGAAAAGCCTTTATCGAATGGCAGAATGATCCCTCCTCAGTCTCTAAACAGGACCATTTCAAGTACCTTCAGAGCAAAACACAGAAAGACTTCCATCAGATACAAGACAACTGGTGGGAGAGCAAAGCCCAAGAAATTGAGCACTATGCTGAGACCCACAACTCAAAGATGTTCTTCAGTGCTATTAAGACTGTCTATGGACCTTCTAAACTAAGGACCACCCCATTGCTCTCATCAGACAACACAACGCTGATTAAAAATAAAGAAGGCATCAACTAAAGATGGCGAGAACACTTTAGCAACCTTCTTAATAGACCATCAACCGTGAATAATAATGTCCTCAATGAAATTCCACACCAACATGCTCTGACAGATCTTGACTCTCCGCCCACTATAGATGAGATTAAGAAAGCTGTTAGCCAGATGAGTTCAGGAAAAGCTCCTGGAAAAGATGGGATACCAGCAGAGATATACAAAGCAGCAAGTCCAGCAGCACTAGCAGCATTCCACAGTGTGATCATCAGCATCTGGGAGGATGAAAACATACCACAGGACCTCCGCGATGCTACTATTGTCTCTCTTTTCAAGAACAAAGGCAGCAAAGCAGAATGTGGAAATTATAGAGAAATATCCCTCTTCTCCTTTGGAGGGAAGATCATTGCCCGCATCATCTTGAACCGCCTAATAGCCAGTATCTCTGAGGCAAATCTACCTGAACGTCAATGTGGTTTTCGACCTGGCCGGAGCACAGTCGACATGATGTTTGCTGTCAGACAAATACAAGAGAAGTGCATTGAACAGAACATGCACCTGTATGCTGTCTTCATAGATCTGACAAAGGCATTTGATACCATCAACAGGGAAGCCCTTTGGACTATTCTAACACAACTTGGCTGCCCAAGAAAATTTGTCCAGATTATACGCCTTTTTCATGACAGGCGAAGTATTGTCTGACGGAGCCACATCAGCCCCCTTCGACATCTCCAATGGCTTGAAACAAGGATGTGTTCTCACTCCTGTCTTATTTAACCTGTTCTTTGCATGCGTCCTCAACCATGCAATGAAAGATCTGGATCGAGGTATATATTTGAAATACCGTCACGATGGTTCACTTTTTGATCTCCGTCGCCTGAATGCAAAGACTAAGACAGTGCAGAAACTCCTTCTTGAGGCACTCTTTGCCGACGACTGTGCCCTCATGGCTCACACTGAAAATGATCTTCAGCACATTGTCAACAAGTTTGCCAAGGCCTCGCATCTTTTCGGACTAACTATCAGCCTCGGAAAGACAGAAGTTCTCCATCAACCTGCACCTGGATCAAATGCTTCTGTCCCAGGTATCTCCATTGACGGCACTCAGCTTAAAGTAGTGGAGAACTTTAAATACCTGGGTAGTGTCATATCCAGTGATGGATCACTGGATAATGAGATCAACGCACGAATATCCAAAGCAAGCCAGGCACTTGGCTGTCTGCGTGTCAAAGTTTTAAACCACCACAACATCTGGATGTCAACAAAACTGCTTTTGTACAGAGCTGTTGTTCTTTCATCCCTTTTGTACAGGTGCGAAACATAGACACTATATAGGTGTCACATCAAGCAGCTCGAAGCATTCCACATGCGCTGCCTCCGCAACACCATGAAGATCCACTGGCAAGACAGAGTGCCCAATCTTGAGGTCCTCGAGAGAGCCCAGATGACAAGCATTGAAATGATCATGAAGTCACAGCTACGTTGGACCGGTCATGTCAGCCGCACGGATGCCAACAGAATCCCCCGCCAGGTTCTGTATGGTGAGTTCTCCCAGGGCATCCGGCATATAGGTCGTCCACGGAAACGTTACAAGGACGTCATCAAAGCCAATCTGCAGTACAGCAGTATCAAACCTAGAGACCTTGAGGATGCCGCCAGCGACAGAACACAGTGGCGTGCAACAGTTAGGAATACCTGCATCGCCTTTGAGGAAGACCGCTGCCGGCGCCTACAAGAGGCACGCGAACGACGTCACAGAGCATCAGCAGCGCACAACCCACTGACCGCGAACTTCCCATGCACCATCAGCAGCAAAAGGTGCACCTCTAGAATTGGCTTGTATAGTCATCAGAGGGCACACCATGAGACCAACAATAGATGATCTGCTCAGATTTGTCATCATCGGATCGATGGACTATCAAGATAGTTTTTAATTACATGATCACATACTATATTTTGCAGAAGAGCCCTACCTCATTCAGTGCACAGGATGGATGGTGCTCAGTTAAAGAGAAGCTATTCAATATTTTGCTTTATTCTCATTCTTCAGGATGTAGCCCCAGGCTTTATTTATTGCATTCTACTCAAACCCTGCCCTGAAGACAGAATTAATAATTTCTTCATGGGTTTTTCTATGCTGATCATGATTTGAGTACTTCACAAATATTAATGAACTTATTTTCACATTACCCTTGTGAAGTGAGGGGGTATTAATACCCCCATGATAAAGATAGGAATGAAGGCATAGAGAACAGAAGGTCAAAAGTATCTACTAATTTTATGTACCCAATTGGAGAAACCTAGGACCTGATTTTTCAGAGTACTTAGCATTATATAGTATTCTGTATGTTCAAAGCATGTCTCATTGACTTCAGTTGCAACTATGATTCTTCAGCACTTCTGCAAAACTGTCCTTAGGGTCTCACGTAAGGCACCCAAAAAATGAGGAACACACTGTTACTGACCACCTGAGAAAAGCTTGGGTTAAGTGACTTGCCCCAGTCTTTTTTCCTCCAGCCAGTCCCAGTTCTTCCAGCACACTCTGGCTCCTCATCAGATGTGTGTCTCTCTCTCTCCTTTCCCCTTCCTCACTTGTTCTCAGTTCCAGGCTTTTCCAGCCAGTCCATTTCCACCCAGCTCCTCATCCAATCTTAATTCTTCCCTTCAACTTACTGGCTCCCAGTCCTTCCCAGCCTCCACTGCCTAGTTTCCTGTCTCCTCCCACACCCCACCTCCTTGTTCCAGTTTCCTTCTCCTTCTTTCAGTCCAACTTTCTGACTCACCCATCCCATGCTCCTTTTACCCCAATTTACTCACCTTCCCTCACATCCAGCTCTTATCCCATCAGCATTAGAATCAGACAACACCATGTTGCCTGGGCATCTGCAGGGAGTCCATTGGGAAAGAATCTCCTTGCTCTTAGTTCCAGTGCCTGGACCTAGCATGCCACACAGCAGCCCAGAGGAAAGTCCAGGCTAGAGCATATTTAGAGTGACTGGAATCTTCAGAGATTTTAGCTGTGAAGTTCTAGCAACTCTTTACTGAGCATTGCAAACTGCAATTTTTCAAAGGCTTATAATTTGGGCAGATTTTCATGGTGATGGAAAAGGCAGAACCCTGACATTAAAGACACTACTGTCAAATTTCAAATCCTTGCTCCAAAGCATGGAGGTGCTAGAGCTTCTCAAAGCTTCTCTGCATTTTTGTAACACAGGCAAAGCACTGTATTTTTCTCTAACTTCATTCTCAGAAGTGGCTGAAATATTTTGGCTGCATTTAAAAAAAAAGAAAAAAACAGTCAAGCTGACAACTAGCATGCAAAAATTTAGCCTCAATGGACTAGGGACACCATTCCTTACCCATCCTGGCTAATATCCATTAATGGACTTAACCTCCATGAATTTATCTAGTTCTCTTTTAAAATCTGTTATAGACCTAGCCTTCACAACCTCCTCAGGCAAGGAGTTCCACAGGTTGATTGCGTGGTGTGAAGAAGAACTTCCTTTTATTTGGTTTAAATGTGCTGCCCACTTTCTCACCTGAAAGCGAGAAAAGGCATTTGCATGGCACTGTTGTAGCTGTCATTGCAAAGTATTTATGTGCCAGATAAGCTAAACATTCATACACCCCTTCATGCTTTGACTTGTAGGCTCCAACGTTTCAGATTGTTTTGGTTTTGAGTGCAGTTATGTTAAAAGAAATTCTACATTTGTAAATTGCACTTTCATTATAAAGATTACACACAGTACTTGTATGAGATGAATTGAAAAATACTATTTCTTTTATCTTTTTTACAGTGTAAATATTTGTAATAAAAATAATATAAAGTGAGCACTATACACTGTGCTCTGTGTTGTAATTGAAATCGATATATTTGAAAATGTAAAAAGAAATTATAAGAAGTTTAAATTGGTGTTCTATCATTGTTTAAGTGCGATTAAAACTGCAATTAATTGAAACTTTTTAAAATCTTGTGATTAAAAGCGATTTTTAAAATAGTTTGACAGCCCTAACTACTATCAACACACTGTTACAGCATTTAATAATCTGACTCTATCACCTTTCATGCACTATTGAACCATCGTGTTTCGACTCATTTATTTGGCTTGGCAGCTTCTGCTTCTCTGTCTTGAAGATGGCACATGAAATGGAAGTTTTGTATTTATTTGGCTTGGCAGCTTCTGCTTCTCTATCCTGAAGATGACACATAAAATGGAGGTTTTGTATTTGCAGCTATTTCTTACAGCCAGCACTGCCTCATCATCTTCCTGATGCTTTATTTCTTCACTCTACTTGTCCATTTGATCTCCATGATCTGCCTCTTGTAATTTACTTTCATACTCATTCACCGTTCCCCCTATTATTTTGCTCTGTTTGCGCAAAGCTTTTATCTACTGAATGACATGTACTCAGAATGTACTGACAGTTTGATTGACATTGTCTCCCTCTTCTAAAGGCCTTCCCTGACTGATGACATCTTGTTGGTATCTCTATCATCTCCCCGAATATAAACTTTCAACTGATGGCTAGGCTTTCCAGAGAGACAAAGCTCTTGCCTACTGCTATGACTATTTGCAAATGAACATTGGTTTTGGGCTGAAGTTTGACATACTGAGTCAAATTCACTTCTCGGGTAAAGCCATTGTAATCAATGCAGTTGGCACCTGCTATGGATGTGACCCACTTAGTGTCAGCCTCTGAGAACATTTTCTTTGCAGCACATTTAAAAAGCTAATTTGAAATAGGAATGAAGACTGCAGTGCAGAAGTACATCTGAAAACCAACCAGTTCAGAAATATTTCGAAGTGCATGCCCTTTTCTCAACCCCACAACTTCTGCACCTGAGCAACAACTTATTTTGTTCTGTAAAATGACAGCCAAACCTCAGCCATGTTCAAAAATTCTCTTTGGATAACCTTGGATGCTCAAGTGTCCCTCAGGGCTGGTCTACACTAAGGGGGAAAATCGATATAAGATACGCAACTTCAGCTACGTGAATAACGTAGCTGAAGTCGAAGTATCTTATATCGATCACTTACCCGTCCTCACGGCGCGGGATCGATGTCCGGGGCTCTCCATGTCGACTCCGCCACCGCCATTCGCGGTGGTGGAGTTCAGGAATCGATAGGAGCGCGTTCGGGGATCGATATATCGCGTCTAGATGAGACGCGATATATCGATCCCTGAAAAATCGATCGCTACCCGCCGATATATCCAAACCTCTTTGTTTTGCAGATTAGGAGTGGAAAATCTAATGATCATAGCATATTTCCTAGTCTGGGCTGGGTTTGAAATCCCAGGAGAAAATGGTTCTATTGTGTGATAGTCCAACAGAAACCAGGAAAGAAAGAGCCAGCTGAAAGTTCAACAAAGAAAAAGTATAAATTTTTGGAAAATAAAACACATTGATTTAAGATGTATAATGGAATTTTATATTTATATAGCACCTTTCATCCCTAAGGTTCCTAAAGTGCTTGGCAAATCTAACAAATTGACGTACACTATATACTATACATAGGAATCATTTTATCTGCCACTGAAAGGTATCCCCATTGGGGTGAAGAGTGGCAACTGTTTAACAGCTTAGGCTAAGTTGTCAAGACTACTGTATCTAATTAAAGCTGCAGGGACCTTCAGTAGGCATAATATAATTAACAGTTGGAATTTGGTCAGATCCCGGGGTCAAACACCTAACTCTTGCAAAAAGCATTGCAGGATTTTTAAATGATCGTCAACGGTCAAGACCTCAGTTTTATACTGACTGCTTATACAGCCCCCATCACTACAGCATTTGAATATTATCCTCATTTTACAGACAGCGAGCAGAGGCACAGACAGTAAGTGTCAAGGAACAGATTAAGGCAGAGGGATAAACCCAAGGTCACCCAAAGTCTGGCAGAGCTGCAAACTGAACTCAGATCTCCTGCATGATAGTCCAGTGTCTTAAGCACAAGATCATCCTACCTCCATCTCATCTGAAGGATGGCAACTCCAGAAAAATGTTATCCCTTCCCAGCATCATAATTGGATATTAGTTCACTGGAGTTTCAGACAAAAGAGCAACAACTGAAATAGCAGCACTGCTTCCTGTGGAACGTAAGATTGGAAGCACAGTGCCTGACCAACACATCAAGAAACCCAGAATGCTGTTAATCTAGTGAGCAAAGGCAGATAGGATGGAGTGCATAGCTATGGAATGTCAAACAGATTGGACATCAAAGGAGCAGTGCAGAAACCACAGAAAAGACTCTACTGTGTATAGATTCAGCAGGATGAAGAGTTTTCCTTTCAGATATTAATGTCAGGAGTCTCAATCATTTTAAGAAAAGTGGTGTTTGCACATTGTCAATGATGCTATTTTCACCAGAGGATGCAAGACAATGTGCACAAGCAGAGCCTGGTTATTAACTTATAAAAAGCAGCAGCAGAATAGTATTAGGTATGTGAAGTGCATAGTCACGGAAAAGGTGAATTATGTTACAGAAGGAAAAGAAATGGTGTCTCCAGACATCGCAGGATGTTTAGTAGTCAGAGCCAGAAAGGAACTAGAGAGAGCCAGAGAAATGTTACATTGTCAGAGTTCACAAGATAATCTCTGATCCTTTTGTTTTCTATGTGCTGTACCACATGGGATTATAAAGCAGCATATTTGGAAATTCATCTGTTGATTTGTAGCCTAGAGCAGAAGAGAAACGTAAAACAGGAGTACCACCATGCGTCAATGAGCAAAGTGGATTGACCCGGTGGTTGGATTTGCTACAGATGAAATTTGTCAGTGCTTTAGGAAAGCTACAGGTTGACCTGCCAATTAGCATGAGCATTATTTCTGAGTCACATGGCAAATGTTCCCAAGTGACAAGGCTCACACAGTCAAGATTACTAACCAAAATACTTCTACATATTTCAATAGGTTTCTACCACATTTTCACTTCAAAGAAGTAGAATCAAGAGCTGACAAGAGCCAGCATGCCTTGCTTGACTTATGAAAGAACTAGGGAACTGGAATATGTTAAGGTCACATTTATTTTTTGCCTTACAGAGAGCTAATTCCTTAGATGCATTCCAAGTCACTGCTGCTTTAAAGAGCCAGCTGGATGTCCACTGTGTGACAAGGTAGGCTGTACTTTATAATCAAGTAGCCCTTATTGAGTCATTAAGCTAGATTTAGCTGACTTCTGGATATCCATCAGGCTACACCCTATGTTCACAAAAAGGTATTTCAAAGTGTATTGAAAAGCACATGCACCTTTATTTTTACTGACACAGATCAGACAACTCCCGTGCCTAATATGTTGTCAGTCAAGAAGGCAAAGTTTAAATAAATTTGCATTATTTGATAGCTGACAAGTTGATATTGCTATGTTTAAAACAGTGGATTTCTGTCTCCTCAGGGCATTTTGGCCATCATGACCCACAGCTTTTGATACTCCTACTGCAGTGAGGGCACTGAGCCTACAATCCACTGATATATTTTTTTTAAAAAGTCACTTCAGTGTACAAAATTTATCCGATAACGTTCCCCATGTAGCAGCTTTTCTTTCACCCCCATCTACTGAACTCTCTCTCTCTCATCTATACTTCTGACAAATCTGAAAACTAAAGTATTTCTTTGAGTTTTGATGCAAGAGGTAAAATGCTTTGTTGCTTTTTAGTGTGTATTGATTGCAAACTAAAGCCCACCTGTGCCCTTTGCAGACAGCATTCCATGAATAGCACTTAATTGGTAAGGAATTAATTTTCAAATGCGGATGCCTAAAGTTAAGCAGCCAAATCCATCTTTAGATGTTAAATACTCATTTCAGGCACCCAAATTAGCTATTGGTGCTTAGCTATGGACATAGATGCCTAACTTGAGGACCCACTTTTGAAGAATAAGCCCATAGGATGCAATTCAACTAAGTATGAAGACCCTTACAGTACCCTGGGCATTATGAAAAAAGCCCTGAAAGTCATAATCTCTGCCAGAGCAGTTTTGACTGTGACAAAGACTTGTGACTGTCATACTTTCAGCTTGCCTACTGAAGTTTTCGAAGCCTAGGCAAATGTTCTCATACCGCAACATTTTCATTTTAATTGTTTTATTTTTTTTTAAAAAATACTTCTTGGGTAGAGACTAGGCTAGGAAAGTTCACCTTAAAGGTGAATGTTTCAGAATGCTATAAGCATTGAAAAGGGGCCTGGGGAATAGAAACTCTCAGGATATATATATCCTTACTCCAACTACACTGTGACTCTACAGATTTAATTAGGAGCAGTGGAGGAAAAAAAAAAATAGAGACCTACCTAGAAAGGCTTCAACTTCTACAGAATAAAGCAGGTGGAAGTATACTTGGATATGAAATAAGAACCTCCAGTGTGTCCTTGAACAGACAGATTGGCAACAGTTAAAATCCCAAAGGAATATACCTTTAGTAGCAATGATGTACGACTTCTTGAATGTCTTAGCTCAGAACACTTAGCAGAACAGCTTCTATTCCTGTTAAGTGTGAACTCTAGGGAACTTGAAATATCACCCAAGAGATCCCCAATGGAACAAACATCCCAAATGTTATAGCAAAACTTCAGTTTCATGTGTAGTTCTTTCACTGTATCCCTGCCAATAACAATCCAGCATCTCCTAAATGTGCTACTTTCCAGAGAAAGGTTATAAAAGCTCAAGCACATCTGAGACCTTTTTCTTGAGCCTTGCCCTGATGCGTATCTCAGTGTTCAGACACCAACTTTGTTTCCATAGATCCTTCACTATGGCAATTCAGTAGGAGATGGGCCATTTGCTGTGGTAGGCTATAGTATGGGGAACTAATTTTCTCCTTGACATTCATCTCAATGAGATTTTCAAATCTACCTAAGGGATTTGGACACGCATTTCCCATTAAAACTAATGACATGAAATGGCTACAAACTTCAAAGTCACTACCAACCCATGCTATTTGGTAAATGGGAAGTAGAAGTGAAAAGTCTCATAGATAACATTGAGTTCCCTGAGCCATATGGGACCCGTAAAGGCTATGTTAGCGTTGATCTGCATATTATTCTTAAACCAAAAGCTGAATGAAAACAAGATGACCTTGGAAGGCCAACACATCTATTAATCCCAATTTTTTGCCTAGTTTTTTCACTACTACAAGGCGATCTGCCCCCTGTTGGCTCTCACATCTCTCCAGGAGACCAGAGAGGGGAAAAAGGGAGATTTTGGTGATAACATGCCCTTCCGTCCACAGGAAACAGGAGAGCCTACCACCAGATTTCCTTCCCAAATCCAGAACCTGTAAGCAACAGTAGAATGGCCTTTTCAGTTGCTGCTCCTTTCTTGGCACCTCACAGAAAGGTGTGTGGGAGCCCAAGGGAACATCTCATGTATCAGGTTTTTCCAAACTTATAAAAGCTGAGGCTTCATCAGAGAAATGAACCCAGTCATGGATCTCTTCAGGCCTACCACGTGTTATTAAAGGCCTACGCATCTAAATTTATACATTCTCCATGCCCCCTCAGCTAGTCCTTCGTCTTCTCCAAAGGGACCATGCCCTACCCAGTTCCACATTCTATATGTATGAACACGTGCGTGCAAACACACACACACACACACACGTTTGGCTAGATATAGGCCTGACCAATGGCATGGAGTCCTTTCAGGTACATTTATTTCCTTTTGCCCATTCTTTTCCATGTGCTATATATAGCCACAGATTATTTACACTGCCACTTCACCACATGATTTCAATACCCATGACATCATAGTACCACCAGAACTGGAGTGTTCCCCCTTCCTTTTTGAGCTACTATAATCACTGTGCCTGTGGTAAGTAGAACCATTTTAGCTCTTTGTACTTTGTATGAGTCCTTTGGGGAAAAAATAGGATCATGTGGGAAATGCTTGTGTTATCTGATGGACAGCTGTAAGTACAGTACATCTTAAACTGCATCAATGGCATTGGTAATATACTACATATATGGATTATGTGGGAATGCTCTGGTGTTTTTTTCTCCCTCCTAGTAGATAAATGTAACCGCATGTAAACACACGTTAAACTGTGTCCCTAGTAACAGTAATGTGGTTTAATACATGCACTTACATCTATCCAGCAGGAACCAATGAAAGCTTCTCAGATCATCCACTTCTCCTCTTCACCAAGCAGACAAGCTCCAGCATATAAACTGTCCTCTGTCAAGAGTGTAGTTTTAGTTTCTGGGCTTTTGCTCAATCTAATTCTAATGAGTTTATGTAATCCTTATTCCATCTGGCACAGCACTCACCAGTACAAGTTTAACTTGTCCAACAGAATAGCTGAAAACACCCCACTTCCCCAAAATGAAACACATAGTATCAAACCTGTTTCAGGGAAGCAAAGAATGAACCCAGTGATGTACACAGGTGTTGTAGTGTATGGGGATTGTATCTCTTTAAATAATTTGTGAACCCTCTAGAAGTGTTCTCTATGTCCTATGTTTTAAAAGCCACCAGAACCCTGCCAGAGCAGCAGTATGCATATATAGCCAAGCCCTGCAAATTGTGTGTATTCAGTAAACGAAGTTATTTGGAACCCACCCTACCTGTGTGGTTCCTTCATCTTATGTTTGTCACGTAAAGAGCAAAAGAGGTAACAGGTATATATGTAGAACATCCATTGTCTCCAGTAAAAATGACACAGATTGACTTGAGAGACTAAAGAGCAAAGTATAGCAGAAATAGTAAAAGTAAAGACAGAGAGAAACTGACACACAAAATCCTTCAAAAGAATGATACGAATTCCCCAGAAGAGGGAGAATGTAGAGTCCTAGAATCTTTGGTTAGACAGCACTTTCCTGCTTCAATGAACTATCTCTAATCCATCCCTCCTTCACTGTGGGGAGGGTGATTCAAGCATCAAATCAAAGCATCCCTGGCAGGTGGGAGTCAGCTCTGACTGTCTTAAGTGATGACTACTCCACAGCCTCACGCAGTTGAAAAGCAGAAAGCAGGTGAAGCCATGATAAAATGACAGAGAAGCAAGAGAATAAAAGGATTTTTTGAGGGCCTGTAGGGAGAGGCTGAAGGAAGCAGAGACACTTCCAGCACTGAGTAAGGTATTTTTTGTATCCTGCTTTCCAAGTGAATTGTTCTTTCTCTATTTAATACTGCTGGTCTGAATCTATATTTTTAGCATATTTAAAATAGATTTTAAAGACCCTAATTATTGTCCCAGATGCTATTGAAAATTTTGGATTAAAGCTCTAAAAACACATAAGGCACTCTGGGCAGCGAGCCCAATCTGCGTGTGTATGTATGTTGGAAAGAAAATAATTATAATACAGTCTATTTCAATGTAAACTGAAACAGAACCTTAGCACATAACAGTCCTCACACACAGTAGGAAATCCATAGATAAAATCAGTTTGATGCCACTCAGTTCAGACTTCTCCTTTTCATTTTGGCAAGAAAAATCAT
This sequence comes from Mauremys reevesii, assembly GCF_016161935.1. Lineage (NCBI taxonomy): Eukaryota > Metazoa > Chordata > Testudines > Geoemydidae > Mauremys > Mauremys reevesii. The sequence continues at coordinate 25,232,148 of NC_052627.1, read as the reverse complement.
TTCCTATTGTAGTGCATTTTCCACACTGGTGTTTGTTGAAATCAAAAGTACTTATGCCTCTATTCAACAGAAAATTACCCCTGGTCTTCCAATGACTGCTATTTTGGCTCTTCAGTTGACCGATCCTATTCAACTGAAAGCTGGTTGGCCTTCAGAAACCATATTGTTTACTATTTTATTTTCCCATCCAGAGCCCCAGGCCACTGAAGAGTTGGAAAACTGAAGCCTTCAATCTCCCTATATGAAATTTAACCTGAATCAGTATAACCCCTTAAAAGCATTTCTATAACCACAGAAGGACTTTAGTCCTATCTCGAGCACAAGCAATAATGCTGCATGACTATTCTTAAGGGAACCTAAGCCTGAGCCTCTTAAAGCCAGAGATTCCCAAGAATTCCTTTTGCTCTTCCACCCTAATTTTACCTTGCTTCCCCTATCCTCAAATGAACCACATCATAGTGATGCTTCCCACCACCTGACCACAGCTCCCACTATCGTGCCCTCTTGCACTACTTCACATGTCCATCATATGGTTCATTCTTTGGAGCAACAGCTCCCCTTTGATCTCCCAGAGCTGGGATTGGCATCTCCACACACAGCATCTTCTGGAGGAAAAGGAAGTAGCAGAAGAATAATGAGAAACAACAGATGTTAGAGATGGAAAAGACCTATTAGATTGTCTAGTCCAGCCTTCCCACTGCATCCACTATCAGTCAATGCAAGGCATATCCTCCAGGTGGAGAATATAAATATATGTTGGTTCTTAATTTTCTGAGTCCCAGATACATTGCGATTCTCCCAAATAAACTTAAATAAAGCAAGCAGCTTGTGTTTTGTATTCTGCATATGACTAACACATGCTCACAAACTGCCAAGAATGTAGTACCATACTGGTCCATCAAGTTACGTATCCCAACTCTGTCAGCAGCCAATAGCTAATGTAGCGGGAAAAGGTAAAGTCATTCTTTCATCTTATCCTTACCAGTTGGTTTCCCTTTGATTTTAAGGTGTTGGTTTGACCAACTTATCTAAGAGATCATGTCTCTCCCCGTGAGATACTGCTCAGTGGTGATTGTGGCAGCTGAACTTGAATTTGATTGATAAAAGAGAAAGGGGTCTGCTGGCAGGGCAGTCACCATTACAGTGCCAAGGAATTTACTTTTCCCCTTGGCTTCTAATATTCCAATCATGTTATTTCAATTCCATGTTCATATTCCAATTTTCAGGGAATGCTGCAAAGACCGTCTTTTTTTCCCTGGCTGGTAAGGAGAAGGGTGAGGCTAGGTAGTGGAGTCAGGGGAACTCTGGTAAGAATTCTGTTGCAGCGTTGTTACATTTATGTTATTGGCAGTGGTACTACAATCTGTGGGTAATTGACAGATTGTCTTTAAAAATGAACTCTTAAAATAAACAATGTCAAGGGTGTGCAGACTTTGGGATGGGTGATCAGTTGTGGCTGAGTAGTACAAATTGCAACAAATAAATAAGTGGTTGGATCTACCAGTTCTACAGCTAATCAGCATCACTAAAACATTAGCTCCTGACAACTGAAGCAATCTTGTAGTGCAATTAAAAAAAAAAGTTAGTGCGCCCACATTCTGCACTGTTCATACGATGAACAGCAGGGTAGATTTAAAAAGAACTTTGACATCAAACATGGCATACTTTCAGATGGTCATTCTGCACTGCCTCAGGAGCCTGGTGAAGGCTACTTTAATAAACTGCCAATAAATAACTTTTTTACACAGAAAATTCACTGATGGATTTCCTGAATATTTTTTTGAACTATGATGTGTTTGGATCATACTTATGAAACCTCTTATGTTGTGCAAAATTTGTAAGTGGGATGGATTCCATTTGAACCAGTTATTAATTGTCTAGATAATCCAGATTAAAGTGAGTTTCCAAAATAAAAATCCCAGTTTCTGCACAGCTTTTATTATTACTGACACCACTTCTGTCCTATGCATTTTATTGTTCCATCTTTTTCTGCTCCTTTCCTTTCCTTGCCAGAACTTTCACATTCTCTTACACCATCCCCAGCTCCTGATTTTTTCAGATGATGCCTTCTTTTTCTGTTAAAACTCCCTGAAGGTTTCCTACTCTCAACATCTGCCCTACGTCCCCATCTGAAACTCAGACATCAAACCACTGAGCATAGGCAATAAGGGCATGACAAATAAATCAGGCTTTGCCTGTTCTAGCATTTTCTTTATCATCAATGAGACCATATTGATTTGGAATCATTCTATGTCATGACCAAAACAGAGAGTTATTCCAATTGAGTTCAATAAATAGTAGTCCTGTTCCTCCATTTTAACTAATTTTGCTAGCAATCATAACCTGGCCATGTCGTGCCATTAGGATTTTAAGCTGAATTTCCCACGGAATTTAATGGTGAGTGCTGCTTGAAAAACAATAGTGCAATACTGATCCAATTTCTGCAACACATTTGCATTAATTAACAGCACAAATGAATAATACTACAGCACTGACTTTATACACACATGAAAATTAGGTCATCACCAACTATTTTTAAGATTAAAAATCAGCCATGAAATAAAATTCAAGTAGTAAAGTCATGACCTCACCTCTGTATCCAGAGAGGCTCTGCTCCTTCCTCCCGCCCCCAAGCCTCTGTGAGGTCACTGCCTTAACTCCCCGTACCCAGAAGGTATGTTCCACGGCAGCAAGCCTCCCAGCCTGGGTTGCCAAACTTGGGCTAGAGAGGCTCATGCCAGTTCTCTAAAAATAGCTGTACAGACAGTGATTTGAAGTTGTGGTTCAGACTGGAGTTTGTACTCTGAAGCCCAAGCAGGGGAAATGTCAATCCTTGAGTCACACCAAAGCTGCCTTACACCATTACTGGTCAGATGGCTGTCATCCTTGAATAGGTGCTTCATCAGAGAAAGGCCCTCAGCTAGTCACCAGCAGAGTCAATTCTGGAGAGGGGGTTAACAATGTGAAAGAATTGTTAGAGGTGGAATTTCTGGGAAAGGGGAGGGGATACCCTGTGGACATGACAGAGAGCTAGGAGGGGACTTTCAACTGGCAAACTAAGGAGGTTCGTTGCCTGAAAGAACTGTCAGTTTCAATAGCTATTAAGCATGACAACAATACTGAAAATCCATCGACTGTGCCACACTGACACATAATGGATTGAGCATCAATTAATTGAACACCAGAGCTTAACTACAAATTTCAAGGGTCTCTTGCACCCTGTCATTTGCAGGGGTAAGCTGTGGGGCTTATATGATTGAGGCTGAGTTGAGTGCGCACCACGGTATGCAACATATTTGCATGGTGCTTGCAGTGTTGAAACTTTAATGCAGGTAAGCATTGTAGGAGTTTACTTGAAATCAGCAGCCAAATGTGAGTCATGCAGGAATGAATCACAGATGTTAGAGATGGAATGGATCGCTTAGGCCTTCCAGACCATCTCCCTGCCGGCGCAGGACATTAATGTTTTGATCAGTCTAGCTTTAAACATTACAGGTAATAGAGTTTCTACCATTTTCTTTGGGAAATCATTCCAGAGCCTGGAATCACATTTCACTCCCAAGAAGTTTTTCCTGATATGCAGCCTACAAATTTCTATTCTTGATTTCATCAGATTACTCTTACCTGCACCACTGCTTTTAAAAACGGTTAGTGCGGAAATTATTCTTTTATCAGGAATTTGTTTCACAGGAACAGATGACAGAAGTAAACAGAAAGGGGTTTGGTATTTTGAGAGACTGGATCAGATAAGCACCTGATTCCTTTACCTGGTCTGCATTTCAGTGGGCTCAACAGAGTAGGGCTTGGAGTGGAGCATGAATCCCCAATATGAACTGCTAAAAATCTCTGTCTCTAGCAAGAACATTAACAACAGCTTCAGCAAAACACAACACCAGAAACGACACTGCATGGAACAATCCTGCATTGATAATGAGAGGGACTGAATGATCTATTTTTGTAGGTCTTTTTCACCTCACTTCTGAGATTTGGATGAATGGTGAGAAAGATTTTTTTCATTATATTCCTTTGATTCTCAACAATCTTAAAATATCCAACACCAGTTAACAATGTCAGGAACTAAATAAATGAGAAAAACACAAATTAATAGAGAGACAAGATTTATATTTAAGAAAAGCAGTTCTTTCCTTTGACCGGTGTGTAGGTGTATCTCCTCACTGGGACCTTGCTTTGAGGGGAGTGACTTAAAGTTGGTCCCTTAAATATAGTCCCTTGTCTTCAAGGGAATGAATTAGTCAACTGCTTGCAATGGTTCATGACAATATCAATTAGTTGGTCCCTTACTTCAGAGCCTCTCAGGGAAATGAAAACAAGATCAATCTTTTGACCTCATGGGGGAAAAAAAAAAGTCCCTAACTTGCTCTTTCCCCAATACCAGCTTCAGTCCCAGAAAAACCCAGTCTCTCTGGGTCAATGAGGAGAAAGAGCACCTGATATTTCACTGTCTTGTAGGGTCAGATACAATCAGATAACAAATCAGATAAGTAGTGTTTTTCTCTAACTCCACACAGGTGTAAACGGTTACCAGAGGCAAGTTATTGGAGAATCAAACCAAGTGTCTCTGTATATAAGCCAGTTTGGCCCTTGACTCTAAGGCTTCTTAAATTTAGGCTTCTGACAAACAGGGAGAAGAGAGGTTCTGCTTTTCTACATGAAAGTAACCAGGTTAAGACTTCCTAACAGGCCTCATCTGAAAGGTTCTCCTTCTGTTAATGGCAGATTATACAGTTTCTCTAGTCTAAGGTAAATTCCTTTTCTCGCTCTAAGATTTTAGCCCCTAATTTGCTTTGCCTGGCTCACACTGACAGAGCTATAAATCAATGCATATTTGGGGCCCATAAAATGTTAACACAATTTAGATTTTGTTCTGGAACATGGCCAGTATTTAACAAACCCTGACAGTGCCACATGCCCTCTTGGAGGAAGTGGATCAAAATTTATGAAGATTGTGACACACTGAGTAATTATCTCCAATATACAAAATGTATATGGAAAGTAACTGCTGGCCAGCACAAGTAATCACACTACCAAAACCAGGACAAGTCTGTCCAAATATGAAGTGATTATAAGGTCAAAGTAAAAAGCAGTGCAGTCACAATAAGAGCTCTCTTCGACAGGTCAGGGAATATGGCCCAGCACAGAGATGCAGTACTAGTCTGTTAACTCATCCTTGCAGCCAGACCAGGTGGGTCCTCATAATGCCAGCCTAAGAGTACAAAATGTACTGGAGAGTTTCTGTACAGCAAAGAGAACTTGGGGGCAAGGACAGAGACAGAGCAGTTCTGCAGGGAGACAATCTTAGAAACTGTCAAGCTCAGGCCTCAATGTATATTGTTTGTTAATTAAGTTAGGAGCAAAGGAGATCCCAATAAGAGGATACATTCGGACAATATTTCAAGTGTGTATGTGTACTGTGGTAGGAGCAGGGTGAGAATGATATCTGATCACACTATTCTTTGTCCGCTATGGGAGATTTATTTGCAATGCTAGCAGGGATTACTTATGTAAGTAACCCAATTTGTCAGAATGCTTACGCAATGTAAACTAGATCTGGACTCTGAGGTGCAGCTGACAGTAAATGTTTACTGGAGATGTTTTGATACCCTAGACTGCTTTATCACTTTACAAGTGTGCCTGGCATATTTCAATTGGTTACATACAAGAACTTACAAGGACTTAATTTTGCCGCATGATAATGGTAAAGAATTATAGATTGTCACTTTCTACTAACAATGAAAAAGGAGCTATATCAGAATAAGGAAAATAGCAGTATCCCTAAACCAATTCACTTGCTGTCTGCTTCACTACTTAGAGCCTTTCCAAAACCCTTCTTCCTGGAGGCCTGACACAGATATAAAGAAACAGCACATACCTGTTTAGTTTTCTTGATGATAAATTAACTAAAAGGATGTCTGTAGAGAAACACCTACAGATTCCAGAGAAGTGCTTACTTTCCTTCCCACCAAGTATGTAATATCAGGGGCATGCCATGAATGCTGAAACATTTGCAGTCATATTCCAAGCATTCTAGGCAAAAACATTTCTGAACGCCATTTTCTTCCAGGTGTTTTAATTAAATGCATTTTGGTGCTTTTAAAGCCTTTCATCTATAATATAAGACAAGACCTTTATATCCATTGGTACAAAGTGGCAAGCAGTGGATATGGCCAAAGGGGTGCAAGAGTGCTTTTAATAAATGCAAACAACAGTTATTAAGACTAGCGTTCACCAGTGCATTGTGACAATCACAAACCATTCCGTCAAGCCTTTGACAAGTTGCATTGTGCAATGGGAGCTGTGGTGCAAGGCAATACAAAGAGAGACTAACTGTCCAGACTACCCGCCATATCGGCGGGTAGCAATCAATTTTTCGGGGATCAATATATCGCGTCTCATCTAGACGTGATATATTGATCCCCGAACGCGCTCCCGTCGACTCCAGAACTCCACTGGAGTGAGCGCCGGTAGCAGAGTCGACACGGGGAGCTGCGGACGTCGATCCCACGTGGTGAGGATGGGAGGTAAGTCGGAATAAGATACTTCGACTTCAGCTACGGTATTCCCATAGCTGAAGTTGCGTATCTTACATTGACCCCACCCCCTAGTGTAGACCAGGCCTTGGTTTCTGTAACTTTAATCATTAGTGAAAAGAACTGCAATTTGGAATGGAGGTGCAAAACTTAGGTCCAAACCCGGATTTGGAACCAAAATTCAGGTTCCAAGGTTTTATTTCAGGCCTGTCTTTAGTTATAAGGATGGATCTGGGCAATCTCCTATTTGACTATTGTACCTCAGTAATCACTATGTATGGCTGCAGAAAGCAATGACCTTTTCAAATAAGTGATGTGCATAGAAACAAAGACTTCATCTTGCCAGGACACAGAGTTCTAACAGGAATTTTAATTCAAATCAGGTTAGTCATTTTGGCTTTGAATAGAACTTCCACCGTTTGTTTTTTTTAAATTGCAGCCAAATGACAGTCAAAAAGGTATGAAATTATTTCTGCCTTTGCAAACAATTTAAAAAAACCTGACCTCTCCCACTTTGAGTTACACTTTGCTGATCAGTGTACTGATAAAAATGCCAACCGCAATGGAAACTCGCATTTGGAATGTAGTATTTGCTCCAAACAGTAGAATGATCACTAAAAGCAGTGGTCAGTATAACCAGATTACACCCTAAATACCAATAAAATGCCATGAGCCCAAGAGCAGCTTTGTAAAGGATTACTGAATGTTATTGTTATTATGTAACCATGAATGAACCAAATCTTAAGTTAATTAATTTAAACTCATTGAGCAAATTCTAGCAGAGGATGTAACTGTTAAATGTAGCCCATGCAGAGAATAGCAGAAAAAATTAAATGTCACATTGCCATTTTCTTACCTATCACCTTTCTGCAAATGCATTCATTTGAAGCAATGCAGTTGCTCCTCCCACAGCTATCTTCACCATTGGAGAGGGTGTAGATGGTGACTCCACATTTCTGTTTCCTTTTCTGCCTCTGTTAGAGATGTCAGACATTTACAACGGTAACTAACTCTGCAGCAAGTGACATATGAAGACCAGCTAATTTCTGTGGAGAGATTCTTAACTGATCGTTTCCACTGCTTCCAGCCACTGATTTTTCTTCTAAACTTCTCTAGAAAGTCAATGGTTCTTCTTTTCTACTTGGTGCTGTCAATGGTTATGACACCAGACCATCACAATGTTCTTTCTTCATTTCTCTTTATCATGTCGCCTCTTTTAAAAATAAAGGAACACATTGAGTGCTGCCAAACCTTTACATTGTACAAAACATGAAAACGAGAGACAGACATATCCCAAGAGACAGACATCTTAATGTCCCAGTCTGGTGTCAGTTAACCCAAAGTAAATTTCTCATGGGGTTACACTGCATTTACCTTGACATAAATGACAGCAGAATACTGATCTAAGTTTTTATGTATTTAGCTGAATGTTTCTTTTATGTCACCGGATTTGGATTTTTAAATCCACTTCTTCCTTCCCTTTGAAATTTACCATAAAAATAGAGAGAGAGATACGCACATAAGGAGGGGGAGCAAAAGAGTGCAGTACAGACAAGAGGAAGACATGGTCTGGACTTGAAACAATAATGGTGAGACAAAAATAACTCATCCACTCACATACAAACCCAAACATAGGGGAAAAGATCTGGGCAGCCCAATAGGTAATAATAATTGGAGATATACCAATCTCCTAGAACTGGAAGGGACCTTGAAAGGTCATCTAGTCCAGCCCCTGCCTTCACTAGCAGGACCAATTTTTTCCCCAGATCCCTAAGTGGCCTCCTCAAGGATTGAACTCACAACCCTGGGTTTAGCAGACCAATGCTTAAACCACTGAGCTATCCCTCCCCCCTAATGTTGTTCCCATTAAAATTAGTGAGATCAAGACTAGGACCTATGTCTAAACACTTTATAGTCAATAAAGAAGAGGTAAATAGGATTTAAAGTTCACAAGAACGGAGTATGAATTTTCAGGGAGCTAATAAATGTCTGCATGCAAGTGTGTTTGATTCATCTAAAAGGGAAGGAGTTGCAATGGATTCATAGAATGCAAAGCTGCTTATCTTTAAACTGCAGTTTAACAACAGGAAATGAACACATTTAGTTGAGACATGGTTTCTCACTAGTCTCTAAATGCTTCAATGGAAGCTCAGCAGAAAGCAAAACATATGGGTCACATCTAGTGCATTCTAGCTAAAGAAATGAGGGAGAGGTTTGTAAAAAAAGTACGAGTTTGTGTGTCAGCACTGGAGTAAAATCTGGGTCCTCTTGATTCTCTCTCTCTTTTGTTCTATAGGATAAGAGGCCCTCTAACTGGGGCTACTATTTTGAAAATAAAAAAGTTGAACTTGGAAATCATTTATTGAGACATGATTACAGTAAATACAGGCTATATATTGGAACACAGGTGTATTGTGCTATACAGAGAAGTGCAATGTAATAGTTACTAAATGGATTCACGTGAAAGATGAGCTCTTTCTGGGTGGCCTGCTGAAGTTCAGTTTGAACAAGGTCTTCTTCATCCAGGTGCAGAGCTCATGCAAGCATTATAATGTCTTTGTGATGCCATTAGACACATCTGTTCAGAACAGAATCGATCTATCAATGTATTGTTGGCAATGGTGTCTCTCAGATTTCCCAAGCACTCTCACAGTTATTGAAGAGTAGGGGTGACAACATGGGTCTTCGCCAGAGATGGAAAGTGAGAGCTCATAGGGAAGAGGAGGAGTTCCCCAACACTTTCTTGGTCCTAGTTTGGAAAAATGATTGGAGCCATCAAAAGCCTTTTAGAAGAACACCTGGTACTGGATCGTAATTAGTTTATTACAAGAATAAAATAGTGCAATGTTTTAAGGAAATTTGTGATTAGGACTTTGGGAAAACATGAAAAGGTTGCCCCCAAATAATCCTACCAGTTTAACAATAGGCTCAGTGCATATGTTCCATAGACCTAACTGTAACTTTCTTTGATGCCGAGTTTTAGTGTATTGATTCAAGAAGTTCCCAGTGAACTAGTAACAAGAGCGTCAACATACAGAATCCGCAGAATCGAAATTCTAAGAAAATTAAAAAGAAAACTGAAGAACTGGTGTCAGAGCTATTTAGTGATAAAACCTTTACAAGTGTCATCAGGAAAATATTATTAGCTGGAGCACAGATTCTGGAAAGCCATAAAGAAGTTAACACCCCTAGACTTTTCTAAGCTATCCAGAGATAGGATATTTTTATTGATTTTTCACTTTTAAAATCTTTCTATGAGTCTGCTCCTCCCCTTGGGTTAACTTTGGCGTAGGCTGACTAATACATCTCTTCAGCAATCTATTTTAGTAGTGCTTTCTTTATTTACTTACTTGTTTTGTATTTTTGAACAGCTAGAAGAATGGATTATGCAGCAAATTTGGGGAATGGGGGTGCAGGAATTTTTACATATCCAAATATGATAGTACATATCACTCTCAACTTCTGAAAAGCCACAGGTTCACAGAAAAAAGTATGAGGCCTCAAATCTGAGTTTACTGCAGAGGCTTATTCTTTGTTTGTTTTTTGGAGTTGATAAAACTTCTTATCTCATTAAAACACAAAAAATTATTGAGTTTACTGTGACAATATAAAAACATTGTTAAATTCACATCACATCACAGGCATCTTGACTTTTCTAAGTAGCTCTTTAAAACATCTATGTTAGCACATGTTAGCTAACATGGGTTAACACCACACCTTAAATCCTAGTCAAGACAAGGCAGAGAACCAGGCTTCACATCAGAAGCAAGTAGAGCTAATTACCAATGCTACAATTTGTTCTATTTCTGAAGTTGAGTCAAATAATATTTTACATTTACATAATGCCTTTCATTCCCAAAATATCCCAAACTATAAAAGATACAGCACTGCCAGGCTAAAATCAATGGCGCTTTAATGATGTTCACCCAGCTGAGGATCTGTATTATGTACAAGTTAATAGAAGCAGTTGGAAGGTTATCCTGGTGAACGGTCTGGACCTGAAATAAAGTCTCTCTCAGAACGGTCAATCCTTAAATAAAGCTTAAATTTAATTAAAATGAAAAGAAACATTCTCCACACTCTTAATGAAATCCAAGAAACTCCAGGGCAGTTATCTAAGGAAAACTAAATCTTCTTTAAAGGCTACTGCTAAGTCCACTTTTAAAAAATTTGCCACAAACTTCTTTTTGATGTATGTGGCTAACTAAAGAACTACATCGCCGATTAACCTGGAATCCTCTGGTATCTGAGATTCATGAATCAGAGGTCATATAAAAAGTATACTGGAAGTTAAATACTTGAATCTGGAAACAATCTGCAGACTGGCTCTAAAGCTTATTGTACTGAGATCAAGAGGCTGAGGTACAACTAACTTATCTGTTATGGGAGAAAAATTCTTATTTGAAAGAAAAGTTTGCCCAGCTTCTAGGCCTACCAGTGGAATACAAAATAAATAGTGTAGCAGCCCAGAATGTATTTTGTCAGAGCCAGATTTTGTTATTTTTATAGCATCACTGGTATATAAGATGCTTTACAAACAAGAAAGAAAACAAGGTCCCTCCCCTGGGAGCTCACTATTTAGATACAGTGGATACCAATGAAACATGATGGACTGAGAAGAGGGAGGAAAGGTGGCAGGAAGAAGGAAAATAAATAATCCAGTTTTCACATTATGACTCAGCACTGCATGATCAATGTTCTAGTCTAAGTCTACAGCAGGGTTTCTCCATTTGTTCTGGATTGCAACCCCCCACATGATCATGACTTCACCTTGTGACCCACCCTACCCGCATTTCTTTGCCATAAAGAACTGTGGGATTTGTGTCAGTAAAAACGATGTTTTATAAAAATCCAGTTTTTCTATCTTCAGTCGCCAAGGGTGAGCTGATAACTTGACTGAATTGCCCTCCAGTCTAGGTAGTACAAAAGAAACAACAGTTATTAGTGATCTTGTTAAGAGAAATGTTGAAGATGGGAGATACAGCGTCTCTTGCCATGCCACCCTCACCATCACAAGAGAAAACAAATATTTGGGTGTGACAAAGGATCATCTGACAATAGGTTGACTGATATATAACAGAACCTGTTTTCCTCGGGCCAGAATGATGGGCTCAGACTTAACCTGCGGCCCACCTCCTTAGCTAATCAGCTACCCAGATTGTGGCATTTTCATATGCAAATTGATGAGCATGGTTGCAAGTAAAAAGAGAAAGCTGAGAAAAAGCCATTGGTTTCTTTCCTTGTAAAGAGATTGCCACAAGGTGCCACTATGACAGCACTGTCACCGAGGAGGCACTTCTCACAGAGGAGACAACACTTGACGTATTATGCAGACTGCCCTTCAAAACCCATCACTGTCTGACAATTATGCCCTTGGATAAAGACTCAGCTATACTATCCAAGCAGTTAGACATATGCAGCCAAGAGACTATGTATAAATATGAGAGCTAAGGGCATGATTCCCAGCTGTGAAGTTCAAAACACTTATCTGTCCTGACTTTAAAAGCCTCTGGTTAAGTGGAGGATGAATCACTACAAAGCTAGTTCTAAGCTGCAAATCAAATTTATATATCTAGAAAATGGTTAAATGAATAACCTCATTGTACCATTGTTTTACTATATAAACACATTTCCTTCTTTGCTAGGTGTCACTTAAGAAGTCTCTGCTGTTTTCTGAAATGTACTTCACATCATTAGTTTCATCAGGCTAAATCTCTAATACATTTAACATTTCATCTCGTTTATACTCTCAAGAAGTTAATAATTTTTAAAAAGAGTTAGTACAAAATAAAAATATTTCTCAACACATCTCAGGAATTTTTAAGCACAAGAGATCAATGAAATAAGTCAATTTTCAGAAATAGGAAAAAGAAAATCACAATAGCACTTTCTGATATAATAGTGAGATCTTTCTGTGGAAATGTATTTCTGATGGAAAACACAGTTCCCACAAAATCAAAATTTGCCAACAGAAAATTCAGACCATTGGGCAGGATGGAGGCATCAGGCTCCAAAACGACAACTTCCATAAGGCAATGTTTTTTTAAACAGCTAACAAAATCATCTAAAGCATAGGAGTTGCTGGTGATGGGGGACTTAAATACTCAGATATCTGTTGGGAAAACAACATAGCAGGGCACAGATTATCCAAAAAAATCTTGGAATGTATTGGAGACAAAAAAAAATTAATTCAGAAGGTGGAGAGAGCTACTAGGGGAGAGGCTGTTCTAGATTTGATTTTGTCAAATAGGGAGGAACTGGTTGAGAATTTGAAAGGGGAAGGCAGCTTGGGTTAAAGTGATTGTGAAATGATAAAGTTCATGATTCTAAGGAATGGTAGGAGGGAGAATAACGAAATAAAGATAATGGATTTCAAGAAGGCAGATTTTAGCAAACTCGGGGGGTTGGTAGGTAAGAACCCATGGGAAGCAAGTCTAAGAGGGAAAAAAGAATAGACAGTTGGCAGTTTTACAAAAAGACATTATTAAGGGCACAAGAGCAAACTATCCCACTGTGTAGGAAAGATCGGAAGTATGGCAGGAGATGACCCTGGATTAACCAGATCTTCAATTATCTAAAAATCAAAAAAAGAGTCCTACAAAAAGTTTAAAATACGTCAAATTACAAAAATTGAATATAAACAAATAACACAAGTATGTAGGGATAAAATTAGAAAGGCCAAGGCACAAAACAGGATCAAACTAGCTAGAGACAAAGGGTGACAAGAAAACATTCTACAAATACATTAGAAGCAAGAGGAAGACCAAGGACAGGGTAGACCCGTTACTCAATGAGGGCGGAAAAACACCACCACAATATGTGGAAATGGCAGAGGTGCTTAATGACTTCTTTGTTTCGGTTTTCACCAGGAAGGTTTGTGGTGATTGGACCTCTAACATAGTGAATACCAGTGAAAATGAAGTAGGATCAGAAGAGGCTAAAACAAGGAAAGAACAAATTAAAAATTACTTAGACAAATTAGATGTTTTCAAGTCACAGGGCCTGATGAAATGCATCCTAGAATACTCAAGGAGCTGACTGAGGAGATATCTGAGCCATTAGCAATTGTCTTTAAAAAAAATCATGGAAGACAGGAGAGATTCCAGAAGACTGGACAAGGGCAAATATAGTGTACCTAATCTAATACCATCACTTATGTGAAATGGACTCAAGTACAGCTGTCTCATATGTGCTCAAAGAGATATTTTTCTTTCTTCCTTCTAAGCAATGTGCTACAATTGCTCAATTTTAGGAAAAGGCAGTTAAGTGAATAAATTTTATCTTAAACATCAGGTTTCCATTAGCCATTTAAGTTTATTTATTAGGTACTTTTCCATTTTGAGGCTTTTCAGAAAAAAACAACAACTTTGCAGTTAGTGTTATTTGTAGCTAAGAAATGTATCCTTAATCACTGGGCTAAGGATAGGAGGACCCACGGGTGATCGGTGAGCTTCTCTTTCCACACCTGATCCCCATGCATGGGATCACATATCAGCTCTGGTGAAGATAGGGACTTCTGGGTGAAAATAGAAGAGAGTGATTTCAACTTATTCCATTATATTGTTACTTGGCATTCAACTTCTCTAAAGTCTAATTGTTCTCTCTCTCTGAGCTAGTCAGTCAGAGCTATCACCTGTATGCCTACTTTCCTCAAATAACCCTCCATTTGTGTTCTTCAGGGAGAAAGAGGATATTTTGCTAGTTCACATGACTGTGCAGCGTGGCTACTGGAAGGGACTTTTCTTACTAGTTTAGCTGTGAAAAGGATCCAAGAGAACTTCACAAAGCCTCCAGAGCCAGCTGCTAGTGTAATTGTTATTTGGTTGATAGATACACTTTGGTGAACTCAGAAAGGAGACTTGATTTGACCAGTAGTCAAAATAACCATAACACTAGAAATAGTCTCTTACCAGCCTGGCCAATAATGACGTCTCCAGTGAGTCCCCCGTTTTGGGGACAAAAGAAAACCATGAAGGAATTGTACGGGCCTCAGGTCAGGAAAGATGAAAGTTTGATGGTGTGTTAAAACTTGCAAAGTGTCTCTCAGAAAGAAGTTGTTCCAGACATAGGCAAATGGGACACAGTCAAAAACAGAAAGAGCCAGAAGAAGCAATCAGAGTAGGTAAAAAGGAGGATAATGGGCAAAAAACACAATAGAGGGTGAAAGGAGTGCAGAGTCATGCAAAACACTGAAAGTGAGAACTTGGGATCTTGAGGAGGAAAGAGCATGTAGTCTAATAAATACTTTTGTCCATAAATCCTGAACAGACATGCTATAAATCCACCTGTTTCTCTCTCTCAGCATTGAAGACAATGGGCTAAACCCACCCTAGGATTTATGTAAGTAAACCTGCCTTCCAATCCTTCAGGGTGAAAAACCTCTCCAACACTTGGGCTCAGGAGGCTAGACTGGTACCATTTAAACCTCCCGGTGCCAGGATCTCTGCATATGGTCCCATAAGTGCTAGAGATCTTAAAAGAAGGCTGCTAAATTATGTCCTGATTCTGCAAGCACATCAGTGGGGCGGGGTGAGGTGGTGTAGAGCAGCTTTCAGAAAGAGGGCCCTGATGATCTTGGGCTCCTTTCTCCCTAGTTTTTGTAGACCTGTTTGCTGAAGCCACTGAGGCACCAAGCAAAGAAACCTAAGCATAAAAGATTAAGGAGTTGTGTTTTCCTTGACGCTATTTTACTTGAAAATAGTCTTGGAGCTACATTTGCATTAGACAAAGAACTCAGGAGTCTACCACTACCTAAATTCCTTCTGCCTTTTACTTTTCTATTTCTGTCCCTCATTATGGCTCTGATTCTGCAAAGCACATAAGCAAGTGCCTAACATTATGCCTGTGAGTAATTTCCCAGTCCTGTTCAGCAGAGCACTTCACCACATGTCTACGGTTGTGCACGTGCTTAAGTGCTTTGCAGTCCCGTTGTTTCCATCACTATGAGTCCAGTCAAAACAAGACAACAATGAGGTTTCATACAGTATTTCAGCAAAGAACCCTAAAGTAACTGACAAACTCCAGTGACAGGTCTTTCTAAGTAAAACTTACTAAATTATTGGAGTGCAGCTAATAAAGCTAATGATTTCTTCGCTAATAGCTGCTGGGCTCCAACAAACAGCTAAAGGCATTGATCCTAATGAGATCAGACATCAGTTCCTCTCAACCCTATCAAGTTCTATTTGATTTCATGGGTTTATTAGAAAATCAATTCATTGTGTAGTCATTTTATGAGTTATTTATAAAACATGTGCTGGATATTCAAAAGATAGTAGTCAGCCAAAATATTTTGTCCAGCTAAACGTGCTTTGGACATCCAATTGTTTGTGTGTGAAAATGGCATTCGTTTCAAAGGATGCAGTAGCCATGAAATGATGCCAGAAATCAGAGTTTATCTAGTCCATGCAAAGCCTCATGATCACTTGGACCAGCCATCGAGCATTTCCTGCATACCTGCTGTTTCACAGACGCTTCAAAGACAGAGATATATGCATATGTGAATGACATACCCTGCCATTCTAAAATATGTCATTCACATACGCATTATCATCATCCTCTCCAATCATCCTCTTCTTTCATCTCACAATCTTCTATAGAAGTCTTCTAAATCTGTTTTCTGTGGTGAACTACATCTGCTCAGTGCATTAGATATTTTAGAAGCTAAGTAAACCTAAGCATGAAACAATAGTCAGCATGAATATGCATGCATAGCACAGACAGACCTTTAGAGAATACACCATACCAAACAATGCCAAGAGCTTATTTTTCTTTGCATACTTCATATGGAATTAAAAATACTAAAGCTATTTAACGTGCATGATTATGGGAAAATATGCCACACGCAAAAGTAGGACTTTCCACTTGTCTTCTCATTTCATTTTGAAGGAGATAGTAATGGTACTATACTGTACACTGGCATGTTTGTCATTTAGGCCTGGATTCAACAACGCACATAAGCATGGGCATTCTTGGCAATCTCAAGCATGGGTTTAAGTCCCATTCAAGGAAACAACATACTAATACATGAAGCCAACATATGAGTTTAAAATGCATTTTCCATGAATATTTACCAAGAAAAACTAATTTTAGTACTTTATGAAAATAAAATTATAGAACTCATATTAGCCAACATAGGGAATACATTAGCCCTTGATCCTGCAAACATCTATGCAAATGCTTAACTTGATTGAAGGGTATGTCTACATTGCATCCGGGAACAAGCCTCCCAGCCCAGGTTCACAGACTTGTGCTAGTGCTCTAAAAATAGCTGTGAAGATATTGTGGCTCAGGCTCAAAGCACGGTCTACAAGTTACTTTTAAAGCTCTAGCACGAGCCCAACTATCACAAGTCTGTGGACCTAGGCTGGGTGGCTTGCTCCCAAATGCAGTGCAGACGTACCCACTGAGAGCGGACCTTGAAATCTAGAGCTGGCTAGAAAAAGAAATGTCCCTTTTGGGGGATAGTCTAGGTTGTTGACGTTTTGTTCCATGTCGGAATAAAATGCTGACATCCCACGATCAGGGCCGGCTCTAGGCACCAGCTAAGGAAGCAGGTGCCTGGGGTGGCAAATCTGAAGGGGCGGCACTCTGTCCGTTCTTGGGGCGGCACTCCGACTTTTTTCCCCCCACCCTTCTTCGGCGGCAGTTTGGAGCAGCGTTTTCTTTTTTCGTTCTTCGGCGGCAGCTTTTTCTTTCTTTTTTTTCTTTGCTTCGCCACTTGGGACTGCAAAAAAGGTAGAGCCAGCCATGCCCATAATTGCTGGCAAAATGGAAAAATCCATTTCACTGACCAACCTGTCTGCTGCCTGCTGGGCAGTCAGCTAACAGGCCAGAGCGCCAGACATTCCACCCACCCACCAGCTGAGGAGCTAGCTTGCCCAACCAAGATGGCAGCTGGACAGCCTGTCTACCCACCACATGGATAGCTGGGGAACTGGCAAAGCAGGCAGCTGGAGCTGGTGAGCTGGGCAAAGCCCACTCTACTAGCCAGCCTGGTTTCTATAAAAAGTGTAGACAGAATCAACAGGTTCTTGGAACATTTCGATTCTGCCAAAGCAACTTTTCCCAATGGAAAATGGTTCTGTCAGAAAACTTTCACCATCCCTACCTGGGACTACTGAGATTAGTAAAGTTAAGCATGTGCTTTATTGTTTGCAGGAACAGAGCTTTTAGTGCATATCTAAAAACTCTAAAAATCACCTGAACCAGTACAGAATGAGAGAAAAAAATATTTCCAATATCTGGATGGTCCAAATAAATCTTTGCAGCAGCAGTAACCTGATGCACATTACTTTCCAATTTTGCCTCTATTTCCTGCTTATGCTACAACACCTCAAAGGTTCTAACTGCTCAAAAGATATGTTTAGCTACATCATAATCCAGAAATATAAAATGTTATCCTTGATAAATTACTATTAAAGTAAAAAAAAAGCTTCAGAATTCAGACAGACAGAAATTGGATCCTAATACTCCAGGCTGTTGCCTTTTACTCTGGTGGCATAAAAACCAATATTAAAGTATCTGAATCCTTCAGAAGCAGTTCTGTCTGGAGGATGTGATTCCAGTGGAATGGGAAATGCTTTCTCTATAGCTGTCATGTATTGTCCCACCAAGTTTATCTACTTATATGGCCACACTATGGTAGTTTCTCAAACATTAAATATATGCACTCACTATACCCCTGTGAGGTATAATTCTCTCCAGTTTAAAAGTTGAGTTACAGATTCAGTTCCATTTACTATGCACAATCTAGAGTTTCATTACATTTTGTTTTCCTGAGTTAGCGTAGTCATCCTTGACTCTTAACTTGATTGCAGGTATTCAGTATAGTCTATCCACTACCCTTTAATTTTACTTGTGAATCATTTATCTTATTCTTTACTTCTGGAATTCTTAAAATATTAGTCAGGCAGCAAATTTAATATACAGAGATTGTACTACATCTAATATTTATTTCCGGAAAATATTAGAATTTTGTTCATCTTCTCCTGAAAACTTATCTTGCATAAGGGTGGTGCAGAGAGATTGTCTATTCCAATGTCTCATTCCTTCAACCCTGCCCTTTTTTAAAAGGTAGAAATTATTTCTGCAACCCCTGTTCACAGTAGTTTTTAGATATCTCCCCATTAACATGGGAGTTGCTATACTGAATCAGCCCCAGAGTCCATCAATTTCAGTATCCTGTCTGTCATAGTGACCAGTATCACCTGTTTAAAATGTACTGTGCTTTGTGAAAGCTAGTGGTCATTAGTAAAAACAGTCATTTTCCCTTGAGAGAAAGCAAATCACAAGTGCTGGGCTAAGGTCAGATCTGCTGGGACAGTCACCGTGAATTACAGTGGGACTGCAAGCTCAAACCCAGGTCTGGGAGGGAGAGGGACATAGGTCCCTGCCCGCAGAGAGATGACAGCTGGAGGCCTGAGACCTAAAGGGGCACTCCTGAGCAGACCACAAAGGGGAAGAGGATCTATGACAGGGTACACCCAGCTTTGTTCAACAGGCAGCACATTGTACAGCTAGCTGTGCTGGGGCAGATCTAAATGTAGGTCTAGTGTTGAACAGGAAGTAGATTTGCCATAATTCACTTAAAAATAAATCAGTGTATTGTTAGTAAATCGCCAATCATTTGTTCATGGGTCTTGTCTAGGTGGCTAGAGAACATGACTGGTCAAATCAGATATATTTTTTAGAGGAACAGCAATAACTACAGTGAGCTTGATGACAGAAAAATCATGCTACACTGTGCCAAAATCATCCTGAAATTATTCTCATTTGCTTAACTAAACCCCAGGTAAATCAGGGTTGCTTGTCCACTTACAAATTAACATAATTCCATGGATTTCTTTGCACTTTATTTCAGCAGCCATCAATGTTTCTATTATTAAAAATTGGAAGCACAAGTAATATGATGAAAGTTTGATACAATATACAGATTATATATCAGAAGAGTTCCACATTATTAATACTTTTATTTGGCTGTCTGGAAAGTCTCATACAAGAAAGCGTTCAGATGCACATCCAGTTTCAGAACTTTCCTCCTCAGCTGAGTGTCTGGATAGGATTTGCATTTGTTTTCCTTGGGAAAAGAGAAGCTAAGCAACAATGCATTGTGGTGAGAAGTATTTTGTAAATCCTGTGTTTCTAGATTCACCCAAGCAGACGTTCTTCTTTGCTTTTTGTCTGAATGAAACAGCACTGCATCTGTCTCTAGAATTAGATAAACCTGCCCTTGACAACAATTTGTCAACTGCCCAATCTAATATGAATCCCACACTTCACTCATGTCATTGATAACTTCATACCAGCCTTAGTTCCAGGCCTTTGCCCTTACTGTTAACAACATCAATAAAGGATGATTTAGTACTTACTGGATACAGTATTATCCCTCTGTTTGATCAGAGAGATTGCCAAGTCAGTAAATTTAAATTCTGAGAAAAGATTTCTGAAGGGTATTGTTGCCTCCAGGGAAAGGCAGACACAAGAACGATATCCTTGTTCACCATTCAATTGTTTTCATGTAATTTATTGACTTCTGAAAACGATTCAGTTTCTATAAAATGATAATGTTCCCTCCCCTATAGATTGGATTTTCATTACAGAGACATTAAATAAAACAAAGTGCTAATTCCTACGATACTAATAAACAGAACTCAAAATTTGCCAGAGACTCCAAAGCTTCAATTAGATCATAAACAAAATGGAGATAAGTCATCCTAATGACTGCTCTTAAGATAGACCTCTGAACTGTTTCCATGTCCCAACATTAGAAGCAATGAAGCAAATCCATCTGTAATGTAAATCCACTGACTTTGGTGGAGTTACAACAGACATTTTCTCAGTGAGAGTCACATTAGTTAGTTAACTACACATTTAGATTAGGGCTGGCTGAAAAGCAACAGTTCAGGTACACAAAAACATTAACTTTTCAATATTTCATTTTGTGCTGCATCAGAACAAAACCTAGAACTTTCACATTGTTGTAAAAAATAAAATAAAATGAGACTTCCCTTCTTCTCTCCTTTCCCCCGCAATTAAAAAAGCTAATAGCCAGGGGCGGCTCTACAAAGTAGGCTGCCCCAAGCAGCGCGGAGCGCTGCGCCGCCCTTCCCCAGTCCCGCGGCGGGTCCCCTCTTCCCGCGGCTCCGGCTTCCTGGGGAGGGCGGCATTTGGCTCCGGTGGAGCTCCCGCCGGCATGCCTGCGGCAGGTCCACCGGAGCCGCGGGAAGACGGGACCCGCCGCAGTCATGCCTGCGGCAGGTCCGCTCGTTCCGGGCTCCGGTGGACCTGCCGCTGGCATGCCGGCGGGAGCTCCACCGGAGCCAAATGCCGCCCTCCCCAGGATGCCGCCCCAAGCGGGCGCTTGGCCCGCTGGTGCCTAGAGCCGCCCCTGCTAATAGCTCAGTAGCTAGGGTGCTCACCTGCTCTGAATCAGGCAGAGTGCCTCCATGATCAGGCCAGAGTCAGTCTCTCCTGTTGGAGCTGTTCCACGTCGTACAAATATTTACATATTTATTTTCAGACAGACAGACTCATCCCCATGGGTACAGCATTCACCTGGAATGTGGGAGACCCACTCGAGTCCCTGTTGCAAATTAGGCAGAGCAGTGATTTGAACCACATCTCCGGTGAGTGCCCTAACCTCAGGGCTATTGGCTATTCTGATATGGGTTGAGATCTCTGTCTCTCTTTGCTTTTGTCTGTCCTTGACCTGAGGAACCTTCCCAAACAAAGTTTTATTGAAACAGATATGTTTCCATGGAAACTTCTTGTTTCGATGAATCAAAGTGCTGTCAAATAATCTCTGACCAGCTCTAATTTTTATGTATATTATTTTAAATATTTTTTTTTGACCGACAAAGGTCTTTTGTAGAAAAAAAATGTATCTGGCCAGCTTTCTGAACAGGTGAAGGGTGCCAATTTAGACAACATTACAGGGAATCTCCTTCAAGGAGGTGGTAAACCCCAAAGCAATAACCACAATATCGGGCAAACCTGTTGGACTGTTACGATGATGGCACTTCAGAAAAAATATTTCCAGTTGTAAGCTAATTTGGACTGGTGTGTCTGGGAATTTACAAACAGTCTGACTATTTGTAGGTTACAGCTGAGTAGCTTAGCAAAATGAAAAGCCCTTTCTAGGGCTCAGTGCTACGAAGTGCTGGGCACTCTCAATTTGCATTGGCTTCTGTAAGAGTTGAGGGTGTGTGACAACTTACAGAGTCAGGTCCTAAATTTGGTCACTTCACTCAAACTGGTGGACACTAACTAACCTTTTGCCAGGAGCTGGGTACAGCATAAAACACAATTTCGAGAAAAAGCAGTTTCAAGTTTTCTTTTCTTTTTTGTTGTTGACTGTACTTGGTAGCACCACAATGAAACAAATATAATATCTGACCTACTACAGTTCATTTTCTTGCACATGCACACACATACGAACACATTGATTTTCACATCATGCGTAGCTTTCACTGTACTACGAGTAACTACAATTAGTTCTCATTGATTAGCTCTGAGTTGGTGGGTAATTTCAGGAATCTAGGTCAAAGATAGCTGCAGCAATGGAACAAACCTGTCATCTGCTGCACTGCTGTTCAGTTAAAATGTGTGCAGGCAAAGTCATAAAAAGGTCAGTTTTTTTCTTTCAAAACAGTTGGAAGGGGTTCCCTTGTGATGGCTGGTGATTACGTTGGCTACAGAGCATATAAACCTCTATGCTAAGTAAACCTTGCCAAAGCTCTGAACCATGCCAGTGTATCCTATAGAGTGCCTGAATATTTGTCATGTTTTTTTCTGAAGAAAGAATATAGATGCATGTTAATTCCTGAGTTAGAGTGTAATTGGTCAACTCATGTACTTCCGAATGTTGAGATCAATGCTCTGTGTGACGAATCGTAATCAAGTCCATCGTCACGTTTAAGCTCTACCACACACACAGTCACTCACTGATAAAATCCCAGTGTGCTTGGGCTCCAGAACACTGCATTTAATCTGATTATCATCTCATCCAACCCATTAACCTCTTTACAGCACCATCAAAATAGTAAGATAGCGTAATAGCATTATCCTACATTGTTTAGGCCCAGACTGTGGCTGACTCCTGCAGGGAACCTCCCCTTCCTGCCTGTTGTATTAAGAATAAAATCTCTTAAAAGCAGCTCAAAAAAAAAATCAGCACCATCAAATTCTGGCCTGATTGTAATCTGTGAACTGCTTCTCCCTGCTACTTTCCAGATCAGAGTAATCCAACTCATGGTAAAGGAGCACTGGGGTAGGAAGTGCGGGAAACAGGACTGTACCCCCCCCCCCTTTTTTTTTGGCAATATCTTCTTTATAAATGACTTGCATCTTCATTACTTTTACTCTCCAACTTTTAAAACCTTTAAACACATTATATTAACCTTCAAGAAAATGAAAATCTTTTCAATATTCATCATGCTGGCATAAAAACTTAGAATAACTTTTGGCTGCTAATTGCTTGTTCTTTACAGGAAAAGAGAAATGTGTTACCAAAAGCATGCACAGTACAGTAGTTATATTAATCTCCTTCTCTGGCTGAGGAAAAGAATCCTTCACATTTAGTAAGATTGCTGAGATTTTGGCAGGAGTAGCAGTTTCAGGACAAAAGTTACAGGAAATAGTGCCATCCCCAGAATGTATGACGCATGTGCTTATTACCAACATTTTTTCTCAATTATTACTCATGTGTCACAGAGTGCTTCTTCAGCTACCCAGGCAGCTGCACTGCCCAGCCTGTGTTCATGGTCTCAGTCACACACACACACACCTTTAATCCTCTGTTTTCAAACAGGGCAGGATGTAGGGCAGGTATCCAGCAGGAGGAGCTTTCCACGGAGCTTCTCTTCTCCCCTTCCTCTTCCTCCCAATTATATATCCTCCCAGTTACTGAAACAATTGTCTCATTAGCCCAGCAATTACTATCAAGTGTCAGCAATCCCCACCACAAACAGGTGGATTGGCTCCAGTTAAGCCTTCATCCATCTCTGTGCTGCAGCAACTTCACCCACCAGGCTGCTGCAACTAGCCCGGGATGGGCAAACTTTTTGGCTCAAGAGCCACATCTGGGTATGGAAATTGTATGGCGGGCCATGAATGCTCACCAAATTGGGGGTTGGGGTGCAGGAGGGGGTGAGGGCTCCAGCTGGGGGTACAGGCTCTGAGGTGGGTTGAGGGTGCAGGAGGATGCTCCAGGCTGGGACCAAGGGGTTTGGAGGGCAGGAGGGGGATCAGGGCTGGGGCAGGAGGTTGGGGTGTGGGAGTGGGTTAAGGGTACAGGCTCCTGTGCTTACCTCAAGCAGCTCCTGGAAGCAGCAGCATGGCCCCCCTCCACCTCCTACACGGAGGCACAGCCAGGCGGCTCAGTGCGCTGACCCATCCACAGGCGCTGCCCCTGCAGCTCCCATTGGCCTTGGTTCCAGGCCAATGTGAGCTGCAGGGGCGGTGCTTGGGGTGAGGGCAGTGTGTGGAGCCCCCGGCTGCCCCTATGGATAGGAACCAGAGTGGGGACATGCCACTGCTTCCGGGAGCCAGACCCCATTCCCCAGCGGGAGCTTAAGGGCCGGATTAAAACATCTGAAGGGCCGGATGTGGCCCCAGGGCCATAGTTTGCCCACCCCTGAATTAGCCCTCTGTCACACCATGCTATTTTGTGTGTCTGCAGACAGGACATGCATGCATATGCACACCGCATATGTAGTGGTTAAAGGAGGAGTTGTTCACCATTTCTAGTAGTGTCACTTTGGTGGTGGCATTTGATCATTTTTTTGGTGCAATATGGCCAAGAGAATGGGAAAGAGGGAATACATTTATCAGAAAGGAGTCCACTTCCCCAAGCAAGACCACAGCTACCTGAACAGAGAGCGTGTCTGCTCACACAGAATGTGGGGCCGTGGAGGACAACGGTGTCCAACCCATACGCCCACAAATCTCTATGTTCACATTTGATTATGAATTGAAAGTGTGTTCCCTGAGCCATATACTTCCTTTTAAACTCAAGTGTTTGAATTGGGTCCATTGCAATGCACAGGTGGTATGGGGAGCCACCTCACCAGCTGTCTGCAACTGCTTCCCCTGCAACTCCAGGAGGAGTTAGCAGCCAGATCTGAGCAGCTGCTGTCCCTTTCCTACAGCTATCTTCCACTTCAACATGGAAGAGAAGTTGTTCTGGCTACACCAGTGCCTGCTTCCTTGCCAGGATAAGAGAGTTCCAGAGAGAGCAGGATGGGAGTTTTGGAGCTTAAAGGACTCTGTCTGAGGCCAGGGGAGCATCCGGCAAAGGACGGCTCCCTGCCAGGGCAGTCCAGGAGAAAAGTAAAGAGAAGAAGCTGAGAAACAACAGCCCATTTGGAAAGAAGCCTGCAGGCAAGCTATAGGACTCTCAATTTGAAAGTTAAATTTGGGGAGATACATATTTTTTATTACATCTGCCAAGTACACATCCTGCCGGCACAACTACACATCCAACACCACCCGAAAACTAATCAGCTCGTCCAAAGATCCGTGTTACAACCTGCTTTCTTTGGTTCCATACATCTGTCAGCAAGTGGCTGGAATCAGAAAGGTGCATTGTCTGAACTAGAAAGCAGTAGTGATTAAGCATGACTTTCAAGAAACAAATAACTCGCAAATGAAAATAAGATGACAATTTATTTAGCCGTGATTTCAGTCCTGTGTAGGAAGAGCAGTGTTTATTTATAAGCACACAGGGCAAGAAGCCGGTATCTTGTTTGTGGACTACATGTGTACATGGCACAGATGCTCAGTGTAGGACATGGTTATAAGCCAAACTATGCACCATGTGATGATAAGAAGCCAACTGGGTCAGACTTCCACAAGGGACTAAATAGAAAAAAAATAAAAGAGGAGTCCTTGTGGCACCTTAGAGACTAAACACATGTATTGGGGCATAAGCTTTCATCGGATGCATGAAGTGAAAAATACAGGAGCAGGTATAAATACATAAAAGGATGGGGGTTGCTTTACCAAGTGTGAGATCAGTCTGACAAGATAAATCAATTAACAGCAGGATACCAAGGGAGGAAAAATAACTTTTGAAGTGGTAAGAGAGTGGCCCATTACAGACAGTTGACAAAAAGGTGTGAGTAACAGTAGGGAGAAATTAGTATTGGGGAAATTAAGTTTAGGTTTTGTAATGACCCAACCACTCCCAGTCTTTATTCAGGCCTAATCTGATGGTATCCAGTTTGAAAATTTCTTCAAATTCACCATGCAATTTCTGTGAACAAAGCTTCATAGAAAACTTCATTATTTTTGGCTAAGAAACAACATGGATTTATGGATGAAGAAGAGATTGGGAAATAAAGCCTTGTGACTGCAGCAAATGAAGTAAGTACCACCTCAGTACAGTTGCAGTTCAAGGAAATTGCTCTCTCTTGTAATACAATCAGGATGTTGGATGAACTGGCCTGAGATGTGTTTGAGCTAATCAAATGATTTGAGTCAATGTGTCATTTTTTTCATTGGGAGTCGACAAAAGTATTGTCTGCAAAATGACACAGTTCAATGTTTTCATATGGTGCAATGACAACATTTCTGATGTCATCCAAGCACTTCTTGACCTACAATTGCAACACAGAACAGCCAAAGAACTACGTGTTTCTGTTGAATGTGCTATACTGCATTGGTCTAATTTTGAAAGCATCTGTAACGATGGGGCCCCAATGATTACTGACTGACATTCTGAATGTGTTCTTGGAAAAATTCCTCAATGGTTTGCTGTTCCAATACCATTGCGTTTTGCATCAAAAATCTCTCTGTAGCAAGTATTCAAGGTTCACAGAAAATTGTTGTCATCAAATGTGGCAGAATATATGCAGAAGCCTAGAATCAATGAGTTGGTCAATGTCACTGAAGAAATGGAACTGTTAATACATTGTAAAGTCAGAAGGCTGCTAAAGGTGAAAGGCTCTCTCTTGATTTGGGTTTCTTAAAAATTAATCATGCAGCTTATGAAAGAAAAATGTGAATTAGGGGAACTGAAAGTATTAGAGGATGATGACTATTTGAATGATTTTGCATTCCTCACAGATACTACCTCACACTTGAATCATATGAAGGGGATATTTTCGTCACCTCTCCAATGGTGATGATGAAACACTCAGAATTAGTCTAACCTTCTTTTTGAGTCATTTGCAAAACAAGAATATGCACCATTTCAAGCATTTACTATTGCAATATGAAATGGACTTTGACCATAACAAGAAAATGTTGCAAAAAAGTTTCAATTCTGCTTTGAAGGCTTCTCTTTGGAAAGTGATGTTTGTTCAAACATATATTCTCCTGTATGCCACAGAAGATAAAAAAGAAACAAAGTGGTCTCCAGACTTTGTATGGAAATACTTGAGTTGAAGTGTAATTCTGCACTGAAGGAAAAGTAGGATGGATTGGCAGAAACAAAAAGTCGTCTTCTGACAAACTTGTTTCATCTGGGAAATTTTTACCTAAAAGTGACTGTTTACCAGCTGTGTAAGTTCACTCAATGCTACATCAGTTGCTTTGGAAATTACTACTTCTGTGAACAAACATTTTCAGCTATCTAATAATAATAAAATATTGGTCATGACTCACCTAGGTGAACATAGCCAAGGTGCATTGGGCAACAATTCCAATTCAGCCAGAAATGAACAGATGAGAGACAAGCAAAGCAAGGGGAGGATAAGGTAGGACAATTGTTCTGTACAGAGTTTACAAGAGACCATATTGATTGTGATCACTGACCTTTTGGAAACAATGTGTTCAGCCATCAGGCTGAGAAAGTTGGACCCCACTGGTGTTGGGGGACATCATTTTGCTCTGAATCACCTATCTTGGCGCCTGCAGTGAAGAGCAAACTCAGAGAGCCATGCTGTTTCCTCTAGAATCCAACTGGTAGAAGGAAAGGACAGGCCTTCCCATTTCCCCTGGATGGGAGGAAGAACTAGAAGCAGAAGGCTTCTTCCTTCTCAGTCCCCTGGAGAGGAGCAAGGACCAGAAGGGTGACAAATAATAATACAGTAAAAAGGAGGTAGATAAGGTACTCCCAGATTGGAGAATTCAACTTCTCCCAGCAAGTTCTGGGGCTGTTCCATAGTAGGAAAGGCTCTGAAACGAATTCCTCAGCCAAGCACTAACTTGGATTCTCCTGCCCAATGAATCTTCATTTCACTAGACAGTGAAGACAACAGAGGCGGAAAATTCTGAGGCATCTGAGCTTCCCCAAATCGAACAGAAGTAAAGAAAAGGAGTGGGAGTTGCACTTTCCCATGATCCCCCTTTGGTACCTACTTAGCAACTGTGGTTTGCTGGCTGATGTCAAGGCACAGGTCTGTGTGCGCTCACTGAGCTCAGCTAGTGATGCTAGAATGCTCATCTGCTGAGAAACTTCTGGTCTCTGTAAGGTTACTGGCTCAGCACATCTAGCATGCTGAGTGAATTGTCGAGGTAAAGGCTTCTGCAACACCACTATCTCAGCAGCGACGGTCTGCTGGGCTGATGTCAAGGCTCAGGCCTCTTTGTGGACATAAGCTCAGCAGCTGTAAAACAGTGAGCTCATGTGAAGGCCCAGACTTCTAGTTTGACCAGCTCCCCTATAATAGGAGTCAATCTGCGGTTAAAAGTTTTACCAGCATAACTATGTCAGTTAGGGGTGTCATTTGCTGGCATAGTTATTCTGGTAAAAGCCCTCATGTATATGCAGCTATACCACCATAAAGTGTTTTACACTCTGCTGAACCAGAATGAGCTATACCAGTAAAAGCACTTTTCTATCAGTATAACTGCATCTAATCTAGGTGTTTTTGTTGCCCTAGCTATGCCAGAATAGTTAAAGTGGCAAGTCTTAAGTGTAGGCAAGGTCAAGGGTTTCTGATCCAATCCCTTGTAGATTGTGACATTCTGTTTGAAGTAACTGCATAACTCAGCAATTGGTTTGTCGCTTCAGAGGAACAGAGTCACAAACACATTATTGATTCTGTGTTAACTGGCTTTAAATATCAGAAATACAAAATGGAGGAAATTCCAAGTCAAGGTTCATTCACAAAAGTTTAGCATCATTTCCTTTCCCAAACATAATACCTCAATCAATATACTCCTGTGTAAGCATGAATAAAAACAATTCACATTGCAATCTTAACCCTGACTACAATATCCATAAATTAATCTTTTCAAAACATAGAATTCAATACATTTATGTGCTTATGTAACTCCTTTTCCTGGAACCTGTCGCCACTGATACAGAGCTAAGATCTGTTTCCCACTTCCTGTGCCAGATAAGGTAGCAAGCCTTCTTGGCGTGTGACCCTCAGCTTCAATTTAATTGTCAGTGAATGAAGTGAGATGCAATATCAGTTTGTACTTGCCTGAGAAAATATAATACTTGCAATCAAATACTAACAGTAATGCAATGCAAAGAAATAGAAATATATATATATTTCCTTCTGTACAAACTGAGGTGCCCTGCTGCAAACACAGCCATCAGCATTGTGTGACAGTATCCCTCAACCTCAGTGTCTCTCTTACGCTGGCTTTGTTTTGATTAAAAAAAAAAAAAGATGCATTTTTCACATTGATATAATTTTCTCACTGTTAAATCCTAATGGAGACAAGGCACAGGTAGACATAGCTACTTGAGGTAAACCCCAAGTGGAAGTAGGGTTGCCAATTTGGGTTGGATGTATTCCTGGAGATTTTTTGACATGACATAATATTTAATTATAGATTAATCTTTAATTTCTGGAGACTCCAGGTCAATCCTGGAGGCTTGGCAACCATAGGTGGAGTTCATGAGGTTGGTAGGTGAGGTCGGCCCTAAGGCAAAAACTACTTTTGCTTTGTCTTGACTAGATATTTAATCAAGGTAGGTAACTCGTAAATACACATATTTTTCCAGCAAAGACATAGCCAGAGTCTGTCAGGCCTCTTCTGGACTTAGCCAAAATCTGATCCTTTCGGTCAAAGCTCATCTGGTCTCTGTTTCTCAGATCTGTACACTCACGCACGCATCCCACCGCACACACCCCCATCAAAATGGCTGCTCTCCCTTCAGTCTTTTCCAGACCCTCGCCAAAACCAGGGTTAAGTAGCAGCCCCAAATATCAAAGAGAACCAATCTGAGAGATGATGCTGAAAGAGTGAATCCTTTCAAGGGCTAGACTTGTAACATGTTCAGGCCACTTGTGAAAAACCTCTATGCTCTTAACAATTGTATTTGTACAATATGGCTCATAATGTAGTTACATGTACATCTACTAAACAGAGTAAAATGACAATGTAGTGAATATATTAGAGAGCACTATTGTCACAATATATGCATATTACCACCCAAAAGCATCACTACAAACCACAAGAAACATTTCAGAATGCCACATATAAACAAAAGATAGTAATGTCTGATTTACACTTGTTTCATGGACTTTAAAAATAATTTTCTATTTCAGACATTATGAGGCAGAACCTGGGTGTGGCTGAACTGCAGAGCTCAGCTCAGATAGTGGCAAAAAACCTTACCTTTGCACTCCCCTGAACACGGAGTTGCTCTGGGAAACCTATTCCCCTGCACCAAGTTAGAGCAGCCTCAGTCCTGCTCTAACTTACTCAGGGTAGCAATGGCCACAAGGGCTCAAAAACTTGGATGACTGCAGTGTATCATAGGGGTATCTCAGCCTCCCCCTTTTTGCTTCAGCCATGCTCCCCTTTTTCCTGTTGTTACAACTGTATCCCCTTGCAAGTTGCATTAACCAAGGATTTGGCACCTAAACTTCAATTAGATCAAATTTCTACCGCAGTGATGCTTACATATTTCTAAAGGATAATAAAGAGCACAAAAGTCTCTTCTGTGTTCTGAGTACTAGCTGCTTTAAGATGCCATTTTGACATTAAAATGATATTATGGATCTCTGAGGCACTCAAGGGCTTGAAACCTTATCATGTTAATGGTTTGCAAGCTTCCTATAGAGTAGAATGAGCTTTAGGTCTTCATCTGCTGGTTTGTTTTCAGCCCCAAGCTTTTACCTTAAGGTGACCTGAAAATAAAATTCATAAATTTCATTTGCTTCAGAAGTCTATGCTGAATGCCCCCTGCTAATCAGGATTAGAGGGACATTCAGCACATCAACTAAAAACTAATCTTTTTTTTGGTTTAGCTCTCTCAACGCTATGGTGCTTTTAGCTCTACCATGAGGCTCCAGAATGTTTTACTCTGAGGCATTACAGGCAACAAAGAAATCCTGCTGGAATGTGGGGTTGACCAGTCAGCTCAATTGGTATAAAAATATAACAAATGTGTGTTGAAGACCACAACAACCATATCTCTAGCCATGCCCCTATTGCAGCTTGTTTGATTCACTTGACCAAGACTCTCAGTTTGCTATATTGAGTCCTGGGCCTGGAAAACTGCCAAATAAGCACTGCTAGACAGAGACAGCAGCAAAAGTTTTAGGATCAATGTTTCAGATGCAGCCTCCACGTTTGTGACCCTAATTTTGTACCCTTATGATTTGGGGTATGTCCTTTTTGACTCCTACATTTTGGAAGCTGAAAATGTGGATGTGCAACATATTTGCATGTGCAAATTGGGACTATTGCTATCTACCTGACACCCACACCTGAATTTTCTGCATCCAGAACTTTAGAGGCATCGAAAAGAAAGTTCCCAAAAATTTAGGGGGATAAATTATGGCACACAATACTGGAGGCCGGCCTGAGGCCCCTTTGAAAATCTGACCCTTCGTGTCTAAAATCTTGTAAACCAATAAGTCGAGGGGGGAAAAAAGGCTTTACACCACTAGAAAGCTGGGGATTGTATCTCTCTTTTAGAACAGTATAGCATAAAGTCAGTGTTCCTGGTTATGTTTAGAAATAGGCTGAGGTGTTTGTTCCCAACCAGAAATGCCTTGAGTTAAAAATCAAAGCTCTGAGTTTTATCTGAACCATGACATCAGTTCAGATCCAGTTACCAAATGAACATAGTGAAAATCTCATGAATCACAGGTTTGACTGTTGCAAGATTTGTCTCTCTGCTCTAACCCAACACCCCCACCCTGGACTATCTCCTACAACATGCCAGTCACTCACCACTAGAAGCCCTTCATAAGGGGGATCTCACCCCAGGTTGCTAAAGATTCCAGGAATTCACAATAGCCATTCCCCTGCCATTGGCAACTTTGTGGAAGAATGCTCTCAGATTTGCAGTCTACTAGGGATGGCAGAGGCTGCAGCAAGGCACAGACTGTTCTTCTTCCTGTTTGTGTATGTTGAGGTGGGGTGGGGAAGGTTGGGCCACCTACCAGCTCAAGCAGAATACCCCAAATATTAAGAGAAGGTGACAGCCTGATCTGATAGCCTGCAAATGGTGCTGGGGGAAAGTGGAAGCATGAAGAATAAGTTAGCTGGTGTCCCTTTCCAAATATCTGGGTAGATGGCAGGAGATTGAAGGTCTGAAGACCCATCTTCTTCCAAGGCTTCTAGTGATGATGTACCGGTGGGGAGGAAAGTCTGTGAGAGCCAGGAAGGAAAATCAGTACAGAGAAAGAAGAATCTGTGGAGGGCATGTCTTGGCCTCAGAACTCAGAAGACAGACAGCCCATTGTGAGTTTTAGATCTGGGTTGACTCCAGAGAGTCAGATCATTTCTGATCTGGAAATTGAAGTCCTAGTGTTCCCCAAGTCAACATGGATTTGGAATATGGATTCAGGCTTATTGATTTCCACTGTGCTTTGAACAGCTGCTGTGTGAAGAACTATTAGAGTTAGAATTCTGTGCTTTGTTCCGTTTAAAAGTCAAATCCCAGAGTGGTTTATGAGCTGTCTGCTGCTAAAACACAATGGTAATAAGACTAATGGTTTGATCTCTTGCCTCCAGCCCATGCTACCTACATTTTGGCAGGCCACATCAGATACTTTCAGGAATAGTGAGCTTTTCCAAGCATGGGCCCCGAACGACAACCTGAAAGAAACAATTCCTTCACTTACCGTCCTTCCATGTGCCAGCAGGGTTTCCGTGGTAGCTATCACATTCACAGGATGTGCATTTTGTTGAATCACAAAAAGAGCCTGGCGGGATGTGAGTGGAAATCTCAAGTTTTAAAAGGGTAGATTTGTAATCATCACTATAGCCCAGTTTTCAAATGCACATATTTGCAATGATCCAACTTGCCAAGTGTGCCACAGAGAAGCTGGGTCCATATGTGCTCACTGCTCCGCTGGATCTGACCCGTGATAGCATTCAGCACCTATTTCTGACACAGATGAAACACAGTTTTTTTATGATGGACCCCCTTAAAAGCTTTTGATAATTGCTTATTATGCCCCACATTTTTGAAACTCTGTCCCTTTTGACACTGGTGGAAGCTAAGAATTTATGCAATACATTAGCTCAAAGCTTAACGTTAACCTAATTGCATTGACCTACTTCTGCGAATCAGAGTTTTCTCTTATTTGTAAAGCATATTTTACTTCTTGGTATAGTTTCCTGTGCAGTGTAACAAAATTAGGTTAACTTGCAGAAGTTCAAGAAACCCAATGAATTAGCTGTGAAAACACAAAGAGCCTTAATGAGCTTCAGATTTAAATGTTGATTGCACAACATGAGAAAAATAAAGAGCCATGTCAACTTACTGCCACCTATCCCTTTTATGAAGGGAAATTATTACGTTTTTCCTCTTGCCTCCTTTGGTTTGTGGGTTACTGCAAATGTTGAAATCACAAATGTGTCTAGCAAAACTATTTTTAAGCCTATCTCAGGATGTTATGAATACTTCAGGTTGGTAATACTGCCTGGGTGTATTCTCTCATTCTGGGTGAGATGTACTCTACCTACAGAGTGCTCAGGTATTCAAACTCTGTGGGGGTAGAATAGGAGTGAAATCCTCCCCTTCATTCCTGTAATCTTTCTCCAGGCATTAATGATGGCCTCAGCCCCTTCAGACTAACTTCACCGGGCAATGAGGCCACTGGATCTGTGGCCCACCCCAGGTTACCCATGCCAGCTTACGTACACACTTTTCATTGAGATGGGGGTGCACCTCCATTGCTAGTGGCACCCCTTAACATCCCCATTCTGAGGCTTGTCCTGTGCACCAGGAGTAGATTTCACCCTTTGTGAATTATTATTGCTGTGGAAACTGCTGGCCTACAGCTGAGAGTAGAATTGTTTGTGCTGAGACACAAAAAGATTGATGTGCTAGGCTCTCTTTTTATTGGCACTATTATATTTTAGGATTCAGCAACCAAATACAGACATCAAATGACAGCAAAGCTCACCCCTAAGGGCGTGCAGCACAGAAGTATACAGCTGACAGGCTACAAAATTATTGCTACGCATGCTGCTGTGAATCTACAAGACAGCACATTTGCACAAATATTGTATACTGTGTAATGCATAAAGCAATAAAGCCCCTAAAATATTGAACTTACAGGCCTCTTTTTCACTACCCATCAGGTTACCGCCCCAACCTTCCTAATTTTGAAAGTAAATGTCAAGACACAGAGATTCTATTACAGATGTTGCCTATTACTACAGCTGGGCAATTGCTACTCCCATTTGTTTGACTAAGAACTGCAGATTTGTTTCAGAGGATACGTCTACACTACGGGACTATTCCGAATTTGCATAAACCGGTTTTGTAAAACAGATTGTATAAAATCGAGTGCGCGCGGCCACACTAAACACATTAAATCGGTGGTGTGCGTCCACGGTCCGAGGCTAGCATCGACTTCTGGAGCGTTGCACTGTGGGTAGCTATTCCGTAGCTATCCCATAGTTCCCGCAGCCTCCCCTGCCCCTTGGAATTTCCGGGTTGAGATCCCAGTGCCTGATGGGGCAATAATCATTGTTGCGGGTGGTTCTGGGTAAATGTCGTCAGTCACTCCTTCCTCTGGGAAAGCAACGGCAGACAAGCATTTCGCGGCTTTTTTCCCTGGATTGCCCTGGCAGATGCCATAGCATGGCAATCATGGAGCCTGTTTTGCCTTTTGTGACTGTCACCGTATGTGTACTAGATGCCGCTGACAGAGGCGATTCAGCAGCGCTACACAGCAGCATGCTTTTGCTTTTGCATGACAGCAGAGATGGTTACCAGCCATACTGTACCATCTACCATACCATAAATTGGTAATAAGATGGGCATGGTTACCAGTCCTTTTGCACTGCGCCATCTGTTGCTGTCATAAGTGCCCCTGGCTGCTCTTAGCCAGGGGCGCAAAAGCCAAAATTGGGAATGACTCCCTGAGTCAATCCCTCCTTTTTGGTATCTAAAAATAGAATCAGTCCTGCCTAGAATATGGGCAAGTGTACTAGAGAACCACTGTATCAGAGAGCGCAGCTGCTCTGTGTCAGATCCTGCAGAAATTATGAGCTGTATGCTATTCACAGGGGGTGTGCCTGCAACAACCCCACCTGTTGATTCCGTTCTTCCCCCAGCCTTCCTGGGCTACTGTAGCATTGTCCCCCCCACTTGTGTGATGAAGTAATAAAGAATGCAGGAATAAGACACACTGACTTGTTAGTGAGAAATGAGTGGAAGGCAGCCTCCAGCTGCTATGATAGTCCAGACAGGACAGTAAGGACTGTGGAGCAGAGGAGCCCAGCATCCCTCTGCTAGTCCAGGGGCAATTGAATCTTTTTTTTTACACATGAAGGGTGGGGGCTGACAGAGCTCAGCCCCCTGTTGCTATGACGACGATGGTTATCAGCCATACTGTACCATCTACCAGGAAAAATTAGGGCCAGGCACCCTTGATCGACCTCACCGATGCTAGTACGCATGGTTACCAGTCCTTTTGCACTGCCCCATGTGCCAATAGCCTGATGATGACGATGGGTATCAATCTTATTGTACCATCAGCCACCCATGGCGTGGGGGGAGCAAGGATGTTGGTGTTGAGTGCTGCAGCATCGTGTCTATCTGCAGCATTCAGTAAAGATAGGGTGACATGTAAAAGAGTCAAGAGAGGATTGTTTTCCCTTTCACTTCTGGGGGTGGGTGGGGGGGTGCGTAAATTGCCGAGCTATGCCCTGACCCACCGCGGACACTGTGTTTGACCCTAGAAGCATTTGGAGCTCAGCCAAGAATGCAAATACTTTTCGGAGACTGCAAGAACTGTGGGATAGCTTGAGTCCTCCAGGCCATGAGCGTCCATTTGATTCTTTGGCTTTCCGTTACGCTTGTCACGCAGCAGTGAGCTGAGTCCCTGCTACGGCGTCTGTCTGGAGATTTTTTCAAAATGATTTTGAATTTTGTCTTCCGTAACGGAGCGCTGATAGAACAGATTTGCCTGCCCTTACAGCAATCACATCCGCATGGTCCATGCGGGAGCTCTTTCTTTATTTTGATTTTTAACTGCCTCGCCACACGTGCTAATCGGAGCTCCACGCTGGGCAAACAGGAAATATTCAAAAGTTCGCGGGGCTTTTCCTGTCTACCTGGCCACTACATACGAGTTCAGATTGCTGTCCAGAGCGGTCAGTGGTGCACTGTGGGATACCACCCGGAGGCCAATACCGTCGATCTGCGGCCACTCTAACCCTAATCCGATATGGTAATACCGATACTAGCGCTACTCCTCTCGTTAGGGAGGAGTACAGAAACCGGTTTAAAGAGCCCTTTATAACGATATAAAGGGCCTCTTAGTGTGGACGGGTGTGGCGTTAAATCGGTTTAACGCTCCTAAAACCGGTTTAAACGCGTAGTGTAGACCAGGCCAGAGGTATTCAGACCCTTTTATTTGCTTCCCACAGACATAAGTACAAGCAAATTTTTGTCTGGAAGAATGTTTTTGTGGAGAGGGAGAGAAAATGTTGTGAATACTGGAACAAGTTTATATTCACATAGGCATTTATGCTGTAATTATTCAGCAGTCACCTTGACTTTTTTGTGAAGTTAGGAATTGTTCCATCAGCAAATAGAAACAATGCCATGTGATTTAGGTGACCAAGCACACAGAGAGAACAGTAAATGATTAAACTGGGCTAATTTAATATTTTCTTACTGTTATTCAAATTTATGCCAAATTTTAACTAAGTTGAAAACCCAGTATTTTGAGTTTTGAAATTTTATTCCACCAAAGATATGTTGCCACACTGAAGCAAATTTTTCGAATGTCTTTATCAGTGTGAAGAGCACCAAATGTTTTCACAAATATTTCTCTCTCTCTCACACACACACACACACACACTTCAGTTGAGCCATGAAATAGCCTGGAATTAAATTGAAATTTAATGAAAAATATATATTACTGTTTTCTTAATTAATATAATATATTAAGGAAAACTCAAATCTCTGTGAGGAACATATTGACAGGAGCAACTAGTAGGATATTCTCTGTAATCTTGCAAGATTGCTTAGCTGAGATCTCTTTGTTTAGACCACGCTGTCATTTTTACTCTATGCTAATTATAGTCCACTTTGTAGCCACGAAGAACAAGAAAACACCAACTCAATTAATTACACACTAAACTTAAACCACCCAAAGGGGAATCACCAATAACTAGCTACAAGGCTAAGAAGGCAGGAGTAATGGCAAATTAAAGTATGAAACAGATCCCAGCTAAAATCCGAGTAAAACAGCAGCAAAATGGGAAGGAGAAGTAGCTGATGGTAAATAAAGATACAGGGTCAAATTTAGCCTTTGTAGCGTAAATGGCCTCTGAGTTCAGTAGCTTTACAACAAAGCTGTATTTGGCTCACAGCACTTAATAGGCACTAAAGGAAAAAATATTAAGAAAAAAATTCAACATTCTAAAATATTTGTGAGCTTTCTCCCTTCCCTGCCAACCAGTAACCTCTGCCTTGAAAAAAAAGGTCATTCATCATTTACTTAGGATTTTTCTCATATCCAGCACATATAGAATTTTGCAATTCTTGCAACATGTCACCTTCCCCGTTATACACGCCAAAGCATGCAAGAAAGGGAGAGAAAAATATTTTGCTTCCCTTAGAGGCACAAGAATTCAAGTGACAGAAAGAGAAAAGAGGTGATTAGCTCTCATCTATTCTGAGCACCCATTATAATAGACGCACCCACAATGAGGCTCCTTTTTCAATTTATGGAGCTCAGCCTTTGCATAAATAACAAACATTAATAAAATTACTGATGGGTAAAGTCTCAAACGTTTGGGTGCTTATCCAAACCTATAGGGGCCCCCTCTCTCTCTTAAGAAGCTAGTGTGATCGTCCCACCTACTGATCATCCAGTAGAGGCCCACAAAGCACCTCGCCTTCTGGTCCTGTAAACTTCTCTCTTCTTCAGGCCCAGCTCCATACTGCCCAATTCTTTTACAGACCAGTACCATGTGTCCTGTCCTTCCCTTCTGGGTCCCAAAAACATTCTTCTTTCTTCCTATCCAGGGTCACAAAATCCCTCTCCTACATCAATCAAACCAGCATGCTCTTCTGACCTAATATATCATCTCAGAAAAGTCTCTCTCTTGCGCTTTGGAGTATTTCTTCCTTTTAGTATCATGATGTTTCAGGGCTTCCCTGTTAGTTTCAGCTCCGAGGATGAAATTTTGAAGCGGCGTGATATTTAAAATGTAAGATAGTCCTAGGCCCAGCAAAGATCCCACAGTACTTTATTAATTGTAAGGTGGTTAAGGCTATAGGGAGATAGGTGTAATTTAACCAAAGTGCAGTGAACATTGGAGGAGGTTCAGGAATAAAGCTGAAGTTCAAGACTTGTCATTTCCCCAACAAACATAAAATGAAGGAACCACATGGGCTCGGTGATGTCCACATAACTGTGTTTATAAACTACAAACTACATATATACACTGCTGCTTTGGCAGGTTTCTTAACATAGAAACTAAGTGTGTGTCTACACCGCAAAAAAGAAATTGAAAACAAAACAACCAACACAACCTTTGGCAGTGAGTCTCAGACCATGGGTCAACTGACTCAGGCTCATGCTACCAAACTAAAAATAGTAGTGGAGAGGTTCCAGAGCCCTGAAACCTAGTGAAGGGGGTGGGTCTCAAAGCCGGCTCCAGCCCGAGCTGGAACATCTACATTCGTATTTTAAGCCTGTGGCATGAGCACTGTGAGCCTGAGTCAGCTGACCCAGGCTCTGAGACTTGCAGCTGTGGTGTTTTGTGGTTTTGGTTTTTACAGTGTAGATATATCCTAAAGGGCTTACAAACTATGTAAAAGGTAACTACTCAATTCTTATACTCTACAATGACCTACTTAAAAAACTAACCTACAGTATGAAACTATTATATTATTAAACAACAAGAATAGAGGACTATGTTTAGGGGGAAGGGGCAAACTGAACAAAACTGCTTCTCTTTTGAAATTGGATCTCACACAATAAAAGTGAAGAAAGAACCCTGAGCCAGATTCTGATCTCAGTTATGTTGGTGTAAATCCACTGACTTGGAGTTACTCTGGTTCTACGCCAGCGTAGCTAAGATCAGGCTATGGTCCCGACTATGTTTCTTTGAAGGAATCATCTTTATTGAACACCTGGAAGTCTTGTCCCCAGACAACATTACTAGAGCCAACATGGCACATTTTATAAGCCAACTACTGGGGGTGAGGGGAGAAATTACA
Organism: Mauremys reevesii; assembly: GCF_016161935.1. NCBI lineage: Eukaryota > Metazoa > Chordata > Testudines > Geoemydidae > Mauremys > Mauremys reevesii. Next base: position 25,193,043 of record NC_052627.1, on the reverse strand, counting down.
CACTAACGCCACCACCCCTGAACATTTAAGAAGCTTGGATCAGATTCTGGGCCAGACTCTAGAATAAATCTTCAGTCAAGTATCACCAGCTTAAAACACTGTATGCTTGTTTAATTCAGGTCTTTAAATGGCACTTGTGAAACACTGAAAAGTTAAAATGAATTCAATAGAGTATTGAACTGACTTCAGAGAATATCCCAGTGGTAGAAATACATAGGTTTTTGGGAGTTCCCCACCCCTTCTCTCGGGTCTGTTTGTATCAGAAGTGAGGGGAGTCTGCTATAAGAAATAGTCTACTGTACGGCCCAGGGAGTCATCAGTTGATAGGAACTACACTGAAGTACAGAGGGTAGAGTTTAAGGATAGTGATTTAAAAATGGGATGTTTTCATAACTGGATTCTTTTGTATTTCACTCTTGGGGAACCTGTGGAATAACCAAAGGGAGAACTTAAAAAAGGACTGACAAATTGTTGTTGCCCAAAATAAACCCGGATAAATTAATATTAGAAACCTGATCTTACATACTCCAGCCCAAATCAACTAATTTTTTCCTCTCAGGTTAATCCTGGTTCTAAAGAATATTGGTAGATGGCTGCAGCTAATTAAAGGTTTACAAAACTTGGCTTTTTACTCTCCCATGCATACAAATGTAGTCAGACATACTAGTTGGCAGCCTACCAGCATCATTTATATGGAAAGCGATGGCAGTAATGTTTTAAGAATTAAAAAGGCCTATTCTACCCCATGCTAAATGCCCTTTGTGACATCCTGGATAGCACAAAAGTGACTTACTTAAAACTGCACTAAAGGGTCATCTGGGGATCCCCTTCCACAGAACAACCCTTGGGTATGTTGGCCCCTGGAGCCCCCACTGTAGAGGGTGGGAGGGTCTGGGGCTGCAGCACTCTGAATTCTGGTGATCCTTGCCAACATAACTGCACCTAGAACTACTCTAACTTGCACTAAGGTCAGAATAGCACCTTAGCGTCCCTCAACTCAAGGGGGATGGTAGTGGAGATGTGAATTAATCCCACCTTTGCACACCTCAGCTGTGTCAACTGGAGCTTTGAGAATTGAACCCTCCTGCTAAACAAGCTGTTCGATAACAGAGACCACGTGTCCCAAGACAGACAACTATGTTGTGCCATTGCTTAACTGCTAATATTGGGGCGAGGAGTAGAGCCGAGCGTGGGTGGAGTGGGACTGGGAAGGGGATCTGGATAGTGATTCAATAATATTTACAGAAACATGGAGACAAAGGGCTGTAGAACTGTAGCATGATTTAGTGATCCAATAATAGCCCACGAACCCTCTGAAATAGACATCTGCCAAACTAAATCTTGGATTTAATTTTAATCCATCTGACTTCCTCTGGATTTATCTAGGGCTTTCCAATAAAGAGAAGAGCCCCAGAATTCATCAAGAAAGAACGTCATTTAATTAATGTCCTCATCTCCCTTAATACATCCTTCACATGCAGTCTCAAATACGGCATTTAGCTGACACTGTGACTGGAGCGACATCATCTCTAAGTAAGTCACCCTCTGACATTAACCCAGCAGCATGGGCAATGTGAGTTTCGGCCCACTTTGATTAGTTCTGCCCTCACACCACAAGGAACCTGGGCCCCATTCTGTATCTGAAAGACAAGCTGCTGAGGTGAAAGAAGTACCGTCACAATAGGTTAAAACTGGAAGCTGAGAAACAGTGGCATTTGAAGAGACGTCACATAATTAAAGACCTATTATAGCTCTGCCATTAAGTTGACTGATTTGGATGAAGATTCTCTTTACTAGACTAAGTCCATTTATTTTTTTTAATAGACTGCCACTTCTTGTTTTAACAACTGTGATAAAGTTGTCTACCCTTCATAAATTTGGAGACTAGTAAAAGTTCCCTTACGTGAAGCATCTCTTGCTCCAGACTGTAAAACACAGTCTCTGCTTTACTGCTCTGTAGAAGTAGGCAGTTCAGTGCTCTTTTTCATGCTATAAACATCTGTTGTAAGCTGAAATGGAAAAATATATAAAGAGCTTAAACTGTAGGAAATCATTATCAAAGGAAGCTAAGTCTAAATCAGTTCATTGCATTACCAACTGCATCATTTTAAACTTAGTGGTATAAATCATTCCAGTTTCAGGAATCTAGTGTAATTACTTCATTCTCCTCAGATAAATTAAGCAGATATCACTGGGGCTATGCATGATCAGAATCGAACAGAAAAAGGGATTCTTTTATTCTTCAGAATGATAAATCTACTGTGTGATCCAGCAAAAACCCTTACTCACCTGTGTAATGTTTTCATGTCCAAATTGTGCCACTGAAGTTAATGGGAGTGTTAATGCACATGTAACAGTTTGCATGATCAAGATCTCCATTCGTCCACTGGACTTTCAAAACTGTGGTGGGGGAAGACTCTACTTATGTAGGTTTCTTGTACAAGGGGCTGATGGTGGGTTCCATTTAACATGAACGCAGTTATACAGACTAAAATATAGGTGAAATCCTGGCTTGATAGGTCAGCTGTAGAATGGGTGAACACTTTTCCCAAAATGATCACTCTATATCTGGCCTATCAAGGAAATCCTGAACAATACTTTCAAAAGACAAGCATGGGAGTTTAAATTCATTACTAGACACTAAAATCATGGACTGAATAAATACTCTGGATTTATGGTTTATTACAATAATCTGTAACCCACTATCCCCCTTCTTTTTGTCCTAACTCTGCAGAGGTGTTAATAGGCCACTTTAATTTGAATGGTCCCTTACACTGTGTGCTAACTACTTATGCTAAACAATCTTGCATTTAGCTGTGATGCTGGGAGTACCTTCAGGTCTGGGAAAGGAGAGCTCTATGCGGCTCAAAAGCTCTTTGGTGCAACTAAAGGTATTACCTCACCCACCTTCTCTCTCTCTTTTCATTTTGCTGCTAGTTCTGGAAAAAAAATTGGAAATAAACTTTTGGTTCAACGCAAACTGAAACCAATTTTTTCAGCACTTTTGGCCAATCAAAAAAGTTGGGGAAAAAAATCTTTGAGACAAATTAAACATTTTGTTTTGTGCATTTTAACAAAACTAAAGGAAATGAAAGGCTAGACTCATAAATTTGAGGTGGCAGTGGTCCCCTTAAAGCGTTTAGCCCAATGGTTTGGGCACTCACCTGGGACATGGAAGACCCATGTTCAAATCCCTGCTCTGGAGCAGGGACATGAACCCATTCCTAGTCCCCCAGGCTGTACCATATTCTGGAGAGCTCCCTCAACCTCTCCTGTTGAAGTTGTTCCACTTTGTATAAATAATCAAATATTCCCTGCATATGGGAGTGGAAACTATGTGTTCTCCCCATGCTCCAATAAATAACCAACCACCAGGCTAGAGTGTCTCTCTCTGGTCCAATGAATATTTGATTATTCATACAAAGTGGACAGCTTGAACAGGAGAGACCTGGCCCAAAGGATCAGCACATGTACCTGGGAGTGGGCAAACCTAGGTTCAAAGTCCCTGCTCCAAAGTGGGGACTCACACCTGGATTTCCCACATCCTGTGTGAGTGTCCAAACCACTGGACCAGAGGTTACCAAGGGGCAGAGGATGCTCTATCTCCTTGGTTTTCTGAATGGCATCCAAAGCTATCCCCAAAATATTCAAGTATTTTATTTTGATCAAAACAAGTTGCTGAAATCAACACAAATTCACAAAACATTATGGTTGACCCCAATCTGCATTTTTTGGCCAAAAAAGGAAAAGTTATAGCAGTATACAGTTGGTTACCAAGTATACTGATATCACACACAAAAACTACATTTACAGCATAGGGAAGCTGTGAAGTCAAGCATTCAAAAAATAAACGTCAGAATTAAGGTTTATTATGCATCTGGCACAAAAACTGTGTGTAGACCAGCCCTTTGCAGTGAAGCTTTACTCTATGTATCAAGTTTATCTTTGCTGTCAGAGGTTGGGATAGTGATGGTGAGGAGGGGAGGAAAGTAATGTGTGGTGCTAATACCACTGGAATGCATTTATACAGTGTTCAGCAACTACGTGGCAGATAATTAATGCTGCTAGTCCTAGGGATTAAGCACCTTCTCCATGAAGGAGAGCGGTGCCCTGGTTAGTCTTGCTCCCTGCATGTGTGAAGAATGCTGATCAACATTTACAAATATTAATTGGGCCTCACAACATCCCTGGGTGGGAGGTTTTATGCCTATTCTTATGGCAGATGTCACCAGGTGGCTCTGTTGCACCGTGTTCCAAATGAGCCCAGTTCATACAAATCTGTGTCTAATAGACATGATGAGACAAGAGATTCTAACTCAATTAATTATATCTTCAAAGTGCTATAAAAATAGTTAAATTTCTTTGGTAAAACCAAAGAGATTTGCAATCATGTAAAAAATAGGGAAGCAGTTCACCAAACCGGTGGTATGGTGAAAAGACTGGTCACAAAAAGAGGTGTTATAAATTCAAGGCCAATCAGGACAGAGTATCACAAGTACATAAAGATCATCCCAGACGGACACCAAATTGAAAAACCAAAGCTTGGTGGTACAAGGAGTAGTCCTCAAATTTTGTTTAGATCTGGGCAGCTAACAACAATAATGCGATCACGGACACTGAATGTGTGATAGAAACTGTGACGTGCACAGGAATTGTAGATAGTGGCTCAAATGTAACAGTTTGTCGACCAAATGTAAGTAAAAATGCTCAGGCCTGGAGCACTCAGAACTGAACAGTCTGATTGGATTACTGTAATGCATACTTAACTGGTATATACCTAAAACAGTTTGATAACTTCAGCTAGTACAGAATGTGGTTTATTTTTGTTAAGTTGATCAGGAACAGGTTTCAGATAAACTAACATGAACTGGAGTAAGTGGGTTTGCATCAGTTTACCTAAACCATACCAAGTTAGTAAGTTGACAAGGACTTACCCGCTCTCTCGAGGCAAAACAAAGCTAGAGGAGTGTCCTTCCAAACACGCTGCTGCAATTCTGGCCAACGTCAGCACTGCCTTTCAACTTGAGAAATGCAAATATACGGTAAACAATACCAGACTGTCCCTTCCCCTTAATCTTCTGCTGAATAAGCTATTTAAAGATCAAGTTGCCAGAGAAACAAGCAAGAACTTTCAGCACATACTGTTCATGGTATCAGGAGGAGAAGCAACCCTGATAGCAGTCCAGTGCAATCCCTGCTGAATGCCAAATTATGCTGTAGGGGGACAGTGGAAAAAAATCTGGCTATTTCTTACTTTATCATCGTTACAATAAATAGCAATAAATAATAATAATTAGTATTGAAAACTACGTGGCATTCTTGTAGTGCTTTTAATCCAAGGATCTGAAAGCAATTTTATAAACACTAAGCTGCATAACACCACCTCCCCCTCTGGTAAAGTATTGTTATTGCATCCAAGTTATAAAGGGATAACCTGAGGCACAGTGAAGCTGAAATGACTTGTCTAAGGTCACAGCACAAGCCTATGGCAAGTTTAGGTTAGTGGGTCGCCAGATCCTCAGCTGGTATAAATTAGTGTAGCTCCACTGATCAAATGATTAATGCCAGTTAACACCAGCTGAGGATCTAGCCTTGAAACACAAGAGTCTGGTTTGGCTGAGTTCTCTGGTGCTGTTGACTTTTTTGTTATATTATCTGACCTAATTTTTAATACTTCCTACAGTTAACCTTTAGACGAAAAGGTAAGATAAGATACCAACAAATTGCATGTTTACTTGTGGTCTTTATCTGAGGAAATGATGCGTCTCTGTTATTGTTAAAATGTGTTCATGAGAGGGTGTGTAAAGAATCTGATGACTGCATAGTTTGAACTAGTGGGAGTGGTCTGCACATTCACACAGTGATATACACATAACCCTCCTCAACCCAGACTAGCATTCAGAGAAATTCCTGTTCGCTGAAGGAAGGATTACATTGACCAGACATTACTGCAATAGAAGTGAGTGATATCTCAGAATTGAATATGACAAAGAAACTGACTTGTCTCTTCTCTTTTCAATTTTCCTTTTCCAGTCTTATTCTGTCCCCTTTAAATACATTACTGCTACTAAGTAGAAAGAAGTATATTCTCCTGCCATATATGGCACTTGTACAGCAAGTACTTAAAATGTACCATTTTTGCAGTTTTGGAATTATTAAACACAGAACTGAGGGACTAATCATGCTAGCTACAGTCAGGTATAATAATCAGATATGTGGAACAATTCCTGTATATATTAGCTTGTAAGTGTATCTCAAATATACCTGCAATATACCTGCTATTCTGCCTTTAGGCTTTTTTTGACTGCTTGTTGTGCTGAACTGCCTGGAGGTTTTGTGATCTGTACAAACAAGTAGTGCACTCCAAACTAAATTAAATTCACAAACTACAGTAGGTGTCCAGAGGCAAAAAGTCAGTGCAGAAACCTGCTGAGGGAGACAGCATCTGATTTGATCCATTTTGATAGTCAGGATACTTGTCTAATATGAGCTAAAGAGATACTGTAGAAGAGGCAAACACAGTTAAACAGTGACAGAACAGGTTTGCATAGCGAGCTGCTCCCATTCTGGAATAAGTTGCTTCAAAGCCTTTTATTAAGTTAAAACAATATTCTATTATAAAAAAAGCTGACCTTCATCTATGTAACCAGTGGTTCTGGAACAGTTTGTATAGTGAGGGTGCTGAAAGCCATTTAGCAAAACTATAAAACCTGTACATGATGGAAACCAGATCAAGTTAGGAGGTGCTGCCGCACCCCCAGCACTCTTAGTTCCAGCACCTATTCATGTAACCAGCCGAACGGCAGGGTAATGTCAGAGGAATTAGATGGCTATTAAACAGTACTGAGCAGTGCCTTTGGGCTTCCCACTGGTCATTTTCTACACTATCCCGTCTCTTTTCATTCATCCAACCACACTCAAACTTTCAGACCCCTTGCAGCATTATTATGCAGAAAGATAAATAGCTAAAATAGTTTATTTTAGCTGAGTTTTTCTTCCTTTGCAATTCAGCCATTGTTATTTCAGTGTACGAATATGCTTTTCAAACTTTTGAAATCATATTGTAAATCTTGGCCAAGACTTTTACTATTCTCCTTCTATCTGGCTCCTGCCTTTGTCCACAAATACACCTGTGCATAGAATCCACCTGAGTACGTCCTCCATTAATAGCCACTTTCATTTAATAGCAATACCTTTACTGTGCAATTTAACACAAAAACCTTTGCATGATATCTTTAGCCAGAAATATTTTGCCATTGCTTTCTGCGCTCTGTGCTTTTACATTTTGGACAACTCCACCTGTGCGCAGAGACAGCAGCCATTTTGTACTTACTTGCTGAAACTTTTGCAAAAGAGATGCACACACTGAATTCTCGTCTGGAGATTTTACTTTTGTTCATTCTTCTTGTTTTTCTTAATCTAAAGTAAAAGACACCTACATGCTGAAAATATGCAGTTGCTCTTTGCATACAGGAAAAACAACACTTAAAATATGTTTTAATCTAAAATATGCTATATGGAGATGAAGGAGTTTTTCAAACTATACAGAGTAGAAAACACATTCAAAGTGGCTCTGTACAATTAGTTTAGTTTCATATTCCCAGGGAAAATATGACTAGTTGTGGTTCATGCTATTCAGTTTATCATCAGATAGTAGTCATACATATCAATAGAGCCATACCTTGTCATTTAGTTTCTTATATACATATATATTTACAAGACGCTTCACTCACTGAGGTGATTCAATGGAAGGAGACTTCCAGTTGAATTATCCTCTTTTCATTGCATGGATTTGCTAGATAGCCATCATTCTTACCTTTTGGTTGTGTTGTTCAGTGAGGGGAAATTATTTCATACAATAGGTCTGAGCTATGTGGGAGTGGAACCTGAATAGCCACATATATTGTCCATGAATCCATTTTCCTGAATGGTTTTAAAACTCAGTATTACCACGCTCTGCTTCTACACTTTGCAACACCAACACACTTTTGCTACTGCTAGTCCAATTCCTGCCCTGTTTTTGCAGAAGTCTCAATACAGGAAAGGGAATTTTAAAGGAAAGGGGACACTAAATATAATCTCAAGTTCTTTGTAGTTTACTATGTGAACGGTTTTTAATTCCGCGGATGTGAAATCTCCTTAAAAATTTGCATTCTGTGGATTTTAGGGGGTTTTTTGGTCTCAGAACCCAAGTCAGTACATCATAGGGTGACATGAAGTGGAACCGAGTGGTGTAATTTTTCTAGCTTGCACTGGGAGCAAAGACATCAGGAGCGTGTGGAGCAAGGTTCTTGGCTGCTGTTTGGTAGTCATATATCCCTACTGAGCAGGTAAGGCGGGGTGGGCTGGGGTGGGAAGTACAGTCATTAGATGCAATACAAGCTATCCTTACTTTAAAAGTGCCCTGGAATTAAAGCATCACTAGGAAGTAATTCCATTTAATAGAAAAAATGGTTTCTATAAAGGTGTACAAGATCTTCAACTGGTATGCCTTCAGTAGAGCCATGTTGATTTACACTAGCTAAGGATCTGGCCTCAAACGCATATATCATTTCAAACTGGCAAATATTCTGCATCCTATAAACATTGCACCAGCTAACCCAGGTGATTTTTTCTATTTTAATTATATATATATGCGATCCCATATAATCGTTACATACAATAGAATATTAATCAAAACAATCTAATTTATACAGAGCCAGTAGGTCCAGGCTCTCTAGGAACCTCACACAACCAAGAGAAAATATTTGATCAAGGAGAAATGGTACCCTAAGCCCTAGAAAATGAAAAAAGCCTTTCATATTGCCACTAAAATCCATGACACTGCAGCGCCAAGGTCACACAGTAAGGCATTTTGAAATGGCCCAGTGAAAACAAATGAGCATTGGAAATACTTCCGTTACAACCCTCTGAAGTCCAAAGCACCAGCTCCTCCGACCTGAAAGGGGAAAACAGATGGCAGACAGAAACAATTGGTAACAATTAGAATAGCTTTGGACCTCTCTATGTTTAATAATTACTAATAGGAAAGAGAAAAATCAACACTTGGATATTAACAGAATATCAGAGTATTCATATGTTATACAAAACCAGTAACCATTAGGCTGTGGGTGTGCTGAGGCCACTGCCTATCATACTGACCAATACCATTTCATTGTTACCTTGCACTCTCCTGTCTGTTGTCTCTTGCCTTATCCTTAGACTATAAGCTCTTTGGGGCAGGGACTGTGGGGTCCTGGTCCATGACTTGGACTCCTAGGTACCATGAATATACAAATAATAAAGAATAATAATTAGGCTTGAAGACTCTGGCCCAGATCTTCAGCTGGAGCATTGAAGTAATGGAGCTGAACTGATTTATATCAGCTGACCATCAAGCACAGTAATTTTTGCTCACATTAATAGGGCTAAATTGACTGCCAAATATGGGGTCATGAATCCATTTCCTAAAATGTTTTGTCAGAGATCTTGGTTTTTCTGCCTACCTTTGGAATATGGGGCAAGGGTTATTTCCTACAGGGTAAATATCTTGTCCTGTCATGGGACATTCTTGGACCTCAGGACTGTATGTCACCTAGATATCAGAATTTAGAAAACATACAGGGATGTCAGAAATGCATGAAGTGCAGACTGCATGCATGCACACGGACACACACACACACAAATGTGTATCTTTACCATTCATTAAAAAACAATGTTTAAGTTTATATTGTCAGAAAAAGATCTGAGGCCTTTCTTCTCTGCCTTAACCATTTAGTCCAGCCCATTGACCTCATCTTTCTCTCTTAATTTTTTTTTAAGCTGGTTCACTGCATTTGGCTCTTAGATACCAAGGTACTTGAGAAATGGCAAAGAGATATTTGGTTTCCTTATTCCTCTTCATCCTACACATATGTGGGCTGGAAGAGAAGATCCGCTCGTTTACCACAAATGAAAAGATAAGCAAAAAATGACAGACTGTGTTAATGCAAGGAGAGTTGAGACAATGAGCACAAACAGATTTTGGCAAGTTTACCTGCCTTGCGAAAGCCAACTAATTGAGTCAGAGGAAGCAACGAAATTGCTTTTATGGGAATTGGGAATTATGCTCTTTACTATATAAAATATTCTCTCAAGAATTAATTAGACATGCATTTATGTGGAAACATACAAAATTACAAGAGGAAGAAATATTCTACAGCAGTGACCGGTGCAGACAGGAATTATGAGGAGTGTTTTATGCAATGATTCCACAGACAGCTATCTAGGGAGTTGAAAAAGTAAATAAAAAAAACCCACTCAGACTTTAAGAGTAGAAGGGACCATCATGATCATCTAGTCTGACCTCCTACACATTGCAGGCTACAGAACCTCACCCACCTACTCCTATAATAGACCCATAAACTCTGGCTGAGTTACTGAAGTCCCAAAATCATGACATAAAGACTTCAAGTTACAGAGAATCTACCATTTGCACTAGTTTAAACCTGCAAGTGATTCATTCCCCACACTGTAGAGGAAAGCAGAAAAAAACCCCAAGGACCTCTGCCAATCTGACCTGAGGGAAAATTCCTTCCCAATCCCAAATATGGTGATCAGTTAGACCAGGGTTGGCCAACCTGAGGCTGAGAAGGAGCCAAAATTAACTAATGTACATTGCCAAAGAGCCACAGTAATACGTCAGCTCATCAACTCCCCTCCCAGTGCCTTCTGCCCACTGGCAGCCATGCCAATCAGTGCTTCCTCCTGTCTCCCCGCACCTCCCAATCAGCTGTTTCGTGGCATGCAAGAGGCTCTGGGGGAGAGAGGGAGGAGTGAGGGCATGGCAGGCTGAGGGGAGGAGGCGGGAAGAGGTGGAATGGGGGCAGGGCTTGTGGCAGAGCCAAGGGTTGAGCAGTGAGCACCCCCTTGCACACTGGAAAGTTGGCGCCTGTAGCTCCAGCCCCAGAGTCAGTGCCTATAGAAGGAGCCGCATATTAACTTCTGAAGAGCTGCATGTGGCTCTGGAACCAAAGGTTGGCCACCCCTGAGTTAGATCTTGAGTATGTGGGTGTCATAAACAGATAGTTAAGGGTTAATGCCTCTTTTACCTGTAAAGGGTTAAGAAGTTCACCTAGCCTAGCTGACACCTGACCAGAGGAACCAATGGGGGAACAAGATGTTTCAAAAAGGGAGGAGGGAAGTTTCCTTTGTTTAGTTTCAGTTTCAGCCGGTGTGAAAAAGATCAAGGAACCAGCCTCTTATCAGAGTAGTAAGTTTTAGATAAATAAATAGTAAATAGGTTTATGTTTATTTTCTTTTGTAACTTGTCTTTGTGCAATTACGGGAGTAATCAGCTTTGGGTATTCTTGTGTATACTAAGGTTGTGTATACTTAGTACACACACAAATTTGGGTGTGTACTAAGGTTTTTGCCCAGGGGAACATCCTGTGTTTTAAATCTGTTGTCTCTGAGATCAGCTTGTATTCTGTCTCCCAGAGGTTTTTTTATCTTTCTTTTCTTTAATTAAAAGCCTTCTTTTTAAGAACCTGATTGATTTTCCCCCCTGTTTTTTAGATCCAAGGGAATTGGATCTGGACTCACCAGGGATTGGTGGGGGGGAAAAGGGAGGGGGAAGGAGTCATTCTTCCTTGTTTTAAGATCCAAGGGATTTGGTTCAGTGTTCACCAGGGACTTGGTGGAGGAGTCTCTCAAGGCTACCCAGGGAGGGGAAGGTTTTGGGGGGAGAAGACGACAGAGTTTTCCGGATAACTCAGAAATCTGGATGGTGGCAGCGAGACCAGATCTAAGCTGGTAGTTAAGCTTAGAGGTGTTCATGCAGGTCCCCACATCTGTACCCTAAAGTTCAGAGTGGGGGTGAAACCTATGACAATGGGCAAGACCCTCCAACCAGACACCTACCAAAGAATTCTCTGTAGTAACTCAGAGCCCTCTCCATCTAGTGTCCCGTCACCCACCGTTGGAGATATTTGTTGTTAGCAGTCTCACCACACCATCCCCTCCATAAAAGGGGACTGGATAAATTCATGGTGGCTAAGTCCATAAATGGCTATTAGCCAGGATGGGTAAGAATGGTGTCCCTAGCCTCTGTTCGTCAGAGGATGGAGATGGATGGCAGGAGAGAGATCACTTGATCATTGCCTGTTAGGTTCACTCCCTCAGGGGCACCTGGCATTGGCCACTGTCGGTAGACAGATACTGGGCTAGATGGACCTTTGGTCTTACCCGGTACGGCCTTTCTTATGTTCTTATGTTCTTATAAACTTATCAAGCTCAGTCTTGAAGCTAGTTAGGGTTTTTGCCCCATTTCTCCCCTTAGAAGGCTGTTGCAAAACTTCACTTCTCTGATGGTTAGAAACTGGTGTCTAATTTCAAGTCTAAACTTTTGATGGCCAGTTTATATCATTTGTTCTTGTCTCCATATTGGCACTTAACTTAAATAACTCCTCTCCCCACCTGGTATTTATCCCTCTGATGTATTTATAGAGAGTATCAGAGGTGTAGCCGTGTTAGTCTGGATCTGTAAAAGCAGCAAAGAGTCTTGTGGCACCTTATAGACTAACAGATGTTTTGGAGCATGAGCTTTCGTGGGCTCAAATAAATCTGTTAGTCTATAAGGTGCCACAAGTACTCCTGTTCTTTTTACGGATACAGACTAACACGGTGAAACCAGCAAAGAGTCCTGTTGCACCTTATAGACTAACAGACGTTTTGGAGCATGAGCTTTCGTGGTGAATACCCACTTCGTCAGATGGTGAAACTAGTTCCTTTAATATTCGTGGATGGAGATTATCTGGGCCTCCTGATTTCATCCCATTAAGCTGTTCGAGTTTGATATCCACCTCAGATGTGTTATTATCCTAGCACCTAAGAACCCTAGTCAAGGACCAAGACCCCATTGTGCTTGGCACTATACCAGCACTGATGGTCCCTGCCCAAAAGAGTTTACAATCTAAGCATAAAGACAAAAGACAACTGACGGATAGGCAGGCAGACTGATGGGGAAGTACAGTGAGACAATATTGGTCAGCAATAAGAATTTAATCAAATTGAGAAACTGCCTTAGTCATTTCCTTCTGCATGCTTTCTACGACGTCTCTTGTTGTCTTTTTTTGATAGTGAGAATCTTGAATATAGAAGTAGCTTATTTATCTATTTAGTGCTCTCGGCCTAACAGAGTATCTGGGGTGCTGCACAAAAGAATTTAAAACAAAATTTTCACTGGGGCCAGCCAATGGCCAGCCAACAAAATTGTACAAATCTAGAAGGAAGGATTGGGGTCAAAAGAAAACCAAAACTTACACAGATGTTCCAGCCCAAAATGAAAAGCTTTGCACTGAACCTGAGCTGTAAAGGAAAAAAATGAAGCTTCAAAGAGATCCCAACACAACATGATGGTCCAAGACATTGACAGCAGTACATAGCATCAGCCAACCTCCACCCCTCCTCACCAGGTTTCAGAGTCTGGGCTACACCCCAGGCCTAAAACATCTACACTGCTGTTTTTAGCCCCACATCATGGGCTTTGAGACTCACTGTGGCAGACTGCTGTTTCCCCCCCTTGTATATAGCTCCTATATACCCCTTTTCATTCACAGATCTCAAAGCACTTCACTCAGGTGGTCAGTAGCACTATCCTCATTTTACAGATGGGGAAACTGAGGCACGGAGTTGATGTGTTGATGTGTTCTCAGAATGGAGAGGGGTAACTAGTGGTGTTCCCCAAGGGTCAGTCCTAGGACCAATCCTATTCAATTTATTCATAAATGATCTGGAGAAAGGGGTAAACAGTGAGGTGGCAAAGTTTGCAGATGATACTAAACTACTCAAGATAGTTAAGACCAAAGCAGATTGTGAAGAACTTCAAAAAGATCTCACAAAACTAAGTGATTGGGCAACAAAATGGCAAATGAAATTTAATGTGGATAAATGTAAAGTAATGCACATTGGAAAAAATAACCCCAACTATACATACAACATGATGGGGGCTAATTTAGCTACAACGAGTCAGGAAAAAGATCTTGGAGTTATCGTGGATAGTTCTCTGAAGATGTCCACGCAGTGTGCAGAGGCGGTCAAAAAAGCAAACAGGATGTTAGGAATCATTAAAAAGGGGATAGAGAATAAGACTGAGAATATATTATTGCCCTTATATAAATCCATGGTACGCCCACATCTCGAATACTGTGTACAGATGTGGTCTCCTCACCTCAAAAAGATATTCTAGCACTAGAAAAGGTTCAGAAAGAGCAACTAAAATGATTAGGGGTTTAGAGAAGGTCCCATATGAGGAAAGATTAAAGAGGCTAGGACTCTTCAGTTTGGAAAAGAGAAGACTAAGGGGACATGATAGAGGTATATAAAATCATGAGTGATGTTGAGAAAGTGGATAAGGAAAAGTTATTTACTTATTCCCATAATACAAGAACTAGGGGTCACCAAATGAAATTAATAGGCAGCAGGTTTAAAACAAATAAAAGGAAGTTCTTCTTCACGCAGCGCACAGTCAACTTGTGGAACTCCTTACCTGAGGAGGTTGTGAAGGCTAGGACTATAACAATGTTTAAAAGGGGACTGGATAAATTCATGGTGGCTAAGTCCATAAATGGCTATTAGCCAGGATGGGTAAGAATGGTGTCCCTAGCCTCTGTTCGTCAGAGGATGGAGATGGATGGCAGGAGAGAGATCATTTGATCATTGCCTGTTAGGTTCACTCCCTCAGGGGCACCTGGCATTGGCCACTGTCGGTAGACAGATACTGGGCTAGATGGACCTTTGGTCTGACCCGGTACGGCCTTTCTTATGTTCTTATGTTCTTATGTGACTTGCCCAAGATCACCCAGCAGGCCTGTGGCAGAACTGAGAATAGCATCCAGTTCTCCTGAGTCCCCATCCAGTGCTCTGCTAGGCCACCCTGCCTGAGTTATTTTTACATAGTGTTCTGTCTGTGCATACTACTAAATTTGAATGGTTAGGGTTGATTTTTTTAAATGCACATGATGGTGTATGTGAAATGGAAAGCTACATTTGTTGTCTGGGGCTTCTTTAAGGTTTTCCAAGTTTTCTGCTGCATCAGCTGCAAAATGCACAAATCGCCACTAGGTCTGTGTCTCCAAATCATTGCTCATATTATCACTGCTCTGAAATTTTCTATGAAGGGATGTCAGATATAAATCTATCAGTTTAGTGTTATATAAAATCATATGCAGATATACAGGATAGAGACTTGTGCAAGCTTGAAGCAGCTGTTTCTCCACAATAGGCTTAATTTATATGTTCTTCTCATCTGGAGTAGAACAGAAATGCAATTCATCTTGAGTTTGGTCCAGACTTTATGAGACATTTACTAGTTGGAATTATACTTTGATGTAAGCCCAAGTCTTCTTGCTCTATTATATAAAGAGCTCTGTGGAGAAGGCCGGATATGTATCAAAATGTGATTATGGATTTTTAAGATGGGCAATAACTCCCATCTGCTGGGAAAACAGCTACAAATTCATCCATCACTTGTACTAGAGAGACAATGAGCAATGTTGCTGTAGTCTAAAAGCTGCCTACCCCATTCAGCTATTGTTCTATTCAAGTGAAATCCTTGAGTATCATTTGATGTCAATGAGGTTGTACATGTATTGTTGAGGGCATAATCTGGCTTGCAGTATCTTTACTATGGGTAGTGATGACAATCACAATGAAGATTTTGGGGGAATTTTTCTTTTGGGTCAAAATTTTATAGTTTTTCCTCAAAAAGCAAAAAAGGATTATTTTTTGGTAAAAAATTTCAATTCTTAAGTGTTTGTTTTCAAAAGCTGAATATTTTTATGGAGAATAAAAAAAATTAACCAAAAGTTTTTTTTTCAAACCATTTTTTTCTGTTTTATTTAAGCAAACTCCAACATTTTGTGTCTGTGGAGCAGGTTTTCATAGAATCATAGAATATCACGGTTGTAAGGGACCTCAGGAGGTCATCTAGTCCAACCTCCTGCTCAAAGCAGGACCTATCCCCAGACAGATTTTTGCCCCAGATCCCTAAATGGCCCACTCAAGGATTGAACTCACAAGGTCTTTGAGGGAGATTCTCCACTCTGTTAGCTTTGCCCCTGGAGTGCTTGCTCCTGCTCTGCTCTCTTTAAGAGAGCAGAGGGGTCTGACTTGTGCCTGCTCTGCTCTCCTCTCTCAATTAATGCAGCATTTTCCATGTGGAGTTGCTAGATCCTGCTTCCCCTCCCCCAATTCCCTGCCAGCTGCAAAGTAACGATGCTGACCCACTTCTTCCCACAGCTTCCACATACTAATTCTGATCACACCCTGCTGTTACTATTAGGGGGCCCTAGGTGGTTCCCTATCAGATATCAAAGCCATAAATGGGGAAGTCTTATTCCTGGTTTGGAAGGGGGAATCCCTCTGGCTTTCCCACCCAAAAAACACACCATGCTGGGCAATTACTAACTCTCTAACCCTTACATTTTTCAGGGAAAAAATGGAAGTCAGCCATCCTTTAACAATATTACTTATACTTGAATAATGCAGACAGCAGCTTGTATCAAGTGCTATATTATCGTACTAAGACATTCCTTTTATAGGGTAAAGTCACCAAACTAAATTCAGCCCAGGCAGGCTTCTTTGCAGTTGCAAAGTCATGACAGACTCAGCCCCAGTCACATGGTTGCTTCTACAATCACAGATTACTTACAGTCACAGCAAGATTGTCCTTTCCCCACTTAACTCATTACACTCACCCACATGCTCCAGAGTCTCACAACAGATGCAGCTCTGTAAGAAGTACATTGTATGTCACTTCTAAGCTTAAATACAGTCTTGGGTAAGCCTCATTCCCTAATCAGGGAAAGCAGCAGACTAGCTGCCTCCCTGCAGAGACATGTTTCAGTCATCATTAGAGAGGGAGAACTTGAACAATACACCTCTGCTTGTTGTTTACAATAATAATTCAGGCAGGTCTTGTATGCCCTGCTTTTCTCCCAAATCTCCAGAATTTGCATGTTTCTTATTTCACAAAAAATAAAGAGCAAAACCTGATTAACTGAGGGGGAGGAGGTTGTTGTTTTAACCTCTCAGCTCCTTCAATTATACGGCTGAGAAACTTCCAAATCTAAAGGAGACCTCCACTAAAATCCAGCAAAACAAGACTAGATATTCCTAATATTTCTAAGGTAAAATCAAGCAAGAACACCCTCCCCTCTCCCGGGTGGCTGGAAAAAACTTTCCGTCCCCCTTTATATCACATAAAGCAGCAAAAAAGGGCACCAGCCCAATGTTTTGCCCTTTAACAGGTAGATTTAATATAATTGGCTAAGGAGATTTTCCCTTTAACATCTTACAAATTCTGTCTGCAAAGATTGACAAGCATGCAAGCCTCCCTTCTCTCCCCCTTCTTACACTGAATTGGGAACCTAAAACCAGCTCCCATTTCACTTTCCTAGCATAACCATTAGCAATTTGGGGCACAGTGACTGGACTGGGGAAAGGAATAAGCGTTTCCCTTTGAAACCACATTGGTAGCATGACATAGTGCTGCTACATGATGTTTCAAGCTGATAGACAATTGGACATTCCTTAACATGATGACCCTTCTGAGGCACTTGGACAACATGGTATAGCGCACCATATAAGTAGATAGAGGAGTAGATATAGTATTAACTGTCTGTAAGTTACCTATGTTGCCTCCTTCTGTTGTAATCCACCTGCTGCTAGACATGAACTGATTACAAGTAACTGATAGCAGGAGTAGTGGAACAGTTTTTGAAACCCATTTCATAGAGCCTGCTTCTGAAGTGGTAGAAATTTTTGAAAAATCAGCATCAAGGCTGTTTTGATGGGAAGAATCCCATGATCCCAACAGGGAAAAAAAAATCTGGATGAATCAGTGAACCTTCAGACACCAACTGTACAAAGCCTATCACACAGACAAGGCAACATCCCCAATGCAAACTTCATAAGAATATTAATTCTTGGCTAAAAGGAAAATTTGCAGAACTCCAGACTTAAAAGTCAGCATGACATGAACAGCTTGTTGAAACAACTGAAGTCTGTCTACAGGCCAGAAAAGCAGGAAGTGTTCCACTCACTTGACAGTTGATTGAAAAGAATACTTTGATGGTGTTCTAAAACTACTGCCAATTGTCCTTCTGAAGTAAATGGACAACATACCACTAGTATAAACAATTCAGGCATTAGTGGCTCCATTAGCCTAATTGTAAACAAAGTCACTAATCATCACTCCCCAGGCTTTAGAAGTGCATCTTCTTACCTCTCTCATTCTGGATGATGTACATTCTTCAACAGTTATTGGCTTCCCTCTTATACCACATCAAACAATATCAAAGACGCAGTCAGACCCTGAGATATAAACAAAAAGTCACAGATCAGCACATGGAAATTAAAAGGTGACCTTCCGGTATATCAACTGCTGATAAACCTCTTTCAGTGTATTCGAATCGCATCAAATGTGTACCATCCTAAAGGGTTGTCTTCACTTGTATGTGGGAGTTACTTATTTGCCACTTAAATTCAAGGTACTTAACATGTTTGCAAAGACTTGTGCAGACACTCCCCATACGTGTTCTGGGATACACACAGGTATAGAGCAAAATGTTTGGAGTAAAGTATATACGGTCAATAAGAGCGTACAGTTAACATCATTTTCTGTAAAACCCAGGATCAACAGCTTTCCTTGCTGCTATTGCTCATTCTGATGAACAATGTAAAGGAACTCTACAACAGCATGTTGTTTTCCGATAGCAGTAGTGAATTATATCTGTTATTATAATTGCCATTGTGCCTTTGATCCCCTCTCTCCTTCTCATCCTTGGCTCCTCTTTCCAGTGCCCAATGCTGGCACTTTTCTCAGAGTAGAATCCCATGATTAACCCCACTTTTAGATTGGGTCTCAGTGCTACAGCCCCCCTGTTTAACCAATCATGATCCCTCAGCAGATTGAACTGGGTTTGGATTCCCTTTGGGGCCTATAATCAGTAGATAAATGCAGGGACTTGGAACAGCATCTTCAAAACACAGTATAATATATTTATCCATAGGAACAAAGCAATCAGAGAGAAAGGTTAAAACAGCACAAGGGCAACATGCGTGTCAGTCTTACCTAACCACTTAGGCACACCAACACCTAGGAATGGAGTATATTCTGCTTCCCACCAGTCTTAATCTCCCTCTCATCTTCAGGGCTGAAGCTTTTAATCCCTCCAAAGCTGTTTCATTTCCCCCTCTTGGCTTCTGTCCCTTGGGTTACCAGCCATCCTGGGGATCAGAGCATGGTAGGGGCTAAGCCCTCCAAGGAGAACTCTGGCAAAAAGCAGCGTGGAATCACTGACTTGGACAGGATGGCGTTGCCATAAATTTACTAAGTCAAGAATGCCAGCTTCAGTATTTCAGCCACAGCCTTCAGATCATGAAAAATATGGAGGTGATCCTCAGCAGCCTCACAAACTGCATCTTGTCAGTAGAATTAAAAGTGAGAATAGTCAGTGCAGTACCAACAATTGGGTTATTTGGTTCCACTGACTTTGGTTCCTGCTTATGTGCAAAACCACCTGAGACTGACTTAACCCTAGTTTTCCTTTAGCAATTAATACCATAACCATCCAATAGAGGTATACAATCTTCATCAAACTAATACAGATAGCTCCCATGTTCTTCACAATAATAAATGAAAGGTTTTGCCAACCTGCACTTCTCCTATTCCTGCGGTGAACATGAAACTGTAACTAAAAGCTCTCAGTGATGCCATGTTTCACCTTTCTGCAAAGTTTATAACAAAGGATGCTCTTTATTGATACTGAAATCACCCTCTAATAGAACAAGCCAATTGTCATCCACAGAAAGTTCAATAAATGTGTCTGGAATGGACTTAAAGACGTCAAGTTAAATGTTCATCAGACTAACCACCTTGGTTGACAGGTTTCAGAGTGGTAGCCATGTTAGTCTGTATCAGCAAAAATGACGAGGATTCGTTGTGTCACCTTAGAGCTTTTGAAAACGTATGCCCAAATAAATGTGTTAGTCTCTAAGGTGCCACAAGGACTCTTTGTTGTTTTCACCTTGGCTGAGATTTTCAACATGATTAGTGATTTTGGGTTCCCAATCTGTGACACCTTAAAGTGCTGAGCACTATCTGAAAATCAGGCACCTTTAAGGTATCTGAATTTGGAGACCCAAAAATTGAGGTACCCCAAAATCACTAGTTGCTTGGTTCTAGTTTAAATATATTAAAAGGCACCTACACAACTTCTTTGTTATTATTCAACTATTATGAGCACAAGAAAAGGAGACACATTCTTCATAAAATGTTCTCTATAACCCAAGCCACTTCACAGGACAGCCTGCTTAATAGTACTGCTAAAAGCTCATAAATAGTAACACCCCATGAACAACCCCAGATCCTTCAATCCCTCCCGTAACAGTCAGAGGGCTTTTCTACAGCAGGTTCAACATGCTGAGATAGATGCATTGGCAGTCGATTAAGCGGGTCTAGTGAAGACCCACTAAATCAACTGCCGATCGCTCTCCCGTTAACTCCTGTATTCCGCCTGAATGAGAAGCACAAGGGGAGTTGACAGGAGAGCATCTCCAGTCGACATTGCATAGTGTGCACCCCTTGGTAAGTAGATGTAAGTACGTTGACTTAAGCTACGTTATTCATGTAGCTGAAGTTGTGTAACTTAGATCAATCTCCCCCCGTAGTGTAGACAAGGCCTAAGAAAAATAGGTGAAACTTGCAGCATGCCCTGAAAGTTAATCTATCTGGGCTCCATGAAATAAAGGGGGTGGAAGTGAGCTCCAGATTAAAGGACTCTTTCAGGAAAATGCTTTTCCAGTGCCCTTTCCCCCCCTCACACTTTTAAACCATGGGACTATCAGCACAAGTGCCTCCTCCAATTATAGCTACCAGCTAGCCACAGAGGCTGCCAGATAACCAAAGCTCAAATCATTCGAAGCTTTGTAGTTCAAAACCAACCAACCTTAAATTTCTGTCTAAGTTTTTATGTTGCCCCTATCACCATTGAATCTGAGTCCTTTCCAAGTATTTTAAATAAAACTCAAACCCAGTAACACCCTCTTTCTTCCCTTCGTGTAAGGAATCACTGGCTAGCTTGATGAGAGAGGCGGAGAGGAGAAGCAGTGTTTAATTTTTTTCCAAGTGAGAGTGTATTATTTAGATGAGGGAGGAAGAAAAGAAACAAACAAATGGTGGAGAATGTAGTCTGGGACAGAAAGATTCCTCAAGAAGTTCTTACAAACCTATGCCATTGCTTTGAAGGAGGACACTACTTCTCCATGGCACACCACCAGTAAAACCATGCTCCACAGAACTTTTCCCGACTGTAAATTGCTTCATAAACCCAGTCTCGCTTCCACTCAACTCCAGAACCTAGCATCGCTCACTGTAAGGAACTAGCTTATTTCACTGACAATAGCAACAGCATCTGAAAAGGCCTCATGAGTTGGGGGTGGGGGCACGCCTTGGTTAATAACAGTAGTCTGCTAGTGGTTGTGGTGCTTCACTAAATCTTCAGCACTTTGGCCTCCTCGTTGGACAGAGTTTCCTACAAGTACATTATGAAATCTAGCAGGGTCCAGGTAGCTTCAGTGAACTATGGTGGTGGTAGATTCCTCTTGCTTGACAAAGGTAAGAGGTTCAGATTTTCACCAGGAGGAGAAAATAGTCTTACCAAAAGGCAGATTAATTTGTTTTTAATATATCCATATCCAGGCCAAGAAATTACTATCAGAAACTAAAAGTGCAATTAAAGGATACTTTTTCAGGACATGGCACTTCATCTGTGGAGAGAAATAAACTAATAGCTGAACTGAGCTATGTTATTTTTTCTCCACAGCCTAAGGAAGAGCTCATGGCTGGTCATCACCTTGAATCTAATTTCATTTTCTTAAAAAGAAACTTATCGTGTCATCTGCATTCAGGTTACTGTATCTATGACTGGCCTGAGGAAAATATTTACTTGTACAATGAAGTTAAGGCTGATTTTTCAAAATTAGGGGTGAAATCCTGGCCCCTAATGAAATCCACAGGAGTTTTGCCATTGACTTCAGTAGGGCCAGGATTTCACCCTGGGCGTAAATGGCCCCCACCTGTATGCACTGAAGTCAGAGGCAACATGCAGTGGATACAGGATCAAGTCTGTAAACTGAACCAGCAAAAATATATACATATCCAAAAAGAGGTAGCTTGAGCATGTAAAATGAAATTGCTGTACATTTGGGAATTACTTCACAGCAAAGCAGGGACATGAATTACCTTCAAGATAGACACATATATTGCACGTGTCTAAATTCATTGTGCTTCTAGAAACAGACTCACATCACAAATCTGCTCCTGTACCCAGTGGTTTCATGCTTTTATAGTTTGAAGTGAATCAGAACGTTTACTGTGTACTGGAACTCTGTGAAATTCAGCCCCTTCGGTTTTTCAAGGATTCATGCCGACTCATTCCTGGCCTTTGGTCTGTGCAGATTCCTATCACTCCAGTTTAGCTTTTGAGTTTGAGGTTTGAACAAATCCAGGAGCTCAGCTGCAAGTTGACAAGATTTGCCTCATTTTAGTTTGAAAATTGGTCCAGGCTTGCTGAAAAGTTCATAAATGTAATGTGAGTTTGGGTTTGCAACATAATCTGAAGGGTGCAAATTTTTTGCATTGCTTTACTATTTACATGCACTTTTTAAACTCTGCTTGATAGTGGTTTTATAAAGCTCCCAATAGGCTGACTATAGTCATGAAACACACTTACCCATTGTTTAAAAGTATATTTAAATTAGTTTAACCAATTTAAACTTATTGCAGAGG
This sequence comes from Mauremys reevesii, assembly GCF_016161935.1. Lineage (NCBI taxonomy): Eukaryota > Metazoa > Chordata > Testudines > Geoemydidae > Mauremys > Mauremys reevesii. The sequence continues at coordinate 25,170,233 of NC_052627.1, read as the reverse complement.
AATGTAAAACATACAGAAATCTACCAATTTAAAATGTGCTTTTGGGGGGATTGGAATTCTTAAATAATAGAACAAGCCAATTGTCATCCACAGAAAGTTCAATAAATGTGTCTGGAAAGATCATGGACTTAAAGACATCAAGTTAAATGTTTATCAGACTAACCACCTTGGTTGAGATTTTCAACAGGATTAGTCATTTTGCGTGCCCAATTTGTGACACCTTAAAGTGCTGAGCACTATCTGAAAATCAGATTTTGTTGTTATTTTCTCAACTCCTTCCAATTTGTCAATATCTTTCTGGAAGTGAGACTCACCGAATTGAATACAATATTCGAGGAACCTGAGCTATGCTGGAGAAGTGCTATTAAGTCAACTCTGCTTTTGTAAAAAAGCCTCACGGAATCTTTACGGATCACAGATATTCAGGAGCTTAGGCCTGTGTGTCAAAAATGAAACCACCAGTAGACCAGTGTCCCGCATACTATGATTAGTGGAAGTCCGGCTTTTCTGGTTTTCACCAAAAATCAATAGCATTCTGGTCTTTGTTGCCTCAAACATATCCCAAAATTTTGTAGTGTTTCTTTTTCCAAAGTTATTGCACCACCGACTGACAGAAATACCATCAAGTTCAGTGTAAAGCCTCACTTTCCTTGGCCAACAATGACCTGACATCCTGTATTTCAGTTGTCATTTCTGGAGCTGTGTCTGCCAAATTGCGCACACAACAGCGTAGCTGAAATAATAAACAAGTGTCTTTTAATACAATTTCCTTTGCCTTTAGTGCCTCATTTTTCATAAGGTTAAAAGAAGGCTCAACTTTCCTAACTTTGGAAACAATGACAGCAGTAACTTTGTTTTGAAGCTATAGCAGACCTTTCATCCTTTAAGCTCAGGATGTCTGTCTGCAACTGCTTCAACTCTAGGCCATGGTCTTTGAAATCTTAAATTATCAATAATGCTTTCTGTCCCTGCTGCGTGCTGCAGGGGAATAGATATCTTTCATGGTAAATTTAGCCAACTCCCATGTGCTTATCTGCCAGGAAAATTATTGGTTTTTTGACTGCTCTCTTGCTGTGATACAAAGTAGATCCCTGTATCTCTGAGGACGGAAAACATACATGTTTCAGAAATAATGAAGTACAAAACTGTCTTTATGTCCTAAACAGAGACCCCCTTCTTTCAAGTATAAAGCCAGTCTTTCATCTGCTCCCAAGAGCATACGTTTTGAATTGTGATGGCTAAATGGCTGCCATCTTGTACAAATCTAAGTATCAGAGGTTTACTTAGAGTTAACTCATTCCATGAAAATGTTCCCCTTCTACTGTAGTATTGAGAGATTCAGTTACGTGATTTATTACAAAGACTAGGGCTGTACTGTTGATCACTTCGATATAAATGGATGCATAATTAATATGTCTGTATATATGCCAGACCACCACCCTCCATCAATTAAAAAAGGACTTTTAAAAGTGATCTATATATTTAAATAATGTGCCCATCTCTATAGTATATAGGCAGTGTATCAATCTATCAGACACACACCTTTTTAAGTGGATATTTTCTTTAGTTGCCAGTCTCCTGTCCTAAAGAAACATAGCTGTATTTCCTTACCAAACTTTTTACAAAACCCATGCAAATTTAGCAATTAGGCTTACTTGTTTCTTTTATTGTGGACCAGGAATATATTTCGTCTTTCTACACAATCCTTTAGTAATTGTCTTTAAGCACCAGTAAAGAGATCCTAATGGAATTAGATGACTAACCTTTGTTCCAATTTATCTTATTCCTTTTATTCAAAGTAATGTATTTCTTTATAACCTCTTATATTTACTGGAACTTAGCACCTATTTGTGTAAACTGTATTAGAAGCCTCCTCGGTTTAGTAATGTTTTTGAAGGACATACATTAAAACAAAATAGTTTAGCAAAACTTACAACACATATAGAGCACCAACACCTACCTCCTCCTTTCCAAAACAGTTAACATATATCCAAAGCCAGCCTGCATACTATTTTATAGATAAACCACATTAAGCACACATTCAAACTAGATTTATATTATTTGATAAATAAGTCATCCCCACACAAACACTAAGGCTTGTTCTTCAGCATTGTTTTATATAGCACACACAGTGTAACTTAAAGGAACTCTAACAGTGTAAAATTAGTTAATACATTTGTGTGACGGGGCGAGACTCACCGCTGTGGCGCCTTCTGCTGTTGTCCTGGGAATTAGCTCTTTCACAGCCTCTGCAGGCCTGTCTTGCCTTGCCAGGCCCCCGTGTCCCTCCCGGACCCTGGTGCCCCTTTCCACTGGGGTTCTGCCCCTTGCAGTACCCCCAAAGTCTCTGTGGGTCTCCCCTCCCCGCGGAACCCCAACCTCCCATCCCCACCTTGCCTCAGTCTTGGCTACTGCCAGTCCCCATCTAGCCCCCACTCACTGGGGCAGACTCCAGTCTGATTGCCACTCATCACTAGCAAGGAGGGTTTGGGCCTGCTGCCTCTGCCTACCCATGGGCTGCCCTCTGCAACCCCAGTACCTTTTGGCCCTGCACTAGGCCGGCAGCCTGGAGGGTTTCCAGGCTGGAGCTCCCCAGCACCTCTTGCCTTCCCCCAGCCCTGCTCCACCTTAGGTACCCAAGTACACTCCCCAGCAACCAGGCCCTTCTCCCTCTAAAGGCAGAGAGTGTCTCTGCTCCTGGCCCACTGCCTTCTTATGAGGGCCAGCTGGGCCCTGACTGGGGCATCGCCCCAGCTGTGCCTGCTTCCCCTAATCAGCCTAGGCTTTTCTTTCCTGCCACAGCCCTCTCCTGGGCTGTCTTAAGCCCCTCAGGCAGGAGCAGGGTGACCACCCCGCTGTAGTTTGTGTATGAGACAAAAGGCAAGCTTAGCTGAAACTATTCTATGTCAGCCAGAGTTGATAACACTTTTTTACTTCTCCGTCCACAAGCTATGCCCTTTCCATTGAGGTAAAGCTGTAACCCTTTCAGAATTTAAGGCACAGAATGGAGGTTAAACTTATTAAACTTGGATTTAATAAAATAAAATAAAACCAGCAATGGCATATTAGGGAAACCTATATTCTAGTATTTTTAAGATACAATAGATACAAATCATGAACTCAGACACAAGCATCTACACACAAACACCCCCCCTCCCCACTACAAGACTTTTAAAGGTAGCCTGAAAAAAACAGGGCTCAGGGATAAAAAAAAAATCTGATGTGGATTTTAAGGGAAAATGTTGACATCAGTTTGAAATGTTTATTTAATGAAACAGTTTTGTATCTGTTCTTTGTTAGTTATCACGCTTTTGCATGGGTAAATGCATGTCAATCAGCCTCATCAAGCATTCTGTTCCCTCCCATCTCCCCTTCTCCCTTTGTTTTTCCAATTTTCTAATCACTTTTTTACAAGAAAATGTAAACACCCCCAAAGGCACCAGGAGGATTGGGCATACATACCAGGGCAAAAATGCAAGAGTGGTCATTTCTGACTGGGATGAAACACTAACATCACTAAAATCCTTGTCTGTACGTGCTGAGGGATATTTTATAGAAGAAACTCAAAAGCAACCACAAACTTTTCTTTGTTAACACCCTAAGCCATATTTGGGCCCTAAAATAGCAGCAACTAAGCAGGAAACCTAAAAAGAACAATGAGAATCACAGCCAGTGGCAGTCCATGCAGCCACACTGGTGCAAAATCTCCATGCCTAGACATTTTTGGACTGATAAAAAAACCCTGTGAGATCATTAAAAAGCAACATCTTTATATTTGTAGCTGCAAAAGAGAGACTCCCCCCTCATCTAATTTATCATCACCATGAAGCAACACCACAAAATGAATTTCCCTGAGCTTATATAAAACTATACATTGTACACGCCTTAAAAAAATGTAACCTCTAGCTCACCTTTATCCCACCTCACCTCTCCCAGACACTTGCCTTTTGTATTTATTAATGAGGAAGAAGTGAAATAAACATTTACAACACAATATTTAAAAGTGATACTATCCCAACCTTTTAAAACTACCATTGGCTTGTTCTGAAAGTTTTGCCTATGAATTGCTCAGCCTGCAAACACCCCCAAAGAAACACGCTTCGCTAAACGCAGTTCACAAAAATAGAACAACTGCATTGTGGGCTCATCATTTCTAAGTTGTGAAGTGCTTCTGATTCCAGAGAACAATTTAAAACTCCCTCGTTTACAGATGGGTTTTACAATAAAATAAAATTGTAGAAGACAAGCCATAGCTTTGTAACTGCACGAAAGAGAGAGATAAAAGCTGTAGACTGACATGCCCTTGTCCTCTTCTCTTCCTGACTCTTCTAGTTGAACTCAAATGGTCATCATCTTAGCTTTAAGCATCCAACTTGGACTATTTTGGCTCTGGAATGTGGAACTACAGGTGTTGCATGTGGTGGCTATGCAGTAGGATATATTGTGGGTAGCAGGCTAAGGTACATGTTTAATTTGGCATTATGTACTGACATTTTATTAAGATGTCACAAACACGTAGGTATGTCTTCTATATAAATGTGGCAGGGTAGTTCACGTGTTAAATAATCAACATGGCTTTTTCTTTCAGAGATCCATCATGCCAAACTACAAGCTCATGTATTTCAATCTGAGAGGAAGAGCAGAAATCATTCGCTATCTGTTTGCCTATTCAGGCATAAAGTACGAGGACTACAGGATAGAACAAGTTGACTGGCCCAAAATCAAACCAAGTGAGTAGAACAGATTCTTGCATTCAAAGCTTTACAAGAAATCCAGTCAGAACACAAAACCGCATGGGATGGTACCAATTTGCTGATTGAGGATGGGAAGAATCAATAAGTGCTAAAACCCCTCAGGTGAAATCTTGGCTTCATTGGCGTCAATGGGAATTTTACTATTGACTTCAGAGAGGCCAGGATTTCATCCCTTGTCTCCCCACCAGGCAATACAAGTCCAAGGACCAGATCCTCAGTTAGTGTAAATTGGCATAGTTCTTTTATCCTCACTGAATATACGTACACCAGCTGGGGCTCATGTCTCAAGTTTTCAAATGCTGTCAGCTAGGAAGTGATGGAAACAAAGTAAGCATTAACACACTAAGGCTCTTAGAAAAAATTGGCCCCAAAGGCTACGCTAAAGCCCTTAAACCAATTTCAGAATCAAAATGAAAATTAAAGAAGCAAAGAGGGAACTGCCCTTTGTGACCTGACAAGTTCTCTACGAGCAGAAGCAACAAGAGCAGCTGAAAAGGGACAATGATAGACCACAGCCTTCCTCTGAAAAGCAATATACAGCCTACTGAGAAGCTAACAGTGCACAGAAAGCTACAGGGCTCCTTTGTGTTTACAGTTAAATTAACTTGAGATTGACACAGAATGAGAATAAAAGGTCAAAAGGTCAAAGCAATGTCATGTGTATGCCAAGCCCGTTGTTTACGTGGCATAGTTTCTACCCTTTAAAACTGTTTAATATCTTAACTCGTCAGCGAGTCTTAGTCCAGAAAAGACTGACATCAGGCTGGTAGTTTGGAGGTAAGCACTTGCCAATTTCCTCCATGTTGTCACTAGAGGAAATTGGCTTCTATTCGGTTACCTCCAGAACAGATTGCTTTTGTGCTTTCTACATGGGGGCTACACTTTAAGATTACAGAAAAACTTCAGCTGGGGAAAAATGTGTCTTTCCATTTGTTAAGTGGTACTTCCTGGAAGGAACACATTACATGATCAGCACTGGCTTCCAAATTCTTTCTTGGTGCAATCAAAGGTTGTTTAATCTATAAAGCTCCAAATGCTTTGAATCTTGAATGCTTTAAACATCATTTTCTCCTGAGTGATACTGAGACACTTGCTAGTAGCTGGGGAGCTCAGACTAAAACATCCCTGGCTAAAATAAGAAGGGGCATCAGGGGAACAGGGCAGAAATAGAGACAGGTTATTTCCAGTGAGGGGCCTGGGATTTTGGAAACTATGTCTCCATCAGAGCCTGATTCTGTTGACCATCACGTCATGTGGTATAACTTGGGTCTCCCCAAGGCATTTTCAGGGAAGGAGGGAAGAGAAGTGGATGGGAGTGATAGTCAGAGAGTTGGTTTTAGAGGGATTTAGGAGAATTTTTAGTGCTGGACTTTTTTCAAGTTGAATTCGTGTGTATCCACAAATAAAAAGTTTGTTCACATTTTCTACATGTACCTAGAATTTTGGATAGGTGATTATTAAATAAGACTAAATAACACAGACAATATAAATGAAGACTTAGAAATTACAAATGTGCTTACACCGTAAAACATATGAAAAGCAGACTTACCTGCCAAGTCCTGAGTTCAAGATGCTGCATCTCCCATGCAGCAGTTGAAGACATCACAAACATTCAAACCAGTCAGGCAGTAGGGCAGGAAAATACTTTCCAAGGTATTTTTAGTGTTCAGGACATGAAGCCATCAATGATGAAGCTTTTACATTATCCAGTGTCAATTTGCCACTATGCCTGACTGCAGCCCAGCTGCACTACCATCATCCTGATCAAATGATTTGGGATGCAGGGTGTGCTAAAGAAGAAACTGGGAAACAAGATTTCTAAGCTCTGTTCTTGGATATGCCATTACTCTAGTGCCTTGGGCAAATCACTTAACCTTTGTTTCTCTATCTGTTAAATCAAAATAATACCAACCCACCGCACCGAGGTGTTGTAAGGTTTAATTAAAGTTGTAACATACTTTGGGAATATATGTGATGAAAATTGCTATATATACATTGATAATATTACCATTACTACTATGACTCTTTCATTGGATTCCAGAGTAAATAATACATTTGCTAAAGTGCAGGGGGAGGAAGGTTTAGCTGGTGTCCAACTTGGGGCTAGATTCAGTAAACCCTCTGCTTGGAACTCCCACCGACTCAGTGGAAGATCTGTGAATGGCTAAACCAGGCACATAGAGTACTTCCTAAGGGTCATTAATTATTTTAGAAATGCAAGTAAAAGTAAAGAGAGAGCGAGAGGGTTGGACATATAGTGGTGATTGTCGCGGGAAACTCCAAGCCTAGAAAAACAATTGGATAGACACCTGAAAATGCTACTTTGGTCAAGAGTTGGATCCTAAATCCCTGCCTCTGGACCACTCAAGGCTCTCATTAATGACACTGGGTGAGGGTGAGTTCATGCAGAGATAATGGTACCATTCCACCTGCACTATGTAAAAAAAAACCCAAAAAACAAAGTTGCATAATTTTCACATGTACCAGTAACTAATTTAACACCGCTAAAAATACCGGTTTTGTCATGAGACCAGCCAGCAGCAGAATACTTACTGTGGGAAAATCCACTCCGTAGGAAATAATAATTAATTATTCACTCTTACAGTGTTTCTAGATTTAGCATGGTGAAATGTGTCATGTCGTATCAAGGGTATATAAGTGCTGATGTTTAATTAATATTTAGGTATGCAGGCAAATATAATCTCCCCTCCATCCAAATGTAAGTCGATGTGTCAGATTCAAGGTTCATGTGTGTGAGGAGAGTGTAGCTCAGTGCTTCTCTGATGTTACTGGGTTGTATTGAAATTTATGCAATAAATATAACTTCTAGTTGCACGTACATAATTATCAAGAGCTATGGGTAGTAAAAGGTTACAAAGCTGAAAGTGTCAAATCACAAGAACTCTCAAAGAACTCCCCAGCAAATGAAACTCAAATAGCCCTTCTAGCCAACTTCCTTCCCACTCCCTCACAGATAAAAGCCTGAATAAATAAGTAGGCCCAGTCATGTGTCTGGGAGGTAAACAAACTTGGGCCCTGCAGAGGAATCAGATGACAGACCAAGGATCCTTCAATGCAATTGCACTGCCTCCAACCTCAACAAATAAAAATCTAGACTTTTCTAGCTCAGCTGATTTTAACCATCAGGACGGAGCACAAAGAGGCAGTCTTTTAGCCAGGGCCTAAGCTGTACAGGGCTTTGTCTATCAGAACTATGGTAACTCTAAGAATAGCATATAGAAACAAACTGGAAGCCAGGGCAGTTTTCAAAACACAAGTACAAAACTCTCTATATAAGAAACAGAGCCACATTCTGCACGAGCTGACATTTATGAAGTATATTTTGTTTTACTAGTATCAAGACATAATTAGTGAATGTAATGTAATATAATACAGTAATATAAATAAAACAAGACAGTCAAAACAAAATAATCTCGGCATAAAACAAGATCCAAATTAAATATGCCATCTTGCTTTTCAATTGTTTGAAAACCTCTCTGCGAAAAATGTCAAAGCATTATCTTCATACAAAACCTTCTGATTTAGATGAACCCGCATTTTCTGATGGAACACTGTTCTATCGAAAAAAAATTCCACAGACTCCACCTACAAAGAGAATACTGACATTACCAGAACATACGTCCATGGAAATCATGTGCTGTACATTCCTTTTTATCCCTCCATTTCAAACTGCCTAGCCTAAAAGTAGAAGCAATAAAAACTGCTACGTCTTGGTGTTTCAGCTAAGCCTCTCTGATAAAGCAAAGCTACAATGCAACATAATCATTAAAAGACTTTCTGCTCTAAAATATCAGTTGTAATGGTAAGACGACTGCATCGGCTCAAGTGACTAGCTTTTACCACTGATACAAGCCAACAATTAGGAATTACATGAGTTATGTGGTTATCATGCTAGATTTCCTCATTCACATCTGCAGTAGTTTGTATCACAGTTCACACAGGTCTTTAAATATTAGGAGACTTTGGAAGACTACAAACATTGGCAGAGGGAGATACAGCAGCAGTGCGGTGCATGGCTTATTTGCATCTCTCTAAAGTATTAATTTCATTCAGACTAGACAAATCCTACATTGCACAAAACATTTTGAGCTGATTCCCTTTTTAACATAAAAATTGTATCTGAAAAAAATAGTCTATACAATATAGCAGAGCTGTGTATTTTTGGTTGGTACAAATTATGTAACTATAATATTGAAAATAGGTTGGGGGAAAGCACAGAAGTTAAATGTCCCTGGATAACAACATACACAAGAATGTGCGCGCATTTCTACACTTAATTTTGTGCACAAATCAGGGCCCAATTGGGAATGCTGAGATCAGAAATCAAGCCCACAATCCGACTCTTCTAAACTACTCTTTCAAGGGAAGAAAAAGGTAGAACTATCAAGGGGAAAGAACAGCAGCTCTTCTCTCCTCCCATTATTGTAGACAAGGAACAGGTCTTCTGATTCAGAGTCTAAAGGAGCTCCTCAGAGAACATTTCAGATTAAAAAAAAAAAAGAAGTTTGGAAAACTGCATCCACAGGGACCATAGCCACGGAAGCATGAAAAACCACAAAGTGAAATTTTGCTTCATTAATGAAGATGATCCAAGAATTATTATAAGACTTCTATTTAAAAAAAAAACAAGCATGGGACAAAAAATGTACTCTCCATCCTGTCTCACAAGCAAAGATATTACTGAAAAACAGCATGCATGTATCTGTGTGGAACAGAGTTTGAAACTTGGTGCCTTGCCCAGAGTTAGAATTCATTTTAATTCTTCTCCTAGGAAGACCCAGGCAAACAAACACTGCAGGATGTTAAGAGTTAACCTTAACATGCAGGACAGTAATTTAGAATGCTGCAGCTTTTACTTTTGAACAGGATTAAACAGTATGTGATTTTGGAGTGGCCAATTTTGCCAATCTTTGAATATTTCTCTTAACTCAATATTACTTTTCAGCAGCTTTGGCTGGACAATTCATTCTTTATTCCTACTGCTATTCTCTCTCTCTTACTCTTTCGCCGATTACTATAGTGTGTTCTCAGTGCACCATAAACATAAAAGTTTTGCATGGTTTGATTTAGGTACTTTGACAACAAAACGTCTATAATTGTACATTTCATTTATTTCCTTTTGTCACCCATCAGACAATCAGCTGTAGGATTTCAAAATAGTAATTTTGGGCAAAACTTCTGTAACTTCAATATTAAGGAAATTTAAGCAGACCAGTAAACAAACAAAGCTATGTAAATGCAACTCATCGGGGTTGCTTTTCAATAGAGTTGGCAAAAAATAGGAATCTCCATTTTGCAGGAAATTCCGAGTTGCCGATGTTTAGTTCTGTATGGGAATTTTTGACAAAATGGAACAATCCATTTAATTGGCCAGCCTGCTTGCCCCCCTGCCAAGCGGGCAGTTCGTGAACTGGGAAGTCCTAGGGCTGGCAACTGGGGAACCAACTGGGCAGTCCCCCTGCCAGCAGGGGGGCCAGGACCCTGATTGGTTTCCGGCCAGCAGGCTGCCAGTACACCAGGCAGGCTGGCCAGCCCGTCAGTCTATTTGATTTCCATCAAAAGTATCAATGGAATCGACACACTCACATGGAATGTTTCTATTCCATCAGATCAGCATTTTCCAGCCACAAACCGTTACACTGGAAAATCTTCACCCAGCTTGCCTCTTCAATGCCCGCTCAGGACTAGCACAGACCACCTTTAAGCTAATATCCCCAAAGCGGGAAAGTTAGTGAGTGTGAGGAACTGGATCCGGATGAGCTTCTGATCTATGTCAGAGCCCCACAGCTCTTGTTTTAAGCAAATCAAGTGTAACACTTACCTAACACTTGATTTTCGACGTGCTGTACAAAGTTTAATTGTTATTAATTTGGGCTTCCAGGCATGATGATTTAGGGACAAATCCTGAGAGAAGCTAACCCCTGCCACACTCTTCAATCTCAATGCAATTATAGGCTGTCAGTGCCTCAAGATTTGGCTTGAAATCATCACACATGCAGACTCAGCAAGCACTAGGCACCGCACCCGTCAGCCTACCTCCTCTTGATTGCCAATCTATCTTCCCTGCATGGAGCCTCTCTGAGCTCCATGGTAAATCCACCCTGACAGCATGCCTGACCTGCTGGTGAGACCTGCCTCCTCACTACTGGGGATCAACCAGGAACTTGCAGCAGGAGAAAGCATTTTACATAGTGAGTGCAGGAAGGGAGACAGAAACAAAAGTGGGCAAACTCTCCTGTTTGGCACGTGCACTAGCCTATATTCTTAAGCTGGTTCTGCTTCCCAGCAGTCAAGAGATCCTTCCCATCTCCCCAGATGATGCCTCTTGGCAGCCCCCAAAACCTCCCAGTTCACAATAGTTTACGTCCACCAGGAAAATCCCTAGTTCACAAAGGGTTGAAAATACTGCCAGATCAAGAGGCTGGGGTTTGTGTTTTGGCTATAGAAAAAAAAGTGGGTGGTTTGGATCCAGGCTCCATGGTATCTGAAGTTGAGGGTTGGAGTGGAAAGTCAGGGTAAAAAATGATCTTGTTTCGACCTGACCCTAAATTAAAATAATGTAAATTGCCAGCCAGTGCTAGAGAGCAATGCACTTCAAAAGTAAGTGCAAAATGTGGCTAACTGCTACTATAGCCTGTCAAGCTATTTGGCTTTATCTGAAGCCACATCTAGATGGGAATTTTTGATCTGACCTCTGTCTTTACAGTTCATTTAACCAAAATCCCAGGTCTATACACTCCCCAGCTGTAGGGCATATGCAATCTGGAAATGAATCTGGATTAAGCAATTTGAGCTCACCTCATATCATTCCTGCCCATTTTAATAGGTACAGACATTTAAACCGGGAGACACAGAATCTCTTCATTCTAGATCCTGCAGAACTCGGGAAACAAAACTGGCAGGGAGGGGTCAGATTTAAACATACAATTTAAATGATGGAATTGAAAATATTTTAATCACTAGCAGAAATATACTCAATTCAAGACCTACTGAGTCACATAATAGGCTCTTTTAAAAACATTTAAAAATTCCTTGGTATAGAATACATTGAAAAGGAATTGGTGTCACCATTTAATTGAGTCATAAAGCTACTAACATCTGCAGCATGTTGTATGAACAACTACAGTTCAAGGGGAAAGTAATGACAATTAATAGCCACTTCGTAGCAGCAGCATGGAATATTTTTATGTCATTCACTGCTAAATATTTACCATCTCTTCCCAGGGAATGCTCTGAGGTTAGAAGTGTGGTTGAAAGGTCCAAAGGCAAGTTGCTGAGTGGGTGATTATTGTGATGAAAATTAATTCTGCTGTAGTAAATCTTCGGAGATGAATCTTCGGAGACTTAGGGCTTGGCTACACTGGAGAGTTGCAGCGCTGGTGGTGGGTTTACAGCACTGCAACTTAGTGTACGTCCATACTACCCGCCCGGGTCGGCGGGTAGCGATCGACTTCTCGGAGTTCGATATATTGCGTCTCATCTAGACGCGATATATCGAACTCTGAACGCGCTCCCGTCGACTCCGGGACTCCACCACTGCGAATGGCGGTGGCGGAGTCGACGGGGGAGCCGCGGACTTCGATCCCGCGGTGTCTGGACAGGTAAGTAGTTCGAACTAAGGTAGTTTGAATTCAGCTACGCTATTCGCGTAGCTGAAGTTGTGTACCTTAGTTCGACCCCCCCCCCAGTGTAGACCAGGCCTTAGTAACTGTCCACACCTGCAAGGCACATCCAGCGCTGCATCTCCCTGGCTGCAGCGCTGGCCGTACACCTGATCTGCCTCAGGTATAACGAGTGCAGCACTGGGGAGCAAGTGTAAACAGTGATTAATCTTACTACGCTGTAACTGACCTCCGGAACCTTCCCAAAATGCTTTAAGTACCAGATAACATTCTTTGTTTTGTTGTGAACTCCCGGCTCCCAGAGCTGCTTTCTGGGCTCCCAGAGCTGCTTATCTAAACAACAAACACAGCTCCTGTTTGCTGGAGCAGAGGCAGGCAGGGGAATTCCTTTGGAATGTGCACAACTAGTGTTTGCTTGAGGAGAGAGATAATTTGCTTGAGGAGAGAAGGGGGGGAGAGGGCAGGTCCGTTTTGAAACAGCTGCTTATGTGGTCTGAAGGCTATTTGCATTTAGTGAATAAGAGAGGAATGGGGGAAGGGGTCGAAAGTTTTAAAATGATTCAAGGTTGGTGCTGTGTATCTTCCAGTCCTTAGAACTTGCAAGGCAGGGAGCTGACACACAGTGTCGGCTCCAAAAATCCACTCTCTGTCTCCCCCACGCTCCCTGTCACACTCCACCCCACCCCCCTCTTTTGAAAAGCACGTTGCAGCCACTTGAACGCTGGGATAGCTGCCCATAATGCACCACTCCCAGCAGCACTGCAAATGCTGCAAATGTGGCCACACTGCAGCGCTGGTAGCTGTGAGTGTGGCCACACACCAGCGCTTTCCCTACACAGCTGTACGAAGACAGCTCTAACTCCCAGCGCTGCACATCTGCAAGTGTAGCCAAGCCCTTAATGTCTGACAGCAGAAAGCAAGCATTCCTCAGGGGACGCGCATCATTTTTCCTGAATGACTCTTGTTGGAATGACATAACATAGCTTCACAGAGCATCACTCGGGCTCTTGGTGAACAGTCACTTTAAAAACAAACACGTATTATAGTATTACTTGTGTTATGCTAATAGCTAGAGCGCCCAACTTCAATCAGGGCTCCACTGTGTCACACATTTTAAAAGGTAGCTCCTGCCCTAAAGAGCCTACATTTTACATACGCAAGAGGGAGAGGGTGAGGGGGGGGAAGAGTGTTAGCTCCTTGTTTACAGAAAGAGAACTGGGGCACAGAGAGATTAAGTGACCTGCCCAAGGTCACATGGGAGCTCTGTAGCAGAGCCAAGAACGGAACCCAGCTTCCCCGAGTCCCAGTCCAGTCCCTTCACCACAAGATAATTCTTCCTCTCTATTTGCTTTATCAAATCCTCTCAAAAGTGAAGTCTCCTTCCAGTTACCCTTCCAGCAAATTCTCTCTCTAAAACATTTCTGACATCAGACACTAATGAAGCATTTGTTTCCCATGGCTCAGTTTAAATAAACATCCACGTAACAGCAAAGAAACAGATGCTATTCTTGATTTTGGGAGGTTGCCATTTCAACAAACAACGCTGGATGTAACTGTTTGTCAGTCTCTAGACAACCCAAGTGCCCAATTTTAGGCCTGGTCTACACTGGGGGGTTGGGGTGGGGGGGAGATTGATCTAAATTACACAACTTCAGCTACGAGAATAGCGTAGCCAAAGTCGATATATCTTAGATCGAATTAAAATCACTTACTTTGCATCCTCACGGCGCTGGATCGATGGCCACGGCTTCCCCACTGACTTTGCTTCCGCCTCTCGCACTGCTGGAGTTCAGTAGTCCACGGGAGAGCAATCAGGGATCCATTTATTGCATCTACCCTACACGCGATAAATCGATCCCTGATAGATTGATCACTACCCGCCAATCGGGCAGGTAGTGTAGATTTACCCTTAGAGATGGTTAGGCTGCCAGATTGCACCATAACCGGATGACGCTGTGGGGTGCACAAGAAAGCTTAAACACAGACACATCTAGCTTTATAAACTGGTTTAATACTAACAAAACTGGGATAGAGGCGGAACAGTTCATCTCATAGCGCAAGCCCAGGGAAGGGAGGAGGAAGGGGAAATCACACATGCGAGAAACAGCTGAAACGAAGGATCAGGCTCAACCTGGAAAAGAAGAGTGGACACCAGGAAGAGGGGAAGCATATGAGACAGAAGGGAAAGGTAGAAGAAATAATAGTAGTCATGGAGATTTACTTTCTCTGTCCCCTCTCCTGGTCAATAGCAGGAAGGAGGTGGAAACGATTTCAAAAAGTCGGGCCCAGAAAGGGAGTTGGGTCTCCAGGGATCCAGCTACAGGAGGCAGCTTGAAAACTAGAAGGCTTCTGAGGGGCACAGAGCCCTTAGGAGAGCAGGTTCACACCAGGAGGAGCTGCAGTAGCCTGTGGGAAAGGGCTGTGGGGTGATGATTGTGGGCCATTTGTCGTGCACAGGTCAATTGCCTGTTATCAGGAGCCATGTAGGAACAGCTACATTGGCCTGGAAACATAACACAGGTGATATCTAATTGCCTTTGTTGGAATGGACTAAAAGTGGAATCCCAGTTAGGAGGCCTGAGGAGCCTTAACCCTCTCTTTTGGGCTGCCCCTAAATGGCCAAGTAGGGAGCAGTTCTTTATCATTTGTTATTAGTGAGAGGTTGTACCTTGAGTTTGAAAGACCTTCTTTTCTATCCCCCTAGGAAACAATCCTTTCCTTGAGCAACAGGCCTAAGTGCTTATTGGGAGTCATCAGGTGCTAGCGTCTACAGGAGCTAACCGATGAAACACCTTCACAGCTTGTATCTGAGCTGAGGCACACCCAGCTCCAGACCTCTGAGATGCACTCAATGACTTCATTGGGTGGCAACAGTATTGACTTCCAGAGGGGCTGTGTGGGATTTAGTTCAGTCCAGAATTCAGGGCAGTGTGCCACACCAGAAAACAACGTATAATCAGGAAATGAGCAAAACCACACACAATTAGCTACTGAAAGCATACATTAAAAATAGTTAAGAATTAGAGGAAATAATTTGTATTAGCCAGTAACCCATGCTGTTTGCTTGTTCTCAGACTCCCTTTCTTATTAGACAGTCCTCATTCTAATCTATTAAATCAACTCCCACTCATAATGCATCCAGAGGCATGCAGATAAGAAAGGCAGCAGCCATGAACTGCACAGGCAAGGAAGACAAAGCATTTATTTCTCTCACAGCTCAGAAATGGAAATATTTCTAGGAAGACCACAAGATGTTTTTCTGGATTCCTTTCTTAAAATCGCTCCCCTGGGAGTTGCAGTTTTTTGTAGACGAGAATTTGTATTTCTGAAAAGGCGAAAATATCCAGGGACACTTGGAGCTAAACTGACATAAGCACATAAGATGACTCCCTAATTAGGGGAAAAAAGTCACATTTATGCTTCTTTCCAGCTTCTCAAGGCTCCGCATGCTGAGCTTAACCCATGACTTCTCTCTCTGGTTCTCAGTGCTGCCCAGAAACCTTATCTCCAACCTACAGAAGGCTTTCCTCACCTCACACTATCATTTACTAGCCCTGCCACTTGCCTCTGCCTCCTGCTCAAGTACAAGTGCAACAAGTGGCTTATTCTAGCTGGCCAGCTACCCTGATCCGTAACAAAGCTGATGGTTAGCAGGAGGGACTCAAGTGGCACTGAAAATGTAGCAACGTTTTAATAAAGCTTCTGCACAAGCCCAGGTAGTACAAGTATGAATTTTAAAATGTTCCTTATCTTTTCATCTGTGTTGTGAATTCAGTAGCGCTATGGTGAGTCATGCTAGGCCTGGAAAGGACTCATTAAGAGCCTCTACACTGATGTAACAGCAGCTTTTAAATCTGTTTTTAAGCACTCTTCAAGCTCATTTGTGGTTGGGTCATATCCTAACATGTTTTGGCCTGTCCCTGTGAATGGGGTCCAGCGTGTTTCGAATGGTGCTAACCCCTCCCCCCCCCACCAGGCTCTCACTGAAGTCCCTCTGGACTTGTCCCATGCCTTCGCTCTATTCTCAGCAGACAGTTAAACTGTGTCAGAACCTGAGTCAGCTACTGCTGACTTTAAACTGTGCTTCATCACACTTTAGAAAGTTCATTATTCCAGCCCTATATGGGACCTTTGCCCATGACCTTGCTCATTTGCAGGATTGCTGTATTCTAGAGTAAGGACCTGTCTACACTGTAAAAACATCCAAATTGGACAGATCAGGGCATGGTCTGGGGACACAGACAAACGCCACAATGTCCCACGTAAAACTGGTGTTTTAACCCTGTTGGGGGAGATCTGCATTCTAACCAGCTGCTTTTACAAAGAGAATGGCCCTGAGACAGTTAAAATAAGTACTGTGAAAGCAGGGTTGAGAAGATTTCTTTTTATTTCAATCACTTTTGAAAAAAGATTCCCGTTCTGAAAAGGGGGGAAGGGAGAGTGGAGAGGCACAAATGTGGGAAGTATGAGGAGCATTGTAAACATGGATGGGTGGGTTGGAAGGAAAAGTCTGACACCAGGGAGGAGTGGGAACAGCTATTGTACAGAAGGCCAGTGGTGGAAAGAGAGAAGGAAGAACAGAAGAGGTTGTTTTATTAAAAAGGCAAATTTGGCCCTCTGGTACTTCTTCCACTTAACATCAATGGAAAATGTGTATGCATACCTGACAGCTGAATTCTGCCCAAAGTGCAGGTGACAAGAGACAAGAGGAAGAAAGAGAGAGAACGAAAGGGAGGTGTCAAAATGAAGAGAGAATGTTGAAAGAGGGAAACAAATGGAGACAGAAGCGGGACTTCTGTCAATCAATCAGCCAGAAAATGCTGCTTCCAGGAAGGCTAATTTCTCTGACTGAGAGAAAACAAAGTAAAAAGCAGAACAGAAAAAGTTAAAAGGAAGCTGCAATAGGAGTAGGTAAGAGTGGGAAGCAACTCCATAGGAGATGGCTCCATTTTTGTGTAGCTTTATAGCATTGATGTTGGGTTTACTTAACAGTCAGATGCATTTTTAAAACAACTTGTGGTAGTTTGGGCTTGGTCTGCTCTGCTCCTTTGGATTGTAGAATCATAGCAGAGAGCATTCTGAAGCTACCCCAGCAGCTTTGGTTGTGGTGTGGGGAGTCAGTGACTGCTGAGGGGGGGTTGTTTGTTTTTACATTTGCCTATTGTTCTCCTGAGAAAGGAAACACCATTAGATTTCCCCATCACATCCCAGCTGAAGCGGGACCACAGGGGAAGCCATGTTGATCAGCTAACAGTGTTAAAATGCAGTTTGCCCTGTTCACATTAGGGCTTTCAAATGTGTTCGTTAAAATATTTTAACTAGTGTGTTCTTTAAAACCACCTTTTATCTTAGTGTGAACAGGCTCTGTGAGGGTAACAGAGGGAGAAACAAGGATGGGGGGGGCAGTTAATGCTTCACTTGTAGGGAAAGGGCAAGAGAGCCAGCTAGAGCGGAACTTACCCTGAGTGCTGAGGACAAGGGTGCTGAAGAAATGTGGCTGCAGTAGAGATCCCCTAGGAAGCAGGCTGCCTGGGGGATGCTTTAGGTTCTGAGGCACGAATAGAGGCAGCAGCGGAGTTGGCCATCTTGTTACTTGTCAGGGCAGAGGAGGGATGAGGTCTGAAAAACCCTGTCTTCGAGCCCTGGGAGACGGGAGGAGGAGGGTTGGCTCCATTTGTTTGGGTTCTGGGAGTGACCATGGCAGGGAACTCTAAGGCAGAGATACTATCCTTTTACCCAGCTCTCCATCTACTTTCTCTCTTTTTTTCTATTTCTCCTTTATCCTTCCTATTCTCTTCTTTCAGGACTAGAAAGGGAGGAGGGGGGGAAGAGGCAGAATTTAAAAAGGAGGGAGCTGGGTAAGACGACTGAGACAGACTCCATGGTTCTAGTCACAAGGCAGCAAAATAGTTGGAGGGAAATGGGTGTACTGTGTGGTATTGGGGACTGTCTTTCCCATACACAGTCTGGGAGGTGCTGTGAAGCTATTGCTATGCACAACCAGCTGGCTGTAGTCACAGAATAAAGCAAATATCTTTCAAGCTCCTAAACCACTGAATGATCGCTGAACACAAGTTCCAGGACTAAAAAGGAACTAAGAAATTTCCTACATGGAAGAATGAAGCAGATAAAAATTCCACCTAGAGTCGAAACTAGACAGTGGAAGACAGCTGGAGAAGATTTAAACAGCGTTTCAGCCTGCATCTTCAAGCAATCTGTGCCAGCAAAAATAAAGACAGCTGCAAGGGAGCCTGATAAAATTTTTGTGAATTTCTCTCATAATTGCGGATCTTAAAGTGTCCCAGAGTATATTTAACTCATATATTAAGGAAGTGCTTGAGATTCAAGTGAATACACCTCTACCTTGATAGAACGCTGTCCTTGGGACCCAAAAAATCTTACCGCGTTATAGGTGAAACCGTGTTATATTGAACTTGCTTTTATCCACCGGAGTGCGCAGCCCCACCCCTCCAGGAGCACTGCTTTACCATGTTATATCCAAATTCGTGTTATATTGGGTGGCGTTATACCGGGGTAGCGGTGTACCTCCATCCAGTAAGGACAGTCTCCTTCCTCCTTCCAAACAATGACTACACTGCTCAAACTCACTCTTCCTCACTGATAAATGGTGATTTAAGTCTCCATGTGGTGCCAATCTATGCCCACAACGTTTAGCTTTACTATTCTCCACTGACACTTGGGTTTTTATCTTGACCAGGACTACCCTGTACAATCAGCAAAAGAAGAGAGAGAAAATTTCTGTACTTTTTCAGGTATTTTAAAGCTCGGACATTTCCTGATTTGTCTTGACACTTCAAAGGAAAAAGGCATTTAACTTTTGCAGTGTAAAGTTGAACACATTGGAGAAATGTAAACTTTTATAGCTCTACTCTGCCCAATTATATGGAATAATTAAATATATTGAAGATATTTTATGGCCTGAACTAAGTTCCTGTTATTCTGAGGGATAAAACTGTAAAGCAATCTAAGCATCTGCCAGACACTCTGGTTTGATACACTACACAGACTCTAGATGAAGGATCACTGATGAAATGCCAGACCTTTACAATGGTTTATAGCATGAGTCTGTTTGTCTTCAGAAGTGTCAAATTAGTCCCTAAATGTGTAGATTAGCAGCTCTGCATTGGGAAACAGATTGGCTATCCCAACTGTGACGGGGTTCGGTCACAGAGACCCTCTTTGGACTGTCACCTGAGGTGCTAAAATTACCTCTGAGCCCTTTTTCCCTGATGGCTTGGGACTCCAGAACCCTGCCTACTTGAGCCAGACATGCTACTCCGCGGCAACACAGACCCAGGTCTGAACCACGCCCCCAAAGCTGCAGGCTTTAACCAAGAACTGCTCAGCAGGTCACCTCTCTCCAGCACCCAGACACCCAGCTCCCAGTGGGATCCAAACCCCAAATAAATCTGTTTCACTCTGTACAAGGCTTACAAGGTAAACTCATAACTTGTCCACCCTCTACAACACAGAGAGTGATGCACAGCTGTTTGCTCCCCCAGGTATTAATCACTTACTCTGGGTTTACTAATAAACAAAAGTGATTTTATTAAGTATAAAAAGTAGGATTTAGGTGGTTTCAAGTAATAAAAGACAGAACAAAGGAAGTCATCAAGCAAAACAAAAACAAAACATGCAAGTCTAAGCCTAATACATTTAAGAAACGGAATACAGGTAAATCTCACCCTCAGATGTTCCAATAAGATTCCTTCACAGACTTGACACAAGGCAGGAATCTTTTGTCTCTCTGGGTCCCCAACCCTCCTTCTAAAAGGAAAAGCACCGGCTTTAAGATGGATTCCTGTACCAGGTGACATGGTCACATGTCCTGTGAGACCTCAAACCTTCATTCTTTCCGGCCTGACCCACACACAGGAAGGCTTACAAATAAACAGAGCCATTTACAACCAATTGTTCTAGTTAATGGGAGCCATCAAGATCCTAAGCCACCATTAATGGCCCACACTTTGCATAATTGCAATAGGATCTCAGAGTAATACTTCATATTTCTAGTTTAGATACAAGAATGATACATTCATACAAATAGGATGAACACACTCAGTAGATTATAAACTTTGTAATGATACCTTACAAGCAACCTTTTGCATGAAGCATATTTCAGTTATATCATATTCACCCTTATAAACATATTTCCATAAAACATATGGAGTGCAACATCACACCCACCAAATATATATAGGGCATATTCATATTTTTGTCATATATACACACATACAAGAATCATGGACAGGAACATGTAATATTTTCTGCCTTTTCCTCTTTCCCATTGCTTACACAAGATCACATTTTGAAGAGTATAATATGCTGCTGATTCAGAACAATTCCTTATATTCAAGGGCTAGATGTTAATATTTTCTGTGGTCTTTCTTTTTTGAAAAATCTTCATCCATGTTTGCTTATTTCAGGTGGTTTGTCTTCCGGTTTATGTCCTTAGATAGTTGATTGATACTGATGGGAACATTATCTGTAACATCTCTTGTACAAAGATCTACTCATGATGAATTCTAATTTAAAAAAATGGGAAAACATTTGCAATAAAACTAGTCAAAAGTGATAGTTTTTGTATTTTCACTACAAGTGAAAAATGGGCCCATTTCACAAACAAAAAGAGCCATATTTCAAAAAATGTTGAGATCTAAAATGAGCCACTTCTCCAAGAAAATTTAGCTCATCTCTGAGCAAAAATGCTTTACAAATGTGAAGTTTGACATTCCCCATGTTTTCAATGTGAAAATAGCCAGTTAATGGAAATGAGAGTACACAAAATTTGAGGCTCTATAACAGGGGTGGCCAAACTGCGGCTCGTGAGTTGCATGCAGCTCTTTTACAGCTAAAGTGAAGCTCATGGAGCCCCTTAAACTCCCACCCATTCTTTCCCTACCAGACTGGAGTGCGGGGAACTTAGGGCTTCTGCCCTGCAGCAGGCTGGTGGAGCTAGAGGCTTCTGCCAGAGAGGACTGGTGCCTGCTGAGAATTGGGGGCACAATTTAAAAAGTTCAGCTCCCTCCAAGACCTTGAATTGCCCTCCCAGGCATGCCCCGCCCCTTACTCAGCAATTGCTCCCTGCAGCTCCCAGGTGTTTGCTGCTGCTTCTCCCCAATCACAGCTCCCACCTTGCCAGCTCCAGCAGCACCATGTGACAAAGTGGGGCCAGCAAACCCTTGTGAAAGTATTGGGGCATTTGACCGTATGTGCCCCCTTCCACGCATTGCCTTCTGCCCAGCGGGGAGAAGGGTCTTGGGGCTTCAGGCTCACAGGGCACACCTGCCAGGGCTTCAGCAGGAGTGGGGATGAAGCCCCGAGCCCTGGCAGACGCGCCCCAGTTCTCAAACTTCTGAAGATTGTTGCATGTGGTTTGGATGGTCAGTACGTTTAGCCACCCCTGCACTATAAATTGCCTGAAACCAGCAAAATAACAGAACTTCAGCACTTACAAACTTTGCTTATCTGATGAATTCCAGTGATAAACTGCATTTCCTGTGTCTCAGCCTACATTCTCCAACGGTCAAGAAAACAACGTCCTGTATGGTTCATGTTCTTTTGTTGTAACTGACAAACTTTGACAAGGGATTGACTCTTGCTTGTAATTTGTAGTGTAGAACAATGGTTTTCAACCTTTTCATTTGCAGACACCAAAAAAATTTCACATGGAGGTGCAGACCCCTTTGGAAATCTTAGACATAGTCTGCAGACCCGGGGGGTCCACAGACTACAGATTAAAAACCACAGGTGTAGAATAATCTCTCATAATGTGCTGCTAAGTTTTAAGGGGGGAAATGATCTGATTGGCTCAAAGTGAGGTGCCAATTATAAAATTACACTGTTTGCCTCACTACCCTTTGTAAGTGTTTGTGTAGAAAACAGAAAAATAATTCTTTGATCTGGAAACTGGATTGAGCAATCAATTCTGGTTTCATAACTGCCAGAAGCTGGGGCTGGATAATAGGGGAGAGATCGTTCGATAACTACCCTGTTCTGTTCATTCCCTCTGAAACATCTAGCATGGGCCTCGGTCAGAAGACAGGATACTAAGTTAGATGGACCATTGGTCTGACCCCGCATGGCCACACTTATGTTTTTAGGATTAAAAAAATATATACATCAGTTCCACTGTATTGTGCGGCTTTAACAGCAACTACAAAAGTTGAGTCACACTGATCAACTCACTGACTGCATGATTTTAGACAAGTCAGCTGAAATCTTGTGCTTCTCTCATTTTTTCCATTAACTCCTTCACTGCTCCTGATCTGGTGCTGCTGTACGATTAACATTGTAAAAAACAATCACAGTTTTGAATGTAATCACTTCCTCAAGGCAGGGATGTATTGTGCAGTGCTGGTCACTAAGTACACAACAACAGTTGTTGAGAGCAGCCTTGTTCCACTGACAGCAACACATTCTGCCTGGATGTACTTGGAAGGTTCAACAGCCCAGTTTATCTCACTGAAACAAAAAGCTTTGGGCATTATCCTTTGTAGATAAGCCAGCTGAAGATCACACAGCTTTAAACATAGTGGTTATCAGGGCACAATGCACTCCTAGCACTCAACACAAGGCCAAGCACTTTGTCAGCTTCACTGTCATAGGGTCTTTCAGTTGAGTATGCAAGAATCTGCCCTTCTGTATGATTCTTAATTCAGTAATACGTTGTTGTTGCCTGGAACTTGCTGCTCTCTAGATAACAAACATAAGAAATTCTGTTAGCAGAACAACTCTATTACTGCTGTTAGTCACTACTGACGCATGTGCTTTCTCATTGGGGCAAAGCAATTCTAATTTTCTCTTGGGCCTCTTCTTTCTGTTAGCATCATCATCATCAAAATTTATCCTGGCACCTGGGATGTTGCACTCAAAAAAAATTGCTGTCATTGGTGCTGTGTACATGTAACTTCTTGATGTACCTAGTGAAAGTGCATACAGGAGCCCTTTAAGTTCTGTGCAGCTGCCAGCTGGCTTATGTAGAGGTGGATTTGACTCTAAATTATCTTACCCAATGTGATTTATGTACTACATGATAAAAAGCAGAACCATGAGGTAAATGTTAATCAATTTCCATATCGATTGAGCTCTTCTTGGAAGCAAGTCCTGGACACATAATGCTTCAGTATTTTTCCCTCTTTCATTCTCTCTCTTGACACATCTCACTGGGGACTCTAGTTTCTTCCCCCCCTCCCCCACCCCAAAGATGCTTATTGTCAAGTATTGTACAAATTGAAATCTGGGCAAATGTGTTCGCACTGGGGAAACAGGAGTTGTGGCAAAAACGGCTAGGATGATAATAGAGCTGAAGCAGCAATAGACATAGCAAATAACCATAAACTCTTAAAGCAGGAGTGACAAGTTAGGCCTTGTCTACACAAGAATCTTGTACTATTGTAACTAAATCCATTTAGAAACTGATTTAGTTAAATTGATACAAACCCTGCATGTGGACAGTTATTTTGGTGTATATTCACCTTTGTCTGGCTTGTCTTCATCCATCCCTCCACAAACTCAAGTGAACACCACACCGTTCCATTTTGTTGCGAGCACATTCTTTCCATTTCTGGCCAAAAAGTTTTGTCATGGGATCGGTCAAGCATGTTTTTGGTCTGCCCAGTGGTTGCTTGTGGTGTCTGGGGATCCAGTCACTGATGCGGGTTGTCCACCTCTTGTCCTGCCTATGGACTACATGACATGGTGTATATTGATTCAGCTTAAGTCAGTAGGAAATCAATCCCAAACTAAATCCATATAAGGCACTCTTTAAACTGAAATAAGAGCATCCACCTAAGAAGATTGCACCCATCTAACTAAACCAATTTTGAAAATAGGTACAATTTTCTCGTGTAGAAAAGGCCTTAGTGTTGGGAGTAACTGAGAGAACCTCAATGGAATAAAAATGCCACCCCAGCTTTCATTTAATGATGATAGTACTCCAGGAGTTGAATATGCTTTGTCTGTTTACAAGCAGCAAGATTATCTGTTGTGTTCTTCTATAAGAGATATGGACTGGCAACAGTAGGGTGACCAGACAATAAGTGTGAAAAATCGGGACAGGGTGGGGGTAATTGGAGCCTATGTAAGAAAAAGACCCAGATGCATTCATCAAAATGCTGTGCCAGGTCTGGCTGAGGTTCATTTAGCTAGGGTATTTTATACATAGTGCCACCTAGTAGCTGCACCGTATAACATAGTTTAGCATTCCATTCCATCTGCCCCTTTAAGTCCTATATTCCTACCATTTACACTATCACACGGTCTTTGAAGTTCAGTACGTATCAGTCTGAGTGTCTCTGAATCGTTCATAATTTCATGAGCTGAATGCATGACAACTTGGTTATCTGGCTGTTCATTAGTTGCAATGACTGGTTGTGGTTGGTTTGGTATCCCTGAGTCGTTGTCTTCTGCATCTGCCATCCATAGAGTTTGCTCCGTTGAGTGTTCTTTGAGAGGAACAAACTGTAGATGTCCACGGTTTCTCTTGAATTCTCCACTATTGGTCTCAAATCACATATGATCTGGGTGCTGAATTATTTTTCATAACAGCTGAAGTTGTCCATCTTCTTTCACCATCCAATTTGAAATGAACATGGTCACCAGGCTCTAGACCTGGCAGTTCTCTAACTGAGTGATGTCTGTTGTACAAATGTTCATAACTCCTTCAGCCTTTTTATCTGATTTGGCTGCTCGCTTCATGTCTGGCCACTTTGGAAATAGGTTCTGTTCCACAGTTGGAACATTAGTTCTGTGTTGTCTTCCCATCAGGTGTTATGCTGAACTACATCCAGTAGTCACTACCAGTTTTGATTTTTAACTCAGAAGAACAAGGAATGGATCTTCCTGCTATAAAATTTTCTTGGTTGTCTGTACAGCTCTCTCAGACTCTCCATTCACTTGTGGAAAGTGTGGGCTGCTAGTAATAGGATCAAAATCATATTTCATTCAAATGACAAATTCTGCTGCAGTGAATTGTGGTCTGTTATCCATCACTAGTTGCTCTGGAACACTGAAGTGAGCAAAAGTGCATTTTGGTTTCTTGTTAACTATGCAACATGTTATGGACTTTCAAGTATATTATTTCTGTATACTTTGGAAAATAGTCCATGACAAGCAGCTAGTCTGTTCCAAGGCCTGACTGGTAGAGATGCTGTTATTAAAGGTTCTTCTGTTGTGTTGGTTCTTCTGTTGTATTAGTTCTGCAATGCTCATATGCAGAAACCTTATTCTTAATGTCCTTGCTGATGCCTGGCCCCCATGCTGACTGGTGGCCCATTCATGGCATTTAGTCTATCATGAATGAGATTTAGGATATCTCCTAATATTTTATTTATGATGCAATCATCTTTAATCATGAGTCCATTTGACACTATTACTTGTCCACACATCACAAGGTCGTCTCGTCACTACCTTACGTCCTTTGGATACTTGGGCCAGCTACCCCTACGGTAATTTATAACTTCTTAAAGTTGTGTGTCTGCCAAGGTTGTTTTTTGTAGCTGGAGTAGTCTCTTGTCTTCTGTACCCGGAAAGATAATGGAGAAAATAATTAAGAAATCAATCTAGAAAATAATAAGGTGATAAGTAACAGTCAGCATGGATTTGTCAAGAACAAATCATGTCAAACCAACCTGATAGCTTTTTTTTGACAGGGTAACAAGCCTTGTGGATAGGAGGGAAAGTGGTAAATGTGGTATATCTTGACTTTAGTAAAGCTTTTGATACTGTCTTGCATGACCGTCACATAAACTAGGGAAATACAGCCTAGATGGAGCTACTATAAGGTGGGTGTATAACTGGTTGGAAAACCCTTCCCAGAGAGTAATCATCAGTGGTTCCAGTCATGCTAGAAGTGTCCCGCAGGGATCAGTTCTGGGTCTGATTCTGTTCAATATCTTCATCAATGATTTAGATAATGGCATAGAGAGTATACTTCTAAAGTTTGCAGATTATACCAAGATGGGAGGGGTTGCAAGTTCTTTGAAGGATAGGATTAAAATTCAAAATGACCTGGACAAACTAGAGAAATGGTCTGAAGTAAATAGGATGAAATTCAATAAGGACAAATGCAAAGTACTCCATTTAGGAAGGAGCAATCAAAATGGGAAACGACTGCCTAGGAAGGAGTACTGTAGAAAGGGATCTGGGGGTCATAGTGAACCACAAGCTAAATATGAGTCACTGTTGCAAAAAAAGCAACCATAATTCTGGTATGTATTAGGAGTTTTCTAAGCAAGACACAAGAAGTAATTCTTCCGCTCTACTCCACACTGATCAGGCCTCAACTGGAGTGTTGTGTCCGGGCACCACATTTCAGGAAGGATATGGACAAATTGGAGAGAGTCCAGAGAAGAGCAACAAAATGATTAAAAGGTCTAGAAAATATGACCTAGGAGGGAAGATTGAAAACATTGGATTTGTTTAGTCGGGAAAAGAGAAGACAGAGGGGACATAACAGTTTTCAAGTACATATAAGGTTGTTACAAGGACAAGGGAGAAAAATTGTTCTCCTTAACTCTGAGGATAGGACAAGAAGCAATGGGCTTAAATTGCAGCAAGGGAGGTTTAGGTTGGACATTAGGAAAATCTTCCTAACTGTCAGGATGGTTAAGCACTGGAATAAATTGCCTAAACTGGTCGCGAAATCTCCATCATTGGGGATTTTTAAGAGCAGGTTGGACAAACACCTTTCAGGGATGGTCTAGATAATACCTAGTCCTGCCATGAGTGCAGGGGACTGGACTAGATGACCTCTTGAGATCCCTTCCAGTGATTCTTACACTGGTGTGTAGGCATTGATATTATCCACATACACATTTATGTCATCTGTGCGCTCACGGGCAGTTGAGTGTGGTGCTGGCTTCATGACAGAGTGTCTGTTATCACCACATTCTTCTGAGGAATGTATTTAGCAATTGGGTTAAATCACATTAAACTTACCAATAGATGTTGACATATCAGCGGTGCTTGACCCAAGACTTTTCCATTGATGAAGGTTGCAAGTAGATTATGGTCTGTTATCAGTGTAAATGATTCCACTCCACACATATATCTGTAAAAGTTCTCACATGCCCATGCACTTGCCAGGCACTCTTCACATATTGTTTTTTTTGCTTCTCTAAGTGTGTGAGAGCAAAATGCACCTAGCTTCCACTCGGAGCCATGTTTTTGCAACAATACACCTCCTAGGCCATAGCTGCTTGCATCTGCACTAACCATTGTGGGCTTGTACAAGTCACCATAGTTGAGAACTGGAGCCGTGGAGATAAATTTATTTTACTTTTTTGAAAACAATTTTTTGATTTGGTCCCCATAGTCAAGTTGTGTTGGACTTTAACAATTTCCTCGGTGGTTTTGTCACTGTGGAAAGGTCTTGACCAGGGTAATTTAACATGCCCAGTCTACATCTCAGTTCATATATATTAATTGGTGCATTCAATTGTTTAATTGCTTTACTTTCTCAGGCCTAGAGATGGTTCTACATTTGTCTGTCTGTCTGTCCCAAAAACTCAATTTGGGGTAGGTGGAAAATGCATTTTTCTTTGTTTAGCTTCAGTCCAGACTGATTGATTAGGCTTAGAACTTCACTGAGGATTTAGTGGTGCTCTTCCATCAAAGATCCATATATCAGAATATCATTCATGAAAACTACAGCTGCTAGCATTTTCTTTGGCTAAAGAAATTTACCAGAATCTCATGGAGGCATCCAGCTTGGAGAATATCATAGCTCCTTTCTCTCTGGGGAGCAAGTTACCCAATGTTGGGAGGATATATTTTTCTCTTGCTTCATTAAGTGTTTTAAGATCCACACAGATTTGTATGTTTCCATTTTTCTTTATAGCTGGCTACACTGGGGCACAATATACTGTCGGCTCACAGATTTTGTTGATTATGCCAGTCCACTCCATTCTCCTCAACTCAGTTTCCACTTTATGCAGTAATGGGATAGGAATCCTGCCAGGTCTATGTACACTATATGGTTCAGTGTTGTCTCTTAAAGTTTTTTGTACTGGATCTCCTTTCAGAAGTCCACTGTCACTAAACATTCCATTGAGTGTTTCTACTGTTTTCACTAGGCCCATGATGGCTGCCACATTGAGGCTGATAAGGCTGTTGATCTGTGGTCCTTTGATCACATATCCTCTGAATGCAGAGCTTTTGTCTAAGTTATTTCTGTGGTGAACTGGCCCATGCAGTTCAGAATACCTCCAGGGCTAGACAGAGCTGTGCCAGGTGACTTCAGCCCTGGGAGGGGTTGAAGGTGATTTTAAGTCCCTCTGAGATGACTGTGACATCAGCTCCTGAGTCAATTTTGAAGTCAATAATCTCACCATGAATATTCAGTTTCACTCTCCAGGCTGAAGTTCTCTGGGGCATTGAAGAGTGGCACGCTGATGAATCCAGCAACCTTTGTTGCTCTCTTCCTTCTGTTTCTGTTCTTAGTTTGCTCCTGACACCATGTCAAATTCTTCTGTACCAGATACGGACTGGTCAGAGCTTGCTTGTGTGTTCATCACAAGATCCTTTAATGCTCTGCCCATAACATACTGCATTTTATACCTACTGGCTCAATGTATAATGTAGTTTAGCATTCCATTCCATTATCATTTACACTGTGATCTCTTTACACTGTTCGGACAGATTAAAGGGGCTGCAAAATGAGCATAAATTATGTTTCTGTAACCCACACACCTTCTGGGCATGGTGTTCTGTCCCCACTAGTGGCACTGAGGCCACTTGGGGCTAGTCTACACTTACGAGCCGGGTCGACCCGGTGAGTTCGACTTCTCGGAGTTCGAACTATCGCGTCTAATCTGGACGCGATAGTTCGAACTCCAGTACTCCACCACTGCAAAAGGCGGTGGCGGAGTCGACCTTGGAGCCGCGGACTTCGATTCCGCAGCGTCTGGACGGGTGAGTAGTTCGAACTAGGGTACTTCGAATTCAGCTACGCTATTCACGTAGCTGAATTTGCGTACCCTAGTTCGACCCCCCTTCTTAGTGTGGACCAGCCCTTAGAGAGAGTTAAATGAGTCTTAGCTACCAGTCAGTTGGCTTTCAGCTCATGTGGTAGAGGCTCATGCACTAAGCTCCAGAGGCCCCAGGTTCGATCCCACTCACTTTAAGGGGCCCCAGTGCAAATAAGAATCAGACCCAATGTCTCTTGCTATTATCAACACGAATGTACACTTCTAATTTACCCGAACAGCATCTGCTTGAAATTTAAAATCCCTTCGGTAGTTGAGATGAGAGAATGGTGGTTAGTTCCCCACAGGCAGATTCCTGTCATCCTAAATGCTCAGGTCTTTGTTTTAAATATTGACTCACACTACTCTTTAAGGAGCATGTTTTCCCTCACTTTACATCATATAGACCATTTCAGGAGATCCTCTCATGGACCATCTCCCCAAACATTTAACTTCCCAAATCTTGGTCCTCAAAACACTTTATTCTGTGGCTCACAGTTTGAGAACTGCACCTCAGTGCACTGAAGGCTAGTATAGTGGTCAGTATATGCCAGGTGAGTACACACTGCTAGTATTGCTCCCTCCCTTTCCTTAATAGAACAAAGATGCCTCTCAAGTCCTTAGCCCCTACACTCAAATCCAAAAAGATAGGCGCCCCTCCTCCTCTGGACTGACTCATTTTACACATTGGCCTCCTTCCCTTTCACATCCACCCAGCTACCTGTTAGTTCTTCCCCATTCCCAGCTAACTGCATCTCCAAGGATTTGTACCAAGCCAGCTGAGTCTCCTAGATATGACGAAAGAAGAGCCCGAGCTTCTAGGTATATTACACTACTGAACCAGTGACATTTAACATACTGGTCTCATCTAAATTTGAGTTGCACTGTTGATGCCAGAGATTAAGCCCTACTCTCTCCGAATAGCCATGCTAATCTTGTTTTGGTTGGAACTTCCCTTCTTCTCAACTTCTCAGACTTTGTGGTTTTCCTGTTGTTGCTTCTGGTTTTTTTTCGAACTGTCTCTGGCATGGAAGCCGGGTCACAAAGTACTGCATTAGACTTGGGGTGTGTGTGTGTGTGTGTGTGTCTGTCTCAGTAACAGAAGCAGCTCACCCTTAGCATGATATAGCCCCTTCTGCATCCTTTGTTCCTCTGCTGGTGGACTGTCAGCTGAAATGCTTGATGTATTTCCTGCCACAATGTGGTTTTTTGGAAGAAAAAAATGTCTGACTCAGTGAATATGATTTTTTTTAAACAATAAGAGCATAACAAAAACACCTGTGTTGGCCCCTGCCCACTTCCCCAGCAGCACCTTAACTCCTCCAGAGTTATAAAGCCTAGACTGGCACTTTGTCAGTAACATCCAGACTATCTTCTTAGAAGGGAAAAATAATAGAAAATTAAACCTTACTGAAAATTCTCCTTGCATACCAGTGGATCTGCAGAATTTCAGACACCGAGGTAGCAGTCAGTCAGTCATAAGAACACAAAACTGGGTTCTACTCCCTGCTCTACTATTACATCACAGAGTGACCTTGGGAAAGTCACTTAACCTTGTACCTTTGTTTATCCATGTGTAAAGCAGAACCTTATGGGGTCCTGTGAAACAGTTAAGTGCTTTGAGATTCTCAGAGGGAAGGCACTATTATAAGTGCAAACTATTACACTGGGGTTGAGTTTAACATGGTTCCAATGTTTTTCATTTGTGATTTTTTTCAAAGCTATCCCATTTGGAAAAATCCCCATTTTAGAAGTGGATGGAGTTACCCTTCATCAGAGCCTGGCCATAGCCAGATACCTAGCCAAAGAAACAGGTAATGTAACACTGCTACTCTCTTACTACTTTTGACTGCTCCCATGTTTAATGCTATTTACTAGTGCATGTTGAGCCATGACAATACAAACAAAGAGCCAGCCTGACAAACTGAAATTAACAGAAGTCAGCATGGACAGGACAGTATAGACCCAAGTAGTTTTCACAGAGTGACAAAATGCATCTGTTGTCAACCTCTCCTGCTGCAGCTTCATTTAATCTGATCACAGAAATTTAAGGGGCATTGTGTGATGCTGCAAGTCCTGATGTGGTGTAGCTGTGTCAGATCCGACACTAGATGTCTACAGTAAATAATGATGGTATAAAGTACCTTTGCACCCAGAAATGCCATATGGAGGTGGTCTGTGGGAGGAGTGTGGGTTTGCAGGCAGGAGCGCCGTCAGCTTTTTTGCTGCCCTAGGTGGCAGAAAGTCCCACCCCCGAAGCTGCCAACGACCGGGGCCGCCGAAGATCCGGCCGCTGTGGTCGCCGCTCCCCAAACGTTAGCACCCTAGGTGACTGCCTAGGTCGTTTAATGGGTTGTGCTGGCCCTGTTTGCAGGGTATACTTCTATAATTGTCCTATGGGATGTTATCAATGTAAATCAACTCATCAGCTCAGAACTTTATTGGAACCTCCAAGGTGGCCCTCTCCCCTCCATCTCCATTGTTCCCAATTTGTTTACCTTGCCATTATGCTCAAGCACCCATTCACAACTACCGCAAAGAGCAGTAAAGTATGTGTGGACAATGTGATGTTAGCTGAACTTTGTGTAGGGCACTTGGAGGGATGTCTTCCTTCTAGATACGTGCTTGGACCATTCTCATGTCTGGATCCTAGCGGGAAACCAGAGAAGAAAATTGCTACCTCAGCTACCAAACAAACTAACAACAACAATAATAATAAAAGCACTAAACTGAAACCAGACAAATAATTAAAAACTTACAAAGCTTATGGAAGGTACACAACACTCAAAGGTGTTCATCCAAAGAGGAGCAGAACTGGGCAACTCTGCTATGCCATCTGAATTGACCAGGAGAGTGCACAGATCTTGCCCCTCATGATACACATACAGTAATTTGTGCTGGACAGAATCGTTTGCAGCATCCATTGGAACAAACCAAACATTGTGGCCAGGTGCAAAAAGGCGTTCTTATACCATAGAGGATAAGGCTCTGCCCCCAGTTAATACATCCAATGGTTCAAACAATAGGGAGATTTATGTATCATTTATATACCACAGTTCCAGCACAGTTTCCTGACCAGTGCAGATAAGATAGATGGTTTTCAATTACATTTTTACTGCACAAATATCAAAATAAATCCCAAGCTTTGCCAGCCAGGAGAACTATGCTAGAACTCTAGTATTAAATCAAGCTGAAGTACATGGGTGTGCTACCAGGATTTCAGCTACAGTGTGGGTAACGTTAAAAAAATACACACACACACACACACACACACAGTGAGACTTCTTGCATTAGTTTCTGCCTTTCATCGAATTTAGAAAAACTACAATCCCATTGTCCAGCTCACTGATCATGCCAGCTTCTTCTCTCCAACGTATTATAGCAGAATGCTAGCTCTGCTATAATTAAAGTTGTTTGCTAGTGTTTTATCCAGTCTAGTTTTAAAATTCTTAAGCAATCTGACTTCCACACCTTGTCATGTGAATTTAGAACTATTAGAATCCAACCCAGCTGGAAATCAGTACAAACAACTGTGATTTTCTCACCAACTTCAATATAAGATGATGCAGTTTGGAGAAAACTAGACTAAATTAAGATGATAAACTCCTCGGGTCAGGGACTCTCTCTCCATGTGTGTTTATATAGTACCTAGCACAGTGGACTTCCCAATCCTGTCTAGGACATGTAGGCACTACAATAATACAAATAACTTTCCTCCTTTCTGCTCATCCTTGTTGCATCTACAATGCAGACACATCCCATACTGAACTCCCATCTTCTCTCCTTTACAACAATCAAAAAACATAAAATTTGTAAATTCTCCCTGCTAAATTGGTTAAAGAGTTCAGAACAACTGCAGCTTCCACCCAACCAGCTGGCATTGTCTCTGCTTTTCAAAAGCAACATAGTCAAAGCATTCTCTGACAAGATCAAGCTGTACATCTAAATTACAGCTACACAGTGAAGATCAACAAGATTATGACTACAGTATTTAAGGGATATGCAGATGGTACATGGGGATTAATAGGTGCTGGACAAGAGTGTACCTGTTGTATAAACTCTACGCCTGAGGTATGCACATTTTAAGTCACTCTAGATAGCTCCAAATTTGCATATAAATTTACATACTTAAAAAAATTAACTATAAATGATACTCAACTTAATAGCTGCTTGAACTTGTATCTCCTTGAGAGATCAGTACACTGCTTATCGTCTGAGTTTACCAGCAACAAAAATCTTACAGCTTTGCCCTCACTTTGCAGATACAGGGAGAGGATAGCTGTGGTTTAAGATGTCGTGGGCTGTATTTCATCAGGCTGCTTTTGGGCTCTCAGGTGGTGGGGAATGGAAGTTAGACATGGTACCTCTCAGTGCACGGTACTGTTAAATTGTCTTTTAAGGCTGGAAAGTCTTGTTTCTGGAAACTGTTAAACTAACCTGGACAGAGCACTTAGAAAATATGCTTAGGGCACAATCCCACTCTGGCTATGAGGCTAGATCACCCAATAAGATCACTCCCAACTCTAAATTCTATGTTCTGTGACAGAGATTACTCAGCTGCTTACACAACGTGAAATAAGATTCTCGAGTAATGTCAATAATAATCAAAGTTAGAGGAGCCAGGGTTTGTTTTGGGAGTTATCCATCAACCATCATTCAAATCCATTTGCAAGACTAACACAGAGGAAGGAGGATATTCTCAAGGTGTGCTGAATTTATGCAAAGGGATAATGGGAACTTGGTAGTACATTCTTGTTGCCTCTTTCACATTGTGAGCAAACAGATGTAATCTTCCTTTTTGAAATATTCCCAAACACTGTTACATTTTCCAGTCTGAAAAAACTCTTTAAGATGTAGTAAAATAGCCTTACTCATGTCTGCTTCCCTGAGAAAGTCTGGCCTCCTGCAGAGTTCTTTTTTGTTTGATAAAATTGGATCATTTTGAGAGAAGCACTAGTGCAATCCATAAAACATCAAAAAGTGCTATAATAAAAACAAAGAAATCTAGTATTTTAATGGCTAATACAAACAGGAAAAGGAAAGAAGCATGACTGCAGAATGGAATAGCAACTAGGATTAGAGTTTCTACCCAGTTTATGTACAGTTTATTACAGAGTAGACAGAAGAAATGAAATAATCTACCTGGTCTAGTAAGAATTTTAGCTCTATGTGGGCATCCGTGTAAGACAGCACAAATCACAGCTCATTTTCTTTATAAGCTGCCATTAAACCCCATATTTCTAAAAGGCATATATTCTTTGCATATGGTATCCAGTAACTCAGAAGTGAAGAGGATAACAGTAGAGAGTATGGAAGAAATCAAGCGACCCAGGAATCAGTCAATACGGTTCAAGGCATCTAATCTCTCTCAGTCATTTTAAAACAACTTTTATAACTGCAGAAAGATACCCAAGCTTGTGTTGACTGCATTTAACCCTTTTACCTGGTGTCTATAATTCCACCTTAAGCATCAACTAACAATCCATGTCTTGACATTTCTTATTGCTTAAAATGTGAAGGGCTCTTCATACATAAATAATATTAGAACTCTCTAAAATTTTCATAAAACCCAAAACATCCCACATGTCTGGGCCAGCTCAGAACCCTCCTTCCCTTTCAATAACCCCTTTCTTCCCCAAAAGCCCAAGGCTTCCTCTCAATTTGAGCAGTTTTAAGGAGAGCACGAGAGGTCATTTGGCCTTCTACGTCTCTCCCCTCCAAATGTCTTCAGAAGATGGCCCTCCCCCAGATCCTCTGACACAACATGGCAATTTCCCTAGGCCAAATGCACTTACAGATCTCTTAGCGCCAAAGCTGAACAACAGTGCTACAGCAAAAACATATGACTGTTTCCAGTGCGGATGTTGTGGAACAGACTGCTAGAAGGCTGCCTATGCCTGAAGACTAACATATGGAATTAGTCTACTAGCTAACACCCATTCTGCTCCTGTTAAAAAAT
The DNA here is from genome assembly GCF_016161935.1 of Mauremys reevesii. Lineage (NCBI taxonomy): Eukaryota > Metazoa > Chordata > Testudines > Geoemydidae > Mauremys > Mauremys reevesii. The sequence continues at coordinate 25,134,889 of NC_052627.1, read as the reverse complement.
GGACCAGAGAGGAGACTGGATCAACTCGCTACCATTCAAAAACCAATGTGAGATGGGTTGAAAGCCACTGACTTTTTCTCCCCCTACAATTTAGCAGCTAAAAATAAACAGAGCCTGAGCTTTCTGGGAGGAGGGGGATGCCCCCAGGAGCTTTGGTGTATGATTTCAGCTGTTTCTCTCATTTGTTTTTTGAGTCAATGTAAACCAAAAACACACAGTGAAACTTCTGGGTGCTGGACCTGAATTAATTCAGCCTACCTGGGAGGTTTGTTAGAATCTGTGAATCTGAAAGTAGCAGGAATCAGGCAGAAGAGAGGATTTTCACAGAGCAGGTCTAGGCTATGGAATTCAGGACTAGAAGAGATAAGAATGACCTGGTGATGGTCAGAACAAAATGTAGAACTCCTTTCTTAAACCTATTTCTCCCACAATAAGGACTGTATGCCTGACACCTTCCTCCCCCTGACTCTGTACACATGCACGAGTGCATGCACCCGCCCCCCTCAATTTTAATTCTATTCTAGCATTTTACTCTTACCTGCTGGAAAGTAAGAATAGAATGTTGTTGTGTTTTTAATGCTCAGACACTGCAGTAACGGCATCAATACGAAAGCAAATAGGATAAAAGACAGAAGAGTAGACTTAAAAACATTGCTGGGATTTTCAAAGGAACCCAAAAGCATAAGGTGTCCTAACCACACTCAATTCAAGTGTTGCCAACTTGCGCTTTTGGTGTTTGTCATAAAGCCCAAGCTCCTGGACTAATGATTACATGTACTGAGCTTTCATTAAAGCAGTAAGTTTCTAGACCTGAAGGATCGAAGATAAGCTTGAAAATTTAACTCCTTATCACTCCACCAACAGGAGGCAAATAGAAAGATCAAATTTATTATTTTAAAACATCATCGTATTTTGGAGGACTGACTAAGGAAATATGAATGCTTGTGGTTGGCAATAGGCTCATTCAAAAACCCCAGCCTACCTGTAAATAATGTACATCTTAAAAACGCATTATTTCATACCAATTTCTCCTTCACTTACCTACTAGGTCCTGAGTTACGGAGTCTCAAAGTTTTCCCTACTCCGGCTGTTGCCCTAGCTCACTCCAAGCAGTGAGAGGGATGCAGTTCCCAACTCAGATTAAGGTTCTAGTGATGCTGTTAACTCTGGCAGAAAAATCCATGAAACCATTAAAAAAATAGCCCTTCAGTTCATATTGAAAATATATCACCAGTGCCTGTTACGTTTATATAGGTGTCATTTTAATGTAACTAACAGCATTTCATGTCCCTTTTATTGCCGAGACTCATTTATGTCATGATGTAGGTTTACAAGGTTTTACGTATGAAGAAAGAGGCATGTTTCCTGCCCTGAAGAGCTTGAAATCTAAATAAGGCAAGAGACTAATTCAGCAGAAGGAGAGTGTGAGGGTTATTGGTCAAGGGAAAAGAGGTTGCTTGAAGAGAAGTTTTCAGAAGGAATTGGAACAAAGTGAGATGAGGACGAGGAGCCTGTACCAGGCAGCCTGAGTTAGGGCATGACGGTGGGGTAGGACAAGAAGACAAAGGGAAGAGTAAGGTGAAAAGGTAGGGAAGACCGCAGGTGGCAGAAATATAATGGGGGAGAATGAGAGTGGAGCTGTAGGAGGGGACAAGGTTAAGCTAAGGAACTTGAATATAATGCATTAAGTCAGAGGAAGAGGGTTTCAAAGAGGGGGTGATATCAAAATGGAGAGGAAGGAAATGGACTTCAACTGAGGCACTTTGGGAGGAGGAAAAAGCCAGGAGAGGATGCGATTCCTGGCAGTTGGGACAAGAAAGGGTGGAGTCTGATGATAGTGAAAAAAATTGTTTCAAGGCTTTGTGAAGGTCTGGGGAGGGAAGACAAAGATTACAACAAGATTGTGGGGCTGGGAGACAGGAAGGACAGACTTGCCAGTGAGTGAAGATGGAGCAGAGCGGCAGCAGAATGAGTTCAGTTATGGAGCAATGGATCTGAGGTAGCTGCTGGACGTGAGTGGTCAGAAGCAGCTAGGGAGATAGATAAAAGCTCTGCAGAGTTTCAGTTTGCATTGGTATGAGCACAAATGCCTTATTTTTAGGAATAACCTATTTGTGCAGATAGTGTCTCTTTACTCTCCCTTTCTAAATTTGAATTCCACAGGTCTGGCCGGTCAGACACCTCTGGAACAAGCTCTGGTGGATGCCATTGTGGACACCATTGATGACTTCATGTCACTGTTTCCCTGGGGAGAGAAAAATCAGGATGTGAAAGTAATGTGATCACTGATTTAAAGCTAAGAGATTTATACCTGCCAAAGTGTCTCATCTGGCCTGACACCTGTACACTGGTCCCTGATGTCACACCGTCACTCGCTCAGCTCCACTGCCCCTCAGTAAACTGGGCGGCAGATAGCGAGGTTTCCTCTGCAATTCTTCCTTCAGACTACTGAGCAACCAGCCCAAGGATTTCTGCTTTCCCCCTTTTCCTCACTGTGGTGAGGAGGATGTGGCCAGCACCGTGGCTTATCTTGGATGGAGGTTGCTATCTATACAAATGCCAAATACCAATACATGATTATTAAACAGGGGAGGACAGGCTGAATCAGAAAAAACTCCTTCACTTCACTAACTACTCAGGAGTTGTATTCTGATGCAAGCTAGTAGTTAATGGAAAAAAAAAGATTCTTTATGTAACTAGCTCTAGAAGCATAATGGCTCTATGCCATCCTATTCTTTCTGTACTTCTGACTACTGATACTCCCTCTGGTGTTCTGAAGCATGTATTGTATTCCCTTGCTCCTGCTCTGCTCAGCTAACTGTAAACATAATATAGGTTCTTAATTACAACTTTACAAGTCGTATTAAAAAGACAGTTAGACATGATTAATTCCTGTATCCACTGTGCAGTTCAATGGCCAGGAATATATTTAATATCATTTTCATTAGCCTCTAACTGTGTTCAATTTTTGGTTCGCTCTAACTTATAACATTAATAGCATTCCAACTCCCTCAGAGAGAGCAAGAGACAAAACCCACACCTGAAGCAAAATTCTGGAAATAAGACTGACTAGGGAACGGACCCCAGTTAGGTGTGCCTCTAAACTCTGTTCTCTCTAAAGCTGTAAAGAGTAGCTTAATCCAGTGCCGTGTCATGGGGAGTTATTTAGAACAGGAATATTATGTCAATGGTAATGACAGATATTAACTGCTACAAGATGAATCTTGACAGGTGCTTTATAACTTCTAAAGGTGTCCTTGTGGCATTTCCAAGGAAACAAAGCCTCATTTTATATATCCTTTTGTTTTGGTAACTAACTGACTCTAGAGAGAGCACAAAGGGCTGGACGCTGAACTTGATATGTTTGGGAGAAGGTGAACTGACTCCTGGAATAAGTGGTGGAAGGCATGTTTGAAAAATAAGTGGACAGACGGGAAGTTCCAAATTATTTCAGACAGCTAGCAGTATGGTCGAAGCAAAGTATAAAATGGTGTCTTCCAGGCAATATAGAACGCCCAGCTTCATCTGTCCAGTCCCGATCAGTTGGGAAGCCAACTTAATACGAAGAATCACACGTCAGAGCGAGGATAGTAGGGAGGATTTGTAGGATAGAAAAAAAGACGAGACTATGAAGCAATTGCCTTTTAAATCTAGACTTAATGCTCGCTTTCCTGTAACGCTTGGAGATACAACATCCCTATAATATTTACCACTATTAGGTTACTGATGGGTACTCCCAACCTCAACACCTTACCATGATTTTTATCTGGTAATTTCCTCTTTTTAAATCAAAAAGTTAATTTGTGAACACAAAATAGAAAACCAAAGAGAATGTTACCACAGGAAATTTCTAATCATTTGATGATGGGTAGCATCAACTTTAAGTCATGAGTTTTATTTTCCCATCATTGGCCAATATACCCGTCTAGCTGCTATACACCATGCTGGAACTGGGTCAGTACAATATTCCAACAGCTCTGGCTGGTTAAACTGGGTTTACAGCTGCTGTTCAATCCCCAGAGTAGTTCAAGACAGCCAACGTGTACTGGTGAACCTGAAGAGGTGGAATGTCCCCAAGTTTCAACGTCTCTGTGCTCTAATAGCTCCCCTGCCCTTCCACTGCTCATCTGGCACTGCAGCCTCAAGCACTGATACTCAAACTAACATGGAGCCAGGGAAACTTTAAGAAGCAGTCACAATTGGGCCAAATCTTCCACCACTGAGAAGCTCTTGACAACTCCAGTGTAGCTCATGCCATTGACTCATTACAACCAGAACTGCAGCGTTCAAATTAGGGCTTGGCTACACTGGTGCTTTACAGCGCTGCAACTTTCTCACTCAGGGGTGTGAACAAACACCTCCCTGAGCGCAGCAAGTTTCACCGCTGTAAAGTGCCAGTGTAGACAGGGCCCCAGCGCTGGGAGCTACGCCCCGGTGGAGATTTTTTGTTTTTTTTAAGAGCGCTAGGAGCGCGACTACACAAGCCAGCTAAAGTGCTGCCAGGGTGGCGCTTTAGCATTGCCAGTGTAGACTAACCCTTAGTTGTAGAGGAAGGGTGATGAGTTGAGTTATTTGTGGTGTCACCATAGCTCTAGTTAAAAATGACCCAAGCTCTTGATATGCCTGTGCTTGTAGTCTAGTAGAGCAGCAATTACAGTAGTTACAATTGTTAATAGTTTAATTACAACTTAAATTTCTTGAAATTAAACTAGTAAAAAAATTACTCATAAATGGTCAGAAAATTCATTCTGTGCTCATGAGAAGTGCTGTAATTTCAGGGGAGGGTTGTACTATATTCTTTGTATGTTAAGAGTTTGAATCCCTCCGGAAAGTGCACAGTGTTGTCAGCTCTCATGGTTTTTATCACAAGTCTCATACTTGTGCTTTCCTCAAAGCCCCAGCTGGTGTCCCGTGATTATGCGAGAACAACAGCTTTCAATTTAAAGGAGAAGTTTCACAGAGCAGTGCTTGAAAACATGAACCCTAAAAAGGCTCAAATCCCAGAAAGCAGAATGCCCTCAATCCCAAATCCACTCTTTAAAAATCGATTGGAGAGAGGGGACTAACATGTTTGTTTTTTTTAAACCTTGGGGATGGCACTACTTTTGTTGTAACCCCTGAAGTGACCCTCCATAATAATCGAGGGACGGTTGCATGACACTAGCCTACACTGCACCTGTTTTGTGGCTGTAGTTTTTATGCCTCCAGGGCTAAGCAGTAGGGTGGACCCACATGGAGGGAACATGCTAGCTCCAGCTCCAGGGAGATCAGGTTGCATTACTGCAGTGTATAGAAATATGGTACAATTACCAACGCCATTTCCGCAGCTCCAGTCTGTGGTAGAAATCCTCTTCAAAGGAGTATCTTGGGAACAGTTTTATGCATTTGCAATGAATTTCTACTTCCAGAGAGGAAGGAGACTGGCATTTTGGGGACACAGTACTAACAGAGGCAGATGACATCCATCCAAATGTTTTTTCTGGAGCTGTGGGCCAGCCCTATCACCTGTTTAGGGTGACCAGATGTCCCAATTTTTATAGGGACAGTCCCGATATTGGGGGCATTTTCTTCTATAGGTGCTTATTACGCCCCACCCCTTGTCTCGATTTTTCACACTTACTGTCTGGTCACCCTAGCCAGCTGTCAAGCTTATGTCACCAGCACTAAATTCACTTGGGGGAAAGGAAAAAAAAAAAAAGACAAACATACCAGTGCTTAAGTTGTGGGTGGGTGGAAGTGGGCAGGAGGAGGTGAAACAGGAGAGATTTGAGTGCTAGAATATTGTTTCTTTAGAAACTCACCTGATGACCCTTCTTCCTTTTAGCCACTGCCCCCCTTCCTCCCTATTCACCATCCAAACTTTTCAATTTTGGGTTGGAATGCTGCCACCTCATGGTAGAAATGAAACCTAGCAATTACTGTAACAAAAAAAGATTTTGAGCTTCCTAGAATGTGAGAGATTTGCAACATTTAAATAATTTACACTGCATGGAATTACATTCATTTTGTGATGCACAAAACCAGGCAGCTTTCAGACACCTGAAAAATGATAGCAGAACAGTGTACCCCTAAGAGAAACTTATTACCGCTATAAGCATGGATGTGTTAGAAAAAAAAAAAAACACCAGAAACTAAATATGGGCAATATGATGCAGTGAAAGCTGGCTATGAAAAACCCTGATTTACTGCTTGTGATTTGTGCACACACTTTTTTGAACCTGTTCTTCCACCAATGCTGACGCTGCATCAGCCTTGCTGAGGATGGTGGGATGGCCTTGGAAGTTAGGAAGAGTGCATGAACACTGCAGAGGATTGAGCATGCTGACTTGTTTCCCACCATCTTAGGGAGTGAAGGCAACTGGTAATCATGGGGCTGGAATGAGCAGATCACTAAGCTCAGGTTCATAGGCAACCCAGCAAAGATGATTTTTAGTGAGGTAGCACAGGGTATTTAGTACATAGCGAACCCGTGAAATTGCTTATAACCGTCCTTATAAATGGCAAAAACCGCATAAAAGTAAACCTAACTGGTAGCTTCTAGAACTTGTAAAAAGTCTGCATCAGAGGAAAAGAATTCCAGGAGTGTAACACTATAAGTAATGTTGGACAGGACTCGTGTCTTTACTTGCTACGTGAAGTGCCAGACACACGCAGGGTGCTATACAACAAAAATCAAATAAGAATTATTAAACAACTGAATACAAGTAATAAGGCAAAGCATCAATACCTCAACCCTCTTTGCCAAGGAAATTTGAAAATGCTTAGTAGACTAAACTGCTAACACAAATGATACAGGAAAGATCAGGCTCAAGATGAGTGCTTCTCAAAGTCCAAGTTACCAGCCATTTTCATGTCATACATGTAAGGGAAGGTGATGCACTGACAGTTCTGTCAATGGCCTTGACTGCCAGTGTTATGGCTGCATCTCTGAGGACCTCCTCATGTGCAGGATTCTTCGCTACCTTTGCGTTTGAGATTGCAGCCTACTGAGAAGGTTTTGAGAAACATTTCTCATTCCGTTTTGCAAGCTAGAGCAACTGAGCCAGTAACATTACATCAGAATGCTTCTTGACATCAAACCAGAAAGTTAGAAGTCCTCACTGAGTCCTCTGCCTTGACATCAGCACAGCCAGTCAGAGGTGCTAAGCCAGTAACCTCACAATGTTCTGTCTTGTCATCTGCTCAGCACAATAGAAAGTGACATCACCTAAGCCTGAACATCTGCTCAGTAGGTGTAGCTACTCAGCCAGTGAACCTCCGAGAAATGCCTTTTGACATCAGACCAAAAAAGTTAAGACATGCTAAGTGAGAAGCCCTCAAAGGCCTGTTCTTTGACATCAGAGCAGAAGTAGTTGGTCACATCGGGCAAGCGAAACAGACAAGCTGAGCCATTAACCTCACAAAGTCCGGAAATGCTGAGGCAGTGACCTCAGAGACGTTTGTACATTGATACCAGCTCAACAAGAGAGGCAGTGCCCCAGAAAACTTCAAAAAGCCTCCTTGGTATCACTACTGCCAAGCAGGAGGTACTTAGCAATCACCTCACAAAAGTCAGTCCCTCTTGGTATTATTCACAGCAAGATGAAGGTGCTGAGCCAAGTCACAAGCCTCTGAGGTCACTAACAACCCAGAAATCCACATTACTCAACATGCATTGGAGAAAGACATTTTAAGTCAAAAACCATTAGGAGGAGCATGTGGGAGCTCTGCTGTTCCTCAGATGAAAGCATAGGGAAAGCTCTCCTGGTTCCTCCTTGGCTTGGGGGAGCAGCCGCCAAACACGGAAGCCACTGGGAACCTGAATGAAACAGACTAAGGACAAAAATTGGGAAAAATACAACAGGCCAGCACACAGCACTAATAGGAGACATATGTAAGGTTTTCAGTTGACCAGACTAAGATGTTACTATCAGATAATTGTTTATTGAGTTACATCAGATCAAGTTAAGGTAGGAAGTAACTTAAAAGAAATAAAGATTTTTGTTTTGATATTAGATGGGCAACAGGGAATGGATCACTTGATGATGACCTGTTCTGTTCATTCCTTCAGGGGCACCTGGCATTGGCCACTGTTGGAAAACAGGATACTGGTCTAGATGGAGCTGTGGTCTGACCCAGTATGGCCGTTATGTTATTTAGCCATTTTGGTACAATATTCTACTTGATGGTTTATACATGATATCTGATATTGTTTGCATTAGGAAGGACGGGTGGTTAATCTGGGACTTGGGAGGCTCAATTCCTTGTTCCACTCCTACTTCCCATGTGACGTTGAGCCAGCCATTTTGTCTCTCTGTCCATAAATTCTCCAGATGGGGATACTACCTACTAATACTACATCACAGGGTGTTGCGAGAATAACCATATTAGAAGACACTATAGCAATGGGGGCCATATAAACACCTAAAATAAGACTTTAAAATCAGTAAAACTAGATGATCTCTGTCACACAGTGGCTGGCCCCTGTGAATGAAGTAGGTCCAGTGCCCTTGTGCCAGGACACGTGCTCCTGTTTGGCCATTTAAGAAGGCAAGGCAGCACCTGGGAGCTAGAAAGGTTCAGTGAGAGACTCAGTGAGTCAGTGGATTGAGTCAATCAGGAGATGAAAGCTTCCAGAGACTGACTGATGAGTTCCAGTAAAGAAGCAAGAGAGCAGCAAGAACAAAGGGATTTGCTCTCTGGCATCCTGAAGCCAGACAGCCAGGGCCACAGTACTTCAGGTAGGAGGGGCAGAGGAGAGGCTTTCCACTGACATCTTCAGGGTCCAAGAGCTGGGCCTAGAGGAACGGTGACAGAGCTGGAGAAGTGAGGGAGGTTCTAAAGATGATATTCCAACATAAAGGCTGTGGGGGTTCTCGCTGGAAAGCGTAGAATTTTAAGGACTACATGCCTGGGAGGTGACAGACTATGTTTTGGGACTTTTGTTATGAGCTGATTTATACAAAGTTTTGTAATGAACTGGCTCCCAGGAGAAGTAATATTTAAGCAAATGAGCCTGAAGTGGAGTCCTTTGGGTTACCTGAGAGGGGAAACTAAGGCAGACATGCTTGTGCTGTGGCCTGTTGCATGACGGTGCCCCATGTGGGGTCATTGTATGACAATCACACACTTCTGTAGTCTGAGTACACCCTGCTGTGCATACCAAAATGAATAAGATTCCGCTCATTGTTACAGAGAACATTCCCTCCAATGTTGGAATTAAGCAGATGTGGTTTTCAGAAGTTATTGCATTACACACAGAGAAATACCAGCGAGTTGCATGTAAGGCCTTGCTTTGCTTGGCTAAAACACTTTAAACAAAGCAGTAAATAACTCATACCCCAGTAACACATCTTATTTGATATATTATGCAAGAAAAACTCTAAATATTTCAGTTGCATGCTATGAAACCAGTTAACATACATAATAGTTTACTCTTATTTTTCTTATAGATTCATTATTCTAAGCAGCAGGAATCACACCTAACTATTCCATGCATTTCTCTAGAACAGCCCAAGGTTTTATTATTTTAAACCAGTGATATTCAGACTGAGGCTTGCGAGCTGCCAGTGGCTCTTTCATGCGTTTCTTGCGGCTCTTTGCAGCACATGATATCAAAACACTGATTTATTTAGCCAAAGTTATTAGCCAATCAGGATGCTTTTACCATGTTAACCAACTGTAGTTGATAAAATAATAATACTGGGCAGTCATTTTGTTGTGAGAATAATACATACACACACACACACAAGTCTTTTGGGTAACGTTTGCTAATTTGGCTCCTGAACCACTGAATTCTGAGTATCATTGTTTTAAACAGTACCAATATGAGCAATGAAAATTGTTAGAGGCTACCATATAAGGAGTGAAAACAAATATTAGTTCGGGGGCAGGGTGGAACAAATAAGAGGGAACATGAGACATAAAATGATTGGTATGGGGCAGGTTTATCTAGGCAGTTGTAGGCCCCATTACCGTGGTATGTAAATATCCAATTAAACTTGTTTTTAAATGATAAAGGAAATTTTTTTTTTACCCAACACATCATTAGCCTGTGGGACATTGTACACAAGATATTATCATACCATAGCATTAAGCTCAAGAGCTTAGTAGGGGTCAAGAAAAAGATTAGACATTTATTAGAATATCCACTAGTATATTAGCATAATGTTCAAAATGGATATAAACCTACATGCTTCAGGTAATAAACCAACTGTTAGCAGGAAGAAAACTTCACTTACAAACAGGTTATTCCAAAAATCGTCCATTGAAGAGTTTCTTGTGCCTTCTTCTGCAGCAGCTAGTGTTGGCCAAAGGCAGAGGCAGATGACTAGACTAGCTGGAACAGTGGCTCAGCCCATCTAGCTTGCTGATCCGACATCAAAGGATAAGCTTCTGTGACATCACCGAGTTGTTGGTTTGATGTCACGGTGCAGGTCTTGGAAGTTAATGGAGGGATCACACCCCTTCGTTAGGTGTCTGGTGTCAAGACAGAGGACTCACTGAGGCTAGTTAGGCTCATTGGTCTGATGCTAAAGAACAGGACATTGTGCACAAATGCCCTTTTCAACATCAGACAGCACATCAGTTAGCTTTAATCAATATTGCAATACCTGCTTGCATGCTCAAATAAAGGTACAACTATTCAATCATTTTACCAGTAAATATTTTTCAGGCCACATTCATCAAAACAAATGACTCCATTGTAACGAAGTTTTCCAAGCCCATATTTATGCTATATGTTTTGTTTCATAAACAGTGAGAAGAATCAGATTTGACCACTCTCTCCACTTACATGTGCTTTTTTGCAGCAACAGACATTTAATGACCTCCTCACTAATACAGCTCCTGGACTATTACGAGATTTGGACAGTTTCTTAGGGGATAATAAGTGGCTGGTTGGGAAATCTGTGAGTATCTTTTTCCTCTTCCAAATCCAGTTGTCATTGGAGCAAAGTAACTGGATGAAGTTAAACAATTTTCATCTTCACAGTCAGAGACCTAAGAAACATCCTTTGTTGTCTTTTGATTTTAATTCTTTGCTTTTCTTCCTAACGTACTTTCAGGCTTTGACTACACTCACTATTTCAAGCCCACAGGCCTGGACTTATGTTTGCTGAAACAGTTTTGAACTAGACCATTTTAAACACTGCTGGTCAGTGTGGATGGAGCTAAATTATGTTTGAACTGAATTAAAAATAATTGTTCCAGCCTTTGCTTAAAAGCCTCAGGGTTCGACATTGGAAGTTTCAAAGGTCAATTTGCATAGATTGATCCTTTCCATGCTGCTGACCAAAGCCATATTTAAACTGAATATGAACTGAATTGGCTTACAACCACATTTTAAAATCAATTCAGCAAACAGTTCAGGCTAAGACCCCTGTCTACACCTAAATCAAGTCAGTGGATCAAGTTACAACATATTTAAAATTTATAGCATGGATAGGATCTAAACATATCACCTTACGCTAAAAGCAATTGATTGTAACCTCATCAGGGGAGAACTTCTGTAATTGTAGCTTGAAGGTAACTACTCACACTTGGTAAGGTAACTCGCATCTTTTTGTGTATTTATATCTGCTCCTGTATTTTTCACTCCATGCATCTGAAGGGGTTCTAGCCCACGAAAGCTTATGTCCAAATAAATTTGTTAGTCTCTAAGGTGCCACAAGGACTCCTTGTTTTTATTTAAAGAAGATATAGCTGGCTAACATAGGAGGGCCCAAACCAAATTTAAAGTGTGGTTCTCTATCCTCATTTTGGATTCAGTATAGACCAAGTCTTTGATGTTAATAGTTCTGCTATTTGATTGTATATACTAATTGAGTAATTTTGTTTCACCCTTTTCATTTTCACCAGGTAACCTGGGCTGATTTCTACTGGGATGTGTGCAGTACAACACTTCTGTTCCTTAAGCCTGGCCTGGCAGACAACTACTCTAAACTTTTGGCTCTGAAAGAGAGAGTACAAGCACTTCCTGCTATTGCAGCCTGGATTCAGCAAAGACCAAAGACTACACTGTAGATGAGCTTTTCTGGTTTTGAAGAACATGTTTATGTGTATTTTTTTATTTAACATAACCCCAGCACCTCTAATTTCTTCTAAAATTATTAATTTACAAAAATTAAGACAACTCAATGCCTAATTTGATCCAGTCTATCACACCTGCTCGGAAAACATCAGTGGACAGATTAAATTCTTGCTCTTCTCTGTTTCTCATTAGGTTTCAGGGGTAAGGAGAACAGTTGTCAATGGAGAACAAGTTTCTGAGAACTTGGCCTTTAATATTTTTATGCATGTGTAATGTTGCAAGATGCAGATTATATTAAACACTGTCATAATTGATTATAAAATGGACTAAAAATACACCAGACTGAATTTTTTCCTCTGTGACTATAGCATGGAGATTTATACTAAGAATGCATTTCAATATATGTTTAAGCATGCAATGATTATTTACTATACATCTCAGTGACTGATTATTGCTTTCCTACAGTGAAAAGCACATGATCAACCATTTAACTCTGTTTATGAAAGATGAATGGAAAAGTGGACATGGTAGACTGGGAATGCTATGGTGAGTTTGGAGACTACCAGCACTTCACATCACTCCCCCCACGTTCAAAGATTTAAAATACAGCAATTCTGAAACTGATCAGTCCAACTCTGCTTTCACTGCACTTTCCAGAGAAACATGTTGGGGAGGGAGAAGAGACAATGAGGAAAGTTTCAGGGACAGAAATTGTCTCGACAGTACTATTCCACATCTTTATGACTCTCTCAGTGTGAGGGGTAGTAAAACTAGTTCAGAGAGGGAGGAAAGGGAAGGGACACAGGGCAAAACAGACCATCAGTGTGGGTGGGGAAAACTGCAGGAACCCAGATCTCTGGGGGTTCTGTTGAAATGTGCTATGTGTGTAGGTAACCCTGGTTACTCTTTGAAAGGCAGCCAACTTTACCTCTCTGCTCCCACAGGAGAAACTCACATACAATGCTGCAAGTGGAAGCTGCAGTAGTCAAGATTTTGTTGAGCACTGGGTGGCACCAACAGACACCTGTCACCCCAAGGGCACACCATGTACCTATCTAATGAGTGCAGGAAGTGGAGCTATAAAAGGAAGGGCAAAGCAGGGAGTAGAGAGAAGAGCCAGCAAAAGAAAAGAAAAAAATAAGGGAAACAAGTTAGAGAGCGAGACAAGGAAAAGGATAGAAAACCTGAAATAAGAACTGATACAATAAGATGGCAGCAATCGCTGTGAAGAAGGGGGCACACCCATTTATCAGTCCAACCCAAGATGGAGCTCCAACAGAAGTTGTGAAACTGATATGCGCAATGCCTTTTACTTGGCATTTGACAAAGAGGAGTTAAATACTCATTCTACCCATGTGGAAACAGAGATAAATTAAATTACTTACCTGAGGTTACACTGAGGATTTGGCAGAGTGGAGAACAGAATCCATACCTCTTGACATTCAATCCCCTGCTCTAACCCTACACTCCCAATTTCTTCTCACTATCCCCAATAACTTTTCTGAAGTTAACTAGAGGACCAATTATGCCTCTCTGTTCTCCCACCCTTCTGCCAGTTTAATACTGCAGGCCACAGTATACTCAGTGTGTTTTTTTTAATAACATCCACAGAATAACCACTCACTAACTTCACAGTATTGAACAAAATACAAATGCAACAAAAACTACAATTTTGAGCTTGTCTAAAGCGGTCTGACTCAATAGGCAGTATTCAGTAAACTGAAGAGATAAGTAAAGACAAGCATGAATGAAAGCCTTATTTCTCCTACATATCAGTTTGGTGCCACAGCTGAACTAGAGCTGAATTCTCTTCAAAACTAAATCTTTCCTCAGCACTTGTTACCATTCATTTTGGAATCTGGTAAATTAGATTAAAATAGCTACCTTGGAGCTGTCGAGATTCCTTAATCTAGTTTGTGCTTTAGATGACTACAGACTGGAGAGCCAGTTCCTTCAGAAACAGCAAAGAGTCCTGTGGCACCTTATAGACTAACAGACGTATTGGAGCATGAGCTTTCGTGGGTGAATACCCACTTCGTCGGATACATGTCTCATTCACCCACGAAAGCTCATGCTCCAATACGTCTGTTAGTCTATAAGGTGCCACAGGACTCTTTGCTGCTTTTACAGATGCAGACTAACACGGCTCCCCCTCTGATACTGGAGTTCCTTCAGAGAAAGCCTCATTTGTACTACTTCTGTACACCCACTCTAGTCTTCTCCTGGACAATGTGAAGCTCAGTTTTTTCTTTCAGTGGCAGGTTGTGTGTTCTTGTTTAATTCCAGGACTAAAAGAAAAGACACAGTAGGTGTGTCAGAGCAGGGCAGGGCAACCCTATTGCAGGCAAGAAACAAGCTATTCACCTACCACAGATTCAAACCCTTTTAGTGATATAAAGCACCACAGTCCACAAATCTCTTGCAGTAAACACAAAAACATCAAAAAACTGAAAACAATTCCTCTCAAACCCCCAAAGTAAAACAAGGCTATAGCACAGCAGCTTTTTAATACCATTAGGAGGTCACTATCTGTCAGTTACTTAATCCCTTTTCCAGGGCCTCTCTCTCCAGGTCTCCTACCCAAGAGTTCCAAGAATCACTTTTCTCCCTCAAGTCTTTTCCCGTAGCCTCAAGTCAGCTTTCCCGCAAGAAGCTCCCTACAGAATTTAATTCTGCCAGGCCTCTCTTGCTTAGGGGAACCTTCCTCCTGGGCTCCTCTTGCAGCCCGCCACTCCAGGTCATCTGCCAAAGGGCTCCCTGTAGTGTTACACTTTCCAGACCTCCTTGCCTGTGAGTCCTACCCCTGCTCCACAGGACATCCCTCTGAAGTCAACCCTGACTTCTGGGGCCAGCTTTATACTGACCATGCTGGTGGTTCTCATTCCTAGGGGCCACTGCACCAGCCTTCCTTCAATTTGGCAGGGTTCTCCAGCTCTAATCCGTCCTTCAGCCATTTCCTTTGAACTTATCACCAGCAGCTCACAGTTACTGCTCTCCTTGAGCTTTCCTGCAGCTCTTTCCCTCAGGCAATTCTCTGCTGCTCTGTCGTCTCGCCTCTTCTCAGGCCTCATCTGCTCTTTACTGTCTTCTGCCAGGTGCCTTCACTTAAGTCCAACTGGGAGGCAGCTGATGAGTCTCAGGTGCACTGCATCCCCCTTCTTCAGGCTAGCTACCCATGTACATACCCAGGCAGTCAGATGGGATTGGTACTTGGGTGGCTAGCCCAAACCACTGTTCATGTAGCTCCAATTAAAATGGCTGTTTTTAGCATTCTACTTTGAGCAGAGGTTATCAAGAGTATGTCTCACCTGAACTAGGAATCTCACCTCCCAGCTGTTGTGTAGACATACCCTTACAGACTAGCTAATGAACTAGAGTAATTATAAAAGACAGGACTAGAAATTAAGAGAGTTTTGATCAAAATGCTAGAAGTTTCCCTAGACATGGAGAGGTCAATGGAGGTAAAGTCCAGCCCCAACTGCAGCAAGGAAGCAAGTGAGGTGGTTGGGGCTGTATAACATTTTTATAACCTCCTCCAAAGAGCACTGTTTTCCAGAGGTTTCCCAAAGTTTAGGGGCATCTTAGATGCCACTTTAAAGAAAGAACCTTATGCTTGTAATCCTGTTAGGATTCCTCTCTTTTCCTTACCTTGGTTATTGATCTCACTTGTGCCCTGTTTATAATTAAATCTTTGCCTTATGAGCTTCATTTTACACACTGAGTTGTCCCACTGAAATCAACAGAACTACCCAGTACTCTCAGTGCATAAAGTCTTTACAGGATCCTGGCCTTAGGCTGAAAGTTCTATAGGGCAGGAACTCAATCTCTACATCCATGTTTCTAAGCACAGTTCTGAGTGCAGTACAAATGAAATATTACCAATATTTGATTAAGCAAAGAGCAGTTAGAGTAGAATATCTGAAACAGTTTGAAAGCTGCTTCTTTTTATTTTGTTCCTACTGGTAAAGTAGAACATTGTTTCAAATAAAAAAAGACCCTGGTCATCTAGGCAATTTTATTTGAACAAGTTGATACAAAAACAGTACGGTACTTCAAATGAACAAAAACAAGCATAAACAGACATGAGCATTGTCAAATAAGGCACATGTAAAAAAAAAAATCTACACACGTTATCCAGTGAAACAGACAGTTCTTATATATATTTGGGAGGTAGAAATAATTACAAAAATACTGACAAATCTTAAGCATTAGCAGATCTGGTAAAGTCATCACTAACTAGGTCCCCATTTTTAAAACTACTTTGTAAAATATGGATTATTCAACATTTTATGCACTACATATGTGTGTGGCATTTACACATTTTGTTTTCAAGCATCTGGAGAATTCTATCAGTGTTAAAAATCTTCAATACCATGAGAAATACAGTAAAGGAATTACAAAAAGTTATAAATGTTCATAAAACTTATGGTCACCAGTAATGTAAAAGTCCATGGGTGTACCACATTGCCTTTTTCTCGCCAATAAAATCCACAGCTATTTTATTTACATTTTACAGACCTAATGAAGCTTTTAATAATGTGGCTATATCTGCTGGAATGGTCCCTTCTTCTCCTGTAGAATAAAAGCAAAGCATTAGTACTGCATTAACGAAAATATTTCACATGAATAAACCCTGTTCCTCCAAGCAGTAAGGCTCTGTCTAGTTTTACACTTCAACAAGAAGTCTCTCCCCCTTGACTTGACTGTAGCTCTTTCAATGTGTAGCAAACCACTGGGTTTTCACTACTAAGATCATCAACTGAAATCATCCATCATGCCCAAAGTATTCAGAGGCAAGCCCCTGCATTTGTGATATTCCAGTATTGAGTTCTGGGACAGCTTCAAGTGAAATAAAAATGAAGTTTTTTACTGAATTAACTGGGAAAGCTAATATAATCAGTACAGTAAATCTGGTGGTATTAATATTAATTTCTATTTTACATAAGTGCATTGCAGAAGTTAAGAGAAAGCTAGGTGACAATGAAACAGGGGACACGGGAAGCAGTCTGGATTTTCAACACCAAGGACTCAGTTTTCAGAGTAAAACTGCACTTTAAGGAGAAGTAGCAAAAATTTATTTAGTTCTATATAGAGGACAGCTATGAAGTATGACATTAACTAATAGGAGTAATAAAGACTTACCTAAATCTACTGCAGTCATATCTTGCTCTAGCTTCAACTTCTGCTGACTGATTTTGAGCATAGACTCCTCAATAGTCCCTTTACTGATTAGCTTTATGACTTGTACTTCTCTAAAACCCACAGAAAAGAGGATTAAGTCTATTATATCATTATTGTGAATTAAGAATTACTTGTTCCTTTCCACAGTTTGGAGCTATTTAGCCTGATACCTCCCAGAATGTTGTCATGCCTACCCAAGGCCTGCCAAAATCCAACTCTCTCAAATTAGTGCAATCACTTCTTCACTTCACTGCACGACTTCTTTTCCCATTTACAAGGGACAGGAGGTGCCCGTGATTCCTTGCACTCCTTTCAGTCCATGGCACAAATTCACAGATCTTTGATTTCCCATCCTTTTCTCTTCCAACTTCTCTGACAGTCGTTCCATCATAAACTCAGTCTTTCATGGCCTATCTTGCTGTCATCTTCTTCCCATACTTTCTTTGCTGATTGCTCTTCTCCCATTCTTATCATGTACAACCCACCTCAAACATGCATTCTCCAGCTTATCAAAGTCCCAATTCATCTTCTCCCTAATTTCTTCCATGTGCACTCTGTCTACTCTCTGCTTGCCTGCCATTCTCAGCACGTTATTTTCAACTACCTGTATCTTTTCTTCTTCCATCTCCCTAATATCCACCATGTCCAAACTATAGAGCAGGCAGGGACAAACACACGCTGCATATACTTCTTTCACAGTTTGCTAGTGTAATTAAAAACTTACCTGGTCTGACCTACTCTATGGCATCGATCTTCTGCTTGCTTGTCATTGTAAGGGTTGCAGTCAATGTCATGAAGAATGACAACATTTGCTGAAGTCAAATTTATTCCTAGGCCACCAGCTTTGGTCGAAAGCAGGAATACAAAAATACCCATATCTGTATTGAATTCATCTATCAGATGTATCCTACAAAATTAAAGCACACACAAATCACGCCTTGTGAACAACAATTCTGTTAATTACAATAGCTGTTTTCCAGACAGAGGAATGGGGGGAAAAATCAATTTGTAAACAAAGCAATCAGGATGAAGAGAGATATCCTTTTAGTTCCACGTTTTTAATATAAATATGCTATTCCCAAGTGCCTCACATCCTAATCACTATCAGATGGCTAAAGAAGCTCTTAAGGAGGAGACGATTGAGTCAAGAGAGGTTAGTGGCCTTCCAAACCAGCTCAGAAAGGGCACTTTACAAATAGAAGGTGACAGAAGAAAAAATAGAAAAGATTGTGGAAGAAGCCAAGGAGGGCATTGACTGACATCTGTGGGAGAGTGGAGAGGACAATGCTTAAAGAAACCAAGGGTAGATAGGAAAGAGGAGAATATCAGGGGACCAGATGGTGAAGACAAGAAACTTGAATTTGGTTTAGTGGAGAAAGGAGAGCCAATGGAGGGACAGAGAAGTCTACACTCAAAAGGTTAAGAAATTAGAGGTGCTGGGGTTATGTTAAATAAAAAAATACACAAACATGTTCTTCAAAACCAGAAAATCAACACCCCTGAGCGACCTAGTTAAACTAATCCCCCCACGTAGACAGTGCTAGGCTGACAGAACAATTTTTCCGTCAATCTAGCCACCACTTCTTAAGGAGAAGGTGGATTAACTACATGATGGGAGAGAACCCCTCCCATTGCTGTAGTGAGATTCTGAAATTCTCAATTTTGTGGGAAACACAACTGCACATGTGCATTAACTTACTCACACCTCCTGTAAAGAAAGTTTCATTTACCTTTCAGAAATCTGTGTCTTTCCATCCAGCCTAATATATCGGTGCTGTAGCTGTTTTAGGAGAACTTCTAAAATGTCCAGCATCATAGTAAACTGGCTAAACAATACAACTCTATCACCCTGGGGAAGGAGGAAAAGAAGTCAGTTAGGGAAGACATTAATTACATAAATGTTTTATTAGAAAAATCACTTATTTGCACTATACATTTGGGCCTAAATTTTCCAACGGCGATGCCTAGATAAGCCACCAAAATCCATATTTAGGCACTTAAATAAAACTGGTCTACTTCCAATAAGAGGTGGGGTGTTCAGCACCCCAGAATAGCAGATCACTTTTATTTAGGTGCCAAAACATGTATTTAGATTACTAACTTTAGGCACCCAAATTTGAACATTTACGTAATTTGGGCACTAGCAGTTAAATACAGTAAAATCTCTTATACATGCAACTGTAAACACACAATACCCCCCACAAATAATACTGTTACTAAAATAGATTTATTTTGAAATTGTTTTCCTTGCAACAGGGAAGAAACATAGCCTTGCTGGTCATTACTGTCCTAGGCGCCTGTACAAATGCCTAAAGTAATGAA
This sequence comes from Mauremys reevesii, assembly GCF_016161935.1. Taxonomy (NCBI): domain Eukaryota; kingdom Metazoa; phylum Chordata; order Testudines; family Geoemydidae; genus Mauremys; species Mauremys reevesii. The sequence continues at coordinate 25,115,376 of NC_052627.1, read as the reverse complement.
CATCATAATCTTATCTTTGTAATCCATCATCATCTTCGCCCCTCCTTCCTAGCTCTGCTTGAGTCAACAGGCTAACAATAGCAGAGTGACCACAATGGTGCAGGTGGTGGCTTGAGCTAGCCACCTGAGTACAATGCCACCCAGCGACCCGGGTACATACTCGGGCAGGTAGTCCAAGCTGTCACCTGTGCCACCAGGGCTCCACCGCTATATTTAGCGTGCTAGCTCGAGTAGAGCTAGCACAAGTATGTCTACCCAGGCTAGGAATTACACCACCCAGCTGCTGTTGAGACATACCTTAAGAGGCTATGGTAGTGTTCCAGGATGAATATTCTGATTATTGGAGGAAACAGGGAAAAACATTTAGTTTTCCCTAAGCTTTAAATATTGTTTTTGCACAGTTTTATACACACTATAATATCTAATCCCATTTAATAGTACAAAAGGTAAAAAACAGCTTTTTCAGAAAAGCAATATGATTCATTACTGTTAGCACTGAACACTGAGCAACCCTCAACACTCTTGAACACTTCTGCAGGACTGCAATTTCCCCTATTCAATCAACTGCATGTGTGACACAGAACAGCAGTACAGTTCTATCCAATGTGTGCCACAAAGTCATAAACTATCCTGCAGTATTCTATAGAAAAATCAAGTTAGCATGTAAAAGCTGCCTGTTAATAGGGATTCAGTAAATCAGTGGTAAACAAAGTTGTGAAAAGCAGAAGATATTTCAACTAGAATATTCTTTTAGTGCAAACCTTTTCTTTAAGGTCAGAGAGGATGCGCTCAAGTGTTCTAAATTTTCCAGAATCCAAAATTGTATCCATCTCTAACTTAAAGTCACTGACATTAGCATACTGTTTACAAAGCAAATGCAGCTCATAATCTGTCATCACAGACATATCTTCGAAGATGAGGTCAGGATTGGCATCACAATGCGTGGGTTCCTAAAAGTAAAAAAGATAACAAAATGAATATAATGCATTCCACTGTAGGCATATTTATAATTACCTTAAAGAGCCAGTAAGATTATGCAACTACAGTTGCATCCAGTATTTTTGCAGAGAACAAAAAGAACCAGAAACCAGGCCTCTGCACACACTAATTTGGTTTGCAGGGGTTTAATGCGAAAATTAACTCTTCAAGTTCTGTTTATAGGAGATCGTGGAGGATTGATGTCTGTCACCTGGTGTAAGATTCTACAGAAACTTGAATTATGAAGAACTACTGGGAATACCTTTTACTTCACTAGCCACCAACCACACACCCTCAAACCCTGGGACCTTTTATCTCTATGTCAGGCCTTTTCCCTTGAAGAAATACTCCTTCATGGGGAATCTAATCCTTGGATGAATGATTGAAAACATGGGAATCCCTGCCCAGGTTGTAGTGCAGGTAGAGGGATGTCATACCTGGGCAGAAAGAGGAAAGGAAAAGAGCCATATCTATAAAGTGGGAAGGGGAGACTGGAAAAAAAAAAGGGGGGGGGCGGGGGGAACTGCTTCACCTCCCCCCATTAGGCTCCAGGTGCAGCTGACATGCGCACATTCAAATCTGGTTACATTTATACTTTTATTAATATACTTTTATTATATTTTCAGATTGGTTCTTAACTTTCTTGTTTTAGAAAGAGATCTAATCCAAAACACAGAGCGAGTTAATCAAAGCCAAACTAGGAAAAGGATAGTTCATGTATATACACTTTCCCCACTTTGGTTCTCTACAGCCCACATTTGGTGACCTTCAGGAAATGCTAGCAGACCCAAATGTTCTTCCAAGCTTTTCATGTAATAAGGAGAAGGGTCAACTGAGAAAATGAGGGGGCTGACGAAAAGTGGTCTAATGTGGGACCAGAAATGTCTTCTCCTAAGCAAGTCTTCTTACAGCTGATCTGGAAGTTTATTTTCAAATTTTAAAATGTCTGCAGTGCAATCTGGGCATTGGATAAATGCAACTGGAAAAATCTACAAATGAGTGCTTCTGATCAAGTGATCGGCACCCAAACATTTTTATTCAAGATTCTGAAAAGAAGAATTGAGAGACGTTACAGTATGTTTGTGAATCCTATGGAACTTACCTTGAGCATAAGCATTGACATCATCTTCAGTTTGTCAGCTGTGTAATACTGGCGGTGTAAGAGAGGATGATTTGCCATTTTTCTCAGCTGCATCATGACATTGCCCATTTCTGAGTTTTTTTCTATGGCCAAAAAAAATATTGCCATCATTTCCACACATTTGATTTAATGAAACAAATAAAAAAAACCAAACATTTAATCTATGCAACTATGACCTGAGTTTTCTAAAACTACTAAGTATTTGATGTTCCCACAAATCAAAAGCTTTGTACAATTTAAGAGACAGTTTGGGAAAAACAACCAGACCCTCACATACCCTGGCTGTCAATAGATTTCTTTAGTTTGTTGAAGAGGTCATAGTACAGCTGTTCCTGTTTCTCTGACATATCACACAACTCAATAAGATCTTTTTTGGGGGGTAGTTGTTTAAGGACCTGATGAGACAAGATAAAAATTTCAAGTGAATAACGATTACTCTGAATGGTTTGAAATTGTGCATTGCCCACAAGGTGAACTGCAACAATGTGTTTTTAAGAACTCTTTAGGGGCCTGATCCACAGACCATTAAAAACCATTAAGTCTTTTCACTGACCATAATGGACTTTGAATCATGTCCTAAGAACTGAAGTCAATAGACTTTAAAGTTGAAGAAATATTTTAAAAAATATTTGAAAAAAGTATTTTCCTACTTATCAGACAAATGTCTGCTTAGGGTTCATTGATTAACTAGCAACAGATGACACTAAGCAGTGAAGGGGACACATTAACAAACAGGGAAAGAAGAAATGTCAGCAAGATTAAGATCAAATTTCTACACATTAGAATGCTAATGCTGTTAAAATTTGTTCAATTCTTACATGCAGGCAATCCTAGATGGAAGGGGCCAGTGACAAGCTACCACTACCAGGGACAGAACCAAGCACTCTAATGATCTTTGGGTTCTCAAACAGAACAAAAAAGGCTTTGAGGACCCCAAGATACTTTAAACCCACAGTTGCAGCTATATCATATATATGCAGTTAATAATTTAATTAAAATGATGTTACTGTGAAGCAGAATAGCACTTTGTGATAAGTGAGGCCACTCATTTGTTGGCTACAGCTTAACAGTACAGCAAATCTCAGAGATGCCAACGGGCCAATCACTTACAATGCTGTAAACAGAAAGGAGGCAGGAAACAAATAAGCACCAGAAACAGTATGGGCAAAAAGTAAAGTTCTATGAGGAATAGAAGAGTAACTCATGGAAGAAGAGAAGTAGCTGAAGCCTCATTTTTTGGGGGTAGGGTGGTTGGGAAGGAGTTGTAGACTTCTGGTGATGAAGAGAAGTGGACTGATTGGGTCTAAGGTAGAGGACAGAGGCTCAAGAAAATGGCACCCAAACCTTACAGAAGGTTCGCACATACACTATAAGAATTTTCATTATCTTCACTGCTATTAAGTTTCCTAAAATTAAGTTCTTGTGTTACCTTTTAAAATAGTTCTCAATGTTTTACGCTACAAAAATAAAATTATTTCATATTCATTGAGGGAGACTAGTTGGGTGAGATAATATCTTTTATTGGGCCATCTTCTGTTCACGGAGGGGATAAGTTTTCAAGCTTCACAGAGGGATCTGACGAAAAGCTCTGTGAAGCTCGTAAGTTTGTCCTCTTCATCAACAGAAGCTGGTCCAATAAAAGATATCACCTCGCCCACCTTGTTCTTTCATAGCCTGGGACCAACACGGCTACACCACCACTTCATATTCATTAGCATAGCTGCAAGTTAACAGATTTACCTCATCCTTTACTCTTCTCAAGATAAATGGCTTTATGATCTGCTTCGCATGAGCGATCCTCTCCTTTTCATATATACTGTGTTCTTCAGCAGCTTTCTAAGAAAAAATATTAGAAAAAATTCAAAGTTTCGTAATATGAAAATTCTCAACTCTATTAATGCCATTATTATTACTTAGTTTGCATGCTCCAACCTGAGAGACAATCACCCAGGATCCAGAGAAGGGAAAAAAGTGCCCTCCTTTGGTCTCATGTAACCAAAAATTACAAGAGTTTTGGGACACCAAGCTACAATACAATTTCACCCATTTGGTTTAGTTTGTACGGATGTGATGTTTTCAATGGTGTACCAAGTTCCCAAAACAGAATTATAACTAAACCAAACCATGTAAAAGAGGAGTATTACAGCAATGAAAGTATGATTTTGAAATAAAAATATTTTTACTGCTTACTGTTTTTGAAGAGAACATCCTCCGGATTTCACTGGTGCTACCACTGAACATATGTGGCATGACAAAATTCAATAGAGACATTAATTCCAACAGGTTATTTTGAACTGGAGTGCCTGTTAGCAGCAGACGATTCCTTGCCTATTCGGTCAATATGAAAAAAAGTCACAAAAATAACATGAAATGAATACCAGAGGACTTAACATTTTCCTTCTAAAGAATAACTTAGGCAAATTTTGTGCTGAAAAAGTCACAGGAGACAGGAATTTAGCATTCAGTTCTATCCCTTTTTTCAACCATATATTTCATGCCCACAATATGCATCAAATGGACTAATTTCCAGTGATGTTAGTTTATTAACAAAATAAGAAGAGCATGCCACATGGAAATTTTCACTATGGCCCAACCTAGTAACATGCCTCAAGTTTTCTGAATCTTTCTTACAGCCACATTTTGCTTCTTCTGCAAGAAATGCTGAGTAGACTGGAACTTTTTGAAAGGGTTAAGTTGGAAATTTACCTCATGAGATTTGCTGTATACCTTACTTCTTTCCAAGTCAATTGTAGTTGAAAAGCGATTTCTGAAATCCTCATGTTTGTTCCTCTCCAAACTTTAGACCATGGCATATTTTCAAATAGTTAACAAACAGCTCATCAGCATAATTATTGTCTATTTTTAGAGCTGCACACACATACCTCTTACAACTCTTAATTTGTATGATTTATATTAACCAGAGTAGTAAACCCTTCATACACACCCAAGTACCTTATCATTTTGGCACAATCTCTTTTCTATAGTTTGAAAACTACTTACAAGTAGTTATTGCATCTTAGACAATTTATATTTCAGTGTAATACTTTGAGATCAAACAAAATTCTAAAATTTGACTACTACCTTAGAGAGACCTGTAAGAATAAGATGCTTTATATTTAGTTGGGAAATAAATCTCCATTTACAGTTACCAGACTGGCATTTAGTTGCATGCAATCGTGTTCCTAAATTTGTAATATACAATGCCTTATATATTAAGAATTCTATTTCTTGCTTCAGCCCAAAATTTCATCATGCCCCCACGAGTAAATGGAGGGTAGGACTACTAAAAAAAACAAACAAACAAACAAACAAACTCTCTTACGTTAATTGTCATTAGGTGCTGGTAGCGTACAGAACCCATGTTCTTCAACATGTGACCTTCATCAAAGATTGCATAGTTAAGCTTCAGCCGGCGAAACAGGCTACGGTCATCTGCACTGCTAATTGCAGAGTTATACCTGTCAGAGGAATACATAATAAGTAAATGTTTAGTACTTCTATAACACAGGGTATACTGCAATTTAAACTCAGTTAAATTATAAGCCCTAAAAGTATGACATAACAGATATTTTAAAAAAATGATAATGTCCCAATAAGCAGCATCTTTGAAAGAGACCAACCACAACAGTTTGGAGTTGACAATTACAGTATACCAAAAAAGAAGCTGATATTCTCCATAATCAATTCTCAGTATAGAACTTCAATGTTTACTACAGCAGTGGGCAAACTGCCATCCGCTGGCCATGTCCGGCCTGTCGGACCTTTTAATCTGGCCCTCGAGCTCCTGCCAGGGAGCAGGGTCGGGGCCTTCCGTGCGGCTCCTGAAAGTAGTGGCATGTCCCCCCTCCGGCTCCTATGTGTAAGGGCAGCCAGAGCCAGGGGGCTCCACAGGCAGCCCCCACCCCAAGTGCTACCCCCCGCAGCTCCCACTGGCCGGGAACCAATGGGAGCGGTGGCTGTGGACGAGGCAGAATGCAGAGCTGCCCGGTGCTGCACCTCTGCATAGGAGCCAGAGGGGCGGCATGATGCTGCTTCCGGGAGCTGCACGAGGTAAGCACCGCCAGGAGCCTGCACCCCTGAGCCCTCCTCCCCATGTCCCAAACCCTTGCCCCAGCCCTGATCCCCATCCCGCTCTCTGCACCCCTTGCTCAACCCCCAATTTCTATATCCAGATGTGGCCCTCAGGTCAAAATGTTTGCCCACCCTGGTGTACTACATTCTGAGCAAAATCCTTATGGCCATCAGAATTATGTGAAGGTGAAATTCACACATTTCTTGACTTAAAAAATTCACATTATTTTGTTAAATTTTTTCTCTCATTTTTAAAAAGAGGGCTATTACATTTTTGAGGTTTTAAACTCAGTAGTCTTAACTGAGAATGTTTCAAGGCTTAAAAAAGTTGTTTACAAAAACAAAGTTACGCATGTTTACAAATTACTGAGTATGTGTAGAGGTTTGTTAAGTTTTAAACATGCACTTAAAGAGGTGCAGCGTGCCTATGAACTTAGACGCAGATTCCAGTAGTTAAACTAATTCCAAACAGGTTTAATGACTCCTTCCCATCTCCAACAGCACCAGGGAAAACTGGTCTTGCATTTGCACATTCCGCCATCTAGTTAGGGGATGGTCCCCTGGTCCTATCTGACACCAGAACCTCTGCCCTGCATCAATCAGTTCGAATTTATGTCTGGTGAGCAGGCCTCACCTTTAACTCTTCATTCCTAAGATGAGTGACTGGCAGGTGTCTTTCTGAGGAAGAGGAAGTGGGAGCAGGAAGAAGTAATCAGGTAACCAGTCACATAGGAAGAAGGGAGAATGAAGGAGAATGGGAGTGAAAGGAGCTTTAGATTGAGAAAAGGAAAACCTAACCAGCTGAAAATCTTAAAGTATAAAGCCAAGTCAATGGCAAAAATCATACAAAAAATAGAAGAAAGAAAAAAAAAAGAGAAAAGTAGAAAACCTATGAGATCAAAAAATATTTAATGGAAAGTTTAGTACAAAAATATTGAAGACAAGGCACATTCTTGTTTGATTTTAACAATCCGGGGGCACATTTCTGCAGAATGAAGGGGACTGAGAGCCACAATTGAGGACAGACACATAAGCCCCAATATTTTTTATACAGATGGGATAAATGATGTAAAAAGCACAAAGCAGGTTATGTATGCATTTTGCAAATTCTGAGTATTTGTACTGTGTATTTACAAGAGGTACATGAAGGACTTTGGAACACAGTGGAACTGGTGACTTTAGGGTACAGTTGCCCTTTTTTCTTTGGTTGCAGAACACAATTTGGCACTGGCAAATTACCGATGAATGTGAGCTTACCCTTTTTAACTAAAATCTTCATCTTGAAATGTCTAACTTCCAAAAAGGAAGGAAATTGCACATGATATTTCAAAACTTTCCAAAGGAAGAGAATTCCTGGGCCTTCTACTTTAATTTGCATTTTCAATCAATTAAAATTCTCCATAATGGTCAAATCTAGACAGAAATGTACCCATACACAGGTTTCCTCACTCAACTCCACTTTAGCTGTCTTCCATTTAAGGAGAAATCTCTGACATTTTTCCAGTAACCTTCTCTTCCCCATGCTGTTAGTCACCATAAGACAACATCTTATAGTACTCTATGTGATGTTGATAGCCAACATCACAATAGTCAAAGTTTGTGAGCTTCTTCCACCTATCTTGAGCTACCAGTGATGGTGGCATTCCTTGTGTAGGTCCCACAGCTCTTGGTTGTATTCTAAACTCTTCCTTCTGTATTGACTAAAGGCAGAGAAAGCAGTACCGTGCTGTGGGTCAGAGCAGTTTTACATATCTACCACAAAAAAGGTGCTAAGCTTTGATACCGGCCATGTGAACAGTAAGACTGAAAAAAATCAACTGACAGTACTCTCTGCTGACCCAATTCAACTCCTTGTTTGAGAACTGAAGTATGATTCTAGATTCAAGAAGTGGCTGATGCTCTGTAATACCACTAGAGGTCAGCAGAGCAACATTTTGATTTCATTTACTGGTTTCTTTTAATTACAGTACTTACGTGGTCACAATCACATTGAAATTTACAACTTTATTATTAATGTCAATTCTGAGTTGCTTACGATCCTCTTGGGATCCTACAGAAGGAAAAAATAGATACATTAGTACAATATTTTTGTGTATTCACTATCTGTATTTAAACTATTATCTTGAACACTCTGTCCAATGTCTATTTCATGTTCTATTATGTTGCACATGCAGCCACATCATCAGATTAGCCTTAAAACTTATGTTTTTGCTTTTGTATTTTGAAGACTAATAGATTTCTTACCATAATAAAAAAGGACATCAAGAGCAGGACACCACAGATTAACCTCTCTTATCCAGTTATCTGTAAATGATTATTAGAAAGCAATATATGAATCTTATATAAACTAATACACTTCGCAACACATTTTAGGTTTCTTCAGCACTAGACTAAAAATCAGTTAAAAAATCAAATAAAATTATACTGAAGCAAAAATGTGATATTGTTTTATAAATTTCTGTGTTATAAAATCTTGCAATACATACATAATTTTTTTTAAATTATCACTTTTGTACCTACTTACAACCTGTAATTTCAATGCAAGTGTTTTAAAAAAATTCAATATCAATATAGGCTATGGCTTCAACTCAGTTTAACAGCTTTAGTTTCAACCACTGAGGGTATATCTATTCTGCAATTAGACACCCATGGCAGGCCCATGCCAGCTGACTTGGGCTCAGGCTGTGGGGCTGTTTTGCAGTGTAGGCATTCAGGCTTGGTCTGGAACCTGGACTCTAGGAGCCTGCGAGGTGGGAGGGGCCAAGAAGTCTACACCACAATTAAACATCCCTGCAGCTCAAGCCCGGTGAGCCTGACTCTGCTAGCACGAGCCAGCTATGGGTGTCTAATTGCAGTGTAGACATAACAATAATGTTGAGTTTTCTAAGGGTAAGAAATTACATCACCAATTTTCCTCTGAAGTAAAAATGATTTATATATAAAGGTGTGATCGTAAAACTTTAATCTGCATAATCTTTTTATTAGTGAATCAGGATTGTTTTATTTCATTACAAATATTTGTGAAATCTTTAACTTACCTAAAGTTGAAGCTGGCACAACGATCAAATGAGGACCTTTATCACCCTCTTGGTAGAGGTATGCCAGGAATGCAATAGCTTGTATGGTTTTTCCTAAACCCTAGGAAGAAACATTAACAGTTTAAACTAAAGTTAATATAGTCATTGTAAAAGCAAGAATAGTTGGACTAATCAGTTGATAACTTAACATTTTTCAAGTGTTTACACATGGTCAGAGGAAAGGTGTAACAAAAATAAAAAATATTAGTGTTTATCAGCTATATTTTTAGACAATATACTTCCTGGAACTCACCTGAATATGAGAGTAATCATCCTCAAATCATTTAAATGACTCTCTTCCTCTGAACCTTACCTCATTACAGATTAATTTGTCTTTTCATTTATTCTTATCATCCATTTATAATGTTCTCATTTTAATTTAAATTTTAATCTACCCTCCACCCCACGCCCCCTTTTACTTGTCTTCCCACAGCTTGTGGTACTGCTGTGCAGACCATTATTTGGAATTCAGAGCACTCCTTTGAGTGCCCTATATAAAAATGACCATCTTTGTAAAGTGTATTCCAGGTATTTACAGGTATTTACGGCAAGAGTGATATAGACTAGGATTCTGAAGAGAAATTTAGTAGAAAGTTCTTTGCAATAGGAGTAGGCTTCTAGCAACTTTTACTATTGTGTTTTCTATTTAAAATACTTAATACTTATCTACCCTGCACACAGAGGTATTAGTAGGACTAATGTCAAGTGTAGGTGAAGTACTTGGAAATCAAGGAACATTATTTGAGTCCCAATGAAATATCTACAGCAATAGCACCAAGCATATCACTTCTTGTAAATTTAACCAAGAGTGTCATAATTACAAGTGACAGCCACTTAAGAACCCAGAAATCCATAAGTTAGGGGGAAGGACAGGGTCTCTGCTTTTCTACCTTTCTCACAATCTTCTGGCTGTTTTAGAAGTGGTGAAGAGAATTTGAAAAATGTATTATGGGTTACATTACAATCTGAAATGTATGATGTTATCGCAGTGAGAAACATCTACTTGTTCAAGAAACCTTTTTGCTATGTGAGTGGCTTCCACTACCCAAAACCATCTGATCCCCAATTATCCAATGCTATGAAATTCAAGCCTCTCTCTCGTAAAGGGATATTGCAATTTGAGTAAATGCGCAAAACAAAGGAACTTGTGATTTCAAAATTTAAGTTAATTTTGCAATACAGTATGAATGAAATTGTCTCACAATCTCATTTCTACCTCTGACTTACAATAGATATTAATGGTATAGCCCTCATAATATTTAAAGACACTTTTTATTGTGAGTAATAATTCACTAGTTACTGCTACAGTAATTCACAATTAATTTAAGAAAGGGAAAAAATTCAAAGCAACAGTTTTAAAGTGATTTTCCACTGGTACAGTTTTTCAACTAAATCAATGTCAAGTTACTAATTTGTGGTTATGGAATACATCATTTAAATGTAATATATGAACTAAATATTCAGTTTTCTACTTACCATTTCATCAGCTAAAATACCATTCAATCCATGTTTATGCAGTAGCGCTAGCCAGTTCAAACCTATCTTCTGATAGGGCTTGAGCTCCATACTGAAAACACAGAATTGTTCACAATTTTAGCCCCTTTTCATTGTTTCTATGTGAAAGATTATCACAAAAATAATAAATTTCTACAATGATCATCATAACAGTTTATTGTAGTGTTTCCTACCATTTATTCTACCTGAAGCCCACTTAGGAGCCAAGAATTCACTTTCAGGAGTCCTGAAAGTCTTTCCCAGCCCACGATTACAAACAAAACAAATGTCACTTAAGTTTAAAAATTGTTTTTAGTTGTTTGAATCCATTACACATTTTAATTATTATTTTAAAACAATGAAACTATAATGTTTTCCTTTAGCCCATTTATATTGTGTCTGTTTTTTAATCATTAACTGGCATACAATAGTTATTTAAAAATATGAAAAAAACATTTTAGTTCTACTATAGTATCTGTGATGCAGCTGCACCTATTGGTAAAGCAGAACAACTTATTAGCAATCTCTCATACAGTGATCCTCTTTAGAAAGTTCAGAAGTAAAAACTGAACAGGAGAATACAGATGAAAAGTAGGGTATGCAGTCAAGAATGATAATCCATTTTTCAGCTCTGAACACCCTGTGAAAGTGTTAGCTCTTGACTATTTATTTTACATCAAAAACAAAACAATTCAACAAAATATTTGTTCTTTTAATCAGAGGTGTAAACAGTCCATCGAAAGTTACTACTATACACTACACAGGGAATTTTTGGTGACGATACAGCGCGCACAAGACCTTATGCCCGATTCCTGAAAATTGCTCGCTATGGGTGGGCTGCTCTACAGCACTGAGGTTAAAAGGGGCTCCTTCGTGGGATTAGGCATCAAGCTGCGCAGAGTAGCTTGTAGGATCCAGGCCTCAGTTTGCAAGATCTCATTCAAAACAGGGCCACACAGCAAGCTGCACAGAACTTATTTTTATTTTTATTTTTTGAAAGTTGGAGGTTGAGAGTTCTTCTCATCAGTCCAGAGCATCAGGGCATCTCGCATTTGTAAATTTAAAAACGCTAACTAGACTCTCTAATAACATTTCAGTAAAACTTTAAACATTTCGTCCTTTGCAGTCTTTGTGTTTTATGTTATTTGTTATTCTTATTAACTTATTATTTTTATTATTATTATAAAAATTAATTAGTTACCATTAAACATGGTTACAGTCTGTGCATGAGTAATCACTCACACACATGAATGGCTTTTTTTTTTTTTTTTTTTCTTTTTTTTTATATTTTTATTTTTTTTTTTTTTTTTTTTTTGCATATGACTTTTAAAGCATTGTAAAAATCCTTTTGGGTCAGCTGTACAAAAATAGGTTCCTAACCTCTCAACTCTAGTCAGGCATCTAAGGTAAGTAGGAACTGATTCCCAAAACTGCTGAGCACAAAGCAGTTCCTATTTAAGTCAAGGCAGCCTGTTGGGTGTTCAACCATTTTGAAAAAAAATCAGTCCATTTATTTAGGTGCCTAAACATAGTCTTGAACACTTAATTTCAGGCTCACATTTTTTAAAATCTCTGCCTTCACATGTCCATAGTATCAAACATTTTTTTCTGTATGTCAGATAGTATTCAGATGTACCTTTGATTCAGAATGGAAGGTTGCTCTATATTCCATCCACATCCTCCATCTTCAGTGATCCTGGTAACTTGTTTTGTCAATTTATTGGAAATGTCTTCACATTTGTTCATGAGTTTTAGAACCACGTCTCTCTCTTTGAGCAATATTTTGCAGTTCCATATAATATCTTCTGATAGTCCATTTGTCTTACTCATTTTTGTAAACTATTAAAAGAAAAAAATACGCCAATGGACACTGATACGAAAATTAAAAATGACTGTCGAGGAGCTTAAAAACATTGTTTTACAACTCTAATCTTTCATAAACACTATATTAGTAATTTTTCGTAAGATTACATCATTGCCAGTGTGAACTTTCGTTGTTAATGCTGTTAGCTGAATGTGCTTCCTTTCATTCCTGTTAGGCGCTCAACAATCCCTAGACCTGTTTCAAAGAGGGGCTTTTTTTTTGTTTTGTTTTTTTTTTGCTATCCTTTAATAATACCTGTAGAGTTTTGCGAAATTCAGCTCATGTTCCCTGAGTTCTTGAAGAGCTTTGAGACTATACATAATGGTGTTAGTGGTACGAATTATGGTGGTATGTGAGCAATTTGGCTCCTATCCTTTGGACAAATACGAAAAAAAAGCTCCAAACATTTCTTCAATATTTCATACTGTGACTTCTTAGGTCCACTACATTAATTTGCTTAGGAACATTATTTTCTTTATGGCTTCAAGACTAGAGGTATTCAATATGTGCGCTACGAGTGCTATTTTTATTAAGAACAAGATTACTCATTTATTGAAAACACATACCTAGAGCTGCTCTCGTGTAATGTTTTACATTCAAGAGTTTCAATCAGCCCCAGCATTACAGGGTATAGGTAGCACGTCCTACTGTGGCCTCTGCAGACCCAGGAACAGATCTACTAGAAGCCAAGAGTTTTAGAAGACCTGGCTCAGGAGCTTGACTGACCACTAATGTTGATTTTCAATAAATCATAGGAGACTGGGAAAATTCCAGAAGACTGGAAGAAAGCTAATGTTACCTCAATTTTTAACAAGGATAAGCAGGATGATCTGTGTGATTAGACAGACAGACAGGCCTGTCAGTGTGACATAAATCCCAGGTAAAATAATGAAGCAGCTGATATGGTACTTGATTAATGAAGAATAAAAGTAGGGTAATATAATTAATGACAATCAACATATTTCTGGAAAATAGATCCTGTCAAAATCAACTTTTTTTTTCTTTTTTTTTAAAGGAAATTACAAGTATGGTTGATAAAGGAAACAGTGTTGGCGTAATATACTCGGACTTCTGTAAGATGTTTGGTTTGGTACCCCACAATATTTAAATAAAAAACTAGAATGGTATAAAATAAACACGGCAGACATTAAATGGATTAAAAACTGCCCAAATGATAGGTTTGCAAAAATATTTGTAATCAGGGAATCATCATCAAACAAGTGTGTTTACCGTGAGGTCCCATTGGAATAAGTTCTTGGCCCTACAATAAAGTTGGCAGAAGTTGAGAGAGAGTGGTAAACCATGAAGAAGACAGGTCACTGATGCAGAGTGCTCTGGATCGCTTGGTAAACTGGGCACAAGCAAACAATGTGTGTTTTAATATGGCTAAATGTATAACAAAGAACGTAGGCCATACTTACAGAATCAGAGAGACTATCCTGGGAAGCAGTAATTCTGAAAAAGATTTGGGGGTCATGGTGGATAATCAGCTGAACATGAGTTCCTGGGGTGTACACAAACTGGGGAATCTTGGAGGAGGAGTGGAGAGGTTATTTTACCTCTGTAATTGGCATGGATATGACCACTGCTAGGATGCTGTATCCACTTTTCATGTCCACAGTTCAAGAAGGATGTTGGTCAATTGGAAAGTGTTCAGAGAAACGCCATGAGAATGATTAAAGGATTAGAAAACAAGCCTTAGTGATAGAATCAAAGACCTCAATCTAGCTTAACAAAAAGAATGCTGGTTAAAGTCTATTAGTACCTACACAGGGAACAAATAGTTAATAATGGGCTCTTCAATCTAGAAGAGGAAGGTATAAAATGATTCAAAGGCTGGAGGTTGAAGTTGGACAAATCAGACTGGAAATAAGACAAATTTTTAACATTGGAGCTATTTACCCAGGCTGGCAGTACACTGGTGATTTTAAAATCAAGACTGGATGTTTTTCTAAATAATGTGCTCTAGGAATTACTTTGGGGAAGTTCTATTGTCTGTGTTATACAGCAGGTGAGATAAGATGATCACAACGATCCCTTATGGCTACGGAATTTATCAAATAGAAATATACAAATATATTAAATATGAAAATATAATGAAAGTTGGCAGAATTTAAGGAAATTTTTGTTCACCATTCTATTTAGCCTTCTTTTCAGATTTTAGTGCTAGATATTGTAACAAATGAGGACTATTTAATATACTCACACCTTAAGCTGAATAAGTAAAAATTATAATTATAGAATTATAATTCTATCAACAGAAAATGCTATAAAACTAGGTATAATATACCAAGGTTTGCACAAGCAGAATTTATTTAAAAAATTATATTCGTAACATAATTTAGCAGGAAGTTCACAGACTCCAAATGTAACATTTTTAGTTGTTGATACTAACTGGATTTGAGACAAACAAAATTAGACTAATTTTCACTTTTCTCCAACCATTTCCTCACTTGAGTCATGGGCCTGACCATTTGTGGGGCAGCATACAATTGAACAGCACCAGTACTTAGATCCCAAGTCCCAGCCTATGACTTCTCCTAAAAGATCTATTCCCCCTCCTTTAGGAAGCCAAAATGTTTGTTGTTGTGTTTGTGGGGAGCAAACAGAGGAATTGGGTGGAGGGTCTCCACGGAGTCTAACCATGCTGATGAGAGCAGTAAGTAATTGGGTGCCACAGCGTCATTGGATGCCACCATGACACTGGAACTGCTCTAGGCAGCCAACCATTTCTTTTCAAGAGCTACATAGGGGGAAGGGTTTTCCTGTGAATATCTCCTGACCAGCTGCCAGGGGCAGCCTCCTTACCCTGCAGTGATGACACAGCTCTCAACAGGCTCCCTACTTCTTAACCACTTATCTCCTGCTGCCAGCATTCTTCTCTCTCCAGTTCAAAGAGATGCATGTGGCTTACAGGGGAGGAGTGGCCCATTTCTCTGTACTATCCTCCACCTCCCAAGCTGAAGCCTTAGGGAGCAGCAAAGAGAAGAGTGCCCCTTCACACGGGGGGGGGGGGGGGATAAAAAGAGAAAGGGACAACTTTCTGTATAGATAAATCCTTAGCCTCAACGCCACAGACTTGGCTGGAAATCATCCTTTCCATTGACTCTCATATACATGGGTGAAGAAATCTAGGTGGGCAGTCATACGCAGAGGTGTGGGAGGCGGTCAGAAGCACATGTTGCTAGGTGTGCTGTTTTTATAGGTGGTTTAGGAATCATGTACACATGTCAAACTAGCAACAGAACTATATAGTGGTCTCAGAAAACTTATTTCAATTGTACCAATGTTATTACTAAACAGGAATGAAATGGTAGTACACGAAGGTCCCAACCAGGATTGTGACCCCTACTGCACTGGGAACTGTACAATCACATGTACAATGTGTGCTGTGGAGGTCTTACTATCTGGAAGATAATGGTAGCACAGTTTCAGGAAGGTCACAAGTGGACTGTAGCAAAGCTAGGTGCTGGGATACAGTACTATAAATAAAATGAAACCATAAACTGAAGTAAAACAGGCACAAAAATAGTTATTTTACTATATAAAGCTCTTGTTGGACCTCATTTGCAACAACACATGCTGTTCTGCATATTAAGTTTCTCAAGGGACATTGTATTTTGGAAAAGGTTTTAGAAGTTGCTAAAGAATCAAATTATTTGTGCAAAGATGCAGGGAATGTCTTGAACAGTTTTAAGAAAAACAAGAATGTTTCCATCACCTTTTATAAAACCATCCAATTTACCTGTGTACTCTGGTCTATGTAAATTTATGTTCCTATTACTCTTTCCTCACACTCCCTTCTCTGTTCTTGATTATTTTAGATATCCACAAGCTCTTTGGGTCAGAGACCATAACTTACTGGGTGTTTGTACTGTTGTGACCCAAGGATCTCTTGAGGTCACGTGGCAGACAGCACAGGGGTGCATAAGAATTACAGGGATCCTCTGAGTCTGCTATTTACATTCTAGGTCACCAAAAAGGGCCTTGTAAGGTTTCCACTGAAAGCATGTGTCACACTGGTGGTAATAATCTTTGCGAAATTTATAGGTGGGTAATATGTAAGGAGATGTGTATTAAACATGGGTCACCCAGAGGTAGCATCCCTTGAGACCTACCCCTCCAGACAGGTGGTGGGAGACACTTATCTCCGTAGCTGACCACTGTAACAACAGAAGTCTATTAGCACTCTACATCAAAAGCCAATGAAGATGTCGCAGGGACTTTGGAAAAAAATTAAAAGGAAGAGGTAAAAAATGAGGCAGGGGTATCCATGTTTCATAGCTGAAGAACTAAGGACTGGTTGAATACATCTAAGGATGCCAGGGTATCCCCCCATCTGGGGAGACAAGTTGCCAATGGGCTTGATCTCATGAAAACAGGGTCTCCGGCATCCTGGCTGGAAAACGCTGTGAGAAGGACCTTGGAGGAAGCAGTACATCATTGGACAAGAGTGCATCTTGTTAGCTAAGATTAAGTGCTAGAACGTATGATGATTTGATGTTATATGTAACCTTTGTCTCCATTAATCCTATTTGCTATAATTTAAATATCTATTCTTTATAATGAAAACCAAAATATGTTTACAAAACAGACAAATCCAAGTGCTATGTGTTAAGCGGAGCTAGAACCTAGGTGTAACCAGTAAGCTGTGGTGTACCGCTCCTTTGGGAATAGCAGGTCTGGTAATTCTGTGAGTGTCCAGTGGATAAGGTCTCCACACTCCAAGGGGACGGTCAGAGAAGCTGGGGCTGGAATGTATCAGGTTGCAGAGGGACAGTGACACACACCTGGGCTGAGGGGAAGTGCTTGTGTTGCCTGTGACTAGGGGTGTCAGGAGTCACCTGGCAGGGAGGGACAAATCTCCCTGATGCTAAGGGGAGGAAGTAGCAGGGTACCTCAGAACCCTAGGTATCCCAAGGGAGCATCACAACAGGGCCTAGCACAAGGCAGCCTTAGTAGTCACCCTACCATAGTGTCCTAAGTATGATAGGTTAGTAAAGTACTGAAGTAGATAAATTGAGATAGCCTGTGGAGGGAACTATGTCAAGTTCTGCAGTTGCCAAATAACTGACCTTCCCAAAGCATCTGCAAAACTTTGATTGTTTTCTCTCATATTTGAGGATTTCTAAAGCTGAAATGTGAAGGAAAGTCAGTCATGCATGTGCTTGCCTAATCTCACTTTCTGCTGTGATAACTTCATCCTCCAAGTGAGTTTTCTCATCAGCACCCTTTACACCACAAAGCTCAATTTTCTAGTCCTTGCCTGAACACTTTCATCAAGGTTACACTGCACTATACTGAAGACATTTCATAACATACCTTCTTCAGAGTGGCTTTCACTCTCTCCAATTACTGCTACTAGAACAGTTTTTCCATCCATTATTCCACATCATGTATCAAACTTCACAGTGCTACGCAACCTCATTTAATTTCCATACTACCACCACCACCGCATATTTCTAGCATCTTTCAGCAGAGGCTCTCAAAGTATTTTGCAAAGTTAGTAATACTCCATTTTACAGAGGTGTGAACTGTGGCACAGAGGTTAACTTTCCCAGTGTCACATCAAGTGAGTTGGAAGAACACAAATCAGAATTCCAGAACTGTATTCTAAAAACTAAACAATATGCTCTCCTTCACCTCAGTCCATTTCCTTTGTCACCTTTCTGGAGTTTACCATACATTCAGGATATAATCTTGGTCTGGGAGCCTGAAGTGTGCTCTAGTTTAAACAAATAGAAGCCCAGCAAGAATAGTATTTCCTAGCCAAGAGGTTCTCAACATGTTAAAAACCAAAAATGCTTTAGGACCTCTGCCATCTAGCCATTAAAGTAAGGGAGGGTGGTCAGAATCCCCCAGACCTGTTTGCAACCACCAAGTTCAGAATCCGTGTTCTAGCTTATCCGTACATCACAGATAATCAATGTCTAATTTTTATTGCTTTATTCTGAACTTGAAGTTAATGAAATGGAACCGAGTAACCAACTACAGCCAAAAGCAACCCTCTTATTATTTCACACTATATTTCTACTTTTAATCAACATACAAAACTGTTCACCTTGGGAATAATTAGGTGGGCAGTCAGGCACTATTTATTACAACATGTAAGCCTCATTTCTTCTGTTACATGCCTGCTTAAAATCTATACACACCACCTTCATTTGTTTGCATTTCCTCAACACTCGATATCTTTTCAGTCTGATACAATACAAACTGAATCAATATTCATATGGTTTTAAATCATATTTTTAACTTCCTACCACCGGAAGAAATGGTTGTTGACAAGAAACCTTGCCATGTGTTGCTACCCAGATTCATATGCAAAGACAGGCTTGCAGTAATGACTGGTAATCAGGAGAGGCGGATTCTATTAAGTTCTGCCACTTGCACCATGTGTGACTGAGCACAATACTTACTTTGTGCCTCAGTTTCCTTAGCTCTAAAACTAGCAAGGTTTATCGGCCTCAAAGGGGCATTGAAAGGCATAATAGAGCCACAACCCCGATTCTCCATGAAAACATTGGAGGTGGACCTTTATATCTACATGAAGCCCCACAGAAATCAGTGGGGATATGCTTTAGGTCAGAGGTCAATCAACACCTCTCATTACAGGATTGGGGGCCATGTTTGTTATCAATGAATCATCAGGCAGAAAACATTAAGTGCAAAATATACTTCAGTTTAAAGAGGAAAATAAGTATTTTTAACTTAAATAATGTTAAATTTAGAACACTTAAGAACACTTACCTTTGCAAGTCTTTAGTATTACTACTACTATATTAACTTTTCAACATGTTCTTCACAGAATTATAGATAATGGGGTGGTCTGGTAAAATTTAGTATGTTACTCTTACTTAAAACAAGTAGTATCCGAACATCCTCTACAACTTTGTCTTCCTTATACAAGATACCAAGTGATCGTACAACAAAAAATCTGAACTTGTAAGTAGCTCAATCCCTTCCCCACTCCCCATAACTGCAGAGTTTATCTGTAAAGAACTTATATGAAATCAACACAAAACTGGTTTGCTAATGTCAATTCAACAATTAGATCTCACTTTAATTCAGTGAGTGTTCCAATAAAAGGATATCCTTCACTGGCAGTTTGCGTGTTTGGGTTTTTGTTTTTGTTTAAACAAAAAAAGTGAAAAAATATCTTAACAAATCCCTCTAATTTAAGCAATACTGGGATCTGCATGTAGATACCTGCAAATAAGTTTTCTGAAAAAAATCTTTTATTAAAAACAGCCACGAAGAACGTGATTTTTAATAAGATTAAAAATTCCAACATTTGCCCTAATGCCTAAAGCTCTGGTTGGCATGAATATAAATCCTGTAATCTGTAAATAAATACACTGAAATTGAAGCCATCTGTTATAAAACCACGCATTTTATTTCGTATCAGCATTCGTCGCCAAGTTACAACAAGATGTACTTTATCTGCCATTCTGAATTATCTACAGGAAAAAAATATTACTGTGTCAGAGAAGTTCAGATGTATTTACATAGGCTCACCAGAGACTTAGGATTTGAGTTTTTAGAAGCATGCACAGTTAAGTAGGCCATAATGCATGCATTTTTTAAAGTTAGGCCCTAAAAGCCACATTGTTTAGGCTACAGACTTATTAGTCCCATAAACAATGGATACAACTCAGAAGCTGTTATAGGACCCTTGTTATAATTTGGCCAATTTTGGACAGGTTTTCACAGAGAAGGTAAAAGGCACATCCCTGAGACCCCCTGCAAAATTTCAAATCCCTGCTTCAAACAATAGGCTCAGTAGAGCTTTTCAAAGAACAGGTTGTTGGAATTTTTTAATATGGGCAAAACAATGCATTTTTCTTTAGCCTCCTTCCTGGAATTTTCCAAAACACTTCACCATCCGACAAACATGCAGCATGAAAATTTCAACCCAAACACTTAACGTTTGGCAAAGTCATAAGCAACCGAACACAGGTCTTAATGAGAAATGCTGGGCAACCTAAAGAGTGATTCCAGCCCAGACAACTATTTCCATCAGAAATACATCTTACTACAAATTCCTGTTGAAGACGATGGTAACAGTTTCCAATTCATCTGTACCAGTAATAAAAATTCTAATTTAAGTGCCGTAGATGTGCAATGACACTGCAGAGTCCTGTACAGATAGTGGTACCTATCTGCAGGATCTGGCCCTAACGTTAGTGCTCACTACCATCAGTAGTCACATAACTTTTAGTGGAAATATTCATGGTAGCAAACACTAAAAACTCAGTAGTTGTGGGATTGGGACCTATGTTAAATTGAGAATAGAGGATAAAAATATTAAGAGCTTTTAGGTGTAGACTGGGCAGGACAAAGATGAAAACAATAAGAACAAGTGGTTGCTTGGGTGGAGAGAGAATGCTTTGGGCGTTACACAAGTTTCCATTCTTTTAGGGTAAAAAAACATCAGAACAGTCTGTTCAAAATGGACTAAACCCATAGGATGACTGTCACCCCTACTCTGCCCCCTTTATGCCTGGTAAAAGGGCAACAGCAGTGTTAAGGATACCTAAAAGCCTCAGTTCTGGTTGCAGAGAAATTCCTTCTGCATAGATACCAAAGAAGATCATAAGATGGCCTTCCAAGGCCCGCTTTCAAACCCTAGCACTAGGGTTGCCAGTTTTGGTTGGATGTACTCCTGCAGGTTTCATCACATGACATAATCTTTAATTAAAGATTAATCTTTAATTCCTAGAAACTCCAGGCCAATCCTGGAGGGTTGTCAACCCTACCTAGCACAGACGATGACATGTCAGAGGCAGCGCTGGAAGAGGCATGCGAGGGAAGAACCCAAAGCACACAGCCCAGTGACCCATATGGCAACCTCAGGATACTACCATAATTTAGGCAGGTCTCCCGGGCTCTCTCAGTTATGATGTGGGCTATTCCAGCCAACAGAACAGTGCAGGCTCAGATGGGGTGCAAAGGATACTTAAAGCCACCCTAGCCCCAACCACCTCAACCCTTGGTCTGCAAATTCTGTGTTTTGTCTGTCAGAAACACAGCACAGAATCTCACTTATTGCCTCCACTGAGATCCTACTATACTGGGTTGTGCACAAGTACCCTTATTTTACTGGCAGTTTGAATTATCTGAGAAAATGTTATTAACTTTCATAGAACTTCCCCAAAATAATTCCTAGATCTGATCTCTTTAGAACAACATCCAATCTTGATCTAAAAAGGGTCAATGATGAAGAATCCAACACAAATCTTGGTAAATTGTTGCAATGGTTAATTACTGTCAGTTAAATATTTAAACCTTATTTCTAGTCTGATTCTATCTAGCTCCAACTTCCAGTCATTGGATCACGTTATACCTTTCTCTGCTAGACTGAAGAGCCCATTATTAAATATTTATGCCCCATGTAGGTACTTACAGACTATAGTCAAGCCACCCCTTAACCTTCTCTTTGTTAAGCTCAATAGATTGAGCTCTTGGAGTCTGTCACTCGAAATCATGTTTTCTAATCCTTTAATCATTCTCGTGGCTCTTCACTGAACCCTCTCTAATTTATCAACGTCTTTCTTGCACTGTGAGCACCAGAACTGGACAACATTCTAGCCATGGTCACACAAGTGACAAAGAGAGAGGTGAAATAACCTCTCTGCTGCTACTCAAAATTCCCCTGTTTACACATCCCAGGATCGCATTAACTCTTTTGGCCACAGTATCACAACAGGAGCTCAGGTTCAGTTGATGAGCTACCATGATCCCCAAATCTTTTTCAGTCACTGCTTCCCACAATAGAGTCCCCCATTCTGTAAGTATGGCCTACATTCTTTGTTCCTAGATGGATACATGGACATTTAGCCATATTAAAACACTTTGCTTGTGCCCAGTTTACCAAGCTATCCAGACTGCTTTTAATTAGTGATCTGCCATCTTCATTACCTAACAGTCCCTTAATTTGTGTCATCTACCAACTTTATCAGTTATGATTTTGAAAGCACATTGAAAGACTACGAAAGCACAATCTGTATTGATGACTATTATATTTAGAAAAAACTGAGCAGAATGACAAAAAACTTTTTTAAATAAGAAGCAAAATGCAGAACAGATTTTGATACTGCATAGATTTAAAAACATGGCCATACTAATATAAAGGACACTGTTAACAGAAATACACATGGTCCTTACACAGAAAGCCACTAATTTACCGGAGTAACAGGAAGACAATCTTCAAAAATATCTTTATTTTGGAGACAAAGTGCTGTAACATTCTGAATTACTGGCAAAATATATTATAGCAAGTTTTATGCACATTTCTTTCATCTTGCCTTAAACTGAAGCATACACTAACATAGGCTTGAATAAAACAATTAAAAACAAACTGTATATTCAATATTGTTGCAAGATTAAAAATTAATGCCACTTCTCTACTGTTCTACTCCATATTCTTTTTACATATTTAACTTTACCATATTTCCCATTCAACTGCCTACACTTTCCTTTATATATTTAACCACCTCCCCTTTAATGAATGAGAATTTTTTATTCCAGCACATTTTCCACTAGTATATACTTGCACTTTCTACTGTTCATCAGGAGAAATAGCTATATAATCTGCCTCAGCTGTTAAGATTCAATTTTAAGCAACTTCAAAATATTCCTAATAGCTGCAACAATCTGCAGTTCCTTGACAAACTGCATTTAAAGATTATTGTCCAGTACAATGCAATTAAGATGCTGATTTTTCAGAACAGAAAAAAGAATTCTTTAGAGTGGAGACTTGATTTTTCATAGAATAAGCCCCTCAATTCAATTCTCAGAAAATTAACCTTTCCCCCATCTCTAATACAGCAGTACTCCTGGTAACTGAAATGTAAGCCTTCCTATATTATGCATTTATGAAGCTTTTACAGTTTCTGAATATCTACTGTAATACACTGCTAGCCCTTAACCTTAACATCTTTTCATTACAAGTTTTTTTTTTCTAATACTGTGCAAGCAAGGATAATTTCTAATAGTCTACCATGTATTTTACATGTGAAAAAGTTGGAGAAAAAAATCTTGAATATTTGGCTTAGTTTTAAAGTTTTATTAAAAAAAATCCAAATCATTATATTATTCCAATGTATTAGTTAGTAGGGAAAGTACTGGGTTGCTGAATACTGGATCTTTTAAAAAACAATTAAAACTATATCCCTATTAAACATCTGCTAGAAACTAGTTTGCTGTATCTTAGTTACATTTTGGGCATGTGGTTACAGCAACTATATAAACATGTGAGTGCTGACAAAGGCAATCTATATGAAAGCAATATTTTGAATTCAATTAAACAAGCCCATACAACTTGATTCTGTTAAAATATTTTAGCAAATAGAGAGGGAGAAGGTAGCCCTTTAGCAAATACTTTCCCAAAGAATCAGCTCAGGCAAAGCCCAACAAGTTTGGAAAGGAACAGAATTATGACAGATGTTCTTTAAGAAGCCAAAGGCTTCAGGCAAAACGGATTTCTTTTGCAACATATTTGTGAAGCTGTACTTCTATATTTTTGAATACTTTATGACTTATGTGATTATTAATGTAATTTTCTGAAAAATCTGATCCAGATCTCATACTTTTAATGGTGTGAAATATTTGCACACAAAGTACTACTGCAAGGTTACATTGTATTACAATGTCTTCCTCTTTCTTTAAGTATAAAAAGATAGCTTTTAAAAAAACATTAAAAACATGCATAATAGATTTTTTTTTAAAACACATACCGATGGAAAAAACCCTATATCCATTATTTTTAAAAGGGCCTATAAACTTATTTGCTCCAAAAGCTGGTGCCATCACACAGTAGCTTAAGAAAAACTTTTGAAATCCACAACATTTCCTGCCTGAGTGCTTCGAATTTCCAATCACAATACTGCACAGATCAGGTTTGATGTCTTTCACTTTGTTGAAACACACAAAACTCTAAGCAAACAGACACATTATGGAACACATTTGAAAATAAATAAAACTCAGTAAGTGACAGTACATCGCGAACTTACCAGTGACTGATGTTTTCCCATTTAGTGATAGTATGTCTTTTAGGTTTCCTGATGCTTTTTACCTTTTTGATTTAAAAATACAGCTAACTGCTACAATCCTTAAAATGGCCGCACTGCTTAGCCAGCAAAACCATGCTAGTGACTGAGTTGCAATATTAAAAGAAAAATAGAACAAAACATTTGCTTCTCCTATGGTGAAGCTTAAAATATCCATGCTGGCATCTTCAATCATGGAGCTACCTTGGAAGTTGCTGCTGCTCAAAGTAGCTGCTGAAAAAGTTCTGCTACATTCTTGCCTTCTGCATGGTTTTTCAGCTAAAACAGATCAGAACAGGCTAGCAAACAACTCCTTCCTAAATGAAAGCTCTAATTTCTTCTTCTGCAGTGAAATGAACCAAGTTTCTATGCTAAAGAATGAGTGACAGTATTGCCAGCCAATCAGCTTGGGTTTTTCAGGAAAATCACCCCTTAATTCATTCAAAATTAGGTCATATGACACTATTTGAAATGCTATTGGCTTAAAATGAATATAGTGTTTTACCCTAATCAGGATAAGGCCACCCATCTATGCCTCCCTAGACTGAAGATACCTTGACTATAAACACACTAGGAATATTAAAAAAAAGAATGCAGACTTACCAGAGCTTCCCAACTATTAAAGGGCCGGTGCTCCGTTATCTTCTGAGCCTTTTTCTGAGAACACTGAGGAATCAAAGTGAGTTCACCTAGTGAAGCATCTTGCAGGAAGTTAACTATTTTAGTTTTGTAACCATCCTCCATCACTTCATCACCACTGCTGTAGTCCTCATCAAGGGAGCTACCACCTTCTGAAGCTGACTCGTATTCTGAATCTTCTGTTTCTCTTTTAGTCCTCCAAACACCTTTTTTGCCTTTATCTTTTTTCCTAAAGCCATTCTGAGCTTTTGCAGAAGATTTCTGTTTCACCTTCACTTTAGTGTCATTATTATAGTGCTTTTTGCTATTTGTGGAGACTTCGTTCCAACTAGAAACTTCACTTTTGGAAGGATATTGCACATCTGTGTATGTAATGTAAAAAAGTAAGTAACAAATAAGATCCATTGTTCAAGAGCAAAAATCTTCATAAGCACTGCTGCTTTTCAAAATAAAGGCTTATGTAAACGCCAACACTCTCCTCTGCTTTATATATAGCGTGGAACAAATTTCAGTTTACTAATTGTAAAACTTTATTCAAGCTGCGTTTGGAACCTTTCCCTGTATATTTAGAAAGATGTTGTAACTACCACAGCAAATACAAAATTATCAAGTAATTGGAATCACAATGAAAAGACAAACCATAAGATTAGAATACTTTATACAATTCTAATTAAAAGCCAAGTAACTTCAACTTGTTAACTATCATAAATATAAATTCAGAGTATCTATATTAGTAGGACTTACGCTACACTACGAGTCATACAATGGTTTTATTAACTGCATTAAGGCAAAAATGTTCAAAATTATAATATGTATAAAGCAACCTTTGATACTCTAAGGAATCTGACACTGAAGTTTGACTTTAATGGAATAGTGTCTCCCCGCCCCCTCAAAAAAAAAAATTGCTGATAGATTAAGCAAACAAGCCTGATTTAGCACATGCTTTCACCACACACACACACACACACACACACACACACAAAAAAGCATAAACCTAGTCTCACTTTACTGCATCTCACAGCAGCATTATGGGCGGGACACCAAAAGCATGCACCTGCTAACTTGAGGAACTAGAGCTTTTAAAATAAACAAAATGTTTTGGGTTCAGTTATGAACTTCTAATTTTTTATAACCTTAATCATGTTTTAAAATAATTAACTCATTTTTTTCTTAAAATAAATTATCAGTCCTTTTTAGAAAAAAAAGTGTCAAGGTGTATCCTTTTGACCTCTCAATTTAAAAATATACTTCAATACTATTCATATCATAATGTCTATTCTCCTGTCTAACCCTGCTTTAGGTTCATAAATCCCAAGCAGCCCTGTTTCCTAAAAAGGAAAGGCAATGATCAGTGATGAAAGGCAGCTGCTATCTCTTCCATGGAGATGAAGATCACGTAAAAAGCACTACCCTATCCCAATGATTCTTCAAGAAGCACACTTAAGGACAAGTTATTACATTCATGCACAAACCTATTATAGGTTGTTTTCATAAGATATACAGCACAGTTATCTACTTATCAGCCTATAGCGACCCAACAGCCCATCATACACTGTCTAAAATAAATAAAATATTTTGTTGTGTTGATACACCCAAAGATACAGCCTCTGTAATCCTGGGAATAAATTCTCACCACTCTTCCTGGAAATAAGTGCACGTCTGTGCACAATAAACATTATATGCTCCTAATCTATAATTTTGATTCTGTATTTTTCCCTCATTTTACCAACATTTTCTGCTAACAAGTCTATGAAAACAAATGTTCTTAACCAAAGAAAATTATGGAAATTGCCTAGGGAGGTTTTGGAATCTCCATCATTGGAGATTTTTAAGTGCAGGCTAGACAAACACGTGTCAGGAATGGTCTAGATAATATTTAGTCCTGCCAAGAGTGCAGAGGACTGGACTAGATGACTTCTGGAGGTCCCTTACAGTCCTATTATTCTACAAGAACTAGAGTAATAAAAGACCCTAGTAAAATAGCCTTTTGCATGTATGAAGTCTTGCTGCTGCAGCTGGGCCCTGCCTTTTAGATGATCAGATTAAGGTAACTCAGTTTGGAGATTTTAATCACATCACCAATGACTTGATTTGAAAGATACATTTGTTTATGTACTTGTGACATACATATCCTAAAGGAAACACAACTTAAATATTTCATTTTGTAAATTCGTCAGATCAGAAACTCTCTCTACTTTTGTATAGTAGCAAGCACACTGCGGTTCCTGAGTTTGATTGGTGCTTCCTGGCATTACTGCAATATTAAAGAATTAAGGAACAGTATCTGCTCATATTAAATATGGGGTATTTCCTTTTTAGTAGTCTGGGTATCTGTCAGTGGTGTAATGCTTATTTCTATTACATTTCATGCATTAGTATTTCACTGGACTTCTACGAATATTGTTTGCATTATTTCACTCTAAATACAGTCTAAATATTACTTCTGTGCTAACAGACTTCTTAAATAGGATAAACTGATTTACTGAGTCACTTTCATTGCCTTGAGATTAGTACTTTGTGAACTACTCAATTCAAAGACAATCATGTTTGATATTTTCTTATCACAAAGAATATGTTTATATATTATATATATATATATACACAAATAGGGCAGTGGTTCTCAAACTTTTGTACTGGTGACCCCTTTCACATAGCAAGCCTCTGAGTGCGGACCCTCTCCCCTTTATAAATTAAAAACACTTTATCTATTTAACACCATTATAAATGCTGGAGGCAAAGCAGGGTTTCGGGTGGAGACTGACAGCTCACGACCTCCTGTCCCGACCCCCAGTTTGAAAACCCCTGGAATAGGGAGTTATGCTCATAAGTGTAAATTTGCACTTGATAAACGAATATACTTGCCTTAACTTCCATACAAAAAGGCATGCAACTCCATAAAAATAGGATGCAAATTCAACATATATACTTTCTTTTTCAACATTAAAAACCAGTTTCTTTTACATTCTTTTCCTCCCCTCCGCCAAAGAAACCTGTTTTTGCACATCACTTTTAAGATATTATCTTAATCACTGTCAGGATTGTCTCATTTAGACATTAGGGAGTTTGACACTGCTCACATCTGTTCTTTTATTACAGAATAAAATTGACTGTAAATCTGTCTTTATTTACCCTGTTGGTCTTCTGCAAATACTTTTAAAGACTCCAGTGCTTCATGAAATACCCAGTTATGTTCTTGAAGTACATCTTTCAGTTCCTATTAAAACAGGATTTTCATTATCACACCATTATGCAAAAAGTATATTCTTTAACAATTAGGAACAAGAGCAGCACTTCTCAAACAAGTACCTGATAAAACCTTTGATTAATGCATACACTTATGCACAGGATGCACGATGCATACTAAATATATTGTAACTAAGCACCTGATTTTTTTTAAAACTGTTCCTAACGTCAATTATCTCCCTATGATGCAACAGGTCTTCTAATTAAAGTTAGCAGTATTCTAGATGAAAATGCAAGGAAATACTATACACAAACTTCAGAATATTGCACATCATCAGCTTACCACCTTACTAGTATAGGTAATATACTTGGCCTTCCACATTTAAAATATAAAATCACTAAAAACTGACTGAATTCTCTACTTGACTGCTGATCTATTTCAGCTCTTTATACAACCACCAGCACAGTTTCTAATAATTCTTCCTCTAAACACCAGGTATCCCACATAATGACCTATACAGATACACCTACTCCAGTTTAAAGAAAAAAGTTGAATTCTAAAAACAACATCAATATTTTAATGATACAACAATGTACTATGTCTAAATAATTTTCACATATATTCATACTGTGGGTCAGACTCTTTGGTCTGGCCAACTCATGCTTAATGCAGGACCAGAAAATGGTCCAACAGGGTTTATACATTCTAATTTATGTCCAATTGCCTACAGTCTCAAGAGACCATACCAATAGCAGCAGCAGAAAGGTGTTCCTGCCATGAACCCTTTCTGTAGAAACACTGCTTGTGCTGAGGTCATTTGACTGGCTCCATGACATCTAGAAATTCCCGTTGGCCAGGTAAGTGGTTAAGCAGCTGGAATGGGAGCTAAAATCTGGTCCTGTGCACTTATTACATTTTTACATTCTTACATAAACAGTAGGTTTGCCCCCAAAAGACACATACTAGCTTACCTCTTTATCCAAACTGGGAAATTTATTTTGCAGTTTCTTTACAAGAGCTTCTTGCTTTTCCCATTCTTTTTGAGATTCTTCCCCTTCTAGCTATGATTCAGAAAAGATGTAGCAATTTTAGAGATCATTTCGCTTAATGCTTCATAATACTACTACTCAAACAAAAGTGAAACAACATGCCTAACTTTGCTTACCTTTTAAATAGTCACCCTTTGAATGATAAAAACAATTTGCAGAAATATCTGAGCTGTGCAGACAGAAATAAGTGACTAATACTGTTTTCTTCATTTATAACTGTGTTCAAAATGAGACAAAACCCTCCAAGAATGGTATAGAAAATTCTTAAAGTACTGAAAGAGGAAAAAGTTTGAATTCAATAAGAAATAACAGACAATCAAAAACTTTAGGTTACCAAATTACAATAAATGGATCTTGGCCAACTTAAAATCATTTAAGTTGTTCTAAAAAAAAAAAATAGAGTGGTTTTATGAGATATATGTGATTCTTTAACAAATAGTGGTCAATCAAGTTAATTTAAAAAAAAAACTTGAAATTTTGGAGAATATAACTCAGTCTTGACAACTCTTCTTGTGGAGAAGGAACGGGAAGGCAGACATGGTTAACTTAAACAGTCAATTACTCAACAATGTCCCTTTAAAGCCATTATGAAGTTCAACTTTGTCTCAGAATTCTGGCAAATGTAAAATCCTAGGAACCTGAATATTGTATTAAGGCACAATAAAATTATACCAAACCCTGATAAAAGATTTCCTGACAAAAGATTTCCAACACAGAGAGAATATAGTAGAACTACAGCTCCTATTGGTTTGTAGGAAATAGGGAATGTGGCCTAGCAGTTAAAGCTCATAAATGGGAGCCAGGATTTCCAAATTCTACTCAGTTATCTTATGGATTCACCATATAACAATATAAGAAATCAACACGAGAACGACCAGACTGGGTCAGACCAATGGTCCATCCATACCAGTATTCTGTCTTCTGACAGCGGTCAATGCCAAATGCCCCAGAGGGAATGAACAGAACAGGTAATCATCAAGTGATTCATCCCGTTACCCATTACCAGTTTCTGGCAAACAGAGGCTCAGGACACCATCCCTGCCTATCCTGGCTAATAGCCGTTGATGGACCTATCCTCCATGAACTGATCTAGTTCTTTTTTGAACCCTGTTATAGTTTTGGCCTTCACAATATTCTCTGGCAAAGAGTTCCACAGACAGACTGTGCATTGTGTGAAAAAATACTTCCTTTTGTTTTAAACCTGCTGCCTATTAAGTTCATTGGGTGACCCCCTAGTTCTTGTTATGTGACAGAGTAAATAACACTTCCTTTGTCAATTTTTCCACAGCAGTCATGATTTTATAAACCTTTATCATATCCCCCTTAGTTATCTCTTTTCCAAGCTGAAAATCCCAGTCTTCTTAATCTCTCCTCCTATGGAAGCCATTCCAGACCCCTCATGATTTTTGTTGCCCGTTTCTATATCTTTTCCAATTCCAATATATTTTTTTTGAGATGGGGCGACCACATCTGCACGCAGTATTCAAGATGCGGGCATACCATGGATTTATATAGAGGCAATGTGATATTTTCTGTCTTATTATCTATCCCTTTCCTAATGATTCCCAAAATTCTGTTCGCTTTTTTAACTGCTATTACACATTGAGTGGGTGTTTTCAGAGAACTATCCACAATGACTCCAAGATCTCTTTATTAAGTGGCACTGACTAATTTAGACCCCATCACTTTATATGTATACTTGGGATTGTGTTTTCCAAAGTGCACTACTTTGCATTTATTAACATTGAATTTCATCTGCCACTTTGTTGCCCAGTCACCCAGTTTTGTGAGATCCTTTTGTAGCTCTTCGCTGTCTGCCTGGGACTTAACTATCTTGAGTAGTTTTGCATCATCTGCAGGTTTTGCCACCTCACTGTGTACCCCTTTTTCCAGATCATTTATGAGTATGTTGAACAGCACTGATCTCAGTGCAGACCCCTGGGGGACACCACTATTTACCTGTCTCCATTCTGAAAACTGACCAATTATTCCTTGGTCTAGATGAAGTTGTGATCTGATCTTCACAGCTTTATCTCCCAGCCCAGCCCAAAGATAAGATCCAGAGCATGTCAAACAGCAGGAGTGAAGCCAGCAAAAGTCCTAGTCCATTGGTGACACCATGAGGTACTGAACAAAAACTCAAGGAATTACGGTTCCGGATCATTTCAACATCCACACCAACAGCAAGTCTTGATGACTTCAGTGTCAAGGTCAAAAAGGGCTCAGCTCAGGGAAGGAAGTAGGACAACATTAGGTTACTTTTACATCAGCAAGCGGGGGATACCACACAAGGAGACCAAATACGGGGTGTGGTAGCGCCTACAAAAAGAATAACCAGACCTCTCTACCATCCAGATCTCATTGTTGGCTCACGTGAAGCTAAGTGACCAAGTGGATGAAGGCCAGCAGCATTTTCCAGCCAGCTCTGGGAATCATGTGCTTAACCATATTGTCAGATCACTTAAGCACAGTAGGGAAGCTTCTTTAAAAATCACCACAGCAGTCAGGCCAACTTGCAATCCCTTCTCAGCAGAGGCCAGGGACAGAGCCCGTGGCAGACCAACTCCCTGTTCACCTGAGGTGAAAGTCATGATCAAGCTCACAATGCAGCTGCCTAGCAATATTAGCAGTGGTATGCACGTACTGACGCATCACCAGACATACAGGCAAATCACCTTACTTCTCTCTCTCGTCTGTAATATGGTTATACTACTACTTACCTATGTGTCAGAGTTGTTATGAGGCTTAATTAATGTTCATGAAGCCCTCTCAGATGTTTAGCTGCATGATGCTAGAAGCTACTGAATTGCCCAACAGTAGTTGTCAGCTCACCTGCTAGCACTCCTGCCTATAGAGCACATGGGTCCCAGGTTAATAACTACAGTAACATTTCAAATGAACACTTAGCAAGTCCAGGTACTGCGTCTAGTTTCTAGTCACTAATTAGCAAACCAAGGTGAAGTAGTAGCCCTTAATTTGTAATTCTCTCACTTCCGTTCATTTAGGTTGAACACACATTTTATGAAGGCTTTTTGTGAAACTGGTTAGAAAAAATCAGACTTTTTTTGGCGGAATTTGGTTTGTTGAAATCAAAATGTTTCGAAGAGATTATTTAAAATTTCAAGATTCTAACAGAACACTGCCCACCAGGCAGGTTTCAAAACCTGGCTACCAGGTTTCCTTTGGAAGCCTGCCAGCTCACCAGCCCAGGTCCTCAGCAACCTGGACCTTCCAGGCTCATGGCTCCCCAGCAGCCCACCTGGCAGGCTAATAGGAAACCAGGAGCCTGGAACCCCAGAGTCCCATCTCCCAGGCTTGCTGGCTCCCAGAGTCCATGGTTCCAGGGCAGTCTGGCTCCATTCCCTTTTGGAAAGAAAAATGTTTTTTCCCCCAAATCAGAACTAAACCAGATTTCAAAATTCAGTAGATTCCACTTATTAGCAACCTCTGAGTTCCAAAAGAAAAATTGCTGCTTTCCAGAAGTTGCCAATAAGCACAAGGTACTATTTTCAGGGGGATACATAGAAATATCAGTGTGGAACAATGATACGTTGTACAATTAATTGTTTATTAACTTTCAGTTTGACACAGTGTCCTGAAGAAGAAAACCAAAAGGTGACATACAGAAATGGATATATTGTATAGTGTACCACAATGCATAGAGCAGACGTAGTAAATTTTAGGTTGCTATAGGTCACAAAGACTACAGTGGCACAGAATTCTATCATGGCAAGCATTTAAAAAGCACCCAAGAAAACGTACAATGTGTGTCTACAGGCTGAACTGCACTGTATTTACAGTTAGTGCTCCTCTCGTGTGTGAGAGTAAAGCAGCACAAAATTTTACTATATTTCGTATACAAAAAATGTTTTAAGAACACCATTTGTCCATTATTATCTTCTTTATACAGTTTACCACCTCCAATTGCAAATCCTTCTCAATGTTGCATGCAGCCTTGTAACCACTCTCAAAGCCATGATTCTGGCATATTCTGCAGAAAACATCCACTGCCTGTAGCTGTTGTATAAGCAAAGACTCTGCAGGTTCCTCGTCCCATCCACTATCCACTTGTGCCTCAGCCTGTAGGCACCTGACAACCTTTACTGTCTCCAAATGTTTGGCATGAGTGAACTCACCTTCCATCTCCAAATGACTGTCAAACTCAACAATGGCCTCAAATTCCTTAGCTGTTAGACTGTCAGGAACTGAAACGCTGGCCAGCACATCAACGTCCACCAAGCCAGCATTTTCTGTTGTTCATACAAACCTGCCCTTTCTGAAGCAGTTTTGAACAGTCTTGAGGAGAACAGGAGCCCATGATTCCTCAGCGAGATGAAGTGCATCCGAGTTATTTTTTCGGCAACATCCACTGCTAGTAGATGTGGGTCAGGATAGAGAGAGGCCATTATGTGTCCATTAAGATGAGCATGACAGTGACCTTTGAAGTTTTTAATGAGACCGATCTCCATCAGCTGCATAGCGGAGGCTGTGTTCGGAGGCAAAAACTTTAACTCAATGTGTGACAGCTCTACAATTTGAATGAGCTGGACAATTATCAATAAACAAGCAGATATGGCAGTCCTGTAGTCTCAACTTCCTGTTCCAGTTCTTTAGCCACTCTTCAAAACAGCACACTTGTCATCCAGGCATTGGCTGAACTTCTGTAGATCATAGGCAGCTTTGAGTAGTCCTTAGGGAAATAACGGGGGCACTTGCTCTTTCCAATCACCGTAAGAGACCGTTTCTCTGTCCCATCCAGGTTTGCACAACACAGCACCGTGATGAGGTCCGTAGCTTTTTTTCCTTCCTGCAAGCCAGTCTTTCAGCATACCAAGGCTTTTTTCAGCACTAGTCTCATCAGCATTGAAAATATCATGAGGCTAGAACTCCTCTAGAATGCTAGGTAAGGCATCTACCCTCCATTCATTAGCCACCAGAAGATCAGCATCTTGTTTCTTGCCACGTTCCTTATACTGAATGACATTGTGCTGGGCTTTCCAGCAACAGAACTAGCGATCCACAGGGTTGAATTCCTTCCCCTGTTCTGCTGCCAGCTGACTCGCTTTCTGTTTCAGCATCAGCCCAGAGAGTTGAGCACCTAGGCCAAGCTTACACTGAAACCAGAGCCCCAGGGCTTCACCAACATCAGTCTCCTTTCCATTGCCTTGATGCTTGCAGCCTCTTTGTGCTGTTCCCATGCGCCTGTAAAATGTTATGGCTGTTCTTCAGAATGAACGAAACAATCAACTTTGAGACAAGCTACTCACATTTGCTTACTGCCAGGCTCACATAGGGCCTACAGAACCTGAATTTACTGGTGAGAAATACGTACATATATTTGGAAGCCATGGCATATACATAAGTGCTCAGCTGTGCATGCTCAGAGCCAGGAATCTGATTACAGGTAGGACTTCTCTAAAGAGCTGTTAGTAAGCAGCATGCCTCTTGTTAGTATCTGAATCTCATTAACATTGATGTTGATAGGTGGGCATTTAATCGCTGGCAATATGTCGCCATTAACCACAAATTGCTAATAATGAAGATTGCTATTAAGCGGAATCTACTGTAACAAAATCCTCTGAAATGTAATTGCCTTTCTCCACCCAACTCTACTTTTAACAAAAGAATTCCCATCCTTGCTACACCGTAGTCTAATATCATCCTTTTGCCATGATGTCGTGTGCTTTTCCAGGGTTTGGCCTGAAGATGTGATTGTAGAACTGTACAAATATATCAGATACAAAACTGAATGGGTCACCTTCAGAAAACAGCTCCTCTTTACTAGCCAAGGTTATCAAAATTACCCAAAATTTGGTTTACTGTTCCAAGTTCCTTGTAAACATTTCCCCAAAACACAACTAAATTACCATTTTATTTTATATATAAGATCAAGAAATTGCTTACGTTTTTCTGTATAATTTCTCTAAGGAAAAACGTAAGCAATTTCTTGATGCTTAACTTAGGATCAAACTCTGACGCGGACAGACTCTGCATACCCAACAGCTTCCACTGACTTTATGGGAACTGATGGTGTTGAGCACATCACAGGATCATGTCCTTAATTGCTGTTCCCTTTTTCCCATGACAATACTGCAGTTGGCACTCAGATATAATTCAATACACACAGAATATTGAAGCATATAATCTTTACCAAAAAAAATAAAGGGGGGGGGGGAATTCAAGAAATAATGAAAAAATTAAGTCAGGAGTGTTGTTAGAGAGCGGGAAGCAGAGCTATTAACTCCAGTAATGAGAAGTGTGATTTCCCGAGATAAGGCACGAATTCAGGTGGCTCCAGATGTTCCCAAAGCCATCAGGGATCAATTTATTTTGTGGCTGTAAGACAGAAAGGATAACACTTACAGAGTTCGTTTTTTGCTTTTTTGAAATTTGGTCACCACTGTCTTCAGAATTGTTTGTGGGTGATTGGCTTAGTTTCCTTTTTCGGGATGCAGCTTTAAAAATATAAAAAAAAAGCAGAACTGAAAATTACATCAATTAGAAATTTATCCTGAAACAGCAGAATCATTCAAATCAACATTACAGAAGCTACCAATTATGTGAACTTTGAGAAATACCAGATATTAACAAATGTGAGAATTTGTGTAAACACACCCATCCTTTTAATACAAAACAGCAGAGGAACCAATTATTTTTAGGCAATACAGAATCAATATGATTTTAAGCATCTGGGAGCAGAAGCAATGAAACATTCTATTCTAATAGAAATAGAAATTTAAATTTAAAAAACTATTCCTTTTGAACTATAATTTTCATCTCTGTTAATGTTAAGAGGGTGAAATCAAATACTGCACAAAATATGCAAAACATTTTTTTTACCATTGTAACAGATGGTTTAAAGGGAATATGCAAACAGCTGAATACATGTTTATGTTCACAATGTGTCTTTTCTGTGATATTTAAGGAACCTAAAAATGACACACAACTTATTTAGGACTCCAAATTTAGGTTTTGTAAAGAAGAACGTTATAAAAAAATTAATATCAAATTAATGCAATACAATAGAACCTCGGAGTTATAAACTGACCAGTCAACCACACACCTTGCATAACAGTCTCACAAGAAGGGCAATGTTTGAAGCCCAGGGATTCTGTGCTGAATCAACACCTCTGGGCTTCAGAAGAAGAGCAAACGAAAGGCACAAAGAAAAACTATTGTTATTTACACTAAACCTAAGAGCTAGCTAACACAAACATTTAGTGTTAAATGCTTAAAAGGAACCATAAGCTGGAGCTCCAATTCGCAGTAGGGAGGGGGCAGAGAGGTAAGAGGAACTGAAAGTGGGTTGGAGCAGCTCAGCCCCCTACATCCTTGGCTACATGCATGGGGACCCACTGGGGTACATGTGCTGCCCTGACAAGTATTAGTGACAACTGATCTGGTCACACAAAGACCTACAGTGACATACAGATGTGCACAAGCACTCAAAAATCCATGGAGTTCAGTCAACAAACACCAATATTGCCACCACTTAGTAACATACTAAAAAGAAAAGAGAACTGAATTCTATAAGCCACTGATTTAATTTCATACTTCGTTTCCACTCTGTCTTTCAGGGTTGAACAGAGCACGCAAATAATATAACTATACCTTTCACATAAAATTTGAGCACTTATGTATTAAATATTTTAACCTTTTATTTTAACATTAAACAATTAAAACTGTTCATACTTCTTACGAATTGTTTAAATGAAGAAACTGGCTATGACTCAATTTCTGGCTATAAACATAAGTTCTGTCATTAGCCAGAGAGAATCTGAATAACAAAGGTAATAAAGAATTTTGCCTATTCTTTCCCTCACCCAATCAGATGTAAACTTTCACAAAAAGAAAAAACATTATGTGTTGAGGCAGGAAAGCAGGTGTTCAGTGATGCCTCCTCTTCTAAAAACAGGCCCAAAGTCAGATGATTTATGCCATTGCATTCAGGCATGCTTACTCCTGCCTAAATCTTTTAAATGAGAGCAACAGATGTCATTTTTGTCATTTTTGTTTTACTTCCTAGAACACCTGTTTCTGTGGGCTTGTAGGCAAGGACATGAAATTGCATATTTGTATGAAAAAGTATGGCTAAAAGGTAAAGCCCGTATACTAGAAATCAAACTTGGCATGAGCTCATAGCAAATATTTTGGTATGAACATTTTAAAAACGCAATACTGACCTTTAATAACATTATTTTAACTTAAAATAAATTTGGTAATAATAATAAAACCCACTTAATTTAGGATTAATTTTCTTCCAGGTGGGACTTTACTCATTTCTTGAAACAGGTCTAGATAGAGATCTGCTGGAGATGGAATGCTTAAGTTTTATCTTTCAATTATTATCATCACAATTCTCATCCTCAACATATACATATAATGGTAATTTCAAATGCTTTTTGAGATCAGAAAGTATAAACTCGCTGTGGACTCAAACACACAACACAAAGTATTAAAACCATTTAATAGTACTAAGCATCTGTCATAGCTATATTATCAATAGACCAAAGTCTCAAGATGCATAGGGGATCATTGTACATAAATTACTTCCTAATGTAAGCAAGCACAGTCCATGGGAGAGATGAAAAAACTAGTTTCTCTTAGGGCATAGGGACACTGAGCTGTTGCTCTGCTAATGTCACAAAACACCAACATGAAATCTTTATCATGAAAGACACCGTGATCATTTAAAGCAGGGGTAGGCAAATCTTTTGGCCCTAGAGGCACATCGGGTACAGAAATTGTAAGGAAGGCCGGGTAAGGGAAGGCTGGGGGAGGCTATGCCACCCCAAACAGCGAGGCGTGGCCTGGCCCCTGCCCCCTATCCAGCCCCCTGGAATCCCCACCCCCATCCAACCGCCCTGACTGCCCCCCCACCAAGACTCCTGCATCCTATCCAACCCTCCCCGCTCTACGCACCCCACGTTACGTGTGGGGTGGGGGAAAAGGGGAGAGCTCGCTCCCTGTCTGGACTTGGCTGCTGGGGATAGGGGTCAAGCATGCTGGGGGTGGAGGGGGGCCCCTGGCTTGCTCTGCCTCTGTGCCTGTCAGCAGAGCCCAGGCCCCTTGACTGCCCTGCTGCAACATCCCCTGCTCATCGCCTCCCCCAGAATTCCCCCTGCTCCCCACCCCCGGACCATGCCACCCTGGAGCACCAGGTTTGGTGGCGGCGCTATAGCCAAGCCGCCCGGCCCGAGCTGCAGCCACACTGCCCAGGCGCTGGGTGAACTGTGACTGCGAGGAAGGCAGTGAGGGAGGGGAGCAGAAGGGGATGGGCCAGGGGCTAGCCTCCGCCCCACTCATCGCACTGCCAGGGAGTTGGGCTGGCTCCTCTGCAAGCCTGTCCTGACCCCACTCCCTGCAAGAGCTCAGGGGCCAGAGGGAAGGGTCCTGCGGGCCGGATGTGGCCCATGGGCCGTAGTTTGCCCCCCTCTCATTTAAAGCAATCTCCAGACAATTAAACTGAAAGTGATCTTATTACAGGTAACTTCCCACTCTCACACCTCCAATCAGAGCTGTCCCTAGGGGATGGCAAATCAGGGCGACAGCTCCAGTCCCCCACGCTTCGGGGGGGTCCCGTGCGGCAGCACAATTGGCCAGCATGGCAGGCAAACCACTGGCTAGGAGAGGCTACCCCCAGTCTGCCCCTCCCACCCAGGATGGAGAGAGCACGGGGGCACTGCTGCAGCCTCCCCAACCCCAGGAAGGTGGGTGGCGTGGTCCCAGCCCCCTGGAGCCCAGCAGCGCCGCCGAAGCAGGGTCCGGGGAAAGCGTGTGCAGGGCCATGCCTAGCCAGCCTCCCACCCCGGCACAGTTGGTCCAGGAAGTGACATCACTTCCGCCCCAGGCCCTGCACGCCCCTAGGGATGGCTTTGCCTCCAATTCATTAAGAACACAGGTATAGTTCCTGCAGCTAGATGGAGACTGCATTATCAAAACTTGTTATTTCATCTCTTGTATTATTTGATCTTGATCTCACACTCTTCAGGTTTTTGCATAAGCAGTAACCAACCACCAATAAAATGAGCATGATTTAATCCTGGGGAAAAAGTTTTGACTCTGGATTTATACGGAGGACACCAAGAAAGCCAAGAAGTAAGAGTGTCACGTGTTTGCTGCTCTGTACCATTCCACACAGTGAGATTTTCCATCACATTACTAAGCATCTCAAATGCCCATAAGGCATCATTATTTAAAAAAAAATAAATTATAGGGCCTAAAGACAGAGTCTGTTAGAGCTTCCAGAAATGTCTGGAGAGATGCAAGATGGCTAACAGTCCAACAATTCTGACTTAATATTTCAAACATTCATCCTAAGCAAACAACCTTACAGGATTAATTTACTCATGAAAAAGCCCTGAAGGAAATAACTTCTTCATGCCACTGCTGATAAAAGTTTATCTTAATCTAGAGATGTTTATGCCGCTTTCCTGAATTCACTGTTAATGGCAAAAACTACTGAGCTAACACTCAACAGGTCCTTTGAGGAAAACTTTAAGACTTAATTCACAACAAACCATGAATATAATGCTATAAAAGGTACAAATCAACGTATAGGCATTTGTTTATTCAGAATCAGAACCCAGCCAACTGGATTTTAGTGGCCAACTTCCCGTGGGCCACTAAACCAGATAAAATGACTGCCAGTATTGACCTGGGCTGGATTTGAACAGGATCTAGAGGTAAAAAGCTCTGGTAATGCCATTACAATTCCCTTGCATAGGAAATTAAAAAGACAGACAGACAATGGCCAAGAAGATCGCTCAATTACTCAAACTGCAACTCCTGTTCTACAGAGAAGAGCAACCTTGAGCTACAGAAACCACCAAACTCTCCTTTTATTATGAGAGCATGGAAAGAATCTAAAACAGT
The DNA here is from genome assembly GCF_016161935.1 of Mauremys reevesii. Taxonomy (NCBI): domain Eukaryota; kingdom Metazoa; phylum Chordata; order Testudines; family Geoemydidae; genus Mauremys; species Mauremys reevesii. The sequence continues at coordinate 25,074,954 of NC_052627.1, read as the reverse complement.
TTAAGTGAAGAGAAAAACTAAACAGTGTGAATATTTTTCTCTTTGCATACATGTCTTATTGCACTTAAATTTAAATATCCCCCCCTCAAGTTTGTTGCAATGTGAAAAATCTTCCTGAATAATACACAATTGGTATAATGTTCCAGTGGTAAAGATTACTGCATACCTTCATCGTTAAACTTCAGACCAGCAGCTATTGCTTCATCCATTGTGCTTGTTGATTCTATCAACTGACAAGAGAAAAATTAAGTGATCAGTGACAAATTGAACAGAAAAAAGTTGCTAAGTAACGGTTGAAACTTATTTCACTGCCTTACAACATTTATAGTAAAATCTAACCACAGTAACATGCAGTCATTAACCAAGCCAATTAGAGGGGCCAGTTATTGCCTTGGAAGCACTGCAAACATATGGATTGAAATACTACTTTTCAGGAACGCAAGTTTCACTTGTTGCATTTCTTGAATATTCTCAACATATCATCGTTCACTTTTAATTTCTTCAAAAACTTACCTAGTTAAAATTCCAGCATTGGAAGCTTAAAATTCCATCTAGTTGTAAATATAAACATTATCTATTTACCAGTTTTATTACTTCGTGCTAAGTCTTTCAGATCTGTTGACTTCCTGGATCACGTGCATAAATAGGGTATCCTGTTCTGCTCTGGTAGTTTATATGTATTCTTATTCCCAATCCTAGGAACAGACACTTCGCTCTCCCCTTACATAATATCTTGCATTTTATATTTTTATAAACTTGTGAACTTCAACACCTCTAAAGTGTTGCATTCATTTTACACATGAAGTAATTTGCCAAAGGTCATAGAACAAGTCAGTCACATAGATGGAAATACAATTCAGGAGTCCATGTTCTCACCCTCAATTTTAATCATTACACAGTGCCTCAGGTTGATGACAATAAGGTAGCTGTCTTAAGCAAGCACCACTCACTCTGGAATCATTCATTCCCCGAGGGCTTGGTAAGACAGGCTGTACGAGAACTTTCATGTAAAAACAGGTGACAAAAGGACTGTTGTTTACAATCCCAATTGTTGTTTACAATGTCCAGAAGAATGTTGCACAGGTGCATACAAGGGCAAAAATTAGCCCTGCCATTAGAATTTAGAAAATTCTGTTGATAGGGAACCAAAACAGAAGCCTTCTTAGTCTCTCAGTCAATTGAATGCAGTCAATTCAGCTAACAAGAGTTCCAGTTAACAGATAAAAAAAATTGTAACTTAAGGCAGCAGATATGACTGAACACAAATCAGGGAGCAGATCTACTGGGTAATAAAGTGTAATATTTAGTCATTTTTCTGACCCTTACTGTACCGTGAAGTGCAATTCTTCCCTGAAAAGTGACACTAAGAACAGCACTTTGTATTTTCCAGCCCAAATTTACTCAGTATAGAAGCAAAAAAGAAGATTTCTTACTATTAATTAGCATCCTTCACAATGATCCTCTGCACACTTACATTATTGAGAACGTACACCTAGAGCTGAGCAGAGTGGCACTCTCAAGAAACAGTACCAGTTGGAGCACCCCCGTACCTCAAGAAACCACCAATCCACTTGGAAAGATACTAGGCAGTGAGGACCAAGATAGATTTCAGAAAGGACCCAAGAAGGCTATGGTGAAAGAAGACTCAATTTGGCTGACTTAAATGCCAAGGCTTTAAAAACTAAGCTAGCAGAGATTTATTCCCTGAAATTACACTAAAACAATAAAACGCAACCATATACAGGAATTAAAGTTAATTTTTGTTTCAGAACTAAGTTTGAGTAAGAGCATCCAGAAGTTCCAAATGTTCTAATGTATGAACCTGGAAAGAACTAAGATGACTGAAGCACCTTGCCCCCTTTATAGCACTGCCTCAAACATTTAGAGCTATGGGGTGGGGCTTTTGGGTACTCCAACAGGCACTGCTTCTACTACACTGGTTGGCATCTCCCTAACAGTGCAGAGGCCATTCAAAGAACTTCCACCTCTCTCCCTGTCCAACCACCAGCTCTGAACACTCACTTTGACATCTGAAAGTCAAGACGTGTTCTTTCCTATCTACACATCACTAGTGACACCTGTGCCATCTTCAAATTAAGCCTTCACTTATTATTTAAGTTCTCAGAAAGGAAGCATAGCCCAGTGGTTAGCACGTTAACCTGAGACAAGAAATGCACAGGTTTGATACTCTGATCCATCACAGCCTACTTATGTGACCTGAGAAAGTCATTCAGTTCACTCGTCAAGTGGGGAGAATATTGCCCTGTCTCACAGGGGTGCAATGAGGATGAACACAGTAAAGATTGAGAAGTTCTCACATACTATGGCAATGGGGGCCATATACAAGTGCCATCAATAGATACATGTGTGTAGCTCCATTGAAGCTGCACAGGTCTGACTGAGGTCTTAATCTGAGGAAAGTGACACAGAATACATTTCAGCTAAAGGAGGGTAGAGCTGTCAATCATTATGCTTAAAAGCAAGCATCCATACTGTGACAACAGCAGCCAATAGGCATTAGGCAGCCCACCTGAGACTAATGAAAAATATCAGAGATATAGCTCTAAGTCAAAATGAATTGAAGCTATATGGAAATTCTCTTTCATGAAGTCCCAAGGCAGTAGTCTAGGTTTCATTTTCATTGCAGAGAACTAAGGACTAGGACTATGAAAAAAAATTCTAGGATAACCTGTGGGACTGAAGTCCATGCCTTTGACTATACTAGAAAAAAAGTTATATAGTGGCTGATGATCACCAAATATTGGCTGCCTTATTCTGCCTGTCTAAATGGGGCTGACGATCTTTTTACTGATAGAGCGGAAAGGGCAATCCTCTATTAAACAGGTGTTTCTTTCTGCGAGTTATTTAGCAAACAGTTTAGCCTCATTTGCACTAACATGTTTTAAATATATTTAAATAAGAATGTAAAAGCTTTAAAGGGGGACTTTTTAGGAGCGTGGTAATTAAACTTTAAAATCTTATCAAATGGAAATAAGCTTTTGCCAATAAAAGAATTAAGAAGTTCTTCCTGCATTCACATGGAAGGCACTAAACACACATATTGCCTAGGAAATAGGCTGCAAAACCAAACAGTATTACTTGTAATAATTCTTGGTCACTTCTTTGCGGAAAGAGTTCCTTCAGTGTTTGGAGTTTCGCATCTCTGATGTCTTCCTCCTCATCCATGTCTGGCAATTGGTCTGCATCATTTGTATATGTAAATGTAGGTGGTACATCTTCAGCCTCTTCATCATCAGACTGTTCAGAGCTACCATATAAGGAAAAGAAATAATAAGACTTTTTTTCTTCTTAGGAATTCTGTTTTAGCATCCCCATAATTGTTCAGTGAAAATGTAACACCACATAAGCTTATATTAATATCAGGTAGCTGTTAGTGTATTACCATTCTTTGAAAGAAACTGGAAACAATGTAATAGAACTGAAACCACACATCACTGGCAGCACAGTTTAACAACAGGAAAAAATTCTCTTGAACAAAGGCCTTATTCATTCACCATAAAGCAAAAAAAGCACAAATCCACTTTTTTGCAAGATATCTTTGAGTCTTGCAACCTACTAATATCCAGCATAGCAGTGGACATGGTTGTATATTACTTGCTATCTACTGTTCAGAACAAAATGAAGCATCTACAATTCACAGAAGTCTTCTGTACTTTAGCTTAGCAATACCAGTGAACCCATTTTTTATTTGAGGGTGGCAATCTGGTACCTACTGTATCGCATAGCCATCCAACATTACAGCAGACAACAGAATGCTTGACATCAATAAGTAATGTCACTATCTGTGTCTTGTCAGTACTATCAGAGTTCACTCTTTCACAAATGGAAATAGACTAAGGTATTATCTAAACTCAAATTCAGGCTCAAAAGGTCCAATATAAATTTTCCTCAGAGATAAGAGGATAGTGCGGACTGAGCCTTTACAAACTCACTCGGAAGGATCAAATCCATATCCAAGATGTCATCTAAATTAAAAAGTGAACCACATGAAAAGACCAACTTATAATATTTTAAATATATTTTAAAAAATGGCTCCATCTTGCAGTATAGACAGAACTTAATTTTGTTTTAACTATGTCCCTGAGATATACACCGCTACCCCAATATAACACGACCCAATATAACACGAATTCGGATATAACGCAGTAAAGGGTGGGAGGGATAGCTCAGTGGTTTGAGCATTGGCCTGCTAAACCCAGGGTTGTGAGTTCAGTCTCTGACGGTGCCACTTAGGGATCTGGGGCAAAAATCAGTACTTGGTCCTGCTAGTGAAGGCAGGGAGCTGGACTCTATGACCTTTCAAGGTCCCTTCCAGTTCTAGGAGATTGGTATATCTCCAATTATAAAATAAAATAAAGCAGCGCTCCGGGGGAGCAGGGCTGTGCACTCTGGCGGATCAAAGCAAGTTCGATATAACACGGTAAGATTTTTTGGCTCCCGAGGACAGCGTTATATCGAGGTAAAGGTATAGCTTGGATATATCCAAATCTATGAAGGCTTACGCACAACTGGCAACCCTACAAAATGGAACCACATTTCAGTTTATCTTTAGTTTTGTAGCACAGGCAGGACCTAAACCTACTTATACAGAGGAGAGGATCACAGCAATTTAATTTAGGTAAGTGTCTGCATAGAGATGGGGCAGAAGAGAGTAAAAACTCAAAAATGTTGTTGTTTCCAACTGACACTAGCTACATATTTTATTTTTTCATTAGACTGCAATACGTGAATAACTATCATGCTGAGAAAGTGTAATAAACTATCCTCTGTAAAAGATGCATGCAAAAATTTAAGAAAATATTTTCATTTTTCATCAGATACTATCCTGTACTTGCCTACAACTAGTGCTTAAAAAGCTAAGCAAACCTAAAATACACCTGGACAACACCACAAAGCTGTAACAAAGCAAAAAATTCCTTTCCAACTTCAGCTAGGGATCAGTTTATGCCCTTAAGCAGGAGTATGAGTATCCCTTGTAACGTTTAAATACAGCGAGGCTGCAAATTATAGTTCTATTAATATATTTTAAATCCTTTTTGCTTCAGTACCTGCAGGAAAAGAATATTTGTATTAAGTCCAAAGAAAAAACAACAAAAAAAAATCATTTTAAAGGTTACATTTACTAAATAAGGTGCTTACCAATCATATCCTGTATAAAATCCCAAGTACTTGAAAAGAAGGTACAGGGAAACCTCGCTATAACGCGCCCCACAATAACGCGGATTCGGATATAACGCGATCATAAGGTGGTGCCGGCCGCACCAAGCAAAAAAAAAACCAAGAGGCTGGAGCACCACCGAAGAAAAAAAACAAACAAAAAAAATGGAATGTGCCTTCCCCACTGCCTCTTCCCCCCTACCCCGGCTTCTTCTTTTGGTGAGAAGAGCCATTCTTCTCCCCAGGTGCTCCTTGCTCTTCCTCTGCCCCTTGCACGTCTCCCCTGCTCTCCCCAAGTGTTTCCTTTTCTCTCTGCATGGCTGAGAGCCCCTGCTGCTGGAGCTGCACCCTTTCAGTTACTGTTATGGGCAAGTCGCTTTCTGCCCAAGAGAAACTGACCGGCTTGAAACTGACCGGCTTGAAATGGTAAACCTCACTATGCCGCGACCCCGCATTTATCACGATCAAATTTTTTGGAACCCAATCATTGTGTTATAGCGGGGTTTCACTGTAGTAAATAGTTAAGGACATCATAAATCTTACGTTGCCAACATGATCACATTCTTAATGAGTATAAAGAAATGCATACTTAATCACAACATGGCAAGTTTAATTGTGACCCATGAACTGAATCTTTTTAATATATTCTAGGGAGCTCAGGTAGTGACATCTATAGTTAAGGTTCCTGACACTTTCCATTAGAAAGATTTTATTTTCAGTTGTTTATAAATTCACAAAACTAATTGTTAAGGGGAAAATTTTCCATGCTAGGTATCTGCTTCAAACTGACAATATTATAAAAGTTTTAGCCAAAACAATTAAGCTGTCTGAGCGAACAAGATTAAGGAAAAATGCATTTTACCTACAATAAAAAAAATTAACAACCATTTTGCTGAAAAACTAACAGCAACATACACTGGAGCACGGATTTGAAATTTGGCAAGGGTGGTTGTGGGCGGTTTGCTCAGATTTCAGAATTACCATCCCTGTAAACATTCCCCCAAATTGCAGTTTGCTCAGTTAAGACTTGTTAGCATTTGACAGCTAAATTCTCTGAAGACTGTTTGCATGAGCATGCTCCAACCTCAAACAGTTCCCACATACCAACATGACTACATGTGCTATCCCACAGCGCAACTGAGCATGCTCCCAGCCCAGGAATTCAGGGGCTGAGCAGGACTTTTGCCACAACTGTTACTAGCAGAGGCCAATATGGCACCAGACACTGGAACTGAGAGAGAGATGCTCTCTCCTGTGCTCTCAATGGTCCCCATGCTGGCACAATGGCAACTTGGAAAAGATCTATGTAGCCTCACTCAAATGCAGAGGTGTGAGGAACAGAGGAGGAACAAAGAAGGAAGAGATGCAGGGGAAACAAATTAGGAGCAGGAGCTCAGGGGAAAGGAAGGATAAAAGCCTGGGGAGGAAGAGGGATTAAAAGCTGAAGTAGGGGCTGATATGCAAAAGCTTGTGCCTCCTCCACCACACACCTTCCAACTTCGGAAAATAATGAGGTAGGGATCCTATAAACCAGTGTTTCTCAACCTTTTTGATACCAGGGACTGGCTTGCTACTTTCCTAAATTGTGTCAGAGACCTGAGGTGCTGGTCCATAAACCGGTTGTTGAGAAATACTGCTATAGACTTCAGAGTGGTAGCCATGTTAGTCTGTATCAGCAAAAAGAAGGAGTACAGGTCTGTCGCATCTTACGCGCATTTAACATGCGTGATTTCAGCTTTACGCAGTTGGCAAAAAAAGAGAAAAACAACAATTTAAATACTGTTTCTGTAGTGCGGGCGATTCTGCCCGCCATTCAACTCAATGCAATTTTGACTATACACAACACAGTTTTCGCTTTACGCGCTAATCGCGGAATGGAACCCCCACGTAAGATGAGACAGACCAGTACTTGTGGCACCTTAGAGACTAACACATTTATTTGGGCATAAGCTTTCGTGAGTTAAAACCCACTTCATCAGATACATGCAGTGGAAAATACAGTAGGAAGATATATATACACAGAGAACATGAAAAAATGGGTGTTGCCATACCAACTATAACGAGACTAATCAATTAAGGTGGGCGATTATCAGCAGCAGGAAAAAAAAAAGTTTGTAGTGATAATCAGGATGGCCCACTTCCAACCGTTGACAAGGCAAGAGTAACACTAGGGGAAAAAATTAGCCTGAGGAAATAGTTTTACTTTGTGTAACGACCCATCCACTCCCAGTCTTTATTCAAGCCTAATTTAACGGTGTCCAGTTTGCAAATTAATTCCAATTCAGCAGTTTCTCGTTGGAGTGTGTTTTTGAAGTTTTTTTGTTGGAGTATTGAGATTTAAGTCTGTAACTAAGTGACCAGGAGGTTGAAGTGTTCTCTGACTGGTTTTTGAATGTTATAATCCTTGACGTCTGATTTGTGTCCATTTATTCTTTTGCCTTCAGACTGTCCGGTTTGGCCGATGTATATGGCAGAGGGGCATTGCTGGCACATGATGCCATATATCACATTGGTATGTGTGCAGGTGAACGAGCCTCTGATGGTGTGGCTGGCGTGATTAGGTCCTATGATGGTGTCCCTTGAACAGATATGTGGACCGAGTTGGTAATGAGCTTTGTTGCAAGGATAGGTTCCTGGGTTAGTGTTTTTGTTGTGTGGTTACTGGTGCGTGGTGCTATAGACAACAGCCTCATTCACTACATAGACCCAATTCAGTGCACAGGATAGGCTGCGCTCTGGAGATCAATGAGGCTGTGGTTCTGTGAATAATATAATTAAAAACTGCATAGACAACCTTACTTCTGGCATTTCCCAGCTTCTGAGTGTCTGGTTTTGCAGACTTAGTGTTCGTTTAGCATAGGAAATTATAAACAAAACCAAGTTTCTAAAAACCATAAAAAACAACTTCCATTCCACAAAATCATATTAAACTATATGACGTCATGAAGTAATCCAAAAATTAAAACAAAAAAAACTCAAAACAAAATTTCAAAATTCAATAAAGATTTTTTCCAATGTAAACAAATTTCCAAGTTTTTCCACAATTGAAATTTCACAAAAAAGCTCTATTGGTTGAAACCGCACGCCCGCAGGCGAAAACTTTTGACAAGTTTTCTGACAAGCTCTAGTTGTGACCTTTAGATCCCCAGCACACTTCTGCCACTTGAGCTAATGGTGTAACCAATAGCAGGAGTAGGTTTTCATCCTCTACATGGCTCAGCCACTCCCTTTCAAGTAGCTTCACAGCTATTTACTGGATAGCAAAGATATGTTGAGACTCAGGAATCCTGGCTGCTATTCCATGGCCTAGAGGGGACTGTGTTCTAATGGTTACAGACCCTTATGCCATTGTCCCTTCTCCTGTCTCTGTGTGGCTCAAAAGCTTGTCTCTCTCACCAACAGAAGCTGGTCCAATTAAAGATATTACTTCACCCACCTTGTCTCTACAATAGGACCCCTCATACGTTCAACAATTCTGAAAGTCAAGCCATGAATGCATAACTATTTTTGTGCTGAATTCTCTTCACTATATAAAGTTTATTATATATTATGCCCTGAAGGAACACCTGACCATCTATTAACAGTGCTTCCTCAGGGAAGAGAAATTGAAAAGCATTGTGTAATACTGAAGACTTCCGAAAGCTATAATTTCCATTAACTTGAGGCCTCTGGTCACTCGACAATTTTGGCACTATATGAGAACTAATCTGTCTATAAAACCAGGATGAAAGCAAGCAAGCTAAAGCAAAAGCCAAAATATAAACACTTCAGCTAACCTTTTAAAATTGAATTTTGAGAAATCCTCTTGGTGGTGCTTGAATTCACTGAAAATTGCCCATAATGTGATAAATACCCGAAGTATCATTGAAACTCATGTATTCTGGGATTTCTCCAGTGAACTAGGTAGTACTCAGAGGAAGACAACTCTTTAAAGAGGTGAAGTTTTTTGAGATGAAAGCTCAATACAGCCTGGTTAGTGGAGACATTCAAACCAACATGGCATTTAGTCAGCACACATGAAATGAACTTTTTTTTTTTTTTTTTTTAAAGTAGGACATTCAAATTCATGAACTCACAAGTGAAGATAATGAATACTACAGAAGATTGGTATGGTAAAGACTTACATTACAATCACCTCACTCATGGTAACACTGTCTTGTTTTGTACTGGAACAGTTTGGTGGTCCTTGATCCTCACTATCTGAAGACACATCAATGAATTGTATCCCTCTTCGATTCTTGAAAGATGATAAATTCTTTGTCCTCTCTGCTTCTGGGGTTTCTGGGACACTGGAGTCTTCTGTACAAGCCATTTGGAGAATGGAGAAAAGCATATAAATTCAAAATGTTTCATTGCAACTAAAGCCTCACCACAAAAGTTATGATCTTTCATTGAAAAACACTGACTATTCAAATAAAGCTTACACCATTATGTGTTGACGACTCCCCAGAATCCATGGGTTTCTGTCAGCAGACTTCTCATTTAAGTTCTCTAGTTGACCAAATACTTAAGTTTGAATATCCATTAGCTTTAAACACATGCCATTCAAAAACATGAATATGGCTTTTAAAGTGAACAACTGCTGGGTTATAAGCCAAACTTGTATAACCCACCTTGTGACATCTGTGACTTCACGGTTAGGCTGACCAATTAATTACTTGACCAACTTGGTCTTGGATTTGCTGAGGCACAGAGCAGACTTCAATTTCCACATGAACAATGACTTTGAATCAAACTCAAGATCTCCCGGCCACCCCAGACGTCATGGAACTATTCCAAGTGGCTTTTCACTTTACTCAAAAGTGCACTGACTACCTTAATTCTTGGGTTGGAAATTAAGTCCCTTTGATTTGAAAAGGAGCATGTGTAGAGACTGCAGCTCTGAGCTCTGTTTTCCAGCTAAACAAATAGCTCCCTACATCGCCTTTCCTTCTAAAATCTTTAGTGGCATAAATCCAAGATGGGGTCAGAGGGAGTAGATCTCCACTAAAGCCAAGCCTTCCCCGTGCCTCCAGTCAGTCCTTTTTACTCATTTCCTTGAGCGGATGATGGAAGTGGTGATTAGAGCACCACAGAATAGTAAGTTTGAGATTTAAGGTATATTTGGTGAGGGTGGGTTCACTTACACTACAAGCATATCTGTAGCTTAGGCCGTGTCTACACCTGAGAGCTTACAGTGGCACAGCTGTACCGATGTAGCACTGCCAATGTAAGATCGCTCGTGTAGCTGCTCTATGCCAATGGGAGAGAGCTCTCCTGTCAACATAATAAAAGTATCTCAATGAGTGGCGGTAGCTATGTCAGCAAGAGAAGCTCTCCCACCAAAATAGCACTGTACATACTACCACTTATGCCAGTGAAAATTATGTCGCTCAAGGGGGTGTTTTTTCACACCCCTGAATGACCTAAGTTTTGCCGACATAAGTAGTAGTGCAGACATAGCCTTAGATGTCATTTCACTATGCTGTTTGTTCTTTTTCAGATAGCTGTAGACAGGGAGATATTGCTCAGGCAGCTCCCATGCCAGTATGTCATACTCAAGTTACAGTCCACACTGCTCAAGCCCAGCAACCCAAGTCAGCTGATAGGGGCCAGCCATGGGCGTTTTATTGCAGCATAATCATGCCCTTACATTACACACCAAAATGTGCACTTGGAATAGGTGGGAATATTCCACATATTCGTTTTTCCGATGGGCTAAAGAATACAGTTTTAAATGGTTTTCCAAAGAATACATAGGAATTATGTGGCAGTCAAGAACCCTGATCTGAGGTACAAGCCCAATATCCTACCCACATATTCTAAAACTCTTATTTTTCCCCTTTTTCTCTCTCTTTTTTTTTTTAAATGAGCAGAACTAGAAAAAACTGCTCAAGACAGTATGGCAAGCAACTAGAATAAATTCAGACAGAAGCTGTATGATTTCCTTGAAGATGAGAAAAATTACAGACCCTGGAAGCATGCAAGACTGAAGGAGGAGGGAGAGAGCATGCAGTGGAGACTATGACAGCTGTAGAAGGAGTCTGCTGTAAGAAAGTAACCGTGTAGGAAATAAATATAAAATAACCTGTAAGGTACTGTAGCAGTGTTTGACAGAAACTTAGATAAACTAAGTATATGGCCTCAAGCAATTTACTGACACTGTGGAAACTTCTAAAAAACATATGAATTTTAAGACGTGGGGGGAAAAACTTCACATTAAATTGTAAAATGTATTGCTAACACATAACAGGGCTTTGTACAACAAGGCAGAGTCACTAGAAAAATCAAGTAAAAATTTGAACTTGGATCCTGGCACCGTTGAACAAGTGGACCGTGACCATAACCAAGACACGTTCAATATTTTAGGGGAAAACTAAGTCATCAGCCATTAATAAAATGTAACCTTTGCATGTGCCAAGGTCTAACAGCAATTAAAAGGCTACAGGATTTAAGATAGAATTGGAATATGCTAATACAAAAAGGTTCTATAGGGAAAAAAAAGTTTTGTATCATTCCTGGCGTCTGTTCATTGAGATGAAAAAAGGAAGAAAGCTCCTCTTGTGGAGGATGGCCTTGTGCATAACTAAAAGATAAGGCAACAATTCACTCTTCTCACTAAATTAAAAGTAAAAAATAGAGAACATGTTTATTTTCTGGGATTCTGCTTCAGCAGAGAAACTCTTGTTTTATCAAAACTGATAAAATTCTCTGGAATGTTTAGACTTGTAGTGAAACTTAGAGCAGGTCTACACTATACCCTAAGTCAATATAACTTACATCGCTCGGGGTGGGGAAAAAGCTCTCCCCACGCCCCCATCCTCGAGAGACAAGTTTCGCGATGCCCACATCAGCACTGTGTCAGCAAGAGGCCCTCTCCCGCCAACATACCTGCCGCTTCTCACGGAGGTGGAATAATTATGTCAATGGGAGAGAGCTCTCCCGTTGGCATAGCAAGTCTTCACCAGATGCGCTACAGTGGTGCAGCTGTGCCAATGTAATGCTGTAGAATAGACTTGCCCTTTGATTTACTGCCAGCAGTTTGATCTTGCTATCATTTTGATATACTTGTTTCCTCCGGTGACAGTAATTTTTTTCCTATATGCTACTGTTCACTCTACAACAACTGTTACGTGCCAATCTTATGATGCTTCATCTGATATAAAAAGTATTATTAAACAGAAAAGCTTTGGAAATTCAGTCTAGTTAGTGTAGATTCAAAATGGCGCACACACATGCAGGAACCGGTGCTTTCCAGCCTTCTGCTATCAAGTAAGAGACTGCAGAATCCCAACTACGCTGTGAAATTCAAATGCAAAACATAAGCATTTGTTTTAAAAAAGTTTTCAGACAGCACGACAGCAATATGGTACCCAAAAGGGAAACAGAAACCAAAACAGTGACTTCATGAATCTGCAAGCATCTGGTAACAACAGCAGAGATGTCAACCTTGTTCTGAGACTTTTAGGCAGGTTTATGAAAAAAGCTAGGGAGGTTGCCTGCAGCTCTCTCTTTCACCCCTCCCTTGAAAAAAACAAGACTGCTCCCTCTTCTTCCCCACTCTATAGCCATAAGGAGGGGGGCACACTTGGACCACCAAGCCACCCCTGTTGTGCTCCCCCACCTGCACCCCAAACAGGAAGAAGGGGAGGACAGGCCCTAGGAAAGCTGCCTTCCTATGCCGCCTAGGTCTTTTAATTACCTTCACCAGTCCCAGACCTGGACCACCTGCTAGGGATGATACTCCTTCTCTTCTCCCTCCTCTCTCACATTCCTTTCTCCCCTTCGGCCCTGCCTTCTCCTGCCCTGCAGACTGTGCAGTAAGGGTCTGATAGGAGACAAGCCGCAGCGACTGTCAGTGGGGCTTGGGACGTCAGATTCACTGCATGAGCCCCAGGCTGCCCATTGTACTCCAACTACCCTGCATAGATCCTGCTGCATTGTCCAGTGTGCATTTTTTTACTTTATATATAACAAAATTGCATATAAATTAACAGGTGCTCGCAAAATTAGTAGGTTTAAGCCTGAATTAGTAATTTCATAATTATATGTTAAAAAAATTGGGAGGATTTCTAAAAACTGGGAGGCGTGGGGGGGTTTGGCATCTCTGCTGTTACTCAATTTAGTGTTCAACTCTCATTTTAATGACGGAAGTTTATACAGGTTGAACCTCTCTGGTCCGGCAACATCTGTGGTCCAGCATGATTTTATTTTATGTTTTTTGTGCTTTATCTACTTATTTCCTTGTGCCAATAGAGTAAAACTGTGTAACACTAACACTTTGTTATGAAGAGAGCCGGTAAGCCTTGGCTAGGTGGCGTTGCAAGCGTTGTTCCATTTATTTGACCCGGCGATATAAAAATAAAGAGAGACCCGCTTGCTACAATATTGACCTCCTGCAGTTTGGCAAATTTTCTTGTTTGGCACTAGTCAGGTACTGAGGGTGCCGGACTAGAAAGTTTCAACCTGTATGTCAATGTCCTTATCTTTCACTGCTGATTATTGTAACAGAATACAGCTATATGTCTATCTGCCATTAAGGGAGGAAGCTGCAGATACTAGGAGAGCAGGGAAATGTCTGGTTGTTAATGTTTGACGCGATGATAGACTAGAAGTTAAAGTCTCCCTGTCATAAACAGATAGTTAAGGGTTAATGTCTCTTACCTGTAAAGGGTTAAGAAGCTCAGTAAACCTAGCTGACACCTGACCAGAGGACCAATAAGGGGACAAGATACTTTCAAATCTTGGTGGAGGGAAGTCTTTTGTTTGTGCTCTTTGTTTGGGGGTTGTTCGCTCTTGGGACTAAGAGGGACCAGACATCAATCCAGGCTCTCCAAATCTTTCTGAATCAGTCTCTCATGTTTCAAACTTGTAAGTAATAGCCAGGCAAGGCGTGTTAGTCTTATTTTTGTTTTCTCAACTTGTAAATGTTCCTTTTTGCTGAGAGGCTTTTACCTCTGTTTGCTGTAACTCTGAACCTAAGGCTAGAGGGGGTTCCTCTGGGCTATATGAATCTGATTACCCTGTAAAGTATTTTCCAACCTGATTTTACAGAGATAATTTTTACCTTTCTTTCTTTAATTAAAAGCTTTTTTTTTAAGAACCTGATTAATTTTTTCCTTGTGTTAGGATCCAAGGGGATTGGATCTGGACTCACCAGGAATTGGTGGGGGAAGGGAGGGGGGATGGTTAAATTCTCCTTGTGTTAGGATCCAAGGGGATTGGATCTGGACTCACCAGGAATTGGTGGGGGAAGGGAGGGGGGATGGTTAAATTCTCCTTGTGTTAAGATCCAAGGGGTTGGATCGGTGTTCACCAGGAACTTGGTGAAAAAGCCTCTCAAGGCTGCCCAGGGAGGGGAAGGTTTTGGGGGGACAGAAAGTGATCCAGACACTGAAATTTCTGGATGGTGGCAGTGTTATCAGATCTAAGCTAGTAATTAAGCTTAGAAGTGTCCATGCAGGTCCCCACATCTGTACCCTAAAGTTCAGAGTGGGGGAGGAACCTTGACACCCCCAAAATAATTTCTAGCCAGTTGTGTATTCACAAAGGGGCAAGGATTAGGGCGTATCCTCTTCCTAATGCTAAAAGCTTCAACTGATCCCTAGTTAACACCACCCCATCTGCCCGTAGGTGCAAAAGCTCAGATGACAAAAAAACAATCCCCTCTCCCTTCCCTCTACACCGCAGTCAATATGCATCATCAACACAAAATTCTACAACCCTGAAAAATCAAGTTACGAAGGCAGCATAAAATTGAAAAGCATTCCAAACTTGAAATCTGTACTAAGTTTAGTATCAGCATCAACAAGACAAGAAATATTACTTCTATAGCTCCACAAACATGCATGGCACTTTATAAAGTACAGACAAGCTCCCTACTATACTCCTGAGGGAGATCTGTGCCAAAAATACAAATTTTGCACACATTATAATAAAATTTTGCAAATTGTATTTATCAGTAAGTAAATGTGGCAGCTCCAGCATGGCAGTGGGGAGCATAGACCACTGGCTGCACTGAGGTCCAAGATCACCCTGCAGGCCGCACCTCTGGCACATGGACTCAGTGGTGAGGCTGCACCCAACCCTGACACAGCACAAGGGCATGGCATACCCCAAACACGTCCCAGGGCTATGTCTCTCTGTACCAGGTGCACGAGGTATAGGCTGGCAGGCTCAGCCTTGCAGAATTCAAGTGTGGAGCAGCTTAGTGGGGGGATTCAGGTGTGGGGGGAGAGGGCTCTGTGTGGGACAATCTGGGTGCAGGCAACTCAGTGGGGTGTCCACGTGCGGGATCTGGATGCACAGGGGCTCAATGGGAGGTTCCAGATGCAGGGACAATGGGACTCTGTAGGGGGGGTTCAGGTGAAGGTGGTTGGGGCTCAGCAGGGTGGTCCAGGTACAGGAGGCGTGGGACTCGTCAGGGTGGGGTTCAAGTGCAGGGGGAAGTCTGGTTGCATGGAGGGTGGGGGTCATTACGTGCATACCACAACCAAATATCGTTGTTAAAGAATATCTCCTGCTAGTCAGACTATTTTCTTTTTCATAACTTAATCACAAGTTATAGCTTCCTGCAAATAAAACCCGAGAATGCATGTTACAAAGGTCTGCCGCTCTGCTTCTCTCAGACACAACACTGCACTTGCTTACCCATGAAGCTGGTTACATAAACACCCACATTTCATATGGATCTGTCCAGAAGATTGCACCCATTTGACTCTCATCTGTCCAGAGACCCATACTTTTGTAACAATTGGGCTCAACTATTGCTATTCTCTATACCTATGAACGAAGCCCAATGCCACAAGAAAGATCCAACTAGTTGAGAAACCTACAGTCCACCTACTCACCAACAGAGGTCACTGGGAACATGTATTCTTAGGATACGTCCACACTACCTGCCGGATTGGCGGGTAGCGATTGATATATCGGGGATCTATTTATCACGTCTCATCTAGACGCAATAAATCGATCCCTGAATGCGCTCCCGTCGACTCCAGAACTCCACCAGGGCGAGAGGCGGAAGTGGAGTCGACGGGGGAGCCGCGGCCGTCGATCCCACGCCGTGAGGACGGGAAGTAAGTCGAAATAAGATACGTTGACTTCAGCTACACTATTCCCGTAGCTGACGTTGAGTATCTTACATCGACCCCCCCCAGTATAGACTAGCCCTTAAACACCATACTTAGCATTGGCTAGCCATTATACAGAGACCAAATCAAGACTGCTGTCCTGAGTTTCAAAGCCCTGGATTAATGTAGCTACTGCACATGCATGCACAGTCCATATGCTAATCCAAGAACATTACGAAGCATGGAGGGAGGGAAACTGTTGCGTATGCACAGTAGCTTTCAAATGATTTCTCCCTTAAACAGACATGGTTTAGGGTTCACAGTGAACTTGAAAAGTAATTAATTGAAAGTAAGTTAAGCAGTTTTGGATACCTCCTCATCTGCCCCAAATCCCCTGCCACTTTTTGAGTTTACAATAATATATGTCCTCTCTCTCTTCTCTATGTGGTTGCTACAAAAGCCCTACAACCAGTGAGAACAGACTGATTCAAGTGGAAATACTGACTCCGGCTTACATACAAAGAAAAAAGAGAGAACACTTATTCCTTTATTCTTGCTCTTTAAATATAAGATGACTATTAGCATTAGACAGTACAGCAGTTTCAGAAATAAATGTGATTATTAAATTGACCGATTTTTTTAATTGACAACTATTATGATAGCTCAATTGTCTTCACTGATTAATCTGAAGATTTGATCCAAATAGAAATGAAGTTTCAAACCAGGCTACACAACCCAGTCAGATGAACTAAACAAACTGTTCTCTGGGCCACTGCTCCAGGCTTAGATTCTTACCACCACCACCTCCCACGGGATCCCTAGTCATGGATCATGTACAAACACAGAACAAAAAGGCAATCCAACCCCAAAGAACTTACCATCTGAGGCCAGGTTTACACTACGGAATTACTTCGGTATAACTACATTGCTCAGGTGTCTGCACAATCCACACCTGTGAACAATGTAGTTATACTGACCAAAGTGCCAGTGTATGCAGCGCTCTGTTGGTGGGAGAGCTTCTCCCGCTGACATAGTTACCGCCTGTCATGGAGGTAGATTAACTACACCAACAGGAGAGAGTCCTCCCGTCAGCAGAGAGTGTCCTCATTAAAGCGCTACTGAGCCGATGAGCATTTGAAGTGTAGACCTACCAAGTATAAGACAACAGATGGACTCCCTATCAGTCTGTTAGTCTAAGGATATGAGACAATATTGGTCAGCACGATAGGCAGTGGTCTCTGCACTCCAGCAGCCTAACGGTTACGTTTTTTGTAGGAATCATGGCAAAGGAGGGTATTGAAGGAAGATAATAGAATAGTTTTCTAGATGCTTACAGAGAACTCTTCCCAAATCTGAAGTGCAGCATGGGAGAAATCACAAAGGCAGTTGTTTGAAAACCTAAGGAATGGGCAATGAAAGCTGACATCATTGATTCACTAGGGGGAGAAGTCAACTTTAACAGAGAATTACAGATGGTAACTAGATAGAGATAGGTTATAAAGGGCTTGGAAAGTGAAGACAAGTGGTTTATGTTTTGATGCAACAGATGACAGGGAAGCAATAGAAGGATGCAAAAAGAGGAGTGACATGTCAAAGCAATATACTAGGAAAATTATTTTGCAGCAGTATTCTGAATAGATATAAGCAAGACAGTAGTCAAGGCCAGAGAAACGATTTTGCCGTATTCAAGATAAAAGATAAGTGCTTGGATAAGAGTTTTAGCTATTGTGTATGGATAGCAATGTTATAAAGAAATATTAGGCAAGATTTAGACATAGCCTGGATGGGAGGACCTAGAAAGAAGTCTTAATCAAAGACAATGCCCAAGTTAGAAGTTTGAGCAACAGGTAAGCTTGGTGTGATCATCCACAAAGAAGGACGTAGGAAGGACTGAGGAGGGGGGGAGTTTAAGAGCTCCAAAGAAGGAGCTGAAGGAGTGATTGAAACAGAGGAAAAAGAACCACAGGAGGACACAACCACAGAAGCCAAAGAAGGGCAAGATTTCAAGAAAATGAAGAGCATGGTAGACTGTTAAAAGGCAGCTGACAGATAAAAGAACTTAAGGATGAAGTATTGGTTCTGAGCTTTGGTTAGGAAGATGTCATTTCACACTTTGACAAGAGGGGTTGCAGTGAAATGCAAGGCGCAGAAGCCAGATTGAAAAGCGTTTAGGACAGAAATTGAAGAGAGGAATTCCAGATAGCAGTTGTAAACACCACATTCAATTAGCTTAGACATTAAAGGGAAATGGAGCAGCAGCTGCTGGGGCAAGTGGGGTAAAGAGTGGGTTTTAAGATGGGAAGGCTACAAAATGCTTACATAGTGAGGTGAAGAGCCATAGAAGAAGAGTGAGAGTTTATGGATAAGAGTCAGACAGAATGAGAGTTGGCACAAGGAAAGGGGGATCACTGTGGCAAGTGGAGGGGTTAGAGGAGGTGAGCAGATGAAAAACTTCTGTATTAGTAATAGCAGAGATGGAGGAAAGAGTTGTAAGAAAAAGGGGAACTCACCATATTTTGTCTATTTTCTTTTGCAAGAAATCAGTGAGATCCTGTGTGGAAAAGTGAAAGCAGGAGGACAGAATTGCTTGAAGAGTGAACAAAGATGACAAAAAGGCAGCTGGGATTCAATTACACTGGAGAACTACAGCTGTTTAGCTAGGAAGCTGACAGAACTGAAGGAAGAGAGAACAAATAAGTACTGGAGGAAATTACCCTTATATCTGCAAGGGGGAGTTCCACAACACAAGAGCAGAAAGCTGGTATTGGCGGGAGCCAGAGCTGGAAGTAGGCAAGGCAGACCACTTGATGGAAGAGAGGAGCAAAAGAGTCAAGGGTAGAGGAGAGTCAAACATGGAGAAAGAATCAACCATACCAATGAAAGAAAGGGAAGAGAGGACTAAGAGCAAATGAAAAGTCATCGACGTTGATGCACTGACATCATGGAAAGGTTGCATGCCAAGTTGCACGGGGGTACTGATGGATGATGTTGAAAAAGACTATGTTATGATAAGAGGGTGGTAACTGAACAGCAGAGAAATTAAGGTTTCATACAGCACACATCACAGTAGTATTAAAAGTACTCCATAGATAAGTTAGATCTGCCTAGTGATGTATATAGGGGATATCACATCTTCTGGTTTTTGGAGGTTCTAGGATGCTTTCCTTGAGAGGTAGATGGGGGGGGGTGTAATGTTAAATATAAAAATGCTTTCAGTTACAATGGAAACGTTTGTACAAAAGGAAGGGCAAAACGTTTTAAAAATTGTCGGGCTTTGGGTTAGTCAGTCAATGAAACACTTTATTACTGGTTCTCAGCAGGCTCCAAGCCTGATCTTTTAAATCCTGATTCAGAAGAAAATGTTATGGCAGAGTTTGATGCTTTTAAGGCAGTTATCATGGCATAGTGGTATCTGGAAAGGGGGAAGTGCTGAAAAAAAGCTGTAAGTGGGGCAAATGTTTTATTCTTATAAATACATTATCAACGTGTTTGTGCTTGACACAAATCAAACACGTGACTCACCAGTTTTCTCAGTCACATCTGATGTTGGAGTATCTGGCCTGCTGCTGTCATCTGTAACCTCATCATCACCATCACCACCACCAGCAGCAGCAGCACTGTCTGCTGCAGCAGGAGAAGGAGCAGCTGGTATCTCAGCTATGGGAAGAGGAGGTGGTGGATTTTCCTGTTCCACTTTTTTAGCCTTCTTCTCAAAGCGAAAGCGGTCCAGATTAAACAAACTCATAATCTCAGCCTATGGCTCCTGCCGCTGTCTGCAAGAAAGGAGACAGGATTGATTGTACAGTCTCTGTGGGAGGAAGGAGGGAAGACAATCACCCATGGCTGACACAAAACCAAAAGGCACCGAGACACAGACACAGAAACTGCTACGGAAGAAGGAAAACCGAGGGGTCGCTCGCCCTATCCCCCACCCAGCACGGGCCGGGACAGGCCTGGGCCCGGAAGCAAGAAGGAAACAAGCCCATGTGGAAGAAGGGAATGTCACGTATTACACAGGGAAAGCGGGAGCCGAATCCATCCCCTCCCCGCCCTCAATCCGCTCCCCGAGAGGCCAGGAGGGGCCCCCGGCCCGCACCTGTCTCACCCGGGCAGAGCCACCTGGTTGACAAAGACAAAAAGGAGGCGGGCGGGCGGGGGGGGGAGGGACGGATGATGCAGGCGGGGAAGGGGGCGGATGAAGCGGCTAAGCGCCGAGCCCCGGCTGACCCTGCCCCGGCTACCGCGCGCGCACAGGCACCAGCAGCGGCCCCGCCTCGGCCTCTCCCGGTACCCACCGGCGCGGGCGCAGCAGGGCGAGGGTGGCGCCGGCGGCAGAGGACCCTTTTCGGAGGCAAAGCGCGGCGGCTGGCGTCAGCGGGCGGCGACAGCGGCGCGCTAAGTGATGACTTCACCGCTTCCCAGCAGCCCCTTCGCCTGCCGGAGCTGGGCCTCTGGGGAGCGCGCGCGCGCGCGCGCCGGCCGCCCCGCGCCTCCAGCGCGTGCCGTCGCTGGTGACGCGGTCACGGGCGGGAGGGGCTCGGTCCAGCCCGCCCCGCGGAGAGGCCCCGGTGCTGCTCCCGGGCAGCGATGGGAGGGGCGGGAGCTCCCTGCTCGCCCCCGCAGAGCGGTGCCCCTCAAGTAACGGCGATGGCCCCGAATCTGCCCTCCCCGGGCCCCTTCCCCAGCCCGGAAAGCGCCGTGCCCGCTGCCACAGTACAAACCCACTCCCGCCGTGCAGGAGCGCGGTAGCAGATGTCCTGACGTTATAGGAACAGTCCTGACTTTCTTATACAGGCTCCTATTACCCCACCACTACCACCACCGCGGGGCCTGATTTTTCACACGTGCTGTCTGGTCACCCTAGTGCGAGAGCCCTGCTCCGCCTCACGCCAAATCCCACCTAGTGCAAGGAGCAGCAATGCCCCCAAGGCACTGGCGTAAAAGGAAGGCAAGGGCTTGACCCAGCTCCTGTCCTGGGGCATTACAACTTCCTAGTGCCCTCACCCCTGCTGTTACTACTATTCGAGGGGGCATCTGCAATAGCCGCTAGGAACTAGGGTCAGCCAGGGATCCACTTACACCAGCCTCTCACCATTACTCCATTGGCAAACTTCAAAACCCAAGTCCCTGCCTCAAACCCATTACCTACAGCTAAACAAATGGTAGTTAACAGGTAGTATGTAAGCACAACAACAGTACGGAACTATGCCCTGCAGGGCGGCATAGGGAGTACTTAGAAGGGCACCGAGGATGCCAACTTTCTATTGGCACAAAACCCAACACTGGAGCCCTGCCCCCACTCACTACCTTGCCCCTCCCTCGATGGCTTGCTCTCCCCCACTCTCATTCACTTTCACTAGGCTAAGGCATGGCCTTGGCCAACAGGAGAGGGTGAGGGCTCTAAATAGAGATGCAGATTCCAGGGTGGGGCTAATGCTGAGAGGTTTGAGGTACTGACAAGAGGGGGCTCTAGGCTAGGGGGATTGGGGCTAAGGGATTCAGAATGTGGAAAGGGGCTGCAGGTTGAGGCAGGGGGGTGGTGTGCAGAAAAGGGTGAGGGCTCTAGGATGGAACCAGGGATGAGGGGTTCAAGGAGTGGGAGGGAACTCAGGGCTGGGGTAGGGACTTGAGGTGCAGGGGGGTGCAGGCCCTGGGGTGAGGGTACATGCATTGCAGTGCAGGAGGGAGCTCTGGCTTTAGGGGGGTCAGGGCTGGGGTGCAGAAGGGGGGTACAGGCTCTGGGCTGGGGCTAGGGCTGCAGGAGGGAACTCTAGGTTTTGGGGAGGTTCAGGGCTAGGGCAGAGGGTTAGGGCTTAGGCCTACCTCAGGCAGCTCTCGGTCAGTGTCGCAGTGGGGTAAGGCAGGCTGCCTGCCTGTCCTGGGTCTATGCTGTGCCCCACCCGTGGACAGCAGGTCTGGCTCTTAGGCAGGCAGGGGGTGTGTGTGTGTGAAGGCTCCACAGCATGTGCTGCTTTCACATGCAGGCGCTGGTTCCCAGGCAATGGGAGTGTGAAGCTGATGCTCAGGGTGGGGGCAGTGTGCGGAGTGCCATAGCCCCACTGCCTAGGAGCCAGACCTGCTTGTCACTTCCAGAGCGCAGCGCCGTGCCCCACCGTAGGTAGGGACGAGCCTACCGTAGCCATACATGGATCAGTTTAAAAATTGGACCTGTGCTGGCACCCACTCATTACCAAAAGGCTATATCATAGCCTAACATGTCTTTTTCTGCTCCTCCCTTAGGGCCTTATGACAGCAGCTCTTCTCCCTCCTTTGGCACTACTGTTAGTAAATCAGGAGGCAACTGGCACTCCCCAGCTGTCATCCCCAGCAGCTATGTAACCTTCTCATTGCAACATTCCATCCCTCCTTCTCGCTGAATAGGAGTAAAGAGGGAAGGGGTCTTTCCAAGTGGCAGAATCTTTAAAATGCCTGCCCTGTACAACACCCACTGTTTCATTAGCAAATCCTATACCTGGGAAACATGCAATTTCTTTTTCTATCCCATCCCTGCACACAGTTACAGAAACACATTCAGGATGCCTGGCCTGCTGCGCTGTTGCAAATGGGATTGGCCACAAGACCAGACAACAACTGCCAGCCATGTGCTTCCTCCCAACCTCTCAGCAGTATCTCCAAAACGACACAGGCTGAAGGAGATGTCCATAAAAGGATTATAGTCTCCAAAACAAGACTTCAATAATATCTAAGATAGACAAAAGAGATGAGTTAAAACAGGAACTTGCCTCAGGTAAGTGTTGAGTATAAATAATAACTAACAGTGAACAAGGACAGATGCGGCCTGGAGGGAGTGTATAAAACACAGGCAGGATAAGTTTGCATAAGAGGCATATGATAGGATAATAGGTTGTGCAGGGTTTATGGCAAGGATATTTGGAAACTTTCAGAGGATGTCAATACAGGAATGCTTTGAGGTTATTGTCTGAAGAATGATCATATATGCTGGAGAAATCAGGTAGGTTAGAGGCAAAGAAGAGGCTGGAAATACGGATTGTAGCAATCTGAAAAGCAGAGACAGCTGTGGGTAATAGGTAGGAGGAAGATGGAGGATTGGAAAGTTGAAATGTAGCATTGGCTAGGAAAGAGTAAGGAATTGGCCCATCCAGGAAGAATGTGATTGGAAGTTGAAAATGGGATGGTGGTTGGAACTAAAACCGCTTTAGGGGCACTGATTGATGATCTCCTGCTGACAACAGATAGAGGATAGACATCAATTTTCCTGATCCTGGGTACCTTTGAACCATTGAATGCTGGCGACCATATAAGATACTGCTGTCGTGCCTGAGAGAGGTGGTAGAGGTCTGGGACAGTAAGCTACAGTGATTTGAGTCCTTTTTGGAGGGATGCTCCCAATGAGTAGGGATGGGAAATTACACCTCCATTATTAGACCCCTCACCTATGGAGTACCATAACGATGGATTGTCTCTCTGGTCATATTCAACATCTACATGTGTCCACTAAGTGCATGTGGCAGACAGCATGAACTCAGATGCCAGCAATATGCAGCTGAAACCCAGTACTATCTATCCTTCACCACTGTCACTAAGATGGGCCAGTGCTTAAGTGAAATCAGCTCACGATGAACAAAACTGAACCTAAGCAAGACAGAGGTTTTGCTGGTGGGCAAAGAAGGTAAAGAGTTTGCAACCATAGTACAGTCTCCTTTGGTTGGAGGTATTGTTATATGAGATTGAGTGAAGCCTCACTGAAGCTTGTTGGGCATGATAGCCATCCTACATTCAAGATAAACATAAGCAGCAGTTGAGCTCCTTTTTGGAATAAGTTAGCTGAATCTATTGGAGCCATTGCCCAAAACACAGACCACATGCCAAGCTAGTCAAAGCTGAAGGGTGTCACGGAGGGCTGAATGCAAACGCAGGGGGTTAGGTCATGTTTCAGTGAATCTGTGGCTATGTCTACGCTGTAACAAAACACTCACAGCACTGTGTCAGAGCCCCGATCAATTGACTCAGGCTTATGAGACTTGGGTGACGGGATTAAAAAGAGCAGCGTAGACATTCCTGCTTAAACTGGAGCCCAGGCTCTGAAAACTAGCGAGTGTGGGCTTTGAAACTCCAGCTCCAGCCTGAGCAGGAACATCCACATTGCTATCTTTAGCCCTATAAGCTCAAGCTCCCCAAGCCCAGATCAATAGACCTGAGCTCTGAGATTTGGTGCTACAGGTTTGTCTTTGAAGTGTAGACATATCCTGTGTACGCTCAAAAGAAGCAGTCAAGGAAGGCAGCAGAAAGCCAAGCACACAGTAAGAGACCAACTAAATGTGGCTTTCAGAGAAAATAGGGGGGAGCTTTTGGAGCAGATTGCTGTCTGGAAAGAAGCTTAGAACTGTGAGCCAAGAAACTGCCTCCTGTTTGGTTCCTACTGTGTTCCGGGAGAGTGGATGTTGGGTACATTTTTTTTGTTAAACAGAATTTCATACAAAAACCCAGAATCCATTATCAATTTCTCCTTTTAATGAAAACAACCTACAAAAAAGGGTAACAACTGTACGTATCCCAATTGGTCAATTCAATCCATAGCATCAGAGTACTCCTGGATTCCTTGCTGATGCTAAGCTCTCACATACCAGCATCTGCAAGTAACACTTTCTATAATTGCTAGTTGTCTAGAAGACTCCATCCCTTCATAGCAAATGATGAGCTGGGCTCATTAATGATGGCTTTGTCACTTCTTGGCTGGCCTCCAGCAATGCAGTATACCTATGCAAGCCTTCAGTGGTTAGGCAATTCCCAACAGTACCAAATGCTGCAGCACATCTCAGCAAAACTGACCATCATGAACACATCAAAGCTGTCATTTGCTCCCTACCTCAGTTTCCCCTAGAATATGAATCAAGTTCAAATATCTCATCTTTCAGGCCTCCATGGCACTCAATATCTAAAAGATCGAATAATGTTCCAGGATGAAGACTGTGATCCCAGGGTGCTGGAATGGGGGAGGGGAAGAAGGGGGCCATGGCCCCCCATTTTAAAAGTGCTGGAGGTGGGGCCCAAAGTTCAGGCATCTGTAGGCCCCCACACACACTTTTAGAGTGCTTCCGTCACTCCTGCTGTGGTCAACAACTTTGCTCCTCTGGCACAACAGAACTCAGAATAAAAAAGAAAGAGTGAAACACATCTGCGCAGGAGACAGAGCTTTCTCAGGGCTAGCCAAAGGCTGTGGAATCAACTTCCATAGAGAGTAAGGCCAAACCAAACCACACCTTATACTGTAAGTGCAAGAGGCATTTCTCTGACTTTGCCTTCTCAAACGTACGGGAGCGGGGGTGTGTGTGTGAAAAAAATACTTTAACAATTCCACAACAGTTCACTGCACCAATTTCTGTCCCCAGGGAGAGAATGAGAGAATGAACACATGATAAATGTTAGTCGCTTTATTTAATGCACTACTGGAAAGTGCTTAGATACTATGGTGATGACCACAGTGTAAAAACATAGAACAGAATGAAATAAAATAGAGGCTAAGAAAAAAGTGAGAAGTTGAAGAAGGGAAGACAAGTAGGCAGTTGCAAGAGAGCAATAGGTAAGGGAAATTGAAGTATGTGGGGAGTTGGGTTTGAGATTCTAGAAGAAACATTTCTTCAGCAGCCAAACAGAGAATTCCATAGTTTTGACTCAGTGAGGTAGACTGTGCCACCCACGGAGGTCTGAAGCTCTGGAAAAAGATGACAAGATTTTGGAACATAGTGGAGAAAGCTAAGAAAAGAGTAAAAATTCAAAGGATTAAACCAAGTGGCAAAAGAAAAACATTACAGAGACCCAACAACACTAAACATGTTTGAGCTTACAAAATTTTGTAACAGCAGCAGTTAGCAGTAGCTTAGAAAAATCATACAGTAGATTAGTTAAAGTTTTTACAGTACTTTGAACTTGTAAAGACTATATAATTGCTAAGTATTATCATCATCATTACCTTTAGTGAATTCTTGGCAAGCAAGGCTGGCAAAACTTCTGTTTGAGATGTTAATGACACCAGCTAGGCAGCCTGCGCTTAATGGAGGACTAATAGCTTGCTATTTGCTGCTGTTACAAGGAGGTAGATTCAAGGGACGGCAGTACTAAGGGTGAATTCTTGCAGAGGAGTTGTAAGATTTCATAAGGAAAGATGTTAATTCCTAATCTAAACAGCATGAATTTGAGAAAAATCTACTTGTACACAGAAATGTCTTACATACCATCTTGGATCTCTACATTGTGTATTTTTAGTAAGTTATGGTTATGTTGCTGAGCTAATAATACAGACAGGCATAATACATTGTTTTCAGGACTGAGGAGATGATTCAGAAAACCATCAGAAAGTTAATATAGGACCCATCCTTCTGATATGGAGGTGTGGTTACTGATCATTACTGGTAGCATTATTTATACTAGACAATTTATCAATGATGGAAAATCAGTGCAGCTGAAACATTGCTGAAAAGAGGTGTAAACAGGACCAAATCTTCAACACCGTTTCAGAAAGCATGCCCACAAAACTGTGCTGAATAGAGAGTTTGTTACTGCCTACACTTGTAGTTAAAACTCTTTTCAGTATCATTTCAGCTGCCCCCATTGCAGAAACACAAATACAAGGTCCTTCCTTCAGGACCAATCCAACTCAGCAAACGATAATATACAACACAATACAAAATGAATATGGCACTGATGCATAGTTTGTGGGGACAGCCATGTAGAAAGATTTTATGAAAGAAGTGGATTTTGAGAGGGCAACTGAAGGAAGATTGGCAGGATATCTCATCTATTGGTTTATTTTTTAGAACATCTCAAATCACTAGTTTAAGTTTTAAAATGGATTTGTGGGTATTGTGGAGGGTAGGGGATTGACACATTGAAAAAAACAGAATGGCAAAAGAAGATCTAAAAGTAAGTAATATTAAGATTACATTCGATACTGCTCCCTCTGAAATAAATGGGTGTTCAAACATTGACTGCAGTGGAAGAAGGACCGATTTTAATAGATTCCTAATAGACTTTAATATTTGTCCAGTCATAGAAAAAATTCCCACTTAACTCTATAATGTACTTTCTAAATTAAAAAGTGAGTTATTAATGAAAGTGTTGCTTATCAATGACTGAAAAAGTGTCCATAACCACTGCTGAGTGTATTTTCTTCCAATTATCATTCTTTTGTCTTTGATTCATGTCTTTTCTAAATCCTGTCCTTTCAATGAATATTAGCACATATACCATAATATGATAAAATGCTGTAAGAGTGAGAATAAAGATTAGTTAATTCCAGTTTGAAATATTATACTTCAGTTAGCATTGTGGTGTAAAATCAACAGGGTCTTTGACAGAGACACTCACAGCACATCTGTTGGGGCCTGCCCCCGAATATTGTGTAGCATTAGTGGGAGGTGTTTCTGGTTTGTTATAAATTGTGTGCAAGACGACAAGCTGTCAGCTGCAGATGGGTTTGTACTTGATCGTAAATAAAAAGAGAAATCTAATAAAATGTTTAAACTAGCTTACACATCTGCAGTTGGACAAGTGATGGGAGTCACACGTTGTACATGACGTTGCTGTAGCAACCTCACCATACCTTAATTCATGAATATCCAAACTGTTTTGATGTGTAAGCTGCACGGTGATTACTGAGTAAGGCCTCAGGTCGGAACTGTCCCAGAGCTGTCTCCTTTCTTTCTTGCCCAAGAGTTTGTTCCTTTTTTTTTTTTTTATTGTCTGTTGAATAGACAGTGTATTCTATTCAGGAGATGATAAAAAGGAACACCCTTTGGGTAAGAACAAGAGGATAGAACTGGTTTTGGAAAACAATATGGGTATTATTTTAAATTATTCCCATTTTTTGTCTGAAGATATTCTTGCGGTGACAGACCTTCACACTATCAAGTACATAAAGCAATTCTTATTTACTAGGAATGTGTTATTCTAGGAACTTTGAGTGACTGAAGAGTCAGTTTTGAAAACTAAAAAAAAAAAGCGCAATTTTTCTAAAATTCTTGTACCTACTTTTGTTTCAAGTAACATCTAAGATTTGTCTAAATGAAGATTAGAGAACATACAAATATTATTTTCACCTTTTTATTTCATTTGTGCATTTGACAGAACTCCATGTCTGCATTTCAATCTTTTCTTCTGAAGTAGTCAGTTTCTGCTGTTGCTTTTATGCATCTTTAGCAAAACAAAAGGGAAGAGAAAAAACACTTAAAAATACAAAAATGTGATTTTAATACCCCCCCTTCCAAATTTTCAGAAGATCTCAGGAGTTGTGGCAGTATCTGAAATTACTCTGAACTTTAGTATTAATAATTGACTAGATTTCAAGTTGGCAGTATCTTTTCAAATACCATTCATTTTATTTTCATTAGATTTTGGATGCTGAGGTTCATTCTCATTTCGATTTTTGAAACAATGTGATCTAGTGTTTGATCACAGAACAAGGAGCCAGGAACTCATGACCTCTAATTCTTACTTGGATACTGATTTGCCCTCTGGGTATAGTCCGCAGAATCGAGCCTCCCAGCCCAGGTCAACAGACTTGAGCTTTCAGGGCTCACACTACTACACTCAAAATAGCTATGTAGACAGCACTGAGAAGGTGTGGCTTGGGCTGGAGCTCAGACTCTGAAGCTCAGCCCCATTCCTAGGCTTCAATGCCACAATGTCTGTAGCACAGTTACTTTGAGCTCAGTGGTACAAACCCGGCTACCCCAACTGTGTCCATCTGGTCTGGGAGGCTTGCTGCCACTAGCTGGGATCTTTGGCATATCACTTAATTTCTTTGCTTTGGTTCTATCAAAATATATTTTGTGACAGGTCACCACGTGGGTTTACATTCCTGCACATGCCATTGAGGTCAAAGGGAATAGGATTGGACCTTGAGACTCTAATCTTGCAAGGGTCTAAAGTACTCTCCACTCTCAGAATGGAAGCTCAGCAGCTTTCAGAATCAGGACCCATGTGTGTAACATATATGGACTTGATTCTGCAGCACAAAAGCAAGTGGGAGTTTCTCCATTTATTTGAATGGGAGCAGACTAAAACCCTATGTGCATCACTGCTCTTTATCACACATGGCCCTGATTCTTCAAACACTGATGCACATTCTTAAATTTAAGCATATGAGTAATCCCAGGGGCCTACATGTGTGATTCTATCAGTGTCTAGCAGCTGGACAAGAAGATAGCAAAATTTAATAGTATTACAAACACCAGACAGACATTCTACTAAAGTAGACTATATTTTAAATTTTACATTGTAATTTGGATTTTTGCAAGACTATGGATTTACAGTAATTTCTATAGAAGACAACAGCTGAAGTTTTCTAAAAACTGTTGGAGGATTCAGTCGGTTATGCTTCTGCATACACACGGAATATGAATGCTTTTTCATTCTTAATTTCTTATTTTAGATGACAGGAAATAATCAAAAAGTAAGCTCTGTATGAGACAGCACAGTGCATTTCCTCTGTTACATGATACATCAACTGTGCCTCGTAAAATGGGTCCTGCTGCTGGTGATAAGCAGATCTATTAGCAACATTTAAGGGTTAGAACAGAGGAAATAGTTATAATAATTAGAAAGGCCACTTTTGTTACACAACCTTTATTTGGGTATACCCTGCTAGGTACTGAGTGGCTTCTGCAGAAGCCACATAGATTTCTCCCCCTCCCTCCAAGATGAAATTCACTATTCCAATTCTGTGCTGCATCTCTAGAAGGCGCAACCAAGGGGATATAAAATATAACTTATGTGCCACTTTTTCTCTCTCTAGATTCTGAGCTACCTGAGGGCCAAAAGAGCACCCCAAATAATGTATGGCAACCTGTCTCAGGAAGCCAAAAGCCTGTAGTGCAGGCCAGAATCCTTACAGCATCATGCATTACAGGCCTGCCTCCTCTTGTCCTGGTGTGCCTCCTACAGTAGGGCTTGCAAAGAATGCAGCAATGGCATGTTTGCATCAGGGAAATTCTTCTTTGGCCAGTTGTGGCACATGAACAGCCCCTACATGCTGCCACAGTAGTCTGCAGTGATTGGAGAAAACAATCTGTCCTCAATTAAAAATAATTGCATCTAATATTCATTAATAAGGTACACATGTCATTGTTTCAAGGTAACTGCACCTGGTTTCCTCTTTCTTGATCCCTATAAGACACTCACTTAAGGTTTCAGGCTCCCAGTAGTCATTCTTACATGGAGATCCACATCTCTCTCTTTAAGGCCACACAGCCACCTGCTACACATTGACACCTCCAGCAAGCCAATCTGCATAAAGACCAGCCTCTATACATTGCTTTCTCTAATGGCTACAAACAGTGTATTTCCAGCAGTTACAAGTTACCACACAGCTCTCTCTCATCAGAGTACATTTATTTTAAGAACAAAAGCATTAGAGAACACACACACACACACAAAAAAGTTACTACATGCTTACTAATCAATGTACCAGAAATTGCCTCTCTGTCTTAGTGGCCCTAGTAGTCCAAAGTCATTTAAATTCCACAGCAGGAATGGACTCTCCCCAGGGTCAGAAAGTCTTATCTGTTTGCTCACTCAAAATGAAGGCCCAATCCCATTTCAAGTTAGCCTTTATAGATGCCAAGCGCTTACTTTGTCCCTTAGTCTTTGGAAAACCCAGCTTGAATCTGTATATGCAAACCACCCCAGAGTGGTGCTTCTCTGCAATTGTTTACAATCCTAATGTTTTTAGTTTCTCTGGTAACCCTCTCACATTGTGTTTCACTCTATAATACTAATTCATAACCATTCACAATTGTAGTACAGTGGTCTGCCAAAAATACTGCATGGGGTTGTAATATCTGTCACAATATTTAATATTTATATAATTCCCAATGTGGGTATTTGTTTGTGCAAAACTGTGGGGATTGGGCATGCAAATCTGGATTGGGCGTGCAAATCCAATTTTATGCACTTGACCTATCTGTCTATTCCTGAAAGCAGGAATTGCCACCAGTCAAATTAAGGGAAATTTATCCTATGGACTAAAGTCCAGTCTATTGACAGAATTTCACTATTTCTGAATCAAACCGCTATTTCTTATAGAATATTTTCCATTTATAAAAAACAAATAAGATGTTCCTTTTTACAAATATGTAGAGTTTGATTCAAAATCATTGGAATCTTCCTTTAAGAAAATCTGTGTGTGTGTGTACACACCCACACGCCCCACCAATACCAGAGTCATTGTTTAAATGATGGATTCAGTCTAGTGAAAAAATAAACTTGCTGCTTTCAGTAAGTGTTGAACTAGTGCTTGTATACACTACCAACAAAAAGCAATGCCTCTTTTTACTTACCGACTGAACCACACCCAGTAAAAATACATCTGATTTTTTCCCCTCACATTCTATAAAAATGAGTGTTTACTAGTCTGAACTAGCCTAACAGATTGATTGATGGAAAGTTTATCTTAATGAAATAGGTCTTAAAATAGTATGTGCCAGAAGTCTTTAATATCTAGTTTCCCCCCAACAATAAGTGTTCAACAGCAAACACATCCATTTGAGGCTAAAATATCAACCTGACTGGAACAATTAAACAATATTTCCATCACGGTTCATATTTTAGTCGCTGATTCTGCAATAAGCTGTGAGTGAGCACAGCAGTTCACCAACGTGGAGCTCATTGGAGAATCAGGGCTTCTGACTATATCTTTAGACAGATCTGAAGCATTTTTAAAAAGGTAATTTTCAAGCATGGTTGGTTAAACTCAAAATTTGCTCCCCCTTAACATTTCCATGATTTGATGAGAAATATATTTTGGATTCTAAATACTAAAAATATTGACAATTTTTTTTAAAAGAGCAAACAGTAGCTACTGTTTACATAGGATTTAATGAGCCAAATTAATCACTGATGTATCTCCATTGAATTAAGTGGAGTTTCACCAAAAATTAATTGAGCCCCAAATATGTTATGCTTGGGCACTGGTCTGGCAACCAAAAGCAGCATAAATGCACTAACAACATTTATTCTCATATATACTACCACCGACATTAACTAATTATGTTCATGGCCTATAAGAAACAGAAGACTAATAATAAATTGCCAAAAAAGAGACCATATTGTACGTTACATTTTAAAGATTATTCTAGGAGAACATATTTCAAGCAAGGGGTCTGATTCTCCACTGCATCAGCAACCTAGCACAGCCATTGGAAGTTTCCTTCAGTATAGGGGATCCTTCGGTGGCAAACTACCACCATGGCTGTTCCTATGCCAACCTCTAGCTGCTGGAGAGGGGATATAGCTGGAAAAATAGAGATGAGGTCATGGCTCACACCCAGCTGATCACTGTCTACTAGAACGGAGTGTCAAGGCTGCTCATTTTTAAGCAGGGACAGTATTGGCATTCCAACAGCCTCAAGATTGGAAGCTCACAAAGGTGTCATTAAGACATCTCTTCCTCCTGAACTATACTGAATGCTCTTCCATTGCAGCCTGGGATTTGGCCCACCATCCAGTAATAAATATATAAACATGAATGCCCAAAGTTAAACACCTCTCAACAGCCAGTCAGTATATGCTAATAGTTTGTCAGTTAGCTATAATGCCCCTGCAGGTAGTTTAAACTGGGTGAGAAAACAAGTTCCTCCCTTTTTGTGTGTGTTTTTATTTTTTTTAAAAAACAAAGATAAAGCCGCGATCGGCGGCACTTCTGCTGCAGCAATTCAGCGGCAGTTCCTTCCCTCCGAGAGGGACTGAGGGACCCGCCGCCTAATTGCCACTGAAGACCCAGATGTGCTGCCCCTTTCCATTAGCCCCCCACGGCACCTGCTTCCTTCGCTGGTGCCTGGAGCTGGCCCTGGCCCTGCTAATATCTAGTGGTCATAGTTGATGACTGAAAAAATATAGTAAAATAAATCGAACAGTACTACTTTACAAACATCTAGTTAACATGAGAGGCCAAGATTTTTCCAAGTGACTAATAATTTGAGGTGCCTCAGTTTTTGGATCCCCAGCATCTTAAAGGAGCTGGATTTTCAGAAACTGCTGTGCACTGACTTTAAGGACCCAAGAAAGGAAATACTCGATCATGAGTCACTTTCGAAAATCTTGGCCAGAATCAGTTTTTCAAGGAGCTTCTGAAAGGGAGGTCACCATGGGATTTGTTCTACAATCCAGCAAAGAATTAAAACACATGCTTAACTTTAAGCAGGTGAGTAGTCCCACTTCAAGAGGGCTAATCGCATGCTTAACATGTGCTTTACTGGATTGAATATAGCCTCCGAGGTATAGTATTTTATTCGGTCTTTAAATTTTTCAACAAACTACTGTGCACCAACATGACAAGAGTAGAAATGAACAGGGGGGGAAATTGTCTCTTTAAATATTCCCTTGCATTTTCAGCATAAATTGTTGTATAACTACTTGCCCAAACTTTATTAATGCATTTGCACAAGTTTTTAATTTTTGTAAAATATTCCAATTAGTAAATCTTTGTCCTTCCACTTCTTACATATCACCTTGCTGGTGGGGATAGACTGGCTTTGACTTCAGTGGGAGCACTGCACACCTCCAACGGTGAAGTGTGGCCCTAAGCAAATAGCAATCACAGATGATCTTCTACAACATGTTATTAATGTTCAAGTAGTAAGACAGAAGTGTGATGTAATGTTCTTAGTTGCACAGAAATTGGGGTCAGGAATATGCACTCTCTCATTTTTCATTTTAGGTTACAGACCTTCCTTTGTCTTTACCTCATGGTTGTAAATTAATAGCCCTGAATTTATAGCAAATAATGTGCCAGATGAAATCAGGTTAATTAAGGCCTTGTCCACACTTGGATCAAAACTGCGGCAGCTCCAAGCATGCTTAAAAATGGTTCTATTAGAGTTCTACAAGTTTAGCTGGATTTTTTTTTAAAAGATGTTTGTTAGAAATATGTTATAGAACAGTGCTGTAGGCTACAATACTTATGCGGGTGGGCCTCAGTCCAGTAAAGAATTTAAGCATAGGCTGAGTTTTAAATCTCTGGGTAGTCCACTTAAGTCATTGGAACTACACTTTCAGCCCAATTCAGTTCTCACTGAAGTCAATGGAAAGCTCCTACTGACTTCAATAGGAACCATAATCAAATTGATAGACTTCAAGTGAAGGAAATGCCTATGTTTTTGTAGGATCAGGGCCTATACCGCAAATAATTTTAAACAAGACCACATTCTGCTCTGCTCCATAGCATACTTCTATTTCCATTCCATAATATAGGGACACGAGGCCATATTCTACACTGAGATCTATATCCATACAATTACTGTTGGCTTTCTAAATGTTGTATTTACTTTTTTCAAGTTTATTATTTGTTATTTGAACTGTGGTAGTTTCTAGAGGCACCAGGCATATTTGGGTCCTCATTCTGCTAGGCACAAGAAAATTGAAAGATGCTCCCTTGTCCTGATGAGTGTGCACAGCATTATTATTGCTGAAGGAAAGAGGTTAAGTAACTTGCCTAAAAGGTATATAGAGAGGCAGTAGTAGTGCTGGGACTTGAAATGAGCAGTTCCTGATTTCTTGTCGTTTACTCAGACAAGTTGATTATGTCTCTCTCCAGGGAAAAATGATCAAAAACATAAATACAGACCATCTCCTGAATAAAATGTTGACAACTAGATGTCAAAATCCATAATCTGGCATTTACTTTGGGAAGTTATGCTAAATACTTGGAGATTTAAGACCGCTCCCATTATTAAACTGGCATTTACCTAGCTAATTGTTTGATATTAATGGCTTTACAATTCATCGTGATGGCATTATAACAACTTTCCGTGGTAGAGAATACTATTGTTAAGATTGTACAACAGCTTACATTTAATTATTTTCAGACACTTATAAAAGCATTTTGGCCGGGGGGCAGGGAGGGAAGGCGGGGGTGCTAAAATTTTCTATATTTTATCCACCCAAATGTGATTAATTTTAAAATGGAGGTTATTTTGCTCAGCTATATTTGAGGCTGGTGGGTGTGGGGAGAAAAAAAAAAATCTATCCCTGTTAAAGGTCTACAATAAAAACTGCTGAAGTCTGAAACAATCTTTAATGAAAAGTAGTGACTTGGCCAAATTAATAGAAATAATAATAAGTTAGAAGCAATTGGAAAAAAATATCTGAGCCTGTGCAGTGGGTTTCTGGTAAGAATTTTTCCCCTCGAGTAGAATGATGCCTTGTTCCCTTTGTGAACCTTAACTGGGACGATTTAAACACTTTTATAATGCAACTCAGACAAGGGTTGTCATTTTTGTTTTTAAAAAGAAGAAAAAACAAACAGGAAATTAGTGTAAAGGAGGTCTTGAACACATGGCTTTCAATCCTTCTGTATGGAAGGGAGATTAGGAAGCACTTTTCTTCTAGGTCATTGATAAAATTGTTAAATAGTGCAGGGCCAAGAACCAATCTCTTCAGTGCCTCACTAAAAACATACCTCCTTGATAATGATTCCTCATTTACAATTACAAGTGACAATTTTGAGATCAGTTAGCCAGCTTTTAATCCATTTAATAGGTGCCATGTTAATTTTATATAATTCTCTAGTTTGTTTTTTTTAATCAAAATGTCATGTAGAACCAAGTCAAATGCCTTACAGAAATCTAAATATAGGTCATCAACATTGTTACCTTTCTTCAATCAAACATATTCTCATAAAAAACCCAACATTAATTATTTCAACATTAATCAATATCAATATTAATTATATTACCATCCTTTAGTTTTTTATTAATTGAATCTTATATCAGCTGCTCCATTATCTGTCCTGGGATCTAGGTCAGACTGACAGGCCTATAATTACCTGAGTCATTCCATTTATGCTTTTTAAATACTGGTACAACATTAGCTTTCTCCCTGTCTTCTGGAACTTACCTAGTACTCCAAGATTAATTGAAAAACAAAACAAAACAAAAAAAAACATTAGTGGTCCAGCAAGCTCCTCAGCCAGCTCTTTTAAAACTCTTGCATACAAATTACCTGAAGCTGCTGATTTAAAAAAGGATAATTTCAGTAGCTTCTGTTTAACATCCTCCAAAGATACTAGAGGAATGGAAAAAGTGTTATCAACCTAATATATGACTACATTATGTTTTTCCCAAATACAGCACAGAAATATTTATAGAACAAGTAGCACAACCTGTCAGCCAAATATATTAAGCAACACATTTCATAAGAAAAAAAGAGGACTATAAAATATATGTGCAATGTTAGCTGTAGTCAAATTAATGTTGCTGTAAGAACTTGACTCCCAATTCTCTGTTCCTCAATTCCCGCATATGAGACAAGATCCAGGGAGTAAGAGGGCAAAAGATGATAAGCCCTTTTGTATTCTGAGCCTTGCTCGAAGTCTGCCCAGCTCCTGGAGTCAGAGCACCCTTGCACTCCTTACTAACTTAGATTTTTCTGCCTCTTATGGACCCCAATAGGCCACGGAAAGCAGAAAATTACTGCATTCCAGCCACATCCCCAACATGTCACTTATAACGAAGGCTGGGAGCAGGGTTGACTAGCTGGTGAGGCCCCTTGCAAAGGAGGTATTCTCACAGGTTTATTTCCACCCCATTTGGTTAAAAAGGCATAAAGAGACCTTGATATAATTGAGAATCAGACTGTAGTTTTTGTAATTTCGGTGTCATTTTAACTGT
Organism: Mauremys reevesii; assembly: GCF_016161935.1. Taxonomy (NCBI): domain Eukaryota; kingdom Metazoa; phylum Chordata; order Testudines; family Geoemydidae; genus Mauremys; species Mauremys reevesii. The sequence continues at coordinate 25,038,080 of NC_052627.1, read as the reverse complement.
GAAGCTTGCAATGTTACATTAACAGGGTTTTGTTTATTTAATAATGGAGATGCCATTAACAGCTTCATATTTAATGTTGGGTTGGGTTTTTCCATTGAAGTGGGGTATAAATCCTTTTGGGATGAAAACAAGTATTTATCATAACCAGTATTATGCCATTTATTCTTAGACTTCAAATTTAATTTTCTGGAAAATTACAAGTAAATATATTGTGGTGTTGCTTATATTGCAAAAGGTGAAAAGATGCATCTTCAAAATACTTGCATCCGAAGAAGTGGGTATTCACCCACGAAAGCTCATGCTGCAAAACGTCTGTTAGTCTATAAGGTGCCACAGGATTCCTTGTTGCATCTTCCCTCCTAATACTGTTGTAGATTTTTCTACTTCACTGCTATGCCAACAGCATAGTTTCTAAACAATCATTATGTCAAATCTAAGATGTTTGACATTTCAGTTTTAGTTTATAAGAAATGAAGCAAGGGTTTATTTTCTTCTTTATAAAGGCATAGAATAATTAAACAGATAATCTTATGCCATTGTCCTTTTTGTGAATATTTATAAAATTGAAAGAAGAAATTTATGATTTAAGATGCACTGTTTCATATACAAAAGTCAAGCTAAATGCAACTACCTTATCTGCATTAGAAACATTCCAGCACTGCTACATTAATTTCCTCAGTTCTAACCTAAGAGTCTTCTAGAACAATTTGCAATAAAGACTGACTTCCATGCCGAATTATGGGCACTTCTACACCCACAGAAGTCAATTGCCTGAATAAGAAGAATATGATCAAGAACTGTCTGTTTTTTAAAAAAGTTGTTTTAATGTCCACTAGGGGGAGAAAACTATTTAAGATTCACACCATTCACACTTACGATCCTAAACTTCACCATAAACTGGTTTTATTAAAAAGTCACCTTCTCTCTTAGCTTACAAGGTCTTTCAGAGAGACTGTGGATGCATCCATTATAAAACAGCATGCAGTCTGAATTAGCTGCAGAAAATGAATCAATTCTAACTTATTCTAACACGTTAAAAGAATTATTTTAAATAAAAATGTAACTTCCTTCATAAACATATTGAAGTAGTTTAGATATTCTAAGGGGGAAATTCTTCCTCCCTTACTCATACTCAGTAGTACCTTACTCCATTAGTAGTTTATTGTTTTCAATCTAAGTGTAAAGGAATATTGCTGTAACTGGTCACAGCAAATCTATGTAAACTACTTAAGGAGCATAGCATCTATTTCCTTCCTTCTTCCAATAACCTCAGAGCAAAGAAAAAGAAACCTAACGAAAAAGTAATGTAGATTAGTTAAATATGAAATTATGTAAAGAAAATATTGCTTTTTTATGCATTACATTCAGAACATAATTAAAAAGAAAAATTCTATGATCCAACTCTACTCTCAATATAGTGATCTTGATGGTGGCAAATGTAACACTATATTTTAGATCTTAGTAAAAACATGTTCTCTGTATAATTACAAGCATCTGATTCCTTCCTATACTTGTTAAAATAATGTAAATACATTTATATCTTCCCTTTCTAATCAGTTATTCAAAAATCCTTAAACAGTTTAGTTTCTACTGTTTTACCAAATGTTTATATTCACTGATAAAACTGGTGTTGCAGAAAATAATGAGGAGTTCCTTGATTTCTTTGAAATACTGAGAAAACTTGCAATATAACCTTTAAAAAAAATTCTGAAAAAATTGGTGCTGGAGCTAAAAATCTCACTGACTGTTAGGCAGTTGTATTCAAATCTGGCACATTCAATTTAAGTCTGAAAATCAAATTTGAAATACTACTACAGATTTTCTGACATATATAAACAGGCCACATTTTTCCTACTAAACAGAGATCTAGTGATATAACAGCTGAATGTCCACTAGATGCCAGACTTCCTTTACAGAGCAGAGCAGTTTTTTCGGCCTTTGGAAAGCTTTATGCAGAGCAATCTTTCCCCTAACTTCACTGGGCTTTCAATCAGGTGCTTAGTGAAAATCCTGACCCCATTGAGGGTAATGACAAAATCCTCTTATTTTATTGGGACCTGAATTTGGCCTTTAAATCTCAAAGTTTAAATCAGAACTGGCCAAATAAATTTGGAAAAGTTAGAAAATACTCCATCCTTTCAGGTGATTGAAAATTGGGGTTTAATGTCTAATAAGAACAAATTCCCATCGAAAGTAATGAGGCATTAATGAGGTGTGCGATTGCCTTCAGTGGGACTTGTTCTCTTTACCCTGCAAGCAAGCAGAGGTGAGCAGCTGCGACACTGCTTTCTCAGTTTGCTTTCTGTGCTGCTGGTGACATCATAAACAAGTGATTTATAAATTCTGATCATCGTTCATCAGGTAATGAAGGTAGCAGTTAAAAAAATGGCAAATTTAATGCAACATTATATTGTGAAAATGTGTGTTTTAAAAACCTCAGATCAGAGTTTAACAGAGTGCGTGAGAGAGGCTGATAAACACTCTGAATACCTCCCTTTAAGGGCCAGATTGTGGTTATATTTATGTTGATTGGCATCTTACTCCGTGATGAGTGCCATTCATTGAGGAATTCCACCATGATTTCAACAATTTCCATCCCACCATCAACCTCAGTCTAGACCAATCCACACAAGCAGTCCATTTCCTAGACACTACTGTGCTAATAAGTGATGGTCACATCACCACCACCCTATGCTGGAAACCCACTGACTGCTATACTTACCTACATACCTCCAGCTTCCATCCAGGACACCACACAATCCATTGTCTACAGCCAAGCTCTAAGATACAACCACATTTGTTCCAATCCCTCAGACAGAGACAAGCACCTACAAGATGTCTATCAAGCATTCTTAAAACTACAATACCCACCGGCAGAAGTGAAAAAAACAGATTGACAGAGCCAGAAGAGTACTCAGAAGTCACCTACTACAGGACAGGCCCAACAAAGAAAATAACACAACACCACTAACCGTCACCTTCAGCCCTGAACTACAACCTCTCCAGCGCATCATCAAAGATTGACAACCTATCCTGAAAGATGATCCCTCACTCTCACAGATCTTAGGAGACAGGCCAATCCTCGCTTACAGGCAGCCCCCCAACCTGAAGCAAATACTCACCAGCAACCACACAGCATACAACAAAAACACTAACCCAGGAACCTATCCTTGCAACAAAGCTCGATGCCAACTCTGTCCACATATCTATTCAAGTGACACCACCATCATAGGACCTAATCACATCAGCCACGCCATCAGGCTTGTTCACCTGCACATCTACCAATGTCATATGCCATCATGTGTCAGCAATGCCCCTCTGCCATGTACATTGGCCAAACCGGACAGTCTCTATGCAAAAGAATAAACGGACACAAATCTGACATCAGACATCATAACATTCAAAAACCAGTAGGAGAACACTTCAATCTCTCTAAACACTCAGTGACAGACGTTAAGGTGGCAATTTTGCAACAGAAAAGCTTCAAAAACAGACTCCTACAAGAAGCTGGTGAACTTGAATTGATATGCAGGCTAGATACCATTAACTTAGGTTTGAACAGAAACTGGGAATGGCTCAGTCATTATGCTAATTGAATCTATTTCCCCATGTTAAAGTATCCTCACACCTTCGTGTCAACTGTCCGAAATGGGCCATCTTGATTATCACTTCAAAATTTTTTCTCCTCTGCTGATAATAGCTTCTTTGAATTAATTAGCCACTTACAGTTGGTATGGGTACTTCCATCTCTTCATGTTCTCTGTATGTATAAATATGTTCTTACTGGGTGTTCCATTCTATGCATCCGATGAAGTGGGCTGTAGCCCACGAAAGCTTATGTGCAAATAAATGTTAGTCTCTAAGGTGCCACAAGTACTTCTTTCTTTTTGCTGATACAGACTAACACAGCTGCTACTCTGAAACCATTTATTTCAAAGGGTTCTTGAGAAGCAAGGTATTACTCAAGTAAGGATATCAGAGTATGGCTTTGTGCTAATATGTAAGTTTTACTGTAAGTAATGTGATGATTTTATTATACTATTTCCTCTTTCTACATAATGCCAAAGAGTAAACAAAAGGCTCCACTTTGGCATCAGTCTCTTCAGTTCAGGTCTATACCACATCCAAGAAAGACACATCAAAGTCAGAAGTCAAATTGTTTCTGAGTTCTGAAAGTGATCTAAGCTATGAAATATTTATGGCTATGATAGCAGATGGAATTAACTGATGGCCCAGCCTTCTGACTCTCTTTTATGAGTCACATTCAGATGCTCTAACTCAAGTTGAGTAGTCTCATATGCTTGGACTTCAAAAAGCTGCTAATTCAGCTTGAGTAGAGGTATCAGAATTTGACCCTGTATTAGGAATTCATAGAAAATCTGAGAAACTACCCAAGGGGATAGTTTCAAAACAAATGGAACTAAGTATAGTTCTGCAGTCATTGGCTTGCCTAGGAAAAATACTTTGGTTAAATGCAAAATGGATTTATTTAAAAATGAACTATGGGCAAAGTTGTTATAAGCATGAGCTTACCAGTCACCACTCACCGATCATTAAAGAAACAGCTACCAGAAGCTCCAAGAGCATACTAGATGCCATCACCTCTGCAATTTGACAAATTATATTGCACGTACACCCGCCCCCAAGCCCATGTCATACCATAAATGAACATTAGGGATTTTGGGTGCATCACTGTATGAAGGAGAATTTGATGTTTATTTTAACCCTTGCTGAATCATTCATATAAAAAAGGGTGACAAGTGGGCAATAAACAAAACCAACTTGATAGGTGAGATAATCCGGACCTTTTGGGAATGAAATTCATAGGCAAACTGGATGCCACATTTAGCAACCATAAGTGCATTAAGGTAATAAAAACAGCCAGGCGTAGACACCAATTCAGCATCAACAAGATGGGAAAAAAATCATCATAGAATAGGGTGACCAGACAGCAAGTGTGAAAAATCGGGACAGGGGTGGGGGGTAATAGGAGCCTATATAAGAAAAAGACCCAAAAATCAGGACTGTCCCTACAAAATCAGGACATCTGGTCACCCTATGATAGAAACTAGAGCTTATATATCTTGATGTTTAGGGATAGCTCTTCCGAATAGGCACAACCGCTTTAGTATGGGAGAACTAGGAGAAGAAAAGGCAACACAATGACCACATCACAAGCTGTGACGATGGCACTGCTAGTTGTTGAAATCACATTGTGTAAAGTTTTGTTTAGTAAAATTGCTTAATAGGTCAAAGACAAATTTGTGTCCACAGCGTTCATTAATATTAACTGTAGGAAAGACAATGTTAGTGACTATTGGCAATTCGGTAAGTTTATTTTCTTCTAATTTTGATAACTATGCATAAAATGTCTTTATACATGTTTTAAAGGGTCTCTGTGACTTTAGAATGGAATCTTTTATTGTAAGCCTTTTCCAAGGAATACTATGGATTTATTATGGAGTTAATGTAATTAAATCTCAACAAAGAACTACTGGAAAATAATGACAGTTTTCATAGGAGAAGAAAGTTCAGTTTACTGTATTCATATTTGGACTATGTCCAAATATAAATTATTCTCTTCCTATTTGGTAGTGTAATCAAACTTGTTTAATATGTTCCCTAGCTTTATTCAAAAGGAACAGGCAACCAAATGTTCTGAAGTGGCTCTTAACTTTGGATACCCCACTTTAGACACCATAGGTCTGATTTTCAGTTGTGATGATCATATGCAGTACCCATTGGGGCGCTGTTGATAGAGGTAAAAAGCTCCATCGCGTTACCATTCCCCTTGGCCATCTAGTCCTCTAAACTAGATCATTTTTTTATTTTTCTGGTTGTAAATTTCTTTAATAATGTAATATTTCTGGTTCCCTGAACTATGCTACATCCAAAGAGGATGGATTAATGATCGAAGAGTCAGTTTCAAAATATCTAGCATCTCTAGAACCACAGTCAGATCCACTGTGGTTGAATCAGCCCTTAATATTTTTATGGTGGATACATTGAGTACCATGCAGTTTACATGTGTTTCACGTATTTCAAGTGAGTTCAGTTGTGTCTGCTCTGTTTGGACATTAAAGATCTCATAACTGTTTAGAGAGTAGCAGGTTTATCTCAGTGTCACTGGCCAAACTAGATCTGTCTCTAGTGTTGTGCTGCATACTCTATAGTAGCTGTCGTCCTGCTTAGGGGTGGCTCTTGTGCTCTACATAAGAGTATATAGTTTGTGAAAACCTTTGGAATCTTTTATAGACTATGAGCTTGATCCTTGGTTCTGGACAAACTGCTCTTGGTGAAGGACCCAAGTGGGAGAGGGACAAATATGGCTGTAGGCCACGGCCAGTTCAACTCCTGGCACAAGTTAGAGCAGCTCTAAATTTCTCTAATTTGCATTGGCTAGTAGCGATCCCCAACAGGGTCTTACACCTGCTAGGGAATCACTGGAATGCGGCAGTGCTCTGGTCATGTACTATCCTTCCATCCACACTCTTGAGAGACATCCTACACTGGAGGCTAGGGGTTGGGGTGGGGAATACAGCTCTATGCCACCAGGGTTATCCTCATCTGACCCATTAGCATCTAGCCCCATAAAATGTTAATGGGCCTAACCATCCACTATGCTTATCACTGTAGTACCTGAATAACTAACAAAATTCTAAAAACTTACTATTTTGTTCTCATACAATGATCTTACGCAGGTGCAACAACATAAGCTTCAAACAAGTCAACTGGAAAATTTTTTAAAAAGTTACAGTTGTACTTTTCAGGACAAAAAACCCTATAAAAATCAGCCACTGGTATTGCTGTCAGGGAAAAACCACACAGACATTTTATTCTCAAACCTATTAGATAGCAGCTGTTTTACATTGGGCAGATCCTTGCTAGATAGAGACGTTTCTTTATTCATGTATCACAGTAAGTGGTAAATGAGGCATGCTCACACAAGTTATTTGGGATGGAAATGAGTCTAATTAGTCTATCGTACATAGGAACGGTTAAATTACAGTGTGACGCACGTTTGCAGTAGCTAGGAATTAACTGTGCATTGCTACCGATATTGTAAAATTTGTATGCTGACAGAATATTTACATAATAAGATTTCATTTAAAGGAATAAAACAATAGACAAGATATTTAAAGTAGGCAAATGCTTTTCAAAAGGCTAACTTTGGAAAACATTTTAATTTTTTTATTATTATTTCAGGAACAGTTCTATAAGTAACTCCTTCTCCAATCTAATCTAAGTTTTCAATTGCAGCTTTAACAAAACAAATAAGTGTTGAGAAAGTTATTACTCAATTATTTTGAAGTTCTGAGACTGAAGCAGGGGACTGTGCCCTGAGCTTGATTTATAGTAAATGAAACGAGTAACTTTCCTACTTCTAAGTTTGAGTTCATAATAGATTACTTTTAAATGGGCTCCTAGAGCATGTATATGTATTTTATACTCTGATGAATCTTTTAATCTGCAAGAATCACATCCAGTAATGAATCACATTCTTGGAGTGAATAATTCAGCCCTTGACGCCAACCTCTGAGGGAGAATATTGTGGTCATGGTGTCTGAACAGTGTGGTAGCTATGGCTACCTATATAATTCTTAGCAATGAAAAAAAAAAGTGACAATGACATTAAATTTAATCAGGTTCCCCTTTTCTGTGGTTCCCACTGGGATGAGCCACTAGTGTCTTGCCTTAAATATTCAAAGCCTTCAAAGTTTTCATGTGTTCATATACTGGGACAATATCCTGCTAATACAGAACAATAGATCTGTCATGTATTTCTCCTGTGAGTAGCCGTAAGTCTGAATTCAGTTAGTATAGGGTATTATGATTGCTTCTCCTTTAGCAATTGTCTTTACATTAGTCTTCACTTAGGAGGAGGAGGAGGAGGAGGAAGGGCAGCGGTGAAATGTAGACACTAAAAAGACAATGAACTTGGCTGTTTTGGTTTGGAAATATGGAGCAGAGGACTGTCCACTTAAAAAGACCCAGCTTTATTTCCAGTCACACTTGATCTGATATGAATGAGCTGGTACTAAATATCACATGGTTGAATACATTTGGAAAACATGATCTAACATACATTTAGAAAGGGGAGCTTAGATTCAAGTCCTTTCAGTACAAAGACATGGAATTCTGAGGCAAATTTTCAGATCCTTTTCTCAGAGCTGTGAAAAAGTATGTTTAATATTAGTTATTAAAACGTGCACATCCATCCAGATTGGATCAATCTCTTAACGTTCAGTACCATAAAAGGTTGTGCCTGACTATAAGTAGTTGCAAATAAGCACTATCAGTAGGAATTTAGACACATTCTCATATAGTCCCCAAATGGCACCAGTTTCCTTTTTTAAGTGGAAAAGAGAAAACAATTTTTTTTTGCCATCTGAATTTGATCAGGGACAGTAGCAAATAGCTACCTGATCCTGAAAATACAATGAATATTATTGTCAGTTAAGCATGCTATTTATAGATCCCCTCTCTTGGCTTGTGTTTCCTTGGACCATATTTGTGAGTAGGAACTGAGCAGATTTTTGGAAATTTTTTATCCTCTCTCAAACCCTAGTGGTACCTGTGTGACACTACTCTAGATCTTCATTTTGTAAGTGGTAAAGGCAAAGTCTCTATTCTAAACATTTTATGAGGCAATTCAGGACCACGTTTTTAGGAGTGCCCACATTAAGTTGCACACTTGCTTTTTGTGCCACCTCAACTCTGTGCTTAGGAACAATGATTAGCATATACAAGTGAGGGGTTGTATGTATGCCCTGGAATTTTTGCATGTGCACATTAGAACACAGAAGTACATGTACAATTTAGCATGTATAGTTTTCAAAATCTGGACCTCATTACTATAAGGAACATCTAGCCCTACTTTGATTCAGCTTCTAACACTCATGGGTGTTCAGTGCAGTAATGTGTAGGTAAATAACTAGAAAGTTATGCACTCATCTATTCATGGAGGTTATTACAGGATTTTCTATGGCATTCATGATCCTGGTATCTGAGCACTTGGCATAAATTATAAAGTGTTCATATAAAATATTTGTCTACCTCTTCCCTCCTTGAGAAGGGAGCAGAGGGAGAGAATCTTTCATTAATACTCGTATTCTTGCATCACATTCTATAGTGCAAGGTATTATTTTAACTTAGATTGGCATCTGTTTTGACTGGTAAGCCAGGACCTGTGGTAGGAGATGCAGGTTTAAATAATCTAGTAGCCTCCCGCTACATCATGCAGTATGTGATGCAGGAATAAAAGTAGGACTCAAAGGTTCTAAGTGATGCTTGTTAAGCATAGATCTCTGTAAAGGGCAAGGTGGATGTGCATCACCCAGGAATACCAAGCAGCATGGTCTCTTAGGGCCCTAAGGTTAGGTTTAAGATCAAGTAGTTGAAGGGATGCAGCATACTCCTCTCTTCCTGCTGCACTCCCTGCTCAATTGCTCTTGGTGGCCAGGGCCTTGCGCCCTGCTTCCTACACAGCTGTATGTGACACAGCTTCCCTAATGGAAGGAACATGTTTGAGGCCTGACCAGGTTGACCATACCATTTTGCTTCCACTTATCTCCCAGTTACTGATTCAGATTTTGAGGAGAGCTGAGCAAAATACAAAACAGTTTAGTTTTTGCCAACACAGAAACTATATATTTCATGTCTTCATGTTTCATACTTCACTTTTTCCACGTGTCTTCAAAACATTACAGTTTTTGCTATCCAAAAAGTTTTCAGATTGCACTGAACATTTTTCTTTTTGTGTCACAAATATGCCCATTAGGAAAATTCTCTTCTTCCCTATTTGGGCAGTTAGAACACTATTTGCACTAGTGTCAGTCTATGTCGATAAGATACCAAAGAACTGCTCTTCTCTGCCCTTTCAAACTGCCATCTCTAGGCTTCCCAAAAGGAAGACCAGCACTCTCCACCCTCTCCAGAGGAGTAACTGGCACCTTGCTCGTTTTCACCATCTTAATCTTCTCTGTCAATTTAAAAACCATGCCAGGACTACTCATCTGGAGAGGAAGCCAAAGTTCAGATATACCAAATACTTCTGCATCCACCTCATCCAACTTCTTTGATTAGACGCTTTCAACACAACCTTTCTGCACAAAAGGATTTCTACAAATCTCCAACCTCCTCTTTTTCCCAGTCCAAAAACATACATTTCGTTCCAATCAGTCAAACTTTGTCTGAAACAGACTGCTGTTTCGCAGCACGTCACTTTGTTCTATACCTTACAGAAATTAAATCTAAGCTTGTGTGACTTTTTGCTGAAGGAATGGAAGAGATGGAAATAGAAGGAAAGGCGACTAATGTAAGGGTGTAAAAAGATGTCCGTTAAAACACATGCCTCCCTACTGTCACTGATTGATGTGTCTTCTACAACAGTTTGCATCTCTCCTCTCAATATAGCCCAGAAGAGCTGTCTTTTTACCCAAGTTGGTAGGGATGCCTCTGTTGCCTGGCATCTAAACGCAGATGTTTTAACAGGTGCACAATGGACACCATGTTCCTGTCTCAGATGGTAATGCATGAGCACACTCCAGAGATTAGGAAAGCAGTTGGGAATATTCCATTTGCTATCAATCCTGAGCATCTGCTAATCCAGCCCCCAACTCTGAAAATATACACATACAGAGATACACACAAGTCCTTCTATAGCCACAAAAGCCAAATTGCACTCCAAGTGTATTGAGTCAGAGGAAGAACCCCAAGTGGAATATTGTTTTGGGGACAGAAAGACATTCAAATACATTAAGCTAATTTGAGTTTTCACAGGCGGTGCCTACAGAATTTGCCAGAAGAAATGTTGACTAGCAAACTCATTTTCCCAAGGATATATTTGCACTCGAAGAGTGACACCTCAGGGAATATTCTTCTTCTTGTGGGTTCAGGTTAGGACTTTGGTAATAATTTCACAACGTTTTCAGTGTTTAACCACCTTTGGGCCTTTTAATGGAAGTTTGATGGTGTTGTTTCATTTCATTCTGACCTTACAATCAAGTCCTTCTACACGCTTGTTTAAAAAATAAAATAAAATAAGATTCTCCATGTAATTGACCATTGTATAGGGTATTTTTTTCTTTTTTGCCAATGCTGCGCAAGAATTACTTTTGCCCAAGACATTTAACATACCATTACTAAATTGTGGGTGCTGGGATTTGAATCAGCTCTCTCATTTTAGGGCTTATCTACACAGGTGGTGATGATGGGTGTTAGCATCGAGTTGATGCATAGTAGTTTGTGCGCAATAGATAAACTGCACTAACAACATACACATAGGCTGGCAGTGCCATCGTCTCATGGCATACAGATGGTGGGGGCTTTGTATTCCAGGGTCCTTGGCTTCACTGGTGTGTTGTATGCATCTGGGATTTCTCTTGCTGCGCACTATGGGATGCATAACAAGCTGAGTGGAAGCCAGTGGATTTCTGGGACTTGGGGTCAAATAAAAAAAAAAAACCCACACACCACAACTCTTGATTCCGCTCCCTCTGTCCCATCCTTCCTCTTTCTGGGTAGGGCTAGCACTATTTTTCAATTTCTGTCAGCCAGCATAGACCTAACGTTGCTCTCCACCACTATGCTGGCAACCATGAATATTTAGAAGCTGTTTGGACTTTATTTGAATTTTCAGAGCCATATGGCTTTGGTTTTGGACTTCACCTGCTGCACCACCAAACAGATGTGGCTAACACAGTGGCTCCTTCTGCAGCAGCAGTGGTGGAGGCAGGTGAACAAACATGACACTAAGGAACTGTTACTACATGAGGTGTTCCTAGAGCACCTTCACGTGGTGCAGTGATGTTACTGGGCTCAGAAGATCAGTGTCCATTGATGCAAGAGGATCATTATGCCCACCTAAGATGGCCAGTAGTGGCAACAGAATTTCAGTGCACCAATTTGAAAACATGCACGGGGAGTGTGGGACAAGGGAAGGAGACTGGGGGCTGGATTCTCAGAAAGGTCCCCAGCTCACATCTATCAAAAATGACTGCAGCCATAGCACACCCAGCACAGAAGCTAACATAGTAGTATAGCATCAATTGTAAAGATTCATAGATTCCTTGGACTGGAAGGGACCTCGAGAGGTCATCGAGTCCAGTCCCCTGCCCTCATGGCAGGACCAAATACTGTCTAGACCATCCCGGATAGACTTTTTTTTAACCTACTCTTAAATATTTCCAGAGATGGAGATTCCACAACCTTCCTAGGCAATTTATTCCTGTGTTTAACCACCCTGACAGATAGGAACTTTTTCCTAAACCTCCCTTGCTGCAGTTTAAGCCCATTGCTTCTTGTTCTATCCTTAGAGGCTCAGGTGAACAAGTTTTCTCCCTCCTCCTCATGACATCCTTTTAGATACCTGAAAACTGCTATCGTGTCCCCTCTCAGTCTTCTCTTTTCCAAACTAAACAAACCCAATTCTTTCAGCCTTCCTTCATAGGTCATGTTCTCTAGACCTTTAATCATTCTTGTTGCTCTTCTCTGGATAGACCCTCTCCAATTTCTCCACATCTTTCTTGAAATGCGGTGCCCAGAACTGGACACAATACTCCAGTTGAGGCCTAACCAGCGCAGAGTAAGTGGAAGAATGACTTCTCGTGTCTTGCTAACAACACATAGATAAGACAGATAATTACAAACCAAGGTTCCCTCACAGTAGGATCTGCCTCCTCATCCCTGGGCTGGGTTTCTGGCTGGCAATCAGGCTTGTTTCCTAATCAGCCACCATCAGGATTTTGAGTCCCAAAGAATCATGGCTTTCCAGGGCCAGCTCTTTATTGCCCTCCTAGTGTTCCTCCTTCAATGACTCTTGCTGCTTGTCCTCTGGGTGGGTGTGGGGCACCTGCATGTGGCCACAGGCTCCACAGCCTCCTTGGTTTCAGTACTGGTTTGTCAAGGCTGATTCCCCACTCCGGCACTTTGAGTGCAGAAGGTGGGGCCCACAAGGATTCTCAAAATTAATACTGGCCACTCCAGGCTTGTATTAAACTTCCACCGTTACAGCTTCTCTCGACCTTGGATGGGGAGATGCTGCCACCACCCAAGTGCAAAAACCCCTTTGAGGGCTCAGGAAGGTGCACTTGGGAATTCCTTCCTGTGGGGTACCCTCAAGCCCTTTCACACTCTCCCTCCGGGGAAGAGCTGAGAAAGAAAAAAAAGGAAATCAGCTGTTGCCACCAGCTAACATATGCACAAACCTCTTAGGACACAAAATCCAATCCAGTTATTAAAAAAGGTAAATTTTATTAAAAACAAAAAGAAAATACATCTGGAATCTCAGGCTATTGCTAGATTTAAACAAAGGATTAATTATCATCAAGAATAACAACTTTCTTGAGGTCCAGTTTAAAGGTTACAAGCAAAAAAAAGCATTTGGGGCTAGCACAGAGGAGTCCACGAGCCATAAAGAAATAAAAGGAGATTAGGAAGACGTGATCAGGTTTGACATTTCCTAATCGACTTACATATCTGGTGTCTCAAATGAATAGTTTCTATGTATGATACTAATGATTTTCCAGACCTGGCCCAAAGCGCCTTACAGCATAACTGCAGCCCTATCTGTCTCTTCCTGAGAACAGCAGACAGACAAACAAAAGGAGAGTCTTATTTCAATTTTTAAAAGTTCTAGCCTTCCAATTGGCTCTTTTGGCCAGATACCCACTCACTTATTTTAACCCTTTACAGGTAGAGCAATTAGAGGGATTCTATAGCTACTGTATGGCTGTGTGTCCATAAAAGGGAGCTACCCCACCCCCTTTCATTTATCACATGGTGTAATTGCATAAAATCCTGTCCACCTCCTCAAAAACTGGTGAAGTTCTATTTCCATTGCCTGGCATCCCTGTTTTAATACAAGTTCTGCTGATCAGTTTGCTCTTTATCTGTCATGGGTGGGTGTCCCAGTTGTGACCTCTCCTGGACCCTGACTAGCAATGGTGGCAAACATCTTTATTGTGGTGACTGGCCCCCAAAATTTGCTGTACTGATGCTTCTTCCCAGAGGGCAAAGAGATCTAGGGTTCATAGCACAGCATCCAAGTGGCTGCTTGATGAATATTGTAAAGGTTGGTGGAGTAATATCACTGTAAAGCCAATATATTGGAATCCAGGAGCAAATAGGCCAGTCCTATAGCCAATAGGCCAGCACCACACCAGCTTTTAAGCAGGGGATGGGGCCATCAACTCAACTTGACCCCAGGGCAGTGGAGGGCATGCAGGTAAACAAAACAGGTTGGTCACAGATACCCACAAAGTAGTATGGAATAGCAGTTGTCACACTGCCAAAGTGATGTGCGGCAGCACTGCATTCACATGAACAATAAACTGCACTAAACTCAATTTGCATCCAATTTAGGGCACGTCTTCACTGGCCATGTTAAAGCACTGCCATGGCAGCGCTTTAATGTGGCTTGTGTGGTCGCGGCACAGCACTGGGAGCACTCTCAGCACTCTTAAAAAAACCCACCTCCACGAGGGGAATAGCTACCAGCGCTGGGAGTCGCGCTCCCAGCGCTGGTTCACTGTCTACACTGGCACATTGCAGTGCTGAAACTTGCAGTGCTAGGGGGCAGGTTCACACCCCTGAGCGAGAAAGTTGCAGCACTGTAAAGTGCCAGTGTAGACAAGCCCTTAGTGTGCTTTGACAGAGAACTCCAGAGTTTGCGATAAGTGAGAAGTTAGTGTGCTGTAATGAATTGTGTTGTGGGGTGGGTGTGGGTGTGGTTGGGGGTGGGAATTCTCAGATTGGATTAATTTGGATTAGTGCAGGCTAGGCCCCCTGCGTAGATAAGCCCTTAGCTGCAGCATAACACTCAATGTTCTATTTCGCTGTTGGATGCACATGTGCAATTCTCAGTGAACTCAAAGGGAACTATGTGCTCTCATCCACTGACAGAATTTAACTGATGTTATCTGATTAAAATATGACCATGTAGATCCAGGGTCCTCAAACCGGGGGGGTCGAGACCCCTCAGGGGGTTGCAAGGTTATTACATAGGGGGTGGCAAGCTGTCAGCCTCCACCCCAAACCCCACGTTGCCTTCAGCATTTATAATGGCGCTAAATATATAATAAAGTGTTTTTAATTCATAAGGGGGGGGGGTCACACTCAGAGGCTTGCTGTGTGAAAGGGGTCACCAGTACAAAAGTTTGAGAACCACTGATGTAGATCATTATTATTATATCACTATTATATAATTGCAACAAATCTTCTACAAAGTATGTCAAGTAAGGTGTCAATAGAAAAGTTATGATTTGCTGATTATTATGCTATTTGTATACATCTATCATTTTTGTATCTGCAGTTATGATTTATTATGTACCTGTATTCCAAATGCTTGCTCCTGTGGTAACACTCACAAGGTATTTAGCCTGCACATCTTAAAGGGACTATTCAGGTTAAACGGCCCAGCAAGGAACACTTAACTCACAATGGACCAGGGGAGGCACCTATCTACACTTAATGGACTTCCTTGTGAACTTTCTAACTAAAGTACGGGTGATGGCCTCTACTATGACTAAGTCAAGCATGCTTGGACATGTGACTGGCCCATGTGACTCCAAACACCATCTTGCTACCTGTAATTTTCTACAGTGAGAACAATGGATTTCCCTTCACTTGGCAGAAGCTATAAAAGGCTCTGCTCAAACCTCTGGACTATGAACATATACTAATGGGAGCATTCTAACCAAAGGACTGAAGAGCTTCCAATGATTTGGAAGCAACCAGAGACTTAACAAGCCAGCAGTTTATTTCATCACTGCTACAAGCCTGATCCAAGAATTTTGCAATTACTGTATGTATTTGATACCTTTAACCAATTTTAATTCTTACCTTCCTTCCTTTTTATAAATAAAGCTTCAGAGTTTAGATAAAGGATTGGCAACAGCATGATTATTGGGTAAGATCTGAGTTATATATTGACCTGGGTATGTGGCTGGTCCTTTGGGATCAGTAGAACCCTTTTGTTTAGCTCTGGGGTGTATATGCCCTTTTCCCCAGCAGCTTGTCCTGAATTTTATATTCTCAGTTGTGACCCACAAAGGTATGGTGACATTTACCATTAAACACAATTCCCCCGTTTGTTTTGTTATCAGTACTTAAATTCAAATCCGTATAACTAGACTGTTGTGAACCCCTCAGAGCCAACCTTTCTTCATGAGAAGGGAAATAGTATTTGAATTCACTATGTTTTGCAAACCTCAGGGGAGAGTAGAAATTTACACAGTGGAGAAGTTTGTGAACTTTGATTTTTTCCTTGCTTACAGGGGTTTCTCTCTCTCCCGCTCCCCCCATCAATCAATATCCACACATGTTCATCATCTTGTCTTTTTCCCTGGTGCCCCTAATGACCTCCTAATCTAAGTTCACCAAGTGACCACCTCTTCTCATTCCAATTCCTCTTAAACTTATTTTGTGACACCCGAAGTAAGCAACTGTTGTGTCTTTTTACATGACCACCACAATATAGAAGAGCCCCATGTACACAGCGGGATCCAAATAACTGGGTTTAATGAATGTACACAACAGACAAGGCCTAGCTACATGTATACATTGCTACTTGGCTGGGTTCTGATGGCTTCTAAAATATAGAATATAGTGAGCACCAGCAGAGGGTGCAAAAAACTATTTAAAGTGATAAAACCCTATTCTTGTACACTACAAATATATTTACAAATATTTAAAAAACCACCAAAGTCACCCACCACCTTTGGCTTTGCCAGTGCAGCCTATCTTTTGGGCCACAAGTTCTTCAGAGCAGGTATTGCTTTTTATCTGGTGTTTTGTGCAGCATCCAACATCACATCAGTGCTAAATAAATAATACAAGCGCTTATGGTTTATTGCCAAAGCTTAGAGAAGGCATTTCCTTTAATTACATTGCTGCTGTGTATTTTGGTGGGTCTTTAGCTATTATTGAATCTCTTTTTTAGTATTTCCATTCAGCTACCTCTCTTGGCAGGCTGTTCCAATTTCTAATATATTAAGTATTTTTTTCTTACTGCTACTCAAGTTGCCCTTTTAAGCATATTCAACAAGAATATTTTAAATCTCTTAATACCCTGGACTCCAAAAAACATACATAGTATTCAATGTGGGTGGCCTCACAGTGATGCGTATGAAGGAATTAGAAGGGCTGTAAAAACCCTGCTGGGTTCCACTCATACAAGCCATGCAAAGTGAATCCTTTAGGGACCACTCCCAAAGGTTGGAGAATGGATTCCCTAGCCATAGAGTGAGTTCTCTGACTTTTTGCTTAGTTTGAAAGCAGATGTGTTTATTATCGGTTATGCTTACCATGCCCAGAGGCATCTCCTTGTCTCCACTCTCCTCCCTCTTACACAACAGTAGATTCTGAATGGATCATGGGAGGCTCTCTCCTGAGATGGTCCCTCCCTGAACCCCCAAGTGTGGAGGGAACCACTCAACCCCAGGAAGGACCTGGAGTGCAGAAGAAAAGAGACCATTGCCTCCTTCCTTCCAAGTGACACCTGAAGTCAAGTAGGAAGAGTCAGATTAGGGACAGCTTCGGTCAATTTACTGACTGGAATCTGTCTCATTCCATCGTAGCTGCATTGGTTCTTCAGGGGCAGCAGGAGGAATGAGCAATACAAACATTTTACCTACTAGTCAGCAAGTATCATGCCAAGAATACATAGGGAATAGATCTGCTGAATCATAGAATATTAGGGTTGGAAGAGACCTCAGGAGGTCATCTAGTCCAATCCCCTGCTCAAAGCAGGGCCAACACCAACTAAATCATCCCAGCCAAGGCTTTGTCAAGCCGGGCCTTAAAAACCTCCAAGTTACTTAAAAGTCACCTAGCCACATCTTCTCTCAAAAACACAGTAGACATGTTGCATTCATTAGTCCTCATTGAGCCTAGTAACAAGGAATATTTTAAATTATGTTTCATGGATAAATTGAAAATTTGCTACAATAAATCAAACATCTGTGAGAACCACAGAGTAGAATCTCAGTCATCTGTATTGCTGCTACCAAAGGGTCCCTTTCTAATCACCAGCATGTCTCCCTGCTCTGTTGATTCTGGATTATCCAAACACATTTATTTATGGCCAAATGGTTCAGAGAATGAGGTTTCAGCTGTATTCTTCAAAGATTTTATAACTTCCTGCCCAGCTGTAACACCGAAGACAAAGTTTGTGAAGTTGTACCAGTAAGTTCCATGTCAGAAGCTGCATCAGGCCAAAGAGGTAACAAATATGATGGGCTTTAAAATGGCAGGCTTCCAATAGCTGCCTGCAAGGTTTATAAACCAGCTTCAAATTCTGCCTCAACTCCACCGGAACCCTGCCAGTAGCGGCTGCCTGGGACAGGCACCGAATCCATGTGTCTTCTTGGCACCCTGCCTCAGCCCAGGTTGGGCTGCCCAACCCACTTATGAAACTGCGCTGGCCAATCCCATTGCCAAGTTCCTGGTCGACTTACTACCACTGGAGACCTGCAGCCTGGGTTGTGCTGGCACCCAGGAAGTGAATTGTTTCAAATAGGTGAATAGTCACTTTCTCTGCTTCTCTTATGATTCTTCCAGATGCTACTCTCCTCAGAGCCCATTGACTGTGCAGGAAAAAATGATGAGCTCTCCCTTCAAGATTCAGGAGCCAGCAGCAGTGTTGTTTTATCCCAGGCTTAAGAGAGGCAAATCATAATGGTGGTGTGTAGTAGGACAATGAGAAATCATGATGGATGCACCAGACATGTGTGTTTTGTAGCAAGTGGGTGTTAATTTTCTATGTGAGTTATTAATCTTTGCTAAGTACCTTAATACTCTCACTACACACTGACTCACAAGGGGTTTCCTACAGAAGCTAATTGACTCCGGATATGCTGCATGTTACTAAGAGCTTCTGAGGAGGTGCAACTGTAATTGTCCGCTAGGAATCTGAACATTCCCGTAAGTATGCTTTGCTGATTGAACAGACATGAGCAGACAGATGGTTTTTCATCTCTCACATCATGCCTGTTACAACCTTCGAACATGCAACCCTAAAAAAAAGCTTCATGCGATGATGTAGTTGTACAGCTGATACATATCAGCCAGGCAAAATGACTAGCTTGAGGGTTTGTTTTTAAACTCTCCTCTATGATACCACTAATGATTTTACTTTGTGACACTGCATGCATTTTTTTCTGGTAAATAATAAATCTTAGTGAGCATTACATAGATGAGGGACATTCATTTTTAGTTCACTGAACAAAACACTGGATAATATTGCAAACTCAAATAAGAAACTGTGGAGATTATTCTGTGTTGTCTCCTTAATAAAATATTGTTCAGCCTGAAAGAATCTTAGATTGCTGGATACTTTGTCATGGTAATGGCAACATAGTGCATATAATTTCCTTGAACAGTCTCTCAGTTGCTTTCATTTGTTTACATCTGAAAGAGTTGCCTATGTTGCACAGATTAATGTGAGAAATTCTGCAGATGAGCTGCTCTGTTTTCAGAAACACTGGAGAATCTGAGGCACCTGATTTCTGTCCTTAGGAGACATTGACAAATGGCCCTTTGCAGTGCAGGGTTCAAGTGCCGGGATTCCTGGCTCACATGCTTTACAGGACTCCTCACTCAGATGCCCTATCAAGAGCTAATGTGGCGACAAGACATGCCAATCCCTAAGGTTCAGTGTCTGGTGGTCAGACTCATTACAATTAGTCAACTTGATATATTGTTTACAATTTACACCAAACAAGCTTGGGGCTAATTATGACTTAGACAGTTCGTCTCTTTGATGTCAAGGCCCACTGCAGGAGGCCCAACTAGCAAGGAAAAATTGCAACCAGCCTCAAGTACAGGTAGAGACACACAACATGGCCTTCAAATTCAATCTCAGTTCTGCAAGTCCTCAAACAGTAAAAGGGATATTAGTAGAACAGGAAGTAACCTTTATATACCAATTTTAAATAATTAACAGCTGATATCCAGGCAAGCAGTGATTAGACAGAAAAAAAATGCTGATCTACTGTGATTTTCATTTACTGGTTAGTGAATTTAGATCCAGCAAGACTCCATCTATAGCAAAGTAGAATCAAAAGTCCAATTGTTTCATTCCACTGAAATTTATAGATCGCAATTCCAGTGATAGCTAACCTCTCTGCTTTACACTGAAAGCTAGTTTATAAAAGAGTGAGGCTTCCTCTCTCTCTCTGTTAGCATTTTAGATTTACTATATATTATGTGTCTAAGAAGAATTTAATATTAATGTTGTAATCCTAGAGTCAAATGTATATTTTATGATCAGATGTGATTTTTTCGGTCATAATTTGACAGTTCTGATTATTTATTATTACTACTACTAATGCTCTAAAGTGCGAAATTAGAGCTGGTGAGGGAAGCAGGGAGAGGCATAAGTAAAATGAAGATAATTTTTGTCTTACAAAAGACAGTGCTCGCTCTTTTTGAGAGTTCTAATCACAATACTCTTTGCTGTGGGCACAACTGTCAGATAACTGACCTTGACTCTCTCTCACCTTTGGCTCAGGGTGCATAACTCACACTATAGCCAATTATCCCATAGTCACGTCCACAATGGCAAGTGCAGTTGCAGTCAGAAAAGTGACTATAAATGTAACACAGCAGAGTCCCATATTAATTCTCTCTCAATGACTTCCAGATCATATTTGCTCACTATATAACTTGAGACTCACCTGCACACAAACACACACACTTTCAGCCTTGCAACTCAACCTAGAACCTGAAAAACAAGCAAGGTTCATACCTCCTTTAAACATCACCACCATTAATACAGATTCTACAATTAGATTTTAGTTGACCAATTTGATAATTGCGCATGAGGCAGAACAGAATTCCCCTTCTTTCTCCATAGCTGCGTTGGTTTTGCAGTGCTACTAGCAGGAGGAAAAATTGGTGTGTGTCACTAGAGTAAGCAGATATGCAGAAATTTGTTGATCTGTTAATTTGGATTTTAGAATGCTAGTCACACACTTGGTGCTTCACAAAATTTCAAATACTCAGTACTATAAACTCTAACCATTAGCAAATTAATCCAACTGCAATATTAACTCCCCACCTCCACCATTTTATCCATCTGCCCCCCCTCTAAGAAATATGGGCTCTAGCAAACCAAGAGTGTGTGTAGGGCACATTAATTGTGAAGTTGAGAGGCTTTTGCAGAGAACCTCCTGCCAGCAGCCCTTCCTACTTAATCCAATGCACCTACAGCTTGATAGCCTCTACGGATGGTAGAGAGATGTCTGAAAGACACAGGGAGCAGAGATATTGGGTAAGGCTCCTATTCTACAGAGACTTGTGTACATGGGGAACTTTATACACATCATTAGTCCTATTGAAATAAACAGGATTACTTATGTGCACAGGTGGTGTTTGTAGGATCATAATCTAGGAAAATCATATTTTAGGGAGACCAGACAGCAAGTGTGAAAAATCCAGATGGGGGTGGGGGGGTAATAGGAGCCCATATAAAAAAAGCCCCAAATATTAGGACTGTCCCTATAAAATTGGGACATCTGGTCACCCTATCATATTTTCATATAGTCACCTAACAGCCACCACACATTAAGGCCAAACTTGGGTGTCTAAAGTTATCTAAATAAATACCCTGATTTTTCAGAGATGTTGAATTCTCATAGCTCCCACTGACTCAGTTGCTCTGAAAAAAATCAGAGCCTTTTTGTTTAAGTTCCTAATTTGAGAGAGCTAAGTTTGAAAACGTGGGCCTAAACAATTGCCACCGTTGCATTCAGAATTTTGCAAAAATAAAGTTTCTATGGAAAATCTCTTATGTCCTGTCTGCAAAAGAAATTCAGAGTAACAGTTTATGAATCCAGATTTCCCTAGAATATCTACCCCATTCCTGAAAAGGAGTTCCAACTACCAGTATCAAAAAAGTAGAAAGAAAAAAAAAAAGAAAGCAAAATTAGGGGAGTATGATTATCAAGTGAACTGTTCATACTTATATACCATATGATGATATCTAATGTTCTCTACTTCTCATTAAAGGGATGCTCAAAAATATAGGGCCAAAAAACTAACAAAATAAGAGGGTACTTCAGAGAGCAAGATGCTTCTAAATGCCACTTTCTTCCCTATCTGCAAAAAGCACAACTGACTAGCACAGAAGAGGAAAACTTAACTCTGATAAACCGTCTGTGTTTGGTCAGAAAATAGCGCACCAACCAAATCAATTTTGCAGCCTTTTTTAAACCCAATATCTCTGAGTTGCTGCTTCATCTCATCATAGAGATGAGAATTATCCACAACTTTCAGGCATGTTCAGACCTGGGGTTTTAGGTCAGTTCCCTCTGTTATACAAAGAAACTATATGTTAAATAGGAAAAGCCACGGTAGTACCGTGCTAACTGGCACTACACCACCCCTGAACACTCTATAGTCAGCTTTCTTCATAGGATTTTAAAAAGGAAAGCAGCGCCTTATATTGGCACCCTTGGGCTGACATCTCTATCAGCCAAATTCTGCACACTAATCCACTTGCAATCCTATTGAAGCTGCATGTGCGTATCTAAGTGAGGAACTGTTGGTTCTGACAATTTTTCATTGTTCAAAAAAAATAATAATAATAATAAGTTAAAACATTTCTACCTCAGGTACATCATTCAGTTACAGACTTTTTTCCTTGTCTTCCAAAGCTGAGAGAACCATTGTATTTGTGAATCAGTAGCTATGGTTGCTGTTATCTGATATGTTTATTCCACCTGAAAATCTTTGACCTCTGTATTACCTGTGTAATAAAAAGAATGGAGCAGAAAAAATACAAGACTCTACTTCTACTGGCCAAACAGTCGCGGACATACAGAATTTGTATTAAAGTAGAAAAGCAAGTCCTTTGAGACCCAACTACTGTTTTAGTTTTTTGGGTCCCCCTACCTCCTTTTTCCTGACTTTTTTGCCATTGATTTACTGGTTACATTCACCTGCTCTTCTGTTAACAAAGCTATATTGTCTACTCTTCTCAGATGCAAGGGAAAATTAGAGGAATTTTATAATTACACTCTCCAGGATGAGAGACACTGGTGAATCTGAGCCACCTGAGCGGTGTCTCTGCAGGACAATGATAAATGACCACTTGAAGTGCAAAGATCAAGTGCTGGGACAGCAAGGTCAGATGCTTTACATGACGCCTAATGTGACTATCATTTCTCAGAATCACTAGCCAATGGTAATCTGGCGACATGATGCACCAATCACTAAGGTACCATGTCTGGCATCTAAATTAAGTGCAGTAATTCCATCCATGCCAAATGATTAGAGATCTAATTGCCATTGTATAATGAATTTTTGTGTGTGCATTGT
Organism: Mauremys reevesii; assembly: GCF_016161935.1. Lineage (NCBI taxonomy): Eukaryota > Metazoa > Chordata > Testudines > Geoemydidae > Mauremys > Mauremys reevesii. The sequence goes on along the minus strand of NC_052627.1, from coordinate 25,014,758 downwards.
ATGTGTATTCAAATAAGTGTTTGAGTCTAGGAATGAACATTTATTAAAATGCAATCGTTTATATAAATTCCCCTTTTCTATTGCTAAACAATCTCACAAATTAATAAAGAGGCACCAGATAGTCTTATATTATTTAGAGATAGATCTGTTTTATAGTTTTTGCTGGGAATTACCTTACTGCATCTTCTAACACTTGGCTCTAAGGGGAATAATATTGTCATTATTAAACTCCCATCATATATCATGTGAATTATAAATTTAGATTCTTTACTTTAAAGTAAAGTCATTTTTTTTTAAAGATATGCTCTAGTTCAAAATAGGGAAGCCCTCTGGCCTATATTATACTGGCAATCCGACTAAATGATCACAATAGTCTTCTGTTTTTATAATCTAGGAAAATCTGACTTTGGATCCAGATTTGGATTTCATCCCCACCCCTGCCCCCGTATAAAAATTTGTCGTCAAGTGAATATCCAAGAATATGTATTTTACTATCAGCAAAGTCTGCCTTCTCCTAAAATGGGGAGGTCTTCCAAATGCCTCTTCATATCATTTTTGATCTTCTCCTGGAGGTCAGATCAAAGTGTACAAATGGAGGCAGATGAAGTGTAATGCAAAGGGGACTGAGCTTTCTTTAGATCCTGTGATTGACAGCTAAGGGTTTGCACAGTGACAGTGTCACTTGAGAGACCTAAACTTTTTTTCCCAGGTTTTCTGCAGTCTCTGGTGTCATAGGGGGACAGCCTCCTGTGGTATTGCCAGGCTCCTCACTGTCAGGGGGCTAAGACCTGGACTAATTCATTGCAGTGCAGTTTAATTAAATGGCACCGGAGTTGTTTCCTTGGTAAAATAAGTGTGGGAAGAGAATGTGTGTCAAAAGAGACATGCCTCTTACTGTGTGTGCTTTATTGTTACACCAAAGCTAATATATTGTGGGAATTCCCATGGAGTCAATGATAAACTGTATTACCAAGCTCCATAAAATAGGCATTCTACTAGCGTGGGTTACTGTAGCCCGCAATTCCATTAATCCTCCTAATTTATTATATTATAGCTGTATGTGAGGTCTTATAAATTTATTATACCCCTTTCATCTTGATAAAAATGCTTGTTTCTCCTCTCAAAATGAACCCCCTTGTTATTTGTTGCATCTCTAAAAAAATAAATATAACAGCCACTTGTAAGAAAATATAATTACTGGCTGAGAAATGTAAACTGCATTTGACATGTCTTCTGCCCTAAAATTAAAGCATTTTATTAAACCTTGTTTACCGAGTACACATGCCAGCAAAGGAAGGACAATTGAATTTTTCATTTACTTTTGGCTTTTGAGTGTTACATTCTCTATAAATAGCTTCAAAAGATTTTTTGTTTTTGTGGTTTGGGGAAAAAGGATTTAAACCTTCAAAAGCAGTATATGTTGGCACCTTTCCTTTTATGAAACAGGCCATTTTGTTAAGACACAACATTACATTGCTATAGGAAATTGATCACTGCAGCAAATATAAACTTCTCCTTCTTGGGGAGCCTCTTAATAGGATGATTGCCAAATATTTTAGTTTAAACTGTAACCATATGTAATTGTATTAAAACAAATATTAAATGTAGATAATTCAAGGTGGTGGAAGTTTAAGTGATAAACTCTGTCCATCTGGAGTTTAAGCACCAATTGCAATTTATTTACAAGTAAATGGCATGGCCCCCTACAGCCCAAAGAGGAAGACAGAAGGCTCGTCTTAGCCACAGTTTAAAGAAAGGTCTTGCATCAGGCCAAATACCAAAGCAAGTAATGTCAAACCTTGTTGGCAGCTGCCTTCTTGGCCCTACATCATTGAAAGAGAATACTAGCATCCCCACTCTCTTTTCTCTCCTTCCTTGCTGGCTTATATAGCCCAAACATGAGGGAGCCAAGTATCTGCTGGCAAGTGGCTAATTAGCACCCAGTACTGCACACAGACTAATCCAACCATCCATATTAACAGAGTGCCCAGGAAGCTGCTGACCCTGAGGCAGCTTCCTTCTAGCTACTTGGCCAGTGCAGCAAAAAGCTCCACTAGCTTTGTCAGCCACTCTCTCATGCTGGACAGGCACATCAAGGTGGTCGCTTCACACTGCAATGGGGCATTGTCTGCCTGCTTACTCCCTCCTTCCCAGGAAGTCTTTGTAGCAATGCACTTGCTGCTGCAGATGCACTCTCTTGGCAAGATCTTACTAGAACAATTCTGTCCTCTCCCACAACTACTGAAGCATCCCCTTGTTAAGCCTTCCATTTATTCATAGATACAAGGCTGGAGCAAAGGAACAGTCCCCTCCTTAAACCCCGGCCTATAAACTGTACAGAAAGCACCAGATACATCAGACAATCAAAACCAAAATGAATTATAGAACCAGTTCAATCATGCAGCTTTTCATTGCATCTCTTCTTCTATCCTTCACTTGTGCATTGCCTGTTCAGGCCTTGATCCTGCAGCGGGATCCAGGCAGGCAGGCCCTTGCACACCCTGAGGAGTCACCTTAGACTGTAAACCTTTTGGACCTGGGACAAATCCAAGAGGTCACAGACTCTCTTCCTTAACCATCAGAAGTAACCCAATGCTTGTTCATCCTTAAACAAGAAGGCCCAATGATGATTAAAAACAAAACCAAAAGAGATTCAAGAAAAAAAGTACTTCTGATCTCTGAACATAGCTGCAGCCCAAGATCTTACATGGCTGTAATTGATCAAGGTATTCAGTATAGTAAAAACTGGCAGCCTCCTCACAGGATTCCAAACCCAGTTTAATGTGAACCTATGAACAATGCTGCTTGTGACTACAGTGAAGGGAGATAATCTTGTTCAGAAGTCCTAAATTTACTGAACAAGAGAGCCTCTCTCTTTGGGATTTGATAACACAAGCCTCCTGAAGGCCAGATCTGGACAAGAGGTAAAGCTAGTGAATCTACCATTTGTTATGAGTTAATTCTTGTTAAAGATCGACAACATGTGCATGAGGGGGGATGAAAATGTGGAGATGTGTAGTTTTTGTTTTAAAATACAGCATGGAAGACAAGCATGAAAAGGCCAGGCAAGGTTCTAGGCAGAAGCTGTAAAGTGAAGCAAGGAGACAGAAAAGCTTTAGAGATAATGCTATTTTCCTTATTCTAATTTCCTTGTTCAGGGTTAGAAGAAAGCAATCCCATTTTCTTCGTTTGTTTACCACTGTCACACAACGAGGCCAAACAAATATTAAATCTGACTAGAGAATGCTAGATTTGACCCAGAATAATTGATTGTAAATTTAATAATTAAACCAGAGACAATTTATAGGAATTAGCAATGTGCGAGAATCTTCAATTATGCCACTTTACATGTTTAGTGGGTTTCCCAGACTTTTTTTTTAATATCCTTTCTAAGCATTTGACAGGTACATGGCTGATAATGTTTGCTAAATATGCCTCTGCTGAAATCTCAAGAGAGGAGGATGGAAAGGTTTAAAATTAGATTGAGATCACAGATATGTGCACTGGAGAACCTTGTGAGCCTGTTTAATTGTTATAAGCAGAATCAGTGCTAACAGCAAAGTATGTAGTATCCTACCTGAAACTTGACCAGTGTCAGTAGAGAAGAAAAGAAAAGTTGTTATTGCTCAGCACAGTTGCAGTTGTTTATCACCCTGTGGGAATAGACCTAAAGTCTTCAAGTTGCACCACAGAGTGGCTAGAATAGCTTGCTGTAAATCAATATCCTAAAACAATTTGGAATATGACAGTCAAGACAGGATTCCTACCTTCAGATTCTGATCTCAACTACATCATTGTAAATTCAGAGTCACTCCCCTGAAACTAATGGAGTTACTCTCCATTTACACTGAAGTAACTGAAATTAGAATCTGACCCAGAGAGTAAAGTTTTTATCTTCTAGGAAAAGCCTTCAGTTGCTGGAGCAAGCAGGGTGCTGGTCTGCAACCCTACATTGGTTTGACATGTTATTTTGTTTAATGATGAATTCGCTCCATCTTTGGCAGCATGGATTCACAGAATGTTGACAGGAAGATTCAGAGTCTGAGTTGTGCTTAAAGCTTTGAGGATGTTTCAGAAGAGGAGTTAGTTACATTATTACCTGTTACCCACCCATGGGGAGCTTCCTGAAAAAACTTGGCCTTCAACAGATACTAGACGTTGGATGTACTTTACATTGTTGCATTAAAAAAAAAAAAAAAACTGAATGCAGGTTAAATCGAACAAGAGCAACTTTATTAAACTCTGCACACTGCTCTATGTGGCCAAGTTGTTCCACCCTAAATCCCCGCATTCCCACTTTCCACTGGTGTTTTGTCAACAACAGTCCCTCCAGGGAACGTGGGCCCTCTGACTACAGTTCCACTGATTGTTATACATCTTCCCTATTTTAGGAACATTTAAACAAACATTAAAAACATACTTGACATGCAGAACCCCACTCGGTGTCCCTTCAGCTAGAGGTTGCTAATACATAATTGAATTGGAGTCTTATCTTTACCGCAGACTTAGCTAATTACATTGTCTTTGAGATAGGTTGCTCCTGGTGTGTGATTGCCCATGGAGGAGGCCAAACTATCTGTCTCTCCCTGTCACCTGTGTCCAAGTCTAGAAAACTCTTTCTGTGGAGTCGCCTCCCTCCCTATGGGAGGGGCCTCCAAATGGTTCTTGGTCTCACCACTCTGATGATGATCCCTGTAAGCTCTCTCTGGATGTTCAGTATCAGGGGGTAGCCGTGTTAGTCTGGATCTCTAAAAAGCAACAAAGTCCTGTGGCACCTTATAGACTAACAGACGTATTGGAGCATAAGCTTTCTTGGGTGAATACCCACTTCATCAGACCCATGTGGTGGAAATTTCCAGAGGCAGGTATAAATATGCAGGCAAGAATCAGTCTAGAGATAACGAGGTTATTTCAATCAGTGAGAATGAGGACCTCTTCTAGCAGAAGAGGTGTAAACACCAAGGGAGGAGAAACTGCTTTTCTAGTTGGCTAGCCATTCAGTCTTTGTTTAATCCTGAGCTGATGGTGTCAAATTTGAAAAATAAACTGCTGAACTTCAGTTCCTCTTTGGAGTCCGGTCCTGAAGTTTTTTTGCTGCAGGATGGCCACCTTTAAATCTGCTATTGTGTGTCCAGAGAGTGTTCTCCTACAGGTTTTTTTATATTGCCAATCCTAATATCGGACTTGTGTCCATTTATCCTGTTAGGGAGGGACTGTCCAGTTTGGCCAATGTACATATCAGAGGGGCATTGCTGGCATATGATGGTGTATATTACATTGGTGGATGTGCAGGTGAACGAACCAGTGATGTTGTGGCTGATCTAGTTGGATCCTGTGGTGTCATCACTGGTGTAAGTGTGACAGAGTTGGCATCAAGGTTTGTTGCATGGATTAGTTCCTGCGTGAGAGTAACTATGGTGCGGTGTGTGATTGCTAGTGAGAATATGCTTAAGGTTGGCGGGTTGTCTGTGGGTGAGGACTAGCCTGCCTCCCAAGGCCTGTGAAAGTGAGGGATCGTTGTCCAGGATGGGTTGTAGATCCCTGATACATTGGAGAGGTTTTAGTTTAGGACTGTAGGTGATGGCCAGTGGAGTTCTGTTGGTTTCTTTCTTGGGCTTGTCTTGCAGCAGGAGGCTTCTGGGTACATGTCTGGCTCTGTTGATTTGTTTCCTTATTTCAGCCTGTGGGTATTGTCGTTTTGAGAATGCTTGGTGAAGATCTTGTAGGTGTTGGTCTCTGTCTGAGGGGTTGGAGCTAATGTGGTTATACCTCAGCACTTGGCTGTAGACAATGGATTGTGTGGTGTATCTGGGATGGAAGCTGGAGGCATGAAGGTAGGCATAGTGGTCGGCGGGTTTTCGGTATAAGGTGGTGTTAACGTGACCATCACTTATTTGTACCGTGGTGTCTAGGAAGTGGACCTCCCGTGTAGATTGGTCCAGGCTTGAGGTTGATGGTGGGGTGGAAGCTGGATGCTGTGTCTTCTGGCTTGTGTCTCCTGTTCCTTCAGATCACTTGTCCCTCTTGCATAGTAACCGCCTATCACATGGATGCCACTGCACTCCTCACAGCAACTTTAGTCTTCTCGGGGTGTCACTCCAATGGATTCTCACTGGAGTGCCTATCCTTGGCTGACCGGTCATACTCGAGTGCTTGTTTTCTCTGATTGTTGGCCTTACCATTACTCTGTGGTGTGCTGGGGAGAAGATGTAGTGGTCAAACTCCTATCTGCATACAAATGTCTTTCGTTCTTACAAGGCCAGTTGCGGTTCATTGCCAGTGAATACGGTGTCTGGAATGCCAGATCTCGCAAAGTGGGCCTTCAGTTTGCAAATCGCCGACTTGCTTCTTGTATCATGCAGGGCATCAGCCTCCCAAAAATGCTAATAGTAGTCCCCTGTAATCAAGTACTGCTTTTCCTGGAAGGAAAATTAGTGAGCTCCCACCTTTTCCTAGGATGCAGTGGGCAGCTTATGTCATAGCAGTCTTTCTGCTGGCAGTTATCACACAACCAGCCAGCATTTCACCATTCTAGCAAGGAGTGAAGTAATGTATTTATTCCCAGCCAATAAGCACACTTTGAGCCAGTCTCAGACAGTTGACAATGCCCAGGTGTGAGGCATGTATTTTTTGCATGATATCCTTAAGTAATGAGATGGGGACAATGGCTCTGTCCTTAAAAAATGATTCCATCCTGCACACCCAGCTCATCTTGAATTTGAAAATAGGATTCTGGTCCTATCAATACTTGGCTTTTTGCATGTGGCAACCCTGCTAGTATCACTCTGTTGACTGCCTGTATTTGGGAGTTGTCCTCTGTAGCCTTGCTGACGAAACAGACTGAATCCATTAAGATACTGCACTATGGCCTAATCCCCCCTCCCCCATATTGCTGATTCCAGACATCTATGCCCTGCTCAGGCATCTACCACTAGTCGTCCTGAAGAATCTGATCTCCACCTGGTAGCACTGGAGACACATCAACATGTGTTACAATCTCTTTGTAACACCGAGAAGGGGGTTTGCCATGACTGTCTAGGGATTTGTGGTTTGAATGTACCATTACCCGGTGGCCATAATCTGTCCATTCCAAATACCAAAGCCAGAAGCATTTTTCCCTGTTTGGGTGTACCCTTATTCAGAGGTCTGCTGGCATAAGGAAACTGCTGCTCCTGCAGAAGAGCTACACCCAATCCCTTTTCCAGCATCACACTGAAATGTCAGTGATTCTCCTATCTGGGCAGGGCCATTCATTATCACCCATTTCAGTGTGTCAAATGCTTATTGTTGGGGACTTGCCCAAGCCCTCTCAACATCCTATTTTGTGAGCTGATATAAAAGTTCTGCTACTGCAGCCAGGTGCAGACAGAACTTGGACAGAAAATTTGTCATTGCTATGAAGTGCTGCACCCCTTTCACAACCACTGGAGCTGGCATCTCTCTGACTGACTTGATCTTGTTGTGATCTGCTTTTAGTCCCTCTGCTATAAGCACATGTCCAACGTAGGTCACCTTATACTGTCCGAGTCACATTTTTCTCTGGGTTGAGTTTTATGTTCTTGTCTGTGCATCACTATAGAAAAACTTGTCACTTTCCATCATGTTCTCGTTCAGCTTCTGTATCATTTCTCCCTTCAGCTACAGTGAGGATATCACCTGCAATTATTTTCACCCCAGACAGTCCTTCCAATGCTTGGGTGAGTCTCCTCTGGATCACCTCTGGTGCTGGGCTTATGCCCATTGGCATGTGCAGCTATCTGTAGTGACAAATAGTGTTGCAAAGGTTGTCAGCATATTGAACTCTTTATCCAGGCTTAGGTGGAACAACCGGTTCCTCATATCAGAACAAAGATTCTGGCTTTGAAAGATGTCATCAATTGTGAACAGTGGCATCTTTTCAATGACCAGTTCAGACACTGTCTATACAAACATGTAATTTGCCCGATAGTGTCTTTTACCACCATCATCACGCTGCACACTCTGCCTGTACTGGCCTCAAGAAGTGCTATGGTATCCCTGCTTTGCAGACTTTCAACGTCTTTGGTGTACTGGATTATGTTGTGCCACTGGAATTTTCCCTTGGAATAAGCACACAGGTTCCATTGCGGGGACTACTTTCAGTAGCAAGTTTTCTTCAGAAGGACCATTGTCTTTGAAAGCATCCCCATAGGTTTTCAAAACTGTGTCCATTGTCCATGCAACTCCCCCTATTTCTTCTTGCACTGGAGTTATAAAAATCAGACACTGCACTCTGATCAGATCCCTGGCTTATATGGCTGTATTCCCCCAAGAGGGATCTGTGGTGCTTACCCTCCACCACCACACACTTCTGTTGATACCATGAGTTATTCTTCACATTTGTTACTATGAGGTCACATGTTGCTGTGGGCTGCATTATGTTCTCATCATTACATTGTGCCTGCTCTTTATAATGGGTGTGCAAAAGCCCAGTTCACTCAGAGGAATTGCATTGCAGGACGCCCAGGGCATTTCCCTATTAACATTGTTGCATGCATGGAAGATGGTATTGTCCCTTGTTGCTTTCCTGTCCTGACAGCCTAAACCTGATATGTTCTCAGACTCAACGATGTCTGATGTGCCCCTTATTGTACAAGTCTGACCCAATCTTTCTAAAAATCTTCTTATGCCCTTACACACACTGCTAAAATGGTTCAACTTGCCACATTCTTTGCATGTTGTCCTAGTGCAGGGCACTTCTTTACCTGCTCATGCTGACTGCCACAGTACATGGATCTCACTATGAGTGGAGCCCTGGCCACCTTCTCTCCCTTGGTGTTCTCACTGCAGATACTACTGTAGGGTGACCAGACAGCAAGTGTGAAAAAAATCAGGACAGAGGGTGTGTGTGTGTGTGTGGGGGGGGTAATAAGAGCCTATATAAGAAAAAGACCCAAAAATCAGGACTGTCCCTATAAAATTGGGACATCTGGTCACCCTATACTACTGGGCGTGTTGTGCCTCTCAGGGCTTCCATCCTCTCTGAGACTTCTACTGCACTCCAAGTTTAAGTATCAGTGTAATGGGCGATCATCTTCCTGGAACAGCAACTTCGGTGGGTGATGATCCCAAGTGTTGCAGCCTATTCTGTCCCAAATTAGGGACACTTTCAAGTCCCCAAAACTGCATGTAGCAGCCAGTGTGCAATATTAAGTTCATGAATACTCCCCAAATGCCCAACTGGATTGGGCCCCAAATGCCCTGAGTTGCATTTAGACTATGGCTTTACATTTCTATATATGACTATTATGCTTTGTAAAACAGTCCTTAGATTGTTGAGTACAGTGATTGTATCTAATATCCAACAAGGGTTCAATACAACAATCAGACAAGTGGGGAACTGCAAATGGCATACAATCTGAAAATTCAGAGCATCCTTTTGTTCTCCATCTCAATGACTCCAATCCTTCTTAAGGCTTTCATGGAGCAGGATACTTGGGACCAAATCACATATACAGGCATCAGCACTTGACTCCACATTATGACTGAGCCTTTGTCTTCATCATATCCCTAGCACATGTCTGGCTCATCAAGTTAGTTCTCCATCTCAGCTCTCCTCAGCCAGATGTCAAGTGTCAGGAAACTCGTATTAGTTGATCCCAATGGCCAAATGTTAGCTTTCTTTAATACATATGTGGTCTCTGCCATCCTTATGCTTTTTCACTCTGGGACTGAGAGGTCTGTTATACCTACTTTTGCATCCCAAGAGGACTATATAGAGTTAGTGCATTTCGGGATACTAGTTCCAATATCTCACTTCTTAGTGCAACACAGACTACTGGAAACAGGATTGCCATATTACAAACAAGCCTCCATCTTCCCCATGCAGTGTTATTTTCCTTCTATCAAAAGTGGTTGTTCGCTTTCCAAGTGAAAAAAATTACTGCTTCCGATTCTGACAACTCTACTGCACAACATGGGCCTTTGCCAAATTAGTTTGTAGAATTCTACAATGAATGACAGAAAGGAGAGTATGGAGCTGGAGAGAGTATGGAGCCATCAATTCTGTGGGAGGAAGGGTATGCGCTAATATGCAAATGAATCCTGGAAAAGCACTGGGACAGAATGTACCAGCAGAATAGTTCAAAGTTATTAGTGGCAACAGTATTGAAAATTTGCAACAGTGTAGGCATGACTAGAAATGGCTGGATAAGCAGATGAAGGAAATCTTACTGCCCTTACCAAAGAAAGGAAGTATGACAGACTAACAATCTCATCATCTCCCTGATATCACACACAAAGCTCTGCTCTAGATTATCCAGGATTGCATGAAGCAAACAATAGAAGCACCACTTGTTTCAGAGAGAGATTAAGCACAAATGAGCAAATTGCTAGCACCAATCACATCATTGAAAATGAAATTAAAATGACCCATTAATCATATTTTTCACCGATAGCTCAAAAGCTTTTTTTACAATTTAACATAACCATCTTTGGAGGACATGGGGATTCCAGAGCATCTCACTGAGTTCATCACAAGTCTCTACTGTCAACAATAGACCACAGTGCTAACAGCAGCAGGTGACAGCAAGTGGTTTTCCCACTAGGCAGGGTGGAAACAAAGGTGTATTCCATCTCCAAGCCTTCTCAACATGTACACAAAATTGATTATGAGAAGCCCTGGAAGGTTTGGACAAAGTGGAAGGAGCTGGGATTTCCACAGGTGGATCCTTCTGAACCAACCTCGGATATGCTGATGACTCTTTGCCCAACCACAAATGCAGTGCAACAAATGTTGGAGTCTGTAAAAAACGTTAGTGAGGACTGTCCCTGAATCTGGTGAAAACAAAATGCATGCACATTGACATGATCAACAAAAACAGGCACAAACAGACATCACAACTAAAAGTGAAGTTGTAAAGACAGTAGATGAATTCAAATTACCTGAGATCATACATCTCCTGCCAAGGAGATTCTTCCAAACAAATTGGAAGAAGACTAGAAAAGGATCACTCAGCCATGGCCTCTCTTACAAAAGTTTGGAAAAACCTACATCTCAAAAATATATGAAGGTTTGAGTGGTGAAAAACTTATTTTTTCCCATATTGGATGGATGTGACTTGTGAGAAACTAATGCTGCTAAGAAAATTAAAACCTTTGAGATGTGTTGGGAAAGACTCTTGAGTATCTCCTGGATGGAAAAGATGGTGGATGCTTATTTTAGAAATATTATTGGAAAGAAGCAGATCCTGCTGTCACAAATCAACAGGTGCAAACTTACATTGTTTGGTGACATTAGAGAAGGAAAACCTCTAGAAAGTTATTATAGAAGGAATGGAGGTGGGTTATCATAATTGGGGATAACCACAAATGAGATGAATAGGTGGTGTGCAGCAGCTCACGGGGACGTCAGCTTTAGAGTGTTTGAGGCTAGTGATGGAACGAGAAGACTTCCAAAAATTCTGCTATGTCATCACCAATATTCACACGAGTAAAAGACTTGTATTCATGTACTCTGCTGTGTCAGTCCAGGAGTGCTAGGGGCCTACAGATGGTCTCCTGCCCCAAAGAGCCTGTCGTTTACAGCACATCTCCTGAACACTCCCTGGGATAATATATACAACTTACCAGAGAGACCGTTTCAGATCATGGATTACAGCTGGAGTTCCTTTACTATTGAGCATTAGTCTGTGGTTACTATCATGACAGCACTGTCTGAGCTTCCCATTTCACTTCTAGGGTTGGCTTTTAGTTCATCAGATTTAGCAGCCAAATACATCAACCAGAGCAGAAATCTTTAGTCAAATGTCAGTGAACTTGTTCAACTTCACATTTAAAAATGGCAACTCTTATCTGATACAGCAGAAAGTCCATCTCACTTCTCCAGCTATAAAAAGAGTGCCTCAAAGACAGGTGGATTACCTGTTATGCAGTAACTATTTAATAGAACCACAGTCCATGGTCATCTCTTGCAGTATTAGTTTGAAGAGTGTTTTTGGACAGTGAATATAAGACAGTTCAATTCAATTACAATAACAGATTCACAACATTTTTTCCCCCACATGGAGGATGTATTAAACTACATGTATGCTGTTTGCTTATTTATAGGTGTAGAACTCAGTCGTGGACACTGGAAAGTTGAGATGTATCTATGAGATGGTGGGTGACATGTTTTTGAACAAATGGGGGATGTTTGTCATTCTAGCATGATGCTGAAAGGGTTGATGCCAATATTTTACCATGGAACTGATCCTGTGTGGTTTGCACTGGTCTACTGTTTTAGGATACTTGTGTAATATGCTTTGCTCTAGCTTCCATCACCATCTAGAGACACACCAGAAGAGATTTTTACATGTGTCAAAAACCCAAAAAACAAACAACAACAACCCCCACCCCCACCACCACCCCGCACCAAAACACATCTCTAGCTCAAGCTATTGAAGTGCTCCTTCGTTCAGAAAGTGCTCTGCTTTTCAGGGCTTTTTACATCAAAGGAGAGAACAAACCAGTCCAGAACAAAGTACCAATAAAATAAAAGTTCTGATTTTCACCAACAGCTCCAGCAGGTAGATTGTTAAGCCACTGGATACACTTACACAATGTGTACATAGTGAGACAGACTGTTAAAAGCTTAATCCAACTACAGCTGAGTGCCTTCATCTTCCATTTAAGTCAATAAGCATTGAGGAACAGTACTTGCGATTCCAGTGAGGGCCTATTTTTTAAAGATAGGACTATGGACATGAGTAATAGGATCAGGAGGCTATTAAAGCCTTGTCGTCCATAAGAAAAAAGGTGTGTTCTTAACTTAACAAAACATGAAGTAAAATACTAGCGAAGATAAGGTACTCTGTAGTTTTCACATGAGTTAGCAGGGCCAGATAAACCCTAGGTTCCCCCATAGTTTTTAACTCAACCTGCTAACTTATGTCGAACTGCCTTGTCTTCACTAGGCTTTTATCTCATGTTCGTTAACTTGTCCTCATAATGCAACTTTTTTCCTACAGAAGATGCACCTTCAGAGAAGGCATGTTAAAACATGCATTTTATAGGTTCTCATTGCCATAGTATCTAGGCATTGTGGTATACAGGACCCAGCACTGTTTGACCTTTTGATATGGCAGCTCCCTGTGGAAAAAGCTAACAGGGTTATTACCGAAAAAAAAGATGCAAAAAAGATATTCATACATTAAATTAAGAAGTAGTTGTACCTTTAGTATTCTATAGGAAGAACAATTATAAACTAGGATCAGTTTATGAGAATTAAGGAGAATTTTTATTAACTCTAATACATGGTAGTTTTCACTAATCTACAGCTGATATGTTAGATTTTATTGTTATTTGAGTTTACAAAAACAAGCATCCATTCCATGCACTGGACACCTTTGTGTAATTTAATTTTCTCTTTGCACAATGGACTGTTATAAAGAGATGGCTCATCACATTCCAGCAAACAAAGGCTCTAGCAGACATAACACACTGCAGATTTTAATAAACTCCTCCAGCCCTCAGCTCACCTCCTCCACAAACATCTGGGAGAAAATATGGACTTTGCAGCATGCCCAGAAAGTTCTATGTGGACACTGGCAGAGGAATTCATTTTTCCATTTGAGGAGGCTGCATGAAAAAAAACAGCCTGCCAACCGTCCTCTCCATTTGCAAATCATGGGACCAATGGAAATCAGGTCAGTTACTCTGCTGGTCAACTGTGACAGTGAAACGTGTGAAGAAAGGGGTTAACATAGGACAGTTCCTCTAGTCACAAACGGTGGTAACACGCAGCGAGCTGTACATGAAGATTCCCTTTTGCTTGGAATACTAGAACTATCGTATTGGGTTGGTTTGTTTGGGCCTGAAAATTTAGCTGAGAAAAATCAAAGGATGTGATCTGGTGCTGAGGTGGAGGTGCAGGGGGAGTCAAATGAGGTGAACCATTCTGATAAAGTTTAGTTGAGAGAGTTCTAGGTTATATATACGTGTTCAACCAAGGTAAGGTAGTTCCATTTTTACTGCCAATCGTTCTGAACCAACAGCTGCAGTGACTCCTGAATTTAAATGCCCTCTGATGACAGTAATTTGAAGAGGTTGTTCAGTTTAAAAACCAACTGAAAATAAAGTTACTACTCTCCTTGTGTGGAGAAAAGTTCAGGAGAAAGAAATAGGATCAATAGAGCTGTACCGTCAGGCAAGTTAAAAACAAAAATCTAATAGATCTAATACAGCTACATTACAGGAGTCCTGCGGAAAAGAAAAGCATGCAATCATATAAATAAAGACAGTCATAATATATATGCACAAAGGCGCCAAATTATGGTTGCACGGGCAACCTTAATTCTGGCATCCCATAATTTTTGTGCTCTTGACTTTTCAGCCTTACATTCCTTTTCACAGAATTTTTTGTATGGCCATGTATGTCTTTAGAAAGTGAGCAAAACAAACCACTAGAAATTATATTACAGACAGTCCTGCCTCTAACTTCCATATTATTTACAACAAACATTTCTCAGTAAACTCTGCAATCCACATGGAAAGACTTTCCACTAGTTTTTCTTTTTTGCTTTAAAAGGAGACAGACTATTTTCCTGCAACTAACATGCTCACCATCTCTTCTGCAATAAATAAATCCCAAAGAAGCCAAGATGCACGAGACATAAAATTTATTTTCACATCTCCACCCTGCCGCCAGGCCTGGTATAAGCCTTGTGTGTACACTGAAGAAGTCCTTCCAGGGGGTGGTGACAGCTCTCAGAAGAAAACAGTGTATGAAAAGGGTACATGACAGGGGGTTCTGTCTGACATGGACCTTAGCAGCATGGGATAGGTTGAGGGAATGGTTGAGGGAGTGAGCACAGCCTAGCAGGGGGACAGGGACAATCAACATTAATTCTCGCCAACAGCCATAGCCTTCTATCAACAACTCAAATCCAAAAAGGTTTGTTTTAAAATCATAAGAAAAAGTTATGGGTAGCAAAGCAGGCAATCACATAGCAGGTTAGTAAACAATGTGCACTATAAATAAAACAGAACTTAAAAACTAATGAAGAGTGACGTTCATTTTTGATCAAAACCAAGGTTGTTTATTTGCTTATACAGATCAATATTTTTGGGTAACAGGATAACCTTGTTTCAGAGGCTGGTTTTGTACATTGCTGGTTTGTTTACAACTTCTTGTTGTTGTTGGGGCTATTAAGAATTTGCAGTAGCACACGGCAGCAGTATACTCCAAAACAGATGCTTCTAGGCCAGTCAGATACTGTTTATGTGGGAATGACCAACTCTCCCTTTTTTAGAAGGAGAGAGACAGGCTAAGTATTCCTGTGGGAAATTTTCCAGGATGCATGTTTCAGCTGTGAAATCTCTCTAAAAATGATTTTATTTTAAATCATAAGCAATAATTAATGGATAATGAATAGTTTTACTTCAGCATTTAGCATTTGGGTTAAATTCTGCAATAATTATTTACTTGAAAAAAAATGAGGGTGATAGCTGCTATGTTTTGAGTATAAAAGATATTTCCTTGCTTAAGTAATGTTCTTCAGATTAAACCAGGAAAGGATAATACACACTCTTAGGGAACATCTTAAAAAACCAAAACAAAACAAAAAAACACACAAAGCAAAATCCTAACCCCAGGCATGAGTAGTATTTTAAAGACCAGTAACTTCACTGACAAGAGCATGCCCAATCCTTCCATTCAAAGGAGTATTACTGATTCATTAGAAGGGAATCTGTATATCCTGGACAATTCTTGAATTTCCCAGAACCCTGCCTCCCACAAACAAAGCAAGCCGACAGAGCAGAGATAGCACAGTGATGTGCACTCACTTATGTGTGACACAGACAAACTTACAGACCAAAGATCAGCCGATATTATGGGTCCAGTGTTGGGTCTAGCATGTCCTTTTAAAACTTCATTGGAGAAATATGTAGCATTCTCAGACACAAACTACATTATGGTGAGGTTAAAAGTTGACAGCACACATCAGTAATTTAGGGCAAAGACATTCCAGTGATGCTCCAAGGTATGGAAATGCACAGTTAATGCAATCAGCCACCCTTAACTCCACCCAGGATACCATGAAATAAACCACACTATTATGGCATTTTAGTGTTTATGATCCCAAAACAATTTAAGCTGATTTTTAAATTAGATATCTTTCCTCCCTCTACTACGAGGTCAAAGGATATAGTTAATGTTGTAAGGGTATATAGGGCATCAAAAAGAACAGCCCGATTTCAAAAGACAGAACTTCTGTTGGTGGAAGAGAAACAAACTTTCCAACTGCACAGAGCTCTTCTTTTGTCTGGAAAAAGTAATCAGCATCACAGCAAAATACAAGATGGTACAGCTGCTTAGGCATAAGGAGTTTAACTGGTCTCCTGCAATGTGTTAAGTGAAGTGGGCAAACACCACCTCTGTGGTCATAGGATAGTTAGTAGGTTACAAATTGTTGTTGAGCCGTAAAACCAGCATGACCGTTGAACCCATGATTTCCATTGTGCCTACTTCAGTTCTCCTGCAGTTTCAGTTGGATCCAAAATAATTACTTGCCTGTTCTAATTGTTGTGTATTATTATGTGATGTTAAGTAACTGCAGTGTTCCACCCCAGAGAGAGCTGCATAACAGTGCGGTGAGAGATCATCTTTTAAGCATAGTTTGTAAATCACTTTGTGAAGTTCTTCCAGATCCTTTGGGATGTAAGGTGGAATATAAATATTAGGTATCAGAGGGGGAGCCGTGTTAGTCTGGATCTGTAAAAGCAGCAAAGAGTTCTGTGGCACCTTATAGACTGTAACCCCTTTGGGGTTAAGAGAGCATGGTCCCTTTAAATCTTTTTCCCAGAGGGGAGAGTAAGAAAAAAGGAGGGAAACTCCAGGGGGTGGGCCTGGAGCTCGAGGGAGGGAGAGAGGCAGCCGGCAGGCCCTGGAGAAGGAAGCAGGGAGAACCTGCTTGAGGCGGACAGGCCCGATCGGGGACAGCCCAGGACAGGAGCCAGGAGGAGCCCTGTGCCGGGGGGAATCGCCCGAGAAGGACAGGCCGGAGCTGGATCCAGTATCACGCCTGCCCAGAGCTGCGTGGGGCTGGGAGTACTGGGGCTTGTGACTCTACATTGGGAACAAGGAGGGAGGCTGTAGCTAGTTAAGTGGGGAGGGGGTCGCTCTGTGTGGCTTTGCAGAGAGCGGCAGAAGAGGCACCGGAGGGGTTTGCTGGGGAGAGTTCACTGGCGCCGAAGACGACCAGGAGCACCCAAGACTCACCACCGGACTGGAACTTTGCTCAGGCCTCCTGAACTCTGTGTGCAGACACATTGCTCGCTGTCTGCCCTGTCAGACTGTGCTACCACTGGGCCCGTGGGGCCTTGGCTTGGATGCAGCCCTGTTTTACAGCTCCCCTTATATTTCCCCTTGTTGTATTTCTCCTCTCATCCCTCTGTAAATAAACACTTCCCTTTGTTATGTCCATTGTACTTTTCCTGTGTGTGTGTGTGTGTGTGTGTGTGTGTGTGTGTGTGTGTGTGTGTGTGTGTGTGTGTGTGTGTTCGTTCACTCTGGGGGGTTTGGAACAGGTGCCTCTGGGGTGGCAGGGATTTCTCCTGCTGCGTTCCTGCGCGCGCTGTCTCTTGGCCAGAGCTGCCTGCAGAGCAGACTCCATCTTGGCCACGAGGGCGCTAAAGTTACAGACTAACAGATGTATTGGAGCAGGAGCTTTCATGGGTGAATACCCTCTTCGTCGGATGCATCCACAGGACTCTTTGCTGCTTATAATTAGGTCGTCATTGGATAATTTTTGCCCTCCCCCCATAGCAACCAGTATGTTCTGAGTGTAAAGTATATTAGTTAAGACTTTCATTGTACTTGCCATCTTTCACTCTTCTTAATTCCCAGACCAGCTCTTCAAACTATCAAAAATTTGTGGGACAAATTAGGAGTTTAAACAGAGCAAAATTTGACCCTGTATGTTTAAAATTATTTTGAGGGAAGAAAGTAGAAGAGAAATCCACTCAAAATAAGTCAGCTGGACTCCAATCATACTGAAAACGGGCTTGAACACAATGTGCACAACAGCTCTCCCAGCTGACCATGGTATAAGGAAATAAATGTTAAGACTTGAAATGGGAAACTGAAAGAGATTACTCTCCTTTTATTGAGCTTTTCCTTCTTGTCAAACCACTAGGCTACGTGTTGTATTCCTTGTGGGTCACTGATAGCCTATTACAAAGCCCCTTCTGTTTGGATACCATCCCTGAAAAGTCCACTAGCCAGCAGAGCATAAACACTAAGGTGGAGCGACCATCCAAAAAGCTCTCTCACACAATAGCGGCTGCTGTCACAGCAAGACAATCAAGCAGATTTCATGTTGGTATATTTTTCTCATCATATGCATGACAGAAAGTCTAATGGGTCTTGTTAGATCCTTAGTACCTTTAAGGTCCTATAAAATAGTCCAGTATCAGTTCAATCTGTGTTCCCAAGATGTCTACCTGAATGTCAGAGAGCATTGGCAACAGCTATGTTTTTATTTCCTCAGTCAGCAAGGAATAGATAAGACAATTAGTTTCCCTCTCTAATTTCTCAACTATTAGCATCACATCAGTAAAAATGAAAGCTCTGATCTCTTCTGATGGGTAACACCCTCTTAATAATGCCTTTTAAATTATTTTTGTTGTGTATATTTTAGACGGGAAGTCACTTACTGCCAACTGTACACACTAGTAGAGGATTCATTTAGTGTTCAGTCATGTTTATGCCTTATGAAAAATGCAATATGCTTTGACGTATTTCATTTACAGTAGAAATATGTAATTGCACAGGGAGTTATATGTGCCTGTTTCTGAGTGAAATAAGGTAGGAATATACCTCAAAACTAGTGGCGACAGATCCTCTAGATATTGAGATTTAGATAAGCAATATTTTAATTAATATTTTATGGCTCACCATTGAAGCTACACATCCATCCCCCCGCTAAAACTCACGTACCCTGTGAAATGCTCTGTATCAGTTTTCACACAAGCCGCCTCCCCCTGATACCAGCTCCTTTTGTAGAGGATACCAAAAATCCTGCTACTCCCCTCCCGCATTGAGTCTTCTGTAAGGAAATACTAGGAGTCTTCTCCTCCTCCCTGGCCTTTGGTGTCTTCAGTGGGCCAGCCAGGTGTCCTACAGTACCCCAATCAGACACAATATTTTGGGTGCAAAAGGCAGATCCCACTCAGCAACTCTAGTGCAACACAACCAAGAAACTCCAGTCCTAAGCCCAGGTGAGGTACCTCTTTCCACTTCAAAATGTGTACAAACTCCAGTGCACATTGCGAGAGTCAATGCTATCATGAGACTGTAGAAAGGACTCCTCCTTTCCTTCTGTGTCCTGCTCCTGAAATAATGCTCAACTATCTCTTAGCTCAGTGAAAGGAAAGGAAATTAATTGAGCATGTCTATTGTCTGAACTACTATTAATGCTGGGCCAGATTCTGCCATGCTTACTCACTGTGAGTAGTACCTTCCTCTGTGAGTAATCCCAAATTCCTTTGGGAAAGCTACCCACGAGTAAGATACAACATATGGAGTAAAGGTAGCAGACTTTGGCCTTTTAGTTTCAAGAAGCTTGACTGAAATAAGAGATTGTCCAGAACAGCAGCTCACAATGATCTTGAGCTTCTGGTAAGTCACAGGTTAAGCCTGTCTCCACATGGCCCCAAGTACGACCCCAAACTTTGGGGAAGTTCAGGTTCAGATTCATTTCCAGACGTGAATTTCAGAACTCTGACATTTCTAGTCTGAAGTAAATATTGCAGAAAGTTTCTAGGTTATGTTAGGCCAGGAGTACACTAAAATGTTATGTCTATACACATACATCACTCAGGTGTGGGAAAAATCCATACCCCCTGAGCAATGTAGTTAAGCCAGCCTAACCCCCAGTATAGACAACCCTAGGTCAACAGAAGAATCTGTCAACCTAACTACCACCTCTCAGGGAAGTGGATTAACTATGCTGAT
This sequence comes from Mauremys reevesii, assembly GCF_016161935.1. Taxonomy (NCBI): domain Eukaryota; kingdom Metazoa; phylum Chordata; order Testudines; family Geoemydidae; genus Mauremys; species Mauremys reevesii. Next base: position 24,994,804 of record NC_052627.1, on the reverse strand, counting down.
GGGAAAACCCCTTCCATAGGTGTAGGTAGTGTCTACACTATGCCACTGTAGCCTTTCAAGTGTAGACAAGCTCATAGTAGCAACAAGTTGTATTTGTACTATAAATCAGGTGTATCCAGAGAGATTTCTGCTCTGTGATTTGTATAGCAGAATTCTTTAGAAATCTGTTTGTGTTTCTGGGGAGGAAAATCTTTGTTCTGTGGGGTAAAGGACTGTGCCTTTTAGCAATATGATATAGGGAGAATTGGTTTAAAAATATGACAGGAATAGACCTGTTTATCTTCTCTAAAATAATTCAAAGAATACTTGAAATAAGTAAAGTAACCAATGTCAAGGGGAGTAGGCAGAACAAAAAAAAAAAAAAACCCAACAACCACCACACCTCATGCATGGAAAACAAGAGGTAAATCCTTGGGAAGGACTGGATATCCATGGAGACTGTCAGTTGCCAAGCAGTTCATCTTTAACCCTTCATGAAATGTGTCCTTTTCTCTACCCTGGGACACACAAAGCACCTCTGATCCTCCTAAGCACAGCCTGTAGCCACCACTCTCCATGGCAACCACCAAAGTTAGAGAGAGCTGTGGCCAGCAGTAGCCACTGCAGTTTTCATCTCCCTTCAAGTGCCGGCAGTGCTTGGCGCCAATTGCTCAAGTTTAGGCAGTCATATACCAATTACAGAAAGAGATGACAATATTCATAGCAGTCCACAAATGTGTTACGTCAGATAAGCTAATGTACGCCAGAGGTTCACATGCAGACAGGTTACCCAGAAACCAGGGACTAAAACAAACCCCTTTTCTTAGGAAATAGCTCTGTTCCACCACCACCCCTTTCCACAGAAACCGATTGCTATAGAACAACAAACTCAATGCGAATAGAAGGATTTCAAGCACAAGACTTGTAAAATCATCTGTATGAATACACAGAATGGAGTAAGCAAACAGTGAAGCTGTTGAAACAGATGCCATAAATTCATATTTTTCAGATGCTAAGTATAAGTGCAGATATTGGTCCCCATTAAGCATATGCTTAAGGGCTCTCCTGAATAGGAATGGACTGAAGCAGAAGCTTAAGTGCAGTTCTGATTAGGGAGGCATTGGTTCAGGAAAGCCTTAGTGGGTGGGAGCAGGAGTCAAGAGATCTCTAAAGTCAGGGATGGAGAAGGGAAGACAGACAGGCACAGGATGGAATGTTTCCAAGAGCAGGTGAAGGGGTTGGGGACAGTAGGAAGCCAGCACACAGAACAGCTGGGAATTGTGCTGACTTTCATAACCAGTTTCAGATCGCTGTCATTAAGTGAAACAGACGAGCTATCACAGTTAAGGGCAACTGCACCTGTATTTCTCGTCAGTGGTCCAACAAGGGCACCCGCTCTCAGACTTCCAGCTGCCAAGCCACTACCTTTCTGGATGGAGACCTGTGCCTCTCTTCTTTCCAACCAGGGTATTTCCAGGCTGCACAGTTCCCTACCTTCACTTTGTCATCTCCTGCACAGGCAGGCTGCCTAATGACACCTGCTCGCTTTCTCTTCAGGGATAGTTAACAGGTGAAACTGCTCAAGTTATAAGGTACCACACAGCACTTCCCATGAAAGCCTACTTTATTCTTAGGGTAAAAAAAGACCTCACAGAGAAATCACTGAAACCCGTAAAAGAAGTTTAGACACACATGGTAATAAGCTTACCAGAGCTCACCTTATCAATGGATTCTGCCAGGAACAGCCCTTCAACCTCCCACCCATCAGAATTCCTTGTTGTTAGAAGTTCATCCTCACTTCAGCTCAGAACAAGCACCTAGCCTTATGGGACCTCAATAGGCCCAGTCCTTCCTATCCTATCCAAGGACTGGGACCTTCCGTGGACCAGGGTCCTGTCCATTTGCTGGACCAGGAAGAAGGCCATGAGCCAGTCTAAAACCAGAGTATTTATCCAAAAATCTGTTGTCTTTGGGTCCCTGGAGAATCCAAGTGTATGCACACCTCTGCAGGGAGGCACCATCTCTGGAGATGTTATAACCTGCGTCAATGCATCTAATCACCCTCTGCTGTTCTCCTATTTACCCTTTCCATAGAAATACGTACAACTCCGCAATAAATACATACAAAATTGCATTTTAATATAATGTACCCCAAATATATTAACCCTAATTCAATAAGGTTTACCTTATTCAATAGAGTTTCTTACTTCCATATGATTTATTCATAGTATTACAGAATAACGTCAAGCTACCAAAGGCGGCATACAAGTTGATTGTAATTGGAAAATACCGAGTAACCCAAATGTAAGGGAAGTCACTTGTCCTAAACTCTGCCTAAACTTGGTAAGAATATGGTTTCCCTTTAGACAGTGATAATTAGTTATACCGCATGAACTACGTAACAAATTTAAAAATTCATTCAAGAGCATTTTCAGAAATACTCTGCACTGTTTCAATTTGAATCCCTTGCACTTTAAATAGGGGAACAAAAAGGACCCAAACAGACCAATCCACCTATTTTTTAAGATACTAGAACAAATTATTAAACAATCAATTATAAGCACCTGGTGGATAATAGTGGGGATGAACAATAGCCAATGTGGATTTGTGAGGAACAAATCATGCCAAACCTGCCTAATTTCCTTCTTTGAAAGGGTTACTGGCCTAGTGGGAAAAAAAGGAAAGCTGGAGATGTGACCTGTTTTAGTAAGGCTTGTGACAATCCCACATGACATTTTCATAAGCCAACTAGGGAAAAATGCTCTGGACAGAGGTGAAAGTAAGCCGGTCCGGTCCAGTGTACCGGCAAGACCCAGTACGCCATGCCAGACTGGACTGGCTTCCATTGCGGTGATTTAAAGGGCCCGGGGCTCCGGCCGCTGCAGGGACCCCCGGGCCCTTTAAAGCACCACCGGAGCTCTGGCAGCCGGGCTCCTCCAGTGATTTAAAGGGCCTGGAGCTCTGCAGCGGCCAGAGCCCCGGGCCCTTTAATTTTCCCCTGAGCCCCAGGGCTCCCAGCTGCCTCTGCAGCTAGTAGCTCCGGGCTGATTTAAAGGCCCTAGGGCTCCCAGCCATAGCCAGAGCCCCAGGGCCTTTAAATCTTGAAAGGCCCTGCCTCTTCTGATTGAGGCCATGCCCCTGTTCAGGACTCCAGTGTACCAGTAAGTCCTTTAAGTTAATTTCATTTAAAGCCAGGGGTTAAAGTACTACAAAGGTGATTGCAAAACTGTTTCAAAGACCATACTTGCAGGGTAGATATCAATGGTTTGCTATCAAACTGGGAGGATGTACCTTAGTGGGGTTCCACCGGGGTCAGTCCAGAGTCTAGTATTAAATATTTTCATTAATGGCTTGGATTTCATCTTTTGGGGGGGTATGCTTATAAAATTGGCAGATGACAAGGCTGGAAGGGGTAACAAGCACTTTGGAAGACAGAATTAGAAGTCAATATGCCCTTGAAATCGGAGAACTGGTCTGAAATCAACAAGATGAAATTCAATAAAGAGAAGTGCGAAGTACTTCACTTAGGAAGGAAAAATTAAACACAAACAAAATGGGGAGTAACTGGTTAGGTAGTAGTACTGGTGAAACAATGTGAGGGTTGTGGTGGGTCACAAATTGAATCTGAGCCAACAATATGATGTGCTTGCATAAAAAGGGTAATTTCATTCTGGGGTGATTAATAGGAGTGTAAGACAGTGGAAGTAATTGTCCTGCTCTACTTGACATTGATGAGGCCTCACCTGGAGTAGTGTGTCCAGTTTTGAGTGCCACACTTTAGAAAAGCTATGAGAAGACTGGAGAGAGAGTCAAGGATCACAAAGGATCAAAGTTTTAGAAAACCTGACCTATCAGGAAAGCCTTAAAAACTGGGTATGTTTGTGATACTGGCAGACCAGGTGCCAGCTCATTCCAAGACCCCTAGGTCTCAATTGAACACTGTCTGGCTCACCCATGTTGTGGTATTGTTAAAATATGTATTAGACTTTACGAAATGGTTTTAAGTTGCTCCATGCATTAATCTCACTTACTGTATCTGTATCCCAGGTTATAGAGTAAGGTTTAAGTTTGCGCTCTGTAAATGTATATCACCAGACAGGAGAGAAGCATTAACAAGAGCTAAATACTAGTAGTTTTCAACAGGTGGTTATTTCCTGCCCAACAAAGGAGGCCCATCAACATCAAACATACTATTGCAGAATGTTAGGGGACAAAAACTTCATTCTCCTATGAAGAGGAGGTGGTGTGCAAGTGAATTCCTCTTAACAGCTGAATTTACAACTCAAAGCCAAAGGTGGGAAAGGAATAAAAAGCCCTAAAAAGGAGGAACTATATCTTGTATGCTGCTTGGACTCTGAAGGGGCAAGGATTACTAAGCATAAGTAAAAGATCCCCAGTGCTTGGGCTGCGTTAGCCCTAAAGGACATATGGAGCTCATTTATTATAGAAGCTTCTATTACTTTTCGAAACTTAAGATTGGAACTCATTTCTGTGTATGTGTATATATAAAATTTACCTGCTTTAACCGTGTAAATACTTCCTACTTGCTTTTCTTAGTTAATAAGTCTTTAGCTAGTTCATTATAGCATGGACTACAAGTTTCTTTCGTGAGAGATTTAAAGTGCAATTGACCTGAGAAAAGTGACTGGGAGTAACTTGAAGATTACTGGGAACTTTGGTGTAAGGGGTCATCTATCACAGAAGTAAGCTCACCAGCACAGCGAGATAGAGTGGAGTACCCATGGGACTGTCTGTGACTTCCTGGTAAGAAGTTCACATTTGCTAATTGGTTGGTGAAATCGAAGTCTAGAACTCACAACCAATTTGGGATTTGTGCCCTGCTGTTTAAGTCTGCCCTGAGGTTGGTATTCATGCCACTGCAGGATAGCTTAACAATGTTTAGTCTTCAGAAAAGATGACTGCTGGGGGGACCTGATTTTTTTTTGTTATTGGAGATTTTTGAGAACAGGTTAGACAAACACCTGTCAAGGATAGTCTAGATATACTTGGTCCTCCTCATCATGGAGGGTGGTGGACTATATGATCTCTTCAGATTACTTCCAATCCTACATTTCTAGGATTCCATTAATAGCTTTCTAACTGGGAGTAGTTTTGGAGACTCTCAAAGCTACTCTCATGTCACAGAACATGAAATCCACTATTGGAAGGCCTGACAAAGTCATTAGCCTTTCAGAAGTATTGTATCTAAATTTCTCTTATTATTTTGGTTAATCCACCTTTACCATGGACCAGCAGAATCTCATCTCCTTCTACCCAATTGGGTTAGCTGATGGTACTTACACAGTGGCAGCTGCAACAATGTAGGGTGAAATCCTGACTCAACTGACTTCAATTACAAAACTCCCACTGACTTCAGTGGAGTCAGAATTTCACCCTGAATCTGTAACTTCCTGTGAACTGGAGTGTTTAGCAGATTCATCTTACAAATTCAGTCATCATACTCATTCATCTGCAGAATTGCAGAACCTTTGGAGATGTTAAGGAACCCCAATGAGATCTGCTGGTGTTCTTCATAAATTTTATAGCCTCAAATATCTCAAAAAGGAGTAATCCAACCTCCCAAAAATACTTAGAGAGACACTATTTCTGAAAGAGAAAAAAAAATAAAAAAGTGGATTTTCTAAACCAAAATTATTTTTTACAAGTTACAACACTCCAAAAATAGTTACAACAATTTAAGGAATGAAAAAACTTCATTGTGACGGGTCTTATCCCATCTGGCCTGGGACCCTGCCACTTTCTCTGTTTCCCCTGACTGGTAGTGCATGTTACTCCTCCTAGTGTGCTTAGCCCACTCCACCCATTTTGGGGTAACGTGTGCTACCACCAAGGACACACAGAAAAAATCAATGCTGCACTAGCTAAACACATGCCTTACAGCTGTCTCTTGCACAAGATATGAGGACTGGTTGGCTGCATCCCCCCCTTCCCCCTCCCCCCCAGCTCCTGTACAAAGGATAGGACCCAAAATCCCACAACAGTGCTACTGAAAAACAAGGGAAAAAACTAAAAATTAAACATCTCTAAATACCCCTTTGAAAGGACAGGAAGTCTAGTGTCTTCCTTTGGAGGAATGACATGTCTGTTGACCGGTACTTGTATTTATATGTATGTAAATATTATATACACATTTACATAAACATTTTGTATATTTACCCTTGGTTTGGAGAGACACGATACGCAGGTCAGCGAAGTCAACAACATTTTAATTGCTAAAGGATTTTTTTCCCAAGTCACCTGGGAATGGCAAAATAGGATACCGTCTTTTGTTCCTGTTTCCCTTCATGAAACATACTCTCCTCTCTGCTGTACTCACAATAGTTGCTATGCATACAGATAGAATCTGAACAATACTGGTCTGACATTTAAGTGTTTTGCCCTCTGTGCAGAACAGCCTGTTTGTACTTTTAAACTTGGTTCTTGGGCCAAATGCAAAGAAACCACTGTGTGACTTTCAGCTTATCTTCTCTACCCGAGTCTAAAAAGTTAGTGCTTGAGTGTGTCAGGTATCACCTAGGGACTTAGGCAAGAGGCTTTTTGCAGTTAACCCAATCCCGTGACCTGCACTGCATTGCCTTTGATTTGAAGGCAGTTTAGTTAACTACCAAGCCTACCTATTCCATTAATTGGAATCAAATTCACCTGAAATGTGGGCCTACAATAATTCCTATTTTGCCTCATAATGGCTTTAGACATACTCTATTACACACTAGTGCAAATGTGCCAATGAGAAACAGGTGGAGCTTTTCTTTGTTTTGTTTTTTTGTTCCTTCTCTTAAATCTGGTTCACTCTGCTGAACCTTTTCATCATATCAGTATCTAATTGTACTTGCCTTCTTTGTAGGCACACTTTTTTTTGCATACTTTGTAAAACTGCTTTTAGTGTAAAGAGAAATACATCTCATTAAGATTTTTATTTTACATCAAGTTTTATGAACTTTCTGTATTCTAGAGATACTCTAGTGTTCATGCAAGTCTGATCAGTGGGAAGGAAAGATAGTCGCTCCCACACAGTTAATTAGCGTTACCTTCGAATTCACATGTTTTTTCATGGAATTATACATTATGCTCCTCATTCTGCTCAAAGAGGTGCTCGTGGTTTTGAGCAACATTCCTTGAAAGGATGGGCAAAAGCAAACAAGAGATTTCCCACTATTAATTTTTAAATGATCTCTCAGATAAAATACAGTATGTGCATATTCTGTTGTACCTTACTCTCTTTAACTGCAACAGTCAGGTAAATTGTGTGTAAAAATAAGTGAGAGAAAGGGGGTGGAGACAGTAAGCGCCTTATCCAGAACCACTGAGATCTTTGGGAGTCTCCAACTGCCTTCAGTATGAGCAAGATCAACTGTAAGAAAGAGTCAGCATGAACTATTACAAAAGACTTCTTAGAACTTCCATGTCACGTCATAAAAGACTGATCTCAAAGGAGAGCGCGAAAGTGAGAGATGTCTTTGAAAATACTGTTGCTGGCCTTCTCAAATGAAGGGTGCTGTGGTATGATCTATGGGACAGATCCAGCCATCCTTGATCATGTACAGTAGTACTCTACTCCAGAGGCTCTCAAACTGGGGGTTGCGGAATGTGTTCTGGGGGGAGGCACGTAAAAAGCTTTGGGGGAAAAAAAACAAGCTTTATTGTGCACAGTCATAGCTGGGCAGCTGGAGAATGGAGGCTGCTGGCCAGACACCCAGCTCTGAAGGCAGCACCGCTGCCAGCAGCAGCGCAGAAATAAGAGCGGCATGGCAGACATAGCCACCCCTTACTTCTCCGCTGCTGGTGGTGCTGAGTTCAGAGCGGGGCGCCTGGCCAGCAGTCACCACTCTCCACTCTGCCTTCAGAATTGGGTGACCCAAGAGCGACAGCTGCTGGCTGGGCACCTGGGGTCAGGGAATGTAAACTGCTACAGACACAAAGCTTCTCACTGAGTAGGGTAATGCTGCAGATGAGTAAGGATGGCAGAATGGGGAGGTCAATAAGGTCCTCCCCATTCTGGTCAATAAGGTCAATTGACCTCCTATGAGGAGGTCAATAAGATTATCGGAAACTGCCCCTATATTTATTAAAGCACGTTATACCATACTATCCAACTATCTTTTAGTGCTGATATTGTAGCTGCACTGTTGTAATGGCCCTCCCAGCATAGTCCCACAATGCTCTTGCATACTGTATCCAATGATCAGTCTCCTATGTTCATAGGTGCTAGAACTAGCAGTGCAGGAGGTGCTGCAGTTTGGTTCAATGGCTCTCAGCACCCCCACTATAAAAATTGTCCCAGAACACCTGCTTATGTTCCTGATTATTTCATTGTTACAAACTAATCCTTCTCTTGCTGTAAAGAAGAGTGTTCTGTAGCTGTGCAGGGAAATCTGAAGGTTTTTCTTGTTTCAGAAAATAAGACTTTTTTATGCAACACTGCGCCATTCATTTTTACAGAATATTTCCTAATTTATCCGGTTGGTAAAACTTTAACTCGGTTCTGAAACCTCGATTAGGTCCAAACTGAAAAAAAAAAAAGAAAAGAATACCAACAAAAGCTGCACATAAGGAACCTGAGTAATTGTGTAATATTATAAGCCTCCGCCTCTTTTTTCTACCCCCCATTTGTTGCTCTCACTCATTGTGTCACATCTACAATTAGATTGTGAGCAACTTCAGCCAGGGACCCCGTCTTATTTGTTCTATAAAGTGCTTAGCTCACTTGAGACGGTGTATAAATAATAAATGTTAGCTAGTCTACCTTTCTCAGCTACTACGTCTGAAATGAGCAAGGACACATTACAACAGTTACTCACAAAATGGTTTAGGGGCATTTTGGAGCTTTAACCCTGTTGGTACACAGAAGTTACTTTGTCACACCTTCATTGTAGACCATTTCCTTTCGTTTATTGCCTAGTGAGTTCTTACAAGTGGAGAGATGGCAGACCATGTTTAAAATGTACATTCAGTATAACTTTTGGTAAATTAGTGACACCTCTGGAAAAACCCTGGTAAGAGCTCTCCCCACGGTGCTTCCTTTGGGGGAGGCTAACTCAATTTTGCTGATTTAAAGGTTCTGTCTAGTTCTTTTAAATATTCCTTGGACGTTGTATTGCTCTGCTTGTAATAGACTGTTATTGCCCTATATTGAGTTTGCAGAGTGAAGGTAAATCTTTTGTGATGTGATTGTGCTGCCTTAAACTCAATATTGTTCACAGGGTCCTTCATAACTCCCTGGTTTCACTACAGCAAACAGGACAAATTTTCATTTTTACCCTTTTAGCTTTTTATTCTTTGTTCTGAAACTATAAGAAAGTACGTTTACATGTAATCTCTAGTGCACATTTCATGAACTGAACTCATTCAGTTTAGGGGCCATTGCAATTTCCCCCTCCCCCCACAAATTGTTGATTTTTTAAAAAAATCAAATAGAAAGAGGGGTTTTATGATGTTTCAGAAGTCATTCTTCAATATTATTGCTAAAGCAAAGTTATTGTGGGACACCAAAGCCTCTAGCTACAATATCAAGTGTTCTAAGGTGATGGGTGCTTTAGAAACATGTTTCTATACTTTTTCTAGCTCTATTTGTTATTTTTCTAGCATTTTTATTAGTAGTATTTTAAAAAAATAATTTATATTGTTGAAGCACCTAAAGGCTGGGACCCATCGTTCTAGGTGCTGTACAAACATAACAGTATTGCCTCAGAGAATCCAATCCAAGAGTCCTTCAGCAAAACAGCCATTGAGGTTTTACCCCTATTTAGTGTATTATCCCTAAACTATTTTCTGCCTCACTATAGAGCTTCTACTGAAAACCTTTCCTACCACTCATACTGCCTAACTTTCTACTACAGGTTCACTAAGTATTGTGACCTTTTTTTTGTTTGTTGAAACTTCCAGGTTTAATTTCTAAACCCACACAGCATCACAACTAGTTGTTTCCCCTCCTCCACCACCCTGAAATTTGAATCAATCTGTATGCAGCAAAAAGAGGAATTCTGCTTTTAGGCACAGATTATCTATCAGTGATTGATAAGTATTTTTTTTAACAGAAATATTTCGTGTTCCTGGTCTTCGATCTTTCTGTTAATGTCTGTAGCACCTGAAAATATACAGGTAAGAAATTGGACATTTATGTATGTTAAGGAAACAGGAAAAGAAAGTTCTTTGCTATTGTGTTTCAAGGCCTTTTTGTTGCGTTTAGTTTTTCAGCTGGTTTCTCCTTTTGTGTGTGTGTGCGCTTAAGATAGGGTAGAATTTCATTAGAAATGCTAAAGAAAACCCATCTTAATTAGTCTGAAACACGTCAGTAAACTCAAGCTTGCTGGCCCAGAGTCTGATAGTGTGAAAGGCCAATAGTCGGAGGTCAGTCATTGTGAGCTAGCGAGCAGTTTAGTAAAACTCCCATGAGTCCATCTCTCAAAACTTTAAGTGGTCAACAAGACAGAGTAGCCTTGATCAGAATTGAAAGTCATGCTTCTCTGGCCAGGACTGTTCGTTACAGCTTTCTGCCTATTACTGTTCTAATTGTTCCTGGTGCTCTTTGCATGCTGGAGCTCGTATTCCCAAAAGTTTGGCTCATGTTCTTCTCCCAGGTGAGTGCACTTTGACTCTGTGTAACTTAAAGGTCTTTTGTGAGAAGTAGCTTTGTCTTCAATAACATGATCTCTCTTCCCTTTCTTGAGCCTTTTACAGGACACTGTGGGCCAAATTTATACTTGAAATTGAGCCAAAGACCAGGAGGAGGAGTGGGGGTGTGGGGGGGGGGAGAGAAGATGGCTTTATGCCACCTTTGCACCTCCTCTGTGCTAAGGCTGCTAAGGGCTACTTCAGTTTAAGAATGGCACATACCAGGAAGTGAACTGTTTCCATCTGGCTGTGGTGCAGGCAGGGAGGTCACGTAATGGTTGCAATAAGGGTCTCTATTGGAACTTGTGGTTTTATCTCTTCGTTATCAGCTTCCATGTTGGATAGCAAACCAGGGATGATGCAGTGGGAGAGGGAGTTGGTCTCAGTCCAGTCCCATAACTGCCAACTGTATTAAAAAATAATGAGTCAGCACCCCCACCCCCAAAGTCATACGATTAAAAAATATGACAATGACAACTTGGGTTCTTCCTATTTGCCTTCTGGTTTTTGAGTATTTTTACGGTTCACATTTTCAAGCTTTAGCCTGCTACCATGAGAGCTAGAAGCTTTCATCTGGAGGAGTGGGAGGTAGGGAAGAAAAGAAGCTGAGACTCTCATGTAATCACCTGACTTCAGGAGCTGGGTCTTTTAACAAAAACAATCAACACAACTTCCCTCCTTCCCCCCCACATCCAACATCACAAGACTCATGATAAAAGCATGAGTTGGCAACCATGATAAAGGACCAACATCAGCACTGCTCCTCACCATCCCAAGTGACACCACTCTGGTTTCAATAGTGTGGAAATAGGCCTGGTCTATACTGGGGGGGGGGGGAATGTTGATGTAAGATATGCAACTTCAGCTACGAGAATAGTGTAGCTGAAGGCCATGTACCTTACCTCCCATCCTCACAGCGTGGGATCGATGACCGCGGCTCCCCCGTCAAACACTTCCACCTATCACCCTGGTGGAGTTCTGGAGTCGACGGGGAGTGCGTTCGGGGATTGATTTATTGCGTCTAGATGAGATGCAATAAATCGATCCCCGATAGACCGATCGCTACCCGCTGATTCGGCAGGTAGTTTGGACGTACCCATAGACTGGATAGGGATGGAAAGCAGAAGCAGATGTAGGTTTCACAAGGCCAAACCAAATTAAAAAGATGAGGCCAAGAACTGAATTAAACTCTGTGGCCCTTCCGATCCCCCCGCCCCCAGAGTTGAAACCCCTTTCATGGGTAACTGACAGTGCAGTTACAATGGAGCCAGGTTACCCCAGAGCTGGAGAGGGAAAAGGGGCCCCCGAGCCAGTGTGGATTAACCTGTGTTTTGCCTGGGTTTCTTTACTCCTAAACCTATGTGGAAATCTCTTCAGTTCATGTTTAGCTTTCTTTTTAGTGATTTTATCACGGCTACATAACCCATCATAAGGCATTAACAAAAGAATCAAGATGCTAGGACAACCCAGCTGATAACCAGGCTTTGATATGCTGAGCCACCATTCTCTCTCTTTTCACTGAGCAAATTCACTGAAAGGAATTTGGAAATATAAGGCAAGGAGCAAATGCCGAGTGGCACTACAGGGACTAGACTAGGAAGATCACCTAACACATTTTGCTTTCCCTTTTTTGTTAGCTGTGTCTGATCCTGCTGTACAGGTGCGTGTAGGCAAGTTTTGCTAGTGTCACTCCCCCTCTTCACACACTACATTTAACTCTTTCATTGCCTAGTCACAGCCAAAATAATCCATGTACAAGACTTTCAAAAGAGAGATGGGGAGTGGACAACTAAAAAAAATTCAGTTTTAGAAGAAGTCTTGTGGACAGCGGAAATATATTGAAAGCTAGAAATAATGTTTTATACTCTTCATGGTGTCTGGCTGTATGAGGCCACATATATCCACAAGAGTCATAGCTTTCCCTTGTAAGGAAAATTGTTGTTCAGTTTGTATGAACTCAGAGCTCTTAACTATGAAGCCCAATCTTTATGTAATGGGCAGCGTAAGAACTAAACCGTGGTTCCCTTTTGCTCATTTGCACCTCCCCCGAACCCTTTTGCATCTGTTATCCAAAGGGTTAAACTGGGTGGTTCTCAGGGGTTTACAACAGAAGTAACTATTAGTGAAAAACAATCTGATACATTCAACTTACTAAGGCCCGGCTCTTTCCCTCTAATCTTTCATCAGGACCCAAGGGAGGCTAAAGTTTAGATCAGTCTATTCTCCCCAAGAACTTTGATTCACTATTAAATTCCGTCTAATGAAGATGACTTTGCCATCTCACGTTCATCAACAGGCTACGTGTGGAACAATGCAAGAACTACCTTGTATAGAGGGACATTGTTCCTTCCTCTTGGTTACCTTATTTGAGTAGAATCACAAAAATTCACACACACAAAACCTGTGAAGGCAGTAACCACTATTGCTCTCAAGGGTGCTATGGTGAGTCATGTTAAGGGACTAGCTATTTTGCTAAGGTACACTCTTGCATATTTTATGTCATGTTGTGTTTATAAGAGCAAAACAAGAACAACACATCCGAGTATAAGGAGATTAAAAATAAATAAATAAATAAATAAAGAGTTTGCCTAAAGTATAATGCAAAGATGCAACTAGTCCCATCATTGAAGTAGCTTTTAAAATCAGGTCTTTATAAAAGGTGCTACCTTCGCATTTGTATGTACATACATGACAAGAAATAATTTACAGTCCTTTGTGTACTCAGTTTAAAACTTGGTAAACATGAAAGTCTTGGCTAGTTATCTCACTATGCTGTTCATTAGTGGTAAGGTCTCTAAATGTTTTTGAGCAAACTTGTAAGCTATGTTTCAGCATTTAGTACCTAATCCTGTGACTGCTACCACCAGGTATAGTACTTATTACTACAAGGAATAACCCTATTGTTTTTAATGGGATGACTCACTGTAGTAAGGATGACTACAATGTGCATTTGCACATTGTAAACTTCCGGATCAGAACCTTAAATACTACTGTGATAGACACAATGTAAAGACAAAAAGACCCAAAGAAGCCCACTACCACATAGAAATCATAGAAAGCCAAGCCATTACAAATGAATTGCATACAAGAAGTTTTCCCTGGATTAGTATTTATGATCCCAGTTCAGCAAAGTGTACATGACTTCAATGAGACACAAACATACTTAGTTGTGCTGAACTGGGGCCCGTAATTTTTAGCTACGTAACGCCATCCTTTACCCCATCACAAGTTAATTGAAAATGACATTGTCAGGTTATAGATCATATTTTACTTAAATGTTTCTTTGTGTGTTACTTACATTCTATGGCTTGAACCAAACGCCCATTTATGTTAATAGGCATGTTTCCATTGACTTCAGTGGGCACTGGATTTGGCTTTTAGAGTGAGACATTTGGAACAATGAAACTAGGTTGCTCAGCTTCAAGTCAATTTAATTTTTGCTTCTCTTGCACTAACTTGTGCAGGGTTTGGTTTCAAATAGCTCGGGGAATGTTTAGTTGGTTTAAAAAAAGTCACGAAAGCATATTTATTAATATTGAGGGTTTTTTAATTTTTAAGACAAGCATCTACATCATGGCTCTAAACTGCCCAGCAATGTCATTTTACATGATGTACTGTGGCATACAGAGCAATCTGCAGTGGAATTTGCAATTTGCATATGGTATTTAAATACTCTTCAACTGCTAATGAAATAATCTCCAAACAGTTGTAATCACACAGCCTACTACTACTAGTTTTGTAAATATCATGAAAATGCGTTTCATTAAATGGCGTCCCAAAGCTTTATTAGTTGAACTTCCAAAATACAAATGAGCAAATAATGCATTGGGTATTCCTGCACCCCATTTTATTTGGGGGCATACAAACCTCCAGTCTGGAAGATGAACGGTCACAAGCCTAACACATTAGCAAATGAAGTCTGTACTAGACTGGTGCTGAAATCTCAATTTTTAAAACTGCATCAGAGTGCAGAGACCAGTGTTTGAGCTAGCTGTTCTATGTATTTGAAAGAGACAGCATAGCCTTTTATGTTGGTTTGGTTTTCCAAATCCAATGTTTTAAACACTGAAGGTTTTTTCCTAATGAAAACAAAACCACCAGCAGCCCAGCATAATAACCCAGCTACTGTGCACTAGCCATTAAAGAAGGAGAGAATGAAGAAAGGCTTAAGAACTAATGGCTAGAGATTAAAGCCAGTTAAATTCAAAATTAGAAACAAGGTATACATTCTTAACAATGAGGGTGACTAACCATTGGAACCAATTACTCAGGGAAGTGGTGGAGTCTCCATCCCTTGACATGGTCATTCAAAACTCAGTCTCTTTCTGGAAGATATGCTTTAATCTAACACAAGTTATTGGGCTCAATTTAGGAATAGTTGGATGAAATTCTGCGGCCTGTATTATATGGGAGGTCAGGCTAGATGATCTAATAGTTCCTTCTGGCCTTAGAATATACAACTGTCTAAAAATTTCAACTAGAAAAACAGATTTCCAGCTTCTGGTTCCCACGGGAGAAGGTTACTACAAATGTACTGTCAAGCTTCTTTGGTGGTGGGGGAGAGAAGAGAAAGGAAGAAAGTTGTAAAAAAAATGCCTCCATGTTGTCTTTCTAACTCACTTGGAATTAGCATTGTATCAAATCATTGGAACAGAATAGCCTGGTTTCACGTTTCATGACAAACCTGAAGCCCTGACCAAGTTCAAACCCTTTGGTATGTTACAGTTCAGCTGAATATCAGGGCAAACTTTGCAATTTTGACCAAGTTTTGCTTTGAGTCAGGTTGAACCCAAAACTCAGGGAAGTGGAAACCTACAAGAACTGAAACATTAACCAAAAAAAAAAAAAAAAAGATAGTTTGAACTCCTGTGAATTGCAACTTTAGTGCTTCACACAACCCTATCAGGACAAGAGTTAGCTAACATTTATCTTCCACCTGTTCAGTTACAACAGTCACTGTTGACTACAGAAAGGAAGGTTTTATATACCCTTCTAACAGCATACATGAGAAGAATAGCTCAGTGAAATCTGATTTTTTTAAAATGCAGCAAGGAGGAACAAGATTTTTTTTAAATGACCTACCCTACATTAAATTGTCAAGAGCTATCGAGCATACACAGACAGTAGCAAAATGAATCAGAAGCTAAGACAGACAACCAGCAATGCATCTCAAATGCCCTTGTCCCCATTGTAGTTCAAATAGTGCTGACTACAACCCTGATTTAAAAAAACTGAAGAAAACTGCTTTCCACAAAGTGCATCTTTAGCTAACCTTTCCTGAAAGACATGGTGGGTGACGTAATATCTTTTATTGGACCAACTTCTGCTGGTGAGAGAGAACTGAAGTTGGTCCAATAAGACGTTACCTCATCCACCTTGCCTCTCTAATATTATGGGACTGACTTGGCTTCAACAAACGCTGCATGCTTCGTTGAAGGAGGCCGTTTAGCTCTGGGGTTTTTCTTTGGCTAATTTTTCAGAAAGTTGGTCAGAAGTCAAACTGGGATTTGGATCCAGATTTCCCTGAAATTCCAAAGTGTTTAGATTTGGTATTTTGGTTTGAGACAGTCTCAAGTTTAAACAAGAGAGCCAAATTCTGATCTCAGTTACACTTAAGTAAATCTAGACAATGGATGATTTAGTTGGGGATTGGTCCTGCTTTGAGCAGGGGGTTGAACTAGATGACCTCCTGAGGTCCCTTCCAACCCTGATATTCTAGGATTCTATTGACTTCTGTTAAGTTATTTTGGATATACACAGGTGAAACAGTTCAGAGTTTCATCCAGCTGGTCAAATTCAGTTTCACTCGAACCCAGACATAAAACACCACTTAAGCTGTGCAGCTACTTACACCAAGATTGAATCTGGTCCATAGTAGAGTCAGCACTTTAGTAGAATTAGTGAAGGTTATAAATTATGAATTAGGAATGGCACTAGATTTCTTGGTTCATTTATGTTCAGAATCAGCAGTTATCGCTCTTGTTTGGGTAGAAGTTGAGTTCAGGAGCTGGCTTCTTTATTAATTAAAAATTCAGATTTTTTTAAAGCTTTTATTTGGTGACACAACACCCCTCCCCCAAAGAGCAAAGAAGGATCTGAATGCTGGCAAAGAATGTCTTAACCTACGTTCCAGTCAAAGGAAAACAAATTACTCTGTACCTTATCTTTGAAAAGAGATCCCTGTTGGAATAATGTGGCCTCATGCTAAGATGTACATGATACTGTAAAGGAGAGCGCCAAAAGGCAAAACAAAAACAACAAAACAAACCACCACCCACACACATTTGGCTTTGTACTTTTTTTTTTTAAATAATGTTTATGTCTTGCCCTCTCCCTCCCATCCCCCAATGCCAATCAGGCACTCAACTGTTAGTAACTAATTTACCCATCTAATAGATGCCATTTTTTCTCTCCCCTTAAACGAACAAAAAACACCCTCACTCTAGTCCACTTAATATAGATCCATTAAAATGACTGAGATAAGACACAGCCCTCATGCAAGATTACCATTCGGGTTTTTCTGCAGAACACTAGAGCAGAGTGCATACATCCAAGACTGGGAGCAGCACTAAGAACGGCATGTCTCCTCATAACCAGCCTTTAGAAGCCACACGCATATCGTTTCTGATGTTATCTTCTCTAGTCTCAATGTCACTCTTCTGTATTAAATGATTGTTTGGCGTGTGTGTGTGTGTGTGTGTGTGTGTGTGTGTGTGTGTGTGTGTGTGTGTGTGTGTGTAATCCAGTTTCTGCACTGCTCGTTTTACAATCTTTAAAGGACGTTCAATAGTCTGAGCAGAGGTTGAAATTTTTTTTAAACTAAATGGTTGCTGTTAATTTGGCTACAGTAATGATCCGCACTGTCCAATTTTAACAAAGTTGTATTATGGAATAGCACTGCATTTGGAATGCTAATAGAAATGACATCATAGTTAGGAAACCAATGGTTCTCTTAGCTTCACTGTGGCAAGGAAGCTCAGTCCCTGATTCCAAAAGACCTAATGCCACTCTAGTGCTCATTTGGCCCACTGAAGTCTTCCATTGACTTTAATGGGCACTGGATCAGGCCACTGAATAGGTCTATTGGGATTTAATCTTAAACCCCCCATTTTACCTTGCATCTAAAGGTAGCATTTCAGTCCACCTTTGTTCAGTTCAAGGCTTCCTGCACCACTTGGACAGTGCTTCTCTTTGGCAGTGAAACTGGGATGAGAAGAAGTGTCATTTCTTCAACACAGGCGCAATTTAATAGTCATATAGATTCATGATTCTTTCACTTCTAAAAAGCCAAATTCTGCTTTCAGTTACACTCGCGTTACCTCACTGGTTTCAATGAAGTTCCATGACTGGAACAGCAGAATTTGGCCCTGATATAGCAACATACATTATAAAGACATGCCATAATTTTAATTTCCTTTGACCAAACTGTCAATTATTTGATGAAGGTGTGTTGTCTGTCTTTTCAGTAGAGCTGTTTATCCCTGGTTATTAGAGCACAGGCTCCTTTAGAAATGAAGCATATCTCAGTTCTCTCATCAACTTATTAATAATCTAAATCTCAAAATTCTAATCTTTGGATCAATTGTTCACTGTGCAAAAGGAGTAAAAAGATTGCAGTAATATCATGTTTTCTTCCATCTTTCACTCACTTTCAAAACTCTGATGTGAATGGATTTTTTTTCCCCTCCCAAAGCCTCTCTCATTTTAAATGCTTGTTGTCTCTAATGGTGATCATGTTTCTGAGAAATTACTTTATGTAAAAGATTGAGCAAGATAAAGTTGCCACATTCCGTTTTATCTTTTTGGTTGAATTATTAGGACTTTAAGTTGTGGTGACAAGATTGCTACATTCTAATAGGCCTTGTTGCCATGGAAGTGGGCTTTTTGAAAAGAACAAGGCCGATGGCCACCAAGGCCTTTTTACTATTATCTCCTTACTCGGCCAACACACAAATCCTTAGTCACAGACAGGAAAATGCAGTGTAGTATACACGGTAACACTTGCTGACAGTGGAGTCCTTTGAAAAACAAAAGGAGAGGAAACTAATACGCAGAAGGCTGAATTGCATCACAAACTACAAGCAAAGGCATTTCTCTTCTATACAAGAAGTGCTTTGTGAAGAAAAACAATTCTCTCACTCTGGTCTCTTCAAAGATAAAAACAGAGAAGGCTCCAATATGCATGATGAGTCTAACAATTTTTTTCTTCTCTGGGGGAAAAAGAAGTTATCACTGTGGCAAAAACATGTAAGCAAGCAGAAAGTGTCAACATCTGAAATTTTCTTAAGTTGCAGGAACATCAGATTTGCCATACCTAATCAGTCCAATGATCCATCAGGCCTAGTATCCTGTCTCCAACTACACTGGATGCTTTGGAGACAGTGGAAGGTGGGAAGATGCAAAAGTAGGCAGTACCTGGTCAATCGCATATTGTTGTATATGGAGAAGATTCTTTCCTGACTCCTGCAATGACCAGCCTATATACCCCGAGGCAGGACACTTCATTTTTCCCTATCTTACCCTACGTAGCTACAAATATTGGTCATAATACTATCCAGCACCTTTTGAAACTCAGATGCAGTATTTCACCAGTTTTTGAGTTGTAAAGGTGAAGACAGCAACTTAGAAATGGGTATACTAAAGTATTCAATGGATGATCATTTCAGCAGTGGAAAGTTAGAACCTGATATAAAAACTATTAAAGTCAAAGGGACTCTTGCCATCAGTTTCACTGGGCTTTGTATCAGACCCACAGGCCTTGCCTAGACATGAAAAAATTGTCTGTGTAGTTTTTCCACCATAATTAGACAGGTACAGCTAAACCAGGAGAGTGCATCTGCCTTGCTTTGTCTTTAGTAGGGCTGCTGGAAAGCATCAATTTTGTTTTGTGAAAAATTTAAAAGGAGCCTATACAGGAAGAATGGGCTCCACCTAAACCAAAAAAGGAACCAGACTGCTGGCATGTAAAATTAAAAAGGTTGCAGGTGATTTTTTTTTTTTGAAGTTAGCAGCAGTGGGAAAGCTGACAGGTGCAAAGGAGCACACAGTTCAGGCAGAGTCTTACCTTATAAGGATAGTAAATATGCTGATAAAGTACAGGTAAGGAGCTAGTGAGAAACAGTCAGATGTAAAAGAGTCCCATTAAAATGCAACACCTGAAGGGAAGCAACTGAATATTGAAAAAAAAATACAAGTACTAGAAGTTTAAATATGAAGGTGAACTAGAGAGTCTGCCATTAAATGAGGCTAGATACAATAGACATCACAGAGGCTTGGTGGAATGAGGATAATCAATGGAACATGGTAAAAACCAGGGTACCAAATATATTGGAACAAAATTAGGTCACACTTGTGGGGGAGTGTAAGCAAGTGGACTCACCCCTGCCGTGCCTCATGCTGGTCGTCCACAGGAATTAGCTCTTCCAGCGTCCTGGAGCACCCCCTACTGGTGATCCACCTTCCCGCTGGCCCCCGTGTCCCTCCCAGGACCCCGGTGCCTCTTTCTGTGCATTTCTGCCCCCCTGGCAGTACCTCCACACTCGGTCTCCCCACCCAGGAGAACCCCCACCCACTAACCCCATCTCATCTCATCTCAGTGTAAGGCTACTGCCAGTTACCATCTACTCTCACTCCTTGGGGCAGATTGCAGTATATGCCACTCACCACAGGCAAGGTTGGGTTGGACCTGCTGCCTCTTTCTATAGCTGGGCTGCCCCTCTGCAGCTCCAGTACTGGTCTTAGGCCCTCAGCCAGGACCATAGCCTGGGGCTTTCCTAGGCCAGAGCTCCCCAGCTCCCTCTAATCTTCCCCCAGCCCCCTAACAGCCAGGCCCTTCTCCCTCTAGAAGCAGAGACAGACTCCTGAGCTTCTGGCTGCCCTGGCCTTCTTATAAGGCCCGGTTAGTCTGTTTGGGGTGTGGTCCCAGCTGCAGCCACTTTCCCCAATCAGCCGGGGCTTTGCTCCCTTCCCCAGCCCCAGCCCTCTCCTGGGCTGTTTCAAGCCCTGCAGGGCAGAAGCTGGTAACCACCCCACTACAGGGAGTTATGTGAAAGAAAGCAGAGTCAAATACAGCAAAAATCTTATGTCAATCAAACTGTACCATAGAATCACTATGGATAAAAATTCCACGCTTAAACAATAAGAGATGAGCAGTAGGAATATACTTCTGACCGCCTGACCAGTATAGTGACAGTGATTGTGAAATGTTCAGGGAGATGAGAAAGACTGCAAAGACAGAAATGCAACAATAATGGGGTATTTCAACTATCTTCATATTGACTATGCATCACCTCAGGGCATGATGCAGAGATAAAATTTCTAGACACAATTAATAACTGCTTCTTGGAGCAGCTTGTCCTGGAACCCACAAGGGGAAAGGCAATTCTGGATTTAGTCCTAACTGAAGCACAGGATCTGGTCCAGGACATGAATATAGCTGAACTTCTTGAACAACTATAGTGTTATTAAATGTAATCTCCTTGTAGAGGGAAAAAGTGTCAAAGAAACTCACCACAGTACCATTCAATTTCAAAAAAGGGAACTGCACAGAAGTGAGAAAGCTAGTTAAATGGAAATTATAAAGAACAGTCGCAAGGTTGAAATGCCTGCAAACAGCATGGAGATGATTTTAAAATGCCATAATTGGGGCTCAAACTAAATGTATACCCCAAACAAACAGAGGACAAAAAAGCACCACAGTGGCTAAACCGCATAGTAAAAGAGGCAGTTGGAGGCAAAAAGGCAATCTTTAAAAATTGGAAGTCAAATCCTAATGAGAATAACAGAAAGACGCATAAACTCTTATGAGTAAAGTATAATAAGACAGGCCAAAAAAGAATTTGAAAAGAAACTAGATAAAGGCACAGAAACTAAACAGCCAACAATCATTGGAGCCACAGGCAGTCAAGGTGCTAAAAGAGCACTCAAGGAAACCAAGGCCATTGCAGAAAAGTTCAATGAATTCTTGGCATCCATCTTCAATGCAGAGAATATGGGGTAGTTCAACCCTTTCTTTTTAGGCGACGAACTGTCCCAGATTGAGGTGGCAGTAGAGGAGAATTTAGAACAAATTGATAAACAGTAATAAGTCACCAGGACCAGGTGGTATTCAACGAAGAGTTCTGAAGGAACTCAAATATCAAATTGCAGAACTATTAAGTGTTGTATGTAAACCTATTGCTTACATCAGCCTCTGTACCAGATCACTGGAGGGTACACTAACGTAATGCCTGTTTTTGAAAAAGGCGCCAGAGGCAATCCTGGCCATTAGAGGCCACTAAGCTTATCTTCAGTACCAGACAAGTTGGTTACAACTATAGTAAAGAACAAGATTATCAGACACACAGTTGTAATGGAAAATCATGCCTCACCAATCTATTAGGTTTCTTTGAGGAGATCAACAAGCATGTGAACCAGGGTAATGCAGTGCATATAGTGTAACTGGACTTTCAGAAAACCTTTGACAAGATCCCACACCAAAGGCTCTTATGCAAAGTAAGCAGTCCTAGGATAAAAGAGAAGGTCCTCGTGGATCAGTAACTGGTTAAAGTATAGAAAACAAAGGGTAGGAATAAATAGTTTTCAGAATGGAGAGAGGTAAATAGCAGGGTTCCCCCAAGGATCTCTGCTGGGACCAGCGCTGATTAATATATTCTGAAGATCTGGAAACCGGGAAGGTGAATGGTGAGATGGCAAAATTTGCAGACAATACAGAATTACTCAAAATAGTTAAGTCTAAAGCTGACAGTGAAGAATTACAAAGGAATCTCACTAAACTAAAATGACAGACAAAATTCAATATTGATCAACGCAAAGTGATGCACATTGGAAAACGTAACCAACTATACAGATAAATTAATGGAGTCTAAATTAGCTGTTACCACTCAAGAAAGACCTTGGTGTCATTGTGGATAGTTCCCTAAAAACCATCTGCTTAATGTGTAGCAGCAGACAAAAAAAGTTAGCCGAATATTAAGATCTATTAGCAAAGGGAAACAACTATGAGTGCATCATCCTTGTAACTTGAAAATATACACATGCTACACTCCATTTTTCTATCACCTCCCGCATAGAGGACATAGTGATAGTAAACAGAGGACAACATCCTGAAGGGAGGCAGTTGTGATCTCCAAGGTATTCTATCAACTGGCCTGAGGACTATTCACTTCTGCCTATACTTTTCCATCTTCTTCAGGATCAGTGCTGTACCTTGTACTGTCATTGCCATGTTCTCTTAATACGTCTGTTTTTAGAGCAGCAAGTGATGTTGTGTTGCACACTCCGTCATTTGCCAGTACTGCGTAGAATGGGTTAAAGCTGCCACTGTCAGCTTGGGGATGCTTCTCTTCTTACTCTGTATGCTCTGGGCACAAGTAGAAGGGTTCACAATGCACTGTCCTTGCACCTGAAAGCATGCCCCCACTTGACATACAAGCAGCCCCAGTTTCTGATAGTGCATCCCCTTCAGCATGCAGCAGATGGGGAGACTGGGACTCTTAGAAGAACAGCAGAAGCATCTTGGGCTTTATTTACACATAAAGGTCAAACCACTTTACTTATGTCATTGTTGTTAAAGCAGTAAAACCCATCTAGCATGGACACAGTTATACCAGTATAAATGAGGTTACAAGGGAAATAAGGCACCTTTATACCAATATAACTGCATCCATACTAAAGGCTTTACTGGTATAACTATCAGTAAAAAATAAAATTACCCCCCTAACCAGCCATAGTTATACTGGTACAAAAACTGGCCTTAGACATTTTCCCTTGTACACTATAGCAATCTGTGTGCACATTTGCATGACAAACAAATGAGGGTTGATTGAATTGTTAGCACTATAATGGAGAGCTGATGGGGAGGGTATGTGAAAGATATACAGAGGGGAGAAATTTTGTATTCTAGTGGTACATAAAGGACTTATAGAAAACTGCAAACTAATCTCTCTGCTGATCAATGTTTCACATGAAGGCTGCTCTATCTGCTCATGCAAACTATACTATTTTCAGCAGAAAAGTACAGGGCATTTCACTGGTCATGTGACATTTCTCGTGTTAAGGATATGACCATTTGCTCTGTGGCTTAATAAATGAGGCTTAAAACATAGAACAGTGGCAAGAGGAGCTCCATGGATGGCTGATTGGAGCAACAGTGTGCAACACAACTCCTGTCATTCACAGAAGGCAGACGCGTCAGCAATACAGTGTCAGGAAGCTAGTGGCTGGTCATAGAATCAGTAGAAGATTAGGGTTGGAAGAGACCTCAGGAGGTCATCTAGTCCAACCCTCGCTCAAAGCAGGGCCAACCCCAACTAAATCATCCCAGCCAAGGCTTTGTCAAGCTGGGCCTTAAAAACCTCTCAGGATAGAGATTCCACCACCTCCCTCAGTAACCCATTCTAGGGCTTCACCACCTTCATAGTGAAATAGCTTTTCCTAATATCCAACCTAGACCTCCCCCACTGCAACTTGAGACCACTGCTCCTTGTTCTGTCATCAGCCACCACTGAGAACAACTGAGCACCAACCTCTTTGGAACCCCCTCTTCAGGTAGTTGAAGGCTACTATCAAATCTCCCCTCGCTCTTCTCTTCTGCCGACTAAATAAGCTCCATTCTTTCAGCCTCATGAGCCCCAGCCCTCTGATAATTTTTGTTGCCTTCCGCTGGACTCTCTCCCATTTGTCCACATCCTTTCTGTAGTGGGAGGGCCAAAACTAAATGCAATACTCCAGATGTGGCCTCACCAGTGCCGAATAGAGGGGAATAATCACTTCACTCAATCTGCTGGCAATGCTCCTACTAATGCAGCCCAATATGCCCTTAGTGTTCTTGGCAACAAGGGCACACCGCTGACTCATATCCAGCTTCTCATCCACTGTAATCCCCAAGTCCTTTTCTACAGAACTGCTGCTTAGCCAGTCGGTCCCCAGCCTGTAGCAGTGCAGGGGATTCTTCCATCCTAAGTGCAGGACTCTGCATTTGTCAGCACAAAGGTGGTTTGTGCCGCTTGCTGCAGGCTAGATTAGAGCTGAGAACAAGCAGGACAGGTGCATGGGTTCTATACAGTAGAGAGCCTCAGTGTACATTACACATAAAATACTATTAAAAATATTATAGTCCTCGACTGCAGCATGTCAAGGTCAAAGTCTACCTTAGCCATGCCACACAGCATCACTTGCTGCTTGAACAGCAGACATATTAAGAGAACATTTACGTACATGGGTAAATACAGCACTCACAGAGGCCACTTCTGGAGACTCTGGAAAAAGCTCACCTTACCAGCATTGTTCATCCTCTGCTCCTCTAAAAAGGGCTGGATGTCATAATGTGGCCATCCACTACTTATTAATTTGGTTTCTGCAGTATCTATAAGTATGTGAACATTCAGAAGTAGGAGGGTTGTTAATCACTATTAAAAAAATAGAACAAACACACTTGATACCATTCATCTTACTGTCTCCTTTGAACTAGCTCTCCCTGCAACATCTGAGGTTGATATTTCCCCCTGCTGGAAAGTTTTCTTCTCCATGGAAAAATTTGGTGAAAACAATCTCCCTCCCCTCTCCAATTTTGTTTGCATTCTCTACAGACACCCCATTTTCTGACCAACCTTACTATCCATGCACATCACACCTGACATACAGCAACTTTTTCCAGGCCCCAGATATTGAACAGTAATATTAGCACACGCTCAAGTGGATACAGGCAGTTTGTGCACTATGTCAGAAATGAATAATTTAAGAAATTGAATTACTTAGTTTGAAAATTGTCACTCCCGCTAGTAATTTTTATTACTTATTATTTCAACTAGTTTAATATGTATTTAATTTTGAGTAAAAATGAATTACTACATTTAAAATTTTAAAACTGAAATTAGGCAATTATCCAAGTAATTAATTACTCACATAAGTGAGAAGTTTCTTTATAACATTTTTAAATTATTAATTATAATTACTTATTTGAATGACATTTTTTATTTTCAAATAATTTCTAGTAATAAAATATCATGGACGTTCCATGCTTTCTGTGGGGCCCTCAGGACATTCTGTTGGTATTTTATACTATAATATGAACCATCATGGGGCTCTGACCAATCTATGCAACACCTGGGTAGCCCAGTTTCCCAATCCAACTACCTCACTGATCCACTACACTCTCACTACAGCACAGTTGTGTTCCTGTTTTTAGTGGGAGCTCCTTCAACCAAGGCTCCGAGACTTAATAAAGAGGTACCTAACTATGAGCTTTTGATTATTGCTAATTATTTTATTTCTCATATATGCACTGCTTGAGTAAAGCACTGACTCAACTAGATTCCAATAGTCCAATCTCAGCATAAAACCTGGGATGGATTCCCTGAGGGTCAAATCTCTTGTCTCTGCTTGTTGCACAAGTCTGGGGGGGGAAGTTCCCTGCGCATTACAGGGCTATACACCTTGTAAAGCAAGCTGCAGTTGCAAGCCATGAGAGGGAACCACCACCAGCAGGGCTAACTCTGCTGGTCATGCTAGGAATTAGTGTGGAAGGGAGGGAGCATTGTGCTGGGCAGGGCTTAGCAATGCTCCTTTTGGAAATAAATGCTGGTTTAAAATACCAGCAGGCAGCAATTTATTCCCGCAGCACTAGACACTCAGGTTTGCATGCCTACAGACATAGCCCACCGGGGTTAGTCAAACTTTGTACTGAAATATTCACCCAGGAGCTGCCTGATGCTCTTGCCTGAAAATTGCAGTAACAAAGTTAAATAAAATAGCTGACTGAGCAGTAGAAAAATGCTGGGCCCATCCTACATTTTGGGGGAGGTCCTCAATAGCAAAAGGGGAGTATTCTGAGCACCAGAAAAGCAAAGAGCATCAACGGGTGAAAAAGGGGATAGAGGCTACACCACAGGAGTGGGGAAAGATTCTCTTACGGACAACCCCACGTATGAATACCGGGGAGATGGGAGCTTTCAGCTCTGGCATTCACTTTCCTTGTCGGTCTAACAGAGCATGAGTTTGTTGACCTTCAGCATCCATTTCAAGTTTTAGCTGTTCACACAGGCTGTCTCTGAGGATCTCTGGCTGTCTTTTGTGGCATAGGCACTTCGAGTTGATATTTTGTCAGTTTAATCTATTTAGTCTGTGTGGGTTTATAATCCATGTGTTTGGGATAATCAGATTTGGGGAGGAAAATACCTACCAAAAACCAATCCCCTGCCCCCCCCCCTCATAAAAATAGCTCTGAGCAATGTTAGGGAAAAGAAGTTTTGAGCTCTAAGAAACTGGAAGGGGAAAGATCCAGAAGAAGGGATCAGATTTCCCAGCCTCATAGACTCAGACTTTAAGGTCAGAAGGGACCATTATGATCATCTAGTCTGACCTCCTGCACAAGGCAGGCAATATAATCTCACCCATCCACTTCTATAACAAACTCCTAACCTATGTCTGAGTTATTGAAGTCCTCAAATTGTGGTTTGAAGACCTCAAGCTGCCAAGAATCTTCCAGCAAGTGACCCGTGCCCCATGCTGCAGAGGAAGGCAAAAAACCTCCAGGGCCTCTGCCAATCTGCCCTGGAGGAAAATTCCTTCCCGACCCCAAATATGGCGATCAGTTAAACCCTGAGCATGTGGGCAAGACTCACCAGCCAGCACCCAGGAAAATTCTCTGTAGTAACTCAGATCCCATCCCATCTAACATCCCATCACAGACCACTGGGCATACTTACCTGCTGATAATTTGGCAATCTTTGATCAATCGCCAGAATTAGGCTATCCCATCATACCATCCCCTCCATAAACTTATCAAGCTTAGTCTTGAAGCCAGATATGTCTTTTGCCCCCACTACGCCTCTTGGAAGGCTGTTCCAGAACTTCACTCCTCTAATGGTTAGAAACCTTCGTCTAATTTCAAGTCTAAACTTCCTAGTGTCCAGTTTATATCCATTTGTTCTTGTGTCCACATTGGTACTAAGCTTAAATAATTCCTCTCCCTCCCTGTCAGGGTCCAAATGTGGGACAACGCATGTAACAAAGATCCAAAATCAGAAAGCGGTTTAGAATGCTGTGGGATTCATTCCTTTTGGGTAAGTAACTCTTTCTGTAGCTTCCATTTTATTTTTCTTTATTTCTGAAATAAGTATTTTTGACTAACAGAAGTAAAGCAACAGCAAATTTGCATAGAACACAGGTAACGAACTACAATGAGTGTCATGTGAGGTGTGGAAGGGAGGAGGGAAACAAAAACAGAAAGGGGTCAGGTGAGGTGACACTAAAGGCTCAATATGATAAAACGTTTGACTTTCCAGCTGTTGATTTATTAATTTGTTTATTATTTCTCACAAAGAATTCTTAGCAATTATAGATCCATTGAGCAGAAAGCACTTCACAAAGGAAGGTCAATATCATCTCCATTTAACAGAGAGGAAAGTGAGGTACAGAGACTTGAAGCAACTTGCCCAAGATCACCCAGCAAGTCAGCGGGAGAGCCAGAAAGAACCCAGGTCTCCTGATTCCCACAGTCCTATGCCCTATCCACTGGACTATGCTGCCACACAGAAGCTCTCAATTGTGTCATTCTAATTCTTTGCCTGAACTGATCAAATGGTCAAGTACTCTTAATTCTAATATTTTAAGCCTATTTACAATAAGCCTATATGCAACAAAAAGGATAGATAGAAACAGATAACTGCTTATTTGCAAGTGTGGTAAACCTGCTATCTTGGCACACAACTCAAAGTTGCATCAATATGTTTCGGTATCTTCCCCCTCCCCCCCCTTTAAGAAAGAGACATATACATAAATGTACCGATGATGCAATATTCCTATTGTTAAGCTGTCAGTGAAATGTTGAACTTTGCTCCTTCTGCAACAAACTTTCATGTCAATCAAAATCTTGTTATACATGGATATGACATTAGATCCCTGAATAACAATCTTGTTGATTGACGGCTCATCTGCAATGACTCTTTAAATTGCCTGTTTTAAAGACTGAAACTTCCAGCTAGTCACAGAACTTTAGTGGTGCCACACTCTTATAAAACCTGTGAATTGTATTTTAAATGCGACAGCTGATAGTCAGAACTAACTTTCTTCAAACAAGACAACTGTAAGATTAGAGCCTGTGTGGCTGCAGCTAGTCACGACTACTGAAAATTGAGGCTGAGGACAGCAAAGGGAAGCAAACCAACAGGGAAAGGATTTTTCTCAGAATATTGAAGTCTTAACTTGTCATTTTTGATCTGGTATTTTTATTGACAAGCAGAAGGGAAATTAACACAACTAAAAATATGAAGACTAACAATAAAATTACACCAAACCAAAAATCCTTGTCATTTTAAACTAAGGCTGTCCTTGATACAAGTTAGAGCAGCCTCGGGGCTGTTGTAAAATGCACCTGTTTGTAACAGCTCCCTTAAAAGAGCCCCACAATTTCCTATGCACCATTTACACAAGGCAGGGAATGGCAAAGAGCCAACATTGGCATTTAAACCATGCTCATCACCACAGTACCTGAGCACCAAATTATAGAGATGCACTTTGTACTTCACTTCAGAGGAAACTCTTTCATTATTCCAACAAAGTAACATAACAGGACACCATCCAAAGAGTTCACTTTCCCCCACCTCACATACCAAGAGGTCTCTTTCCATCTAGTTTTCAACACATTACAATGGAAGAGTGGGGAAAATGAAGAGTTTATACCAAAAAAGAAACTAGAATGTACTATAATAAAAAAATCATAAAAATATATTAGAAGAGAGTCATGTTGATGAGTTCTGCTCCAATAGCTATTGGATACATTTCTAAGTGCACCACCTACCATTTCACATTCTCTAGTGTCAAACTGGCACCAAAAAGGACATACTTTAGTTGGACAAGATTTCTGTAAATTTAGTTTTATTTACCCTTTCCCACAACACCAAAACCAAGGGTCACCCAAAGAAATTAATAGGTAGTAAGTTTAGTACAAACAAGAGGAAATACTCTTTTACACAACATAAAATGAATTTGTGGAACTCATTGCCATGGATGTTGTGATGACAAAGTATACTTGGGTTCAAAAATGAACTAGCCAAGTTCATGGAGGAGAAGCCAAGATGGTCAGGGAAGCTCAGGGCAACCCTAAGCCTCTGACTGCCAGACACCAGGAGAGGAAGACAAGGGTGGATCTCTCAAGTGAGTCACCTTGTTCTGTACACTGCCCCTGAAGCTCTGGTACTGTCCGCTGTCACTGACAGGATACTGCACTACATGGGCCATTGGTCTGACCCAATGTGGCAGTTCTTGGGTAGTACATTACCTCAAGAGGCCCCAACTAGACCCAGCTCTGTTAAAGTGAAAAACCACAGCAAGTTCACCAAATCTAGCGAATAAGTCCCCCCAGAGCTCCTGCATTTTCTCTTGCTAGCACTTTATTTTCCTGGGAGAAGTTTTGTGCAGTTCATTCTGGGCCAAATCCTGTCCTACAGGAATGTGTAAGAGTTTTGAAATACACTTCATTGATAGTAGCATTTACCTCATACGTAGCACTGGGCAACATTTTTTGTACAAAAGAAACTTTAAAAAATGCAAATTTGGCAACACTGAAATGTTTTGCTAATTCATGTTGGCATCACTGAATTTTCAGTCCAAAAAAGCCTAAAAATAATTCTGAAAAGAACCAAAATGTTTTATTGACATTTTGAACTCAAATGTTTTCATTTTTCAGTTCAAAAAGACATTTCAAAATTTCCTTTAATGTCAATCAAAAACATTTAAAATCATAAACAAAGTTAAACATTTTGTTTTGACAAACAAAAACAAAAAAAATTTAGTTTGACCCATAAATGTTTTCAACTTCTCGATTCACCAAAAAAAAAAAAAAAATTCAAAATAATTTTCAATTTAATCAGATTTTTTTCCCTAGAATTGCTACCCAAGTGAAAAATCTCTTCTATGTTAGCCACCTATATGGTCATTAAAAGCAAGCTTTAAAGAGAAAAAAAGTGCAATTTACTCTATGGGACAAATGGAAAAGAAAAAATTCCCAAGCACTGAATCCTGTTCCCTAGTGTTGAATGATGCTGCTCTATCAGATACTCTCAAGCTGCACACACACGCCGTAACAGATCCAGTCCGCAAGTGATGCCACATGCCATTTGCTTTTCTTACAGTATATCAAGATTTGGGAGATGGATTATTTAGAGAGCACGCATAATGTAAGCATATATTTGCTTTTCTGCTCTAAATGTTCTACCTTGCTCACAATCTCTCTTGGCTCCAATTTCACTCCACACTCCAGAGCTGGGGAAATGGAAAGCTTTAGAAAGCAGATACTGATCACCCACTGGGATTCTCCCCCCCCCCACACACACACACCCTAGCTTTGCTAAAATGGTCCAATTCCACATCTCATGAGATGTCTCAAAACTTGTCCAATGGCCGTGGAAAAAGACATCTCATCTTCTTTGCGCAAGAAAGCAATGTTGGCCACTTGGATGTGCAGTGATCTACTTCTTGGGAGAGATTATTTAGCTAGACTATCTTCTTGCCTATGGGGATCTTGGTCACTAATAAGGTGCCACCATCCTTGTTTAAAATCTTGGGCACAATGGCTGGGCATTTTACTCAAAAAGATCCATCTGACAACTTGGTAGTATAGCTGTAGATCTAACAATAGGGGCTGTAGTTACTGTATTACGGTCGCTTTTCTTAAAAAGAAAGTGCAAATCCTAAGAAGTTCCCAGTGCCCTCAATGTGCTATGAGGTTATTGAACCCAATTCTGCTTCCATGTAAGTTAATACTAAGAGTTCCATTATTTCCAGATTTGGTTCAGCAGAAGTGCTTGTGGGCCAGGATTGTCCCAGGCTCTAGCATGGATGCGCAGGTGCACAAGGCCTCCCACCAACGTCCCACTCCCAAACTCTTCCTCTCCAACTTAAATACAAGATCTGATTATTATTCCAGTGTAAACAGTTATTGCAAAAGCTGCATTTTTCTTTAGGGCCTCACCACATCTTTGTGTGGCATAAATTTCCTTTAGTTTAAAACCAGGGGAATGGAGGGTGCAGAGAGACGCTTAGTACTACAGTATTTGTATTGTTAAAAGTATTAAGTATTCTGCATTCTTTGCCCCAAACACTGCTGTATCACTATTATAAAAGCTTCATTGTTCTGGGACTCTATTATAAAATACTAATATGCTATTTTTTATAAGGGTTGAATATTTTTTTAATCATCTAGGCCCTAACAGTTTCCTACTGAGAAAAAACAAAGCCCAATGCATCAAATATATTTATTAAACTCACTTAATGCAGTAACTGAAAGGTTAGATTAAAGTTTTGTTGCTTTTGTGAGTGTCAGTTTCAGATTTGGGGAATTACAGGCATTGTGATAAATATTTCAGGCAGTTGATTACAATGAAAAGTAATTAACCCAGCTACAACAACAGGTGTTGTATGGGAAAATGCTGGCTTTTATCAAGAAGTTGTGGGTGCATGTGCTAAGTGTGTTCATCATTTTCTCCTTTCTGTTAGTCACAGAATGCCCGGGGGAGATGATTTCAGTGCCAGCATTTATAGGATATAATGAAACCACATTAAATATGTATCTGACGGCTAACAATTGGGTAGGGAAAGAGTATCCTCTCTTACTGTGGTTATGTAAGGCAAGTTAGAGTCCTTTATTCAGCCTGCTCCTGTAGCTGTACTCACCTCCACTTGCAGTTGCATTGAACTTTAATTTTTGGGTCTTTTTTCTTTTACCCTTTCCCCGTCTTGGAGCATGAAAAAACACAATCATTTTAAACACAAAGTTTGCTTTTGAAAACAAAAATCCATGGACCTAAACACTACCACTTTCTATCAACATCACCAGCAGAAAGAGTATAATATCCAACATGGCTGTACTGTGAACTCCTGCAAAAAAAAGGTGTGAATGAAAACTAGCCCCTAGCACAAATGTTGAGTTTTACCTTTGTCACTTCTGTTCCCTTTTGAGGATGGGTTGCTGATCCCCGGGACTGTGATCTTGTAGTCCAGACTCAGGTTGAATTTCCATTCATTTCAATAGGAGTTTTGCTTAAGTCACAATCTGGATCAGGCCCCTTGTTGGACAATGCTTATTGTTTCCACAAAAGTAGTTCAAGGTCATATTGGCAGAGGGGTAGCTTGAAGTTTAAAGTTACAGGACTAGCTTCTGCTCTAAGTAATGCTGGTGTAAACCTATGGTGACTGGATTTACACCAGTATAATCAAAAGTCTCATGCTCCCCTCCTTATCCACACAAGGAAGGGAGCACATACCTGAGAAAGGGCAAGTTGGATATAAGAAGTATGGCAGAGGAGCCAGCTAGGCTCCCTCAGATTTTCCCCACCTAAGTTTTATTGCCTTCTGCTTGAGGCTGCACTGACTTGGGCTGATTTGTCCTCTACATCAGGTAGCCTACCTCCCTTTGCGGGATGAGAGGGGGAGGTCTGGAGGCAGCCACAGTAGAGATATCCCCTGTAAACATGGGTTCTAAAGAAACTGTTTTGTCCAGGGGCTTCAGGGAATCAGTAGGGCTGGAGAAATTAGTGGAGACAAAGGGCATCTGAATGGATATCTCCCTGCCTTCCACAGGAACTTAGAAATCCATGGAGATTAAGGAAGTAAAACCCACAGATTCTAGCACTAGGCTGGGGGTTGGAGGGAAAAATCAACTCCTACTTTTCCCACCCACTGCATGGGAGGAAGAGTTGGAAACCCCATGAGCTCCACATTGACTTTCCTCTCACCTACATGAACTGGGGCCATGTAATTATTTTGTTGTGTTTTGTTTAAGTCTAGAGCCTTATGGTTTTTGTCATACAGATGACACTGAAATACATTCCCAACAGACAATGGTGACTGTAATATTATTGTGTTACATACTCATATACAGTATGTATCTGGGACGTATCCAGGATAACAAAGCATTAGCTTTAAAGGCAAAGGAGGTATCCACGGTTATATAATTTATGTCTTGGCTTTTCCTTTGAACAGCATTATGCTTGTAATGTGTAGTGTTCCTCCCGGCAAAGGTTCAAAAGTCACCCTCTGCTTCTGTGTATATGACCACTGACTCATAAATTGTGAATTTATGGGACCAGGTTATGTCTTCTAAGGTCAGTAGATAAAGACTGAACTTGACATTCATCTTTTAACTTTAATATCTTAACTACCAATAAAGCACAACAGAATCTCATAATTAAATGTCGTGAAGTAAGATATTTGTTTTTCTGCATTTGTGTGTTGGGCTATTTTTTTCTGTTTGGGTTTTTTAGGATCCCAGCTCTGGTGTCCGATCTTCCTTGTTATCCCATGAAATATTGTCACAGAATTCTTGATCAAAAGAAGAGGAATGTTTGCATCATTGCAGATCTAAAGCTGTTTAAAAACAAATCTCAATCTTATCAAGATATCATAAAATAAAGATTTTAAAAATTATTTTAGCTTCATTGTTGTGCACAGTTAACTATCCTGAAGAAGACAGACTGAAGGGTAAAAAACAAAACAAAAACAGAAAAAAAAACAGACCCTTGACCTCAATTCCACCAGTATGATCTAAAGCCCATTGACTCCAGTGGATTTGAATTTGATCCTTGATGTTGCTCCGACTCCTAGTAATTGAATTAAAACCAAATACTTACAATATGCTTACAGCCAACTATATCAGAAAGGCTTCCTCTTGAGGATTTTACCTTGTTATTTCAAGACTGATAACAAAGTTTCCTTAAAATTGACTAGATGGGGTTTAACTCTTCTCTTTATATTTAAGAACAGAACATGTGTGTTTGTGCATGCTCAACACATAGTAATTTCCTGGCACCTGTAGGCCTTTCAACACAGAAGTTGTATTCTATTGACACAGGCACACTGACTTTGTCTCGGCACTTCTGCTCTTCCCCTGGGCCAATAAGAAGAGATCCAAGCTGTCCATATGTTCAGTGGCATTCCACAATGTTATCAGCTCACTAACATGTTTGGTGCTGTTGCTGCTCATCCTTACAGTGTTACAGATGACATTATTTCACAGGCCTCTCTCGGTCTCTCTCTCCTGATGTTCCAGAAAGCTGCTGTATTCACGTACTACACATGGCAGATGGGAAGGAGGCAGCAGAAGAGTTAAGAACTGAGCAGGGAACTAAGGAGCAGCTACTCATGGTTAAGCTAACAAAATAATATATGTACAAATATTAAAAAAATACAATATAGAAAGCATGGAGAGAAAGGAAAAGAAATTCTTCATAGTAAGAGTCTGATTCAAATCCCTTCAGATCCAATGGGAGTCTTTCCATTGAGTTCATTGGGCTTTGGATCAGGGCTTAATGTCCAGATACAGACTTCTATTTCCATGAGTGAAGAGAAGGAAAAAAAAAAGCAGTATATCCAGATGTGGTAGAGGAAGCGCTATGCATGCTTCCTTCTTCCCCTGACTACCACCTGGGATACTCAGCAGGGGCTGGGTTCCACTGATGGGGCAAATATAGAGAACAGTTAGGCAGGAGCCATTCTCCATGTGAGTATCCTCATCTGAACCCTGAGGAGAGGTTTCAGGCGTAAATGAATGCCAACCTCAACTGCATAGGAGGGTCAGCTATCCTCCACCACAGAGGCAATACGTACCTGAGAGGAGGGCATTTCAGTGTGATGAGCCTCTTAGACTCTGATGCACCCCAGGACAACAATCCCAAAACCACAAAAAACAAAAACAAAAAAAAACCACACAACCCACAAAGCAAGACATGCAGGTTGGTTGTCAATCAAAATGTACTAATCATGAGTCAGTTAGGACAGGCTGAATAAAACGTAACAGGCCCAACAGCAGATAAGAGGTAGCAGGCCCTAAGTAGGTGCATATATCCCATGCTACATCTGCATACTCAGACTTTAAGGCCAGAAGGGACCACCATGATAATCTAGTCTGACTTTCTTCCCATCTCAGGCCACAGAACCTTCCTTACTCACTCTTGTAATAGATCCAGAACCTCTGGCTGAGTTACTGAAGTCCTCAGATCACAATTTAAAGACTTCACGTTACAGAGAATCCACCATTTACATTAGTTAAACCTACAAGTGACCCATGCCCCTTGATGGAGCAGAAAGCAAAAAAAAAACCCCATAGTCATTGCCAATCTGGGGGAAAATTCCTTCCAAACCCCAAGTATGCCGATCAGTCAGACCCTGAGACTGTGGGCAAGGCCCACCATCTGGACACCTGGGAAAGAATTCTGTATAGTAACTCAGAGCTCTCCTCATCTAGTGTCCCATCCCCAGCAGCTGGAGATATTGGCTGCTAGCAGCAGCCACCAATTGGCTATATGTCATTGTAGGCTCTCTCATCATACCATCCCCTCCATAAATTCATCAGGCTCAGTCTTGAAACCAGTTAGGTTTTTTGCCCCCACTGCTCCCGAACTTCTCTGATGGTTAGAAACTCTCTTCATCTAATTTCAAGCCTAAACTTGTTGATGGCCAGTTTATATCCATTTTTTCTTATGCCAACACTGGTGCTTAACTTAAATAACCCCTTTCCCTCCCTTGTGTTTATCCCTCTGATGTATTTAGAGAGAGCAATCATATCTCCCTTCAGCCTTCTTTTGGTTAGGCTAAAGAAGCCAAGCTCTTTGAGTCTCCTCTCATAAGGTAGGGTTTCCATTCCTTGGACCATCCTAATAGCCTCTCTGCACCTACTCCAGTTTGATTTCATCTTTCTTAAACGTGGGACACCAGAATTGGCCTCTTGCTGGATGACAGCTCCATTTTAGAACAGAGAGTGGGGCTTGAGTGCTGGCGGGAGGGGAAAGCTGTCTCTCCAGCTGTCACTCCTCCACCACCCAGGAGGAACTTTAGAACTCCCCCCCCTCACACACACCCCATCATCCACCAGTGACACCATTGTCATATGGCAAAGGGAGGCAATTATGGACTCTACCTATAGAGAAGGGACGGAGTGGGGGTGGGGAGGAGGGCACAAAGCACCTCCACACAGAGTCAGGTCCATATTAACTAAGGTGTACTTGGTACACTTGCACACCCCCTGCCTCCCCCAACCACCTGCAGGGGAAGCCACACAAAGACAGCAATTCAGGGCCAGGGTGGGCCCCACCTCACTGAGGCGAGAGCCAACGGGCTGGAGCCAGGAGCTGGGCCAGCTCCAGAGGACAGGACCTGCTATGGAGTGAATGCAGGGCAGCACGTGCTCACTCCCAAAACCACTTCCCCCGCAGGGCCTCCTATCTCGTGGGGGCAGGGAAGGTGAAGGGAACACCGTCCAAGCGCCTTATTACACAGGGCCCAAAATGGATTTCATCTGGCACAGGCTTCCCTATTCGAGATGTCAACAGTGCTCTTGGGCCTGGTGCCCAGCCAAGGCATCGATCTGAAGGCCAGGCTCCATACCTATGGAACAAGAGAATCAACCCTGTAGTTGCTGAAATCAGACTCAAATTAACTTGCAGACTTTTCAAAGAAAGAAAAAGGAAATTATCCAGATAGATGTCAGATCAGCCAAACTAAAGATCCAGCTAAAACTGCCAAACTTAGAAAATCCACTGCTGAGTAGTAAGGGTCCAATCCTGCTCCCACAGAAGTCAACAGTACAATTTCCACTGGGCCAAATTCATCTGTGGTGTAACTCCACTGACTTCAATGTCAGCAAGGGCTGATCTCAACCACCCTCAATATCTGAGCCCAACAGGGCATCGCCCTTAATGCTGTGCAAAGTAACAGTGTTCCATTGTGACTAGACGTTGGAGGTATGACCCTTCCCCTTTTTTTAAGATGCAGATTTTGCTAGTTAAATATACAGAAATGTCAGGCTGCACTTTATACTACAGACCCACTAGGGTATGAGTTCTTCAAATAGATATGGGAACTTCTGTCTGAGGGAAGGCCAACAGGCACAGCAAGCAAGGGAAAGAGCCACAGAACATTCCTTAGCAACAAGAGGCAATGTTCATTCTGATTTTTTTAAGACCCTGTTGGAAAAAAAAAATTCTGAAGGACCATTCGTTGGCACGATCACCAAGTGTCAGATCCTGAAGAGATGCGGAGTGCCCTGAATGCCTAATTATGTCAGTGGAAATTGAGGGTGCTCACTGTTGGGTCTGTGCACCTTACAGGATAGGATTCTTATGTGCTTCCATCCCAAAGGAAGAGATTTATGTGCGTATGTAGAGGCCTCCTGATAACATGCAGTCCTGAAAATTCAAAAGGCCATGGAATGTCCATTCTTAAAAACAAACAAACAAAAAAAGCCCAATGAGCAAACTCATTTCAATAGGAAAGAAAAGCAAGGGAGACTGAAGTGAAGCCGAATATCTAACAAACAAATATAGCGGTTTAAAGTCAACAAAAGCCAGCCACTTGAACACGTACAACTATTTTTCCCTTTAACTAAAAAAAACCCAACTTT
The DNA here is from genome assembly GCF_016161935.1 of Mauremys reevesii. Taxonomy (NCBI): domain Eukaryota; kingdom Metazoa; phylum Chordata; order Testudines; family Geoemydidae; genus Mauremys; species Mauremys reevesii. Next base: position 24,956,799 of record NC_052627.1, on the reverse strand, counting down.
GCCTAATGCTTCAAAACGCAAATTTTAGCATAGTACATAGCACAACCTTTTTTGTGATTTCAATGTGTATGTGACAGTCACATGGGAGTTATAATGGGTAAAGAGAGGCCTTGATTTTCTGAGTTGCCAAACATAGTTCAGATTGATTCCACGCTGTGTAGTATTTGTAAATACATCTAGGGATGCCTTTCCTGTAAGTAACATTATTGGTGGCACAGATAGCACTGTCAACAGTTAAGGTTACCCAACATTTTCCATTCAAAGACCCTTTTTCCCCAGTTGCTTACCATTTTGCCATACAACTTCTACAGTTTGGACTGAAATTTTCCAAATCAAGTGTGTGTCTTTTTTAAATTTCAGCAATAATGATTCAGCACATAGAATAAGGCACACATCCTATGGAAAAAATGGAAGCAGAAGGTGGGTGAGGTTTATTTACTCAACTTGTCTTGGTGAAAGATGTCTCTTTCACCAATTGAAGTTGGTCCTATAAAAAGATATCCCTCATCTATGTTGTGTGTCAGACAACCTGGAAGCAACACAGCTACACCACCACTGTAAACAACTCTGGAAAAATAGTATGTCATAATTAAAAACTATCATAATGCATACACACAAAGGAGCCTAATTAAGGTTGCACAGGAAACCTACGTCTGGCATTTCTTAACTTTTGAGTGCTTGATTTTTCAGCCTTCATATTCTTGTAATGTAGGGGTTTTTTTAAGCACCATATGGGCCCAATTCTGCAAAATGGAGGGCCTCTTCAATTCAATACTACAAAATAGTTACATTACCTATAGGAGGGAATCTCTACATGTGCTATTGTTTACAGAACACTTCAAGTGTTGTCTGTTAAAATATGTATTTAAAAAAAGGAGCCCACTTGGGTTACTATTACATAACTTGGTAAAAATTACGTCTCTGTGGCTCAGTTTTCCCATATAAAAATTACCAGCAATTCCAATGCAATACTGAATATAATGTAAAACGCATATTGACAACAAAGCGGAATGTGCATCTAAACAAACATACCACACAGCACAGAAGTGCAGAATTTAAGCATTAGCTGTCAAAGGGTCCTAAAACTGCAAGTTTGACAGGCAAGACCCCACTGTCTATATATAGTATTATATACAGAAGAGCCAGCTGTTCTGGAGACGCTAAAGTAAACCACATTGACTAAACATAATCTGAAGCCAGCAATAAACAAGTGTTTCAGAGATATGTCTGCGCAACAGCACATGCTTAGCTTTTCATGCATCACAATGGATGTCCCACATCGACTTTCTTCTTCTTCAGGTTTCCTGCAGCCCCCCAACTGTCCCTGTCACCGGGTGCCAGATGGGAAGTGAGAGCTAAACTGATCCACCTCTTTGTGGTAGAAACCCCCAGAGCTTCAACTATAGGCTACAGGTTACTGAAGCCTTCATGAAAGATTCAGAGCTAGTATAACAAGCTTGCTGAAAGTAAAAATGCATGTCACATTATCTACCCTCCCTTTCTGCTAGTACAAACTATTATTGCTGAAGGGTGGAAAATGGGCTTGTACCAAAGAGACATAAGGATGCAGATACAAGGGGCCAAATTAATCTCTGGTTTAAATCTATTATGCTAGCAGTAACATGCAGTAAAAGTCACATGGAGATAGAAGAACAGAGAGAATGGATTCACGTAGACTCACAGGAGACAGACAGCTCAAGCATTTTATTTAAACGCGTTCCTTTCAGAGCTGTTGAAAAGAATGGAATATGGAAGCGTTTTGCTCAACTATCCTGCATTTGTAAGAAGAATAAACCCTTGCTGCAATTATGCATTAGGCAACATTTATAAAAGACATTACTTCTATTTCTAAACTTGTTTTATAGGCTGCCTTTTTAAGCGAGTCTAAGGTAATTGAAGGGGAGGCAGCCTTTGGGAGAAACCAGGCACAGAAGTGGAACACAGAACAATTGAGCGTTTTGCCTGCATATACACTGAAGTCAGAACCTGAGGCTTTGGCCCAACTTTTCTATTTTTGCTTCTGCTGAGCAAGCGCACAGGAAACACCCACACCCGTGGCACACTGTGGAGACGTGCTGCATGTCAACGTTGCACAGTCCCCGTGCAGGGGGAGAGGAGGAGATTAAGGTGGACCACAGGAGAGACGTGGGCATAGCCACTGGACACAAGATTGCATGGCTCTAGTAACTACAAATTGCTGCACAAGGGCTGTGCAGGGGCCAAGTTCATGTCCTGCATTCTGTCCACGGGTCGTTTCAACTTCTCCCTGGGGAGTTTCCTACACATCACCTATTTGCTCTGTCTTTCTTGAGCAGAGAGGAGGGTGAATTCAGTCCTAAGAAACAGACTGTGCAGAGGTCTGGTGCAAAGGCAGTTCTTGTGCTCAGGGTACACAAAGGCCTTTTTAGAGCTATTGCAGCTGTGCTATGCTAGCCTTTCCAAGCAGTATGGGCTCCACTCCCTGTCCCATACCAATGCCCCAGTTCAGGAATGCATCCCTATTTTGGAAAGCATTTAAGCACATGCTCAAGTCTCACTGAAGTCAGTGGGACTGCCTTCCTGAATAGGGATGGATTTAGCCAGGTGCTTAAGTGTTGGCTTGAATGAGCGCCACAGTGGGGTGGATAAGGGATCCAGGCACAAAGGGAGTGGGCACTGCACCCTCTTCAAGCACGCTTTAGTCATTGGCCTCCCCATCACTGTGGAAGGCATTGTACCTGCTTGAGGAGCCATGTCTCCCACTGCAGCACTGCACCAAAAACTCACTGAAGGGCAAGAAGCAGATGTTACCATAAAGGCCTTCAAAGAAACATATTTAGGGAACAGTTCCCCGAATATTGTGTTTCTCCTCAATATGGGGAAATTCCTCATAAAATGGAGGGTGAATAGAAACATCAGTCTGATCTTCTGAAGGCCTAACAATAATGCCTTCATTATCTATCATGTTAAAATACATGGCTTATTCCAGGATGTGCAGGCAAGAACTGCAGAAATAAACTGTAGTAGCTCATGTAACCACATTCCAATTTCACTCTCTTTGGGACATGTTAAACAAAGTGAACACAAAACAGTTTATTTAAATAAACAAACAATTGGACTTCTTTTAGTGATATTTAACCATTAAGTTACATTGAGATTATGGGAAAAATATAAAAATGTAACCGTGACAGTACGAGTTTGCAATGGGTTCTCAGAAAGCAGCACTTTGAGGACTGGCTGTTTTAAACAGAAGTTATATTACTGTTATGAAGTGACTACAGTACATATATTAGCTCTTGCATTCAATGGGGCTTAATCAGAGCATGGAGAAGTCTTGGCATGAAAGAAGTGATTTAGCATCCACACACACCACGTCTGTTAGTCTATAAGGTGCCACAGGATTCTTTGCTGCTTCTACAGAACCAGACTAACACGGCTACCCCTCTGATACTTGATACCACAAGAGTAATCTCCAAATACATTCTATTTATTTTGCAGTGGTAATACCAGACTACCAAAGCTCCGTTGTTTTGACATATGAAGGGCATGTACATGATGGGACCATTATTAAACTTATTGAAATGTGCACTTTCAGCTAAAAGGGGACCTCACTGAAGGATTCTACCCACATGGAATAAATTGTGCAAAGGTTTCAAAATGCACAAACCCTTGAAAAACAACTTTTTTTGGGGAGGGGGGGAGGGGAGGACTTTCATTAAGCAACTCATCCAGTGAAATGATGTAAAGTTTTTGATAAAGTTTCTGCATTTAGTTTTAATTAAGCTATTTCTAAAATCCCTCATCCTCAACACAAATACATACAACTAACTGTGAGGGATGGGTGAACCAGATGGAAAATTAAGTACAGGCTCCACAATTCAACCTCTCTCTCAAACCAAATTCAAATTAAAAAAAAAAAACTCTTTGAATCTAGTCACTTCAGATAGTTACCCCTCCCTTTCCTTCTTCCTCGCCCGCAGTAGGGGGTCTTTCATTTGCTTAAATATATTTTTGATTCTCAGAAATGATGGTGCTTTCTGCTGGGACTGCTGTCATCTCTTTATCTAGTAGCAGTACAAAGTATTATTTGTATAGTACCTTTAAAGTGTCTCTACAAGTGTAACTAACTGAAAGACAAACTACACAGGGATCACTGAATCCATCGCTGAAATGAAGCTGTCTAAGAGGTGAAACACAGCAACTGTTAGCACTGCACAGCAACCCCACACAGCAACTTTAGGCCAGAAGTGAAGAAGAGCTTATCCATATGAAATTGCAGAAAGAGAGAGAAAGAGAATAGAACTCAATCTGCAATAATAGGGACACCCTTAGTCTTAAATGGTCTGGACCTTGATTATAAATTTCATCTGTAAAACAGCATACAGCTCCCATAGCCAGGACAGAGCCCTTTTGGGTCACTACACCTATTACGAAATTAATTTTCTCCCTCCACCCCTGAACCCACCTTCTCTTCACAACAGTAACTAACTTAAACAAGTTCCTTTCCCATTATCTTTCCTGCTACTAGAGGAGACTAAGGGGGATATGATAGAGGTATATAAAATCATGAGTGATGTTGAGAAAGTGGATAAGGAAAAGTTATTTACTTATTCCCATAATACAAGAACTAGGGGTCACCAAATGAAATTAATAGGCAGCAGGTTTAAAACAAATAAAAGGAAGTTCTTCACGCAGAGCACAGTCAACTGGTGGAACTCCTTACCTGAGGAGGTTGTGAAGGCTAGGACTATAACAGTGTTTAAAAGGGAACTGGATAAATTCATGGTGGCTAAGTCCATAAATGGCTATTAGCCAGGATGGGTAAAGAATGGTGTCCCTAGCCTCTGTTCGGCAGAGGATGGAGATGGATGGCAGGAGAGAGATCACTTGATCATTGCCTTTTAGGTTCACTTCCTCTGGGGTACCTGGTATTGGCCACTGTCGGTAGACAAATACTGGGCTAGATGGACCTTTGGTCTGACCCGGTACGGCCGTTCTTATGTTCTCATACTGTATATTCAAATTAAAATACTACATTCACCCATTTAATTTGGAATTAAACGGGCTTCTCCCCCACCCCTTGATCTTTCTGTTGCAATTTCTGAAATACAGTATCTTGGAGAGGGGGCTGTTTTGTGTGTCTAAACACACAAAATTGTAAATAGTCCAGCTGTACTCCTTCTGCTATAATCATCTTGATTATGTTAGACCCAAGATAACCATCAGCACTCAAGGGGTGGCCATCTTTAAACTATCATGAGTGTACTGCTAGGTAACAAGATGGCTTCCCGATGGTTGTGGCCATCTTGGTGGCCTGCAGAGCCCCCAAGAGCTCTTAAAATATTGAGTCAGGAGATGCAGTTTCCTATGTTACTTTTAAATGTATAAACAATTTGAGATATTAGAAAAAAATCCCTCTCCCTTAAAAAAAGAAGAGGAAAACTTGTTCTTACTTTCCTTGCTTCTTCCTTCCACATCTGTTTTAATACTTACTGTCTATGGCCCCCCATAACCACACAAATATTAATTAATTCATCCTCACAGTGCCCCCGTAGAGTAAGAAAGTATTATTTTTCCAATTTTACAGATGGTTAACTGGGACACAGTAAGATTAAGAGACTTGTCCAAAGTCACACAAAGTCTATAGGACAGCTGAAAATTGCACCCACATCATTAAATCCCAGTCAAGTGTCTTAACCACAAGACCAACTTCCCTCCATTTTTCATCACTACCATTTGAGATTCTCAAAATGTTTGGGCCCTGTCAGGTTTGTCTGGAAATCCACCTCACCTTCATGCTGGGGAAGTGGTTTTAAAGAGAGAGAGGAGCGTGCCATTTGAATCACCAAGTCTGTTTTCTTAGAACAGACTCTCTCATACCCTGGGGCCAGGCCTGAAACTCCCATCTTACTTATTTTATACAGAAGTATCACTGCCTGGGATTTTCTATAAGCACTCCCACTGCCCTGGTGGAACCTCACATATACAGCAGAGGCATGGGTGCTGAGCAGCAGCAGCAGCAGCTTCTCCCAGCCACTGGAATCTATAGTGGTGCTGGTGCTTAGGTCAGGGATATTTTCTCTTGTATTCTCAATGCTTGATCAATGGTGCCTAGGCAGCAAGGAGCTGCTGGAGAGAGGAGATAGGGAGAAGGAAGTGGCATCAGCCAGATGTTCAGGCTGGCTGGTGGGGGAGGGGAAGGGAGGCAAGAGGGAGAGAATGAGGAAGCAGGAATTCAAGGGGAGCCTGACTCCCTCTTGAGCCCATATTTCTCCATTCTGTCTCTACAACATAGAATCATAGACTTTAAGGTCAGAAGGGACCATTACGATCATCTAGTCTGACCTCCTGCACAATGCAGGCCACAGAACTCACCCACCCACCCCTGTATCAAACCTGTGTCTGAGCCATTGAAGTCCTCAAGTCATGGTTTAAAGACTTCAAGGTGCAGAGAATCTTCCAGCAAGTGACCCTAAAGCCCCAGGCTTCCCAAGGGGACTCCCAGGTCACTCTCCACACCTGGAGAAACTCTTGGGTACATGAAGATGCGGCCTGAGGTCATTTGCTTTGATAAACATGGGGCAAAATGGTAAAATTTGGAGGCCCACTGCCACAGAGGTTTCCCATCCAATTGCTAACACAGCCCTAATTGGTAAGAGCTGAATGTTAGGGGGAGCCATAAAGCCCTTCTAGAACTAGCAGGATCCTCCCGCATTTCCTGTCTGCCTTTCCTGTGGATTTATACCTATTTTCATCATAACCCCTCCTTTTAGATACATATTGTCACTCATGTCTGCAGTACTCCGTGGATTTCATTGTCCAGCTTAAGCGTTCATCAGTCCTATCAACTTTTGTCAGCTGCTCTTAACTTAAACAGTCCTGCCAAACCAATCCCTCGAAGGCCTGTTTTTCACTGCCAGCAGTCTGATGCCAGTGAAGACTATTCCTTTATGTAAATTTCCCCTTACCCTAAAGGTTCCTTAATGCTTTGTAAATCTCACCCCCTTCTTTCTGCAATAACCGTCTAAGGTTTCAACTACCCACTGAGATGCTTTCTTTGTCCTGCCTGCCTGACCTTATACATGGTAGCAGCAGCATTTAATGGAAGCCCTACACTTAAGCTTTAATTGTCTCTTCCAGGAATTCATATCCTCATTTCTCTGCCTACATACCTTGTATGGAAGGTATCTACAAGTTGCTTCCCATCTCATTTATAACATTTACATTCTCCCAGCAAATAGACCTTTGCCTTTATTAAACAGCATTTAGATTAAGGCTAAATAGCCTACGTGAATTACTTGTTTGTCTACAGAGTTTAGATAAGATATTTCTGACTAATAAGCAGCCTTTCCTGATACTATACTTCACTACTAGTAATTCTATATGGAGATAGTTATTAGTCTTTAAATTCCTTTTGCCTGGAAATAGAAATTCAAACTTTAATATGATCGCTATTGCAATCATCATTCATTAATGCTAAGTATGTGTTTCCCCCACACCCACACTTGAGAAAGAGGGAGCAAGCTGGTAGTGCTCTTAGTTATATTTGTAATCAAATGCGGAGCTAAAATCATGAAGGTTGTGAACTAATACAACCCTAGCAATTCACTTCATGTTCACTACTTCCTCCTCTGGCCACTACCTGAATCCTTTAAAAAAAAAAAAAAAAAAAAGGTCCCAGGCATTCCACCCCCCCAAGCAATGTCCCAGGGGACTGAGTATTATTCACTGACTACTGAAAAATTAATATAAAAAATTACTGCAACTCATTTCTCCAAATTATGTCAAAGTTTTGCTTTGCGAAACTTTTGCCTTCAAAGTCATATAAAACTCTGTCGTCAAACATTGGTTCAATTAACTTAATGAAAGTGATAAATAATTCACTCACGTTTTTTCATTTTAACAAAGCTTCTGATGGTTATAACATCAATTTTTTTTTCATTTTCCATGTCTTATTATCTTACAACTTAATCCTCTGCTAGCACAGTCTGGCTGTTTTTACACTCCCTCATTGTTTAGCAAGTGAATAATTGATGGATGATAACTTGCAGCTGTAGCCCCTCCCACTCCCATTTTACTGCCTTCTCTCAGTGGAGATGCCATTTTCTGGCTTTTTCCAGCAGCTTGGTTTACAGGCCTTGGTATCACTTACATATTTGAAAGAAATCAACCCCTACAAATAAAGGTAACAAGATGAAAGTTCATATTGCCCTAATCCTAGGTAACTTTTGCTGCATTTGTTGTAGTGCAGCATTATTTCCAATCTCATCTTTATGAGCTAATATAGAAACCTCACTGAAAAAGAAGTCTAGAGCTGTAGGAAACTTACTGAGCTTGCCTTGTTGGCTTTTTATGGCATCTTCTTCAGTCTCAATCTGCATGGATTCTCTCAGGGCATTTCTACATTCGAGCTGGAGGTTAAATTCTAGGAGACAAAAAGAGTGCAGTCACAGCAGGAGTGGCTAGCTGCCCTGAGTACGTACCCATCTGAGATGATAGGCAAGTACTCAGACAGCTGTCCCAGCATTCACACCGCCATGGCTACACTTCTGGTTTTAGCATGCTAGCTCAATCAGAGCTCCTGGGGGTAAGCCTTCTCAAACTGAAATTTACACCTTTCAGCTCCAGTAGAGACATATCCCCAGTCAGTCTCTCTCTGACACTTATGAACTTCATCTGAATTATGGCTTCTTTTTTGGTGAAAATTCACGCTTGTGCAGAGGGCCTGTACATTAGTAACTGGTGTATAAACAAACCCCTAAATGGGACTTAAGGCCTACGGCACTTAGATAGCATGTCGGTCTTGTGCTGGCCCTCTGCCTTAGGGTGAATTTCACCCCAAGAGCACACCAACAAAAGCTGGTTCACAGGGTGCTGGGTGATTTTCTCTGTCCCTTAATTCTGACACCTCATTTTTATTTAAATTTTCAAATTTACTGTCCACCTCCAGGACTTATGTTCTTCACTACCGTAAGTGAGAAAAGAACCAAATGCAGCCATACTGGGTCAGACCTAGGGTCTATGTAGCCCAATATCTTGGCTGATTGTGGCCAGTACCAGATGCTTCAGAGGAAGCAACTCTATTTAAAAAAAAAGTTACCCAGGGGAATAAAATCCCAAACGTCAGCACTATTATAACATCTGATTCTACTGCTAGTAGGGCGGGATCATAGAAAACTCCTCCACCCCTCCACTTCAGGCAACTACTGTGAAGGTCAGTTCTTTAGCTCCTCAGAAGATAGTACTGGAGGAGCATTATGGCTTATTCTGAATAACTCAGCACCGTCACAATGAATCTGAACTTCACAACTATAAAGAATCAGGCAGGCTACCTGGGATGTGGCCCACGCTACAGAGTGGAACACTGAATGGAAGCCTGACAAGACACTGTAAAATACTGGGGAGATCCAATATTTCTTTTTAAATCCAAAGTTACATGAATGTCCTTTTGTTTTGTTTTTCCCCAGAGAAGAGACAAAAATTTGTTTATAGCTAAAAGCTGACGTACTCAGATATTTGCACTATTAGCTTTTAAAAAGATTGAGTTACACACTTCAGCCCAGTCTCAAGCAACAGATGTGGGTTTTCGCTTATAGTGCGGATGTCAATAAGTTTAATGTCATGCATGTTCAGTGGGGATTTTATGAACCCAACAAAAGAGCACAGTTGCACTGGATTTTGTTAGCGCTTTAGAAAAGTCAACAGGCCACACACGTTCTTCTCAGTCTTGTATCTTGTAAACACACCATAATTGGAGTAGAACATTTTATTTGTCAGGAGTCCATGGAGATAATTAAATGAGTCAAATACTGTAGTCTGATAGATCATTGACCAAAAGAACATCACAGGAAAACAAACAGGGTAAAATGCAATAAGTGAAGTTGAAGGCTATTAAAATAAGTAACCTTATATAACCTGGAAAAATAAACGGCAGTGTAGAGAGTGGACATTTCTTCAAGGGAAAAAATGAGGTCATGTTACTCCTGTCAACAATGAGAGAGTTCTCATGAATAGAATATAAGCCTAATTTACATCTTCTATCTAACCCCAGCCTGCTACATCTGTCAGGAAAGAAAAAGAAAAATAACTTTCTTGTTCCACGGCTAACAACAATGGATGATGGCAATAAAAAAAAAGACCAACTAACTGTATCTAAACTAAAGGCTTGTTTTCACATAGGCATACAAGTCTGTAAAAGAACTACATCTTGTATCCAATTTTGTGGACACTCTTTTTGCCCAAACTTAAGTTCTGGCTCAAATGCACTTATTCCAGATCAGGTATTGAGATGTCTCCATGCTAGCATTTGCATCCGCAGTTTATTATGTTTGCAAGATTGGACACGCTTTGAAGCTCTTCTAAAAATGTGGCTGTAAACATATACATAGGTGATGGGGCAGTAGTGTATGCATCTATTTTCTTTCAATGCTAACAACAACAGATTGTATTTCACCATATACTCATTGCATTAGGAACAGAGGGTGTCACAAGGCTCAATGAGGCTTAGCGCTTGAGGCTGTAAGATTTTCAACGCTTCGTAAAATTGAACTCATGAGTAGCACTGGAATCTTCACCAGTAGGCCAGCCATGAAGTACTCCTCTCCCTGTCAATTTTCTGCCTTTGGGAGGAGGAAATTACAGAGATGGACTTGGGTAGGTTGCCAAGCTATGAGGGAAGAAGAAAGCAGGGGCCATTTACAAGGTGTATTGTGTGGTAGGGTGTAAAATTATTTTCTTGGATGCCACTGAAAACCCATCACCACAGATTATTCTAGAATACCCACTATTTATAACATCTAGTCAAGAAATTGGAAGAGTGAGCTATCCAGGACACTCATGATTGGGTAACCAGTTGTTGTGGTTAACTTTCAAATTCCTTCTGAGTCAGCAAGGCTAAAATGGGTGCCTAATAGAGCCTAGCAAGCAGTTAAAGCATTTTAGATTTGCTAGGGAGGTTTAGTTGCCTAGTTTGCCTGTTTAAAACCAGCGGCTGAATGTTTTGACCCAGTTAAAACTTTAGAAATCTTAAGACAATGAAAAAATTCTAAAACATCGTTTTAAGCCATGCTTCTTTGACTTGGATTCCTCCTTACACCTACAAACCTTACCAGAAAACACTTTTTTTTAAAAACATACAAAAGTAGAAACTAAATGTTTTCTGCTGAAAATTAAAAAGATGGTATAAGGTATTTTGAAAAAATACTTATCTATATATTTAATTCAGAAGCTTATACTGGTGCCCATTGCCATAGTACCGGTGCATCTAGCAATAAAATTAAAAGATAAAAGTATTACAGAAACTGGCCCAGTTGTTCTGTTTGACTTTTTTTCCCTCCTAATGCAGGCTTTACAGAAAAAGTTTTAAAAGGAAAATCTTTGTGTGTGTTTTACTGTAGCCATAAAATCCACTTTATAATAGCAGTGACACACTACAGGATGTGTTGTATACCACTGTAATAGCACTTGGCTTTTGGCCTTTGTCATGCAGCCAAGGCAGGTTAAAGCAAATAGAGCACACGCCCTGTCGTGTGTTCACATTTGTTATTGCCTACTCGACCACCGCAATTTTAAAGGGAACGTAACTAAGACTGGGAGAGCCAATTTGGATAAAATAAGCAATCAACTGAATTTATACTCAAACCTCAAATGGAACCCAAATCGTTAACTTTTCAACCCAATTTGTTTCTAGATTACCTTTCATCTTCACTCTGCACTTCCTGGTACAACTGGGAGCAGAAATCTGAATGCCAAAGAAAAGCGAGTAAGGCCATTCCTGACATGTCAACTAGCAGTCACAAGTACCATAATTTTGTGAGAGAACCTGTTTTCATGATTTTAGATTAGGGTGAGCTAGCTAAGCCTGACCAAATCTCAAACATTTTCTGTAGTCATTGTGTAGATACAGAATAACATCTGGAGCTCAGTTTTAGCAGGCCAAGTTGTAGCCTATGTTTTCTAAGTCTGTGAATACACTATGAAGAGAAAAAGCTGCAGGAGCCAGGAATTAAGTTTCTGTTTGCAACCCACATGCATCCTGTAGGTTTATATTGAGTTTGAGGTATTATCTACATAATTGTTTAAAGCACAAAGAGTAAGTCTACAGACATTAGCAAAAACAGATGTATTCAGTTGATTTTTCTTTAAAAAAAGACAAATAATAAATATTGGATCTTTAGAGCTAAATCCTGCACTCCTCACTCAGCCATTACTCATGCAAAATTCCTATTGATTTGAGTAGTCTTGCCTAAGGGTTGGACCCTGGTACCTAGCCACATAATAATAAAAAAAACAACTTGTTTTTGATATAGTTACAGTGCTGCTTCCTGTCTATGAGGGCTGAGATACACAACAAGAATAGCCTTTTCTGCAGTATTTTGGCATTTCCTTTTATTGCTCCAGGTACAGAGGCAAAAAGGGAAAAGCTTAAATATTGGTAAATTTGTGACAAATCTGAATCATGTGTTGGTTTTGTCCAAAGCAGTTTGCTTACTTCTAATTATAGGCTCCTATATACAGTAATGCAAAACCATAGCAGACAAGAATACAGCTCACACCTCCTTACTTTATATTCAGTTTTGAAGCCCCCTAGTGGAATATTCATAATCTGAAAGCGTTTCTAGGATCTCAAAGCACTGCAACAAACATTAATGAAGAATCTTTTGAGGTAGGGAAGTATGTGTTGTCCATGTTTTGCAGACAGGGAAACTGAAGTACAAAGGAGTTCAGTAGTTTTCCCAGGGTCACAGAACAAGTCAGTGATAGACACAGGAACAGACATCTCCGTACTCTTTCACCACAAGTATGTACTTCTCCTTTCTTGAGAGGATGACCATTTTCCCCCCCCCTCAGGCTAAAACTAGGCTTCCAGATACTACAGCGATGAGTGCAGCAGAAGACCTGATTACAACAGAAAATTGTTGTATATTCATGCTCAGTTAGGTTCACTTCCAAAATATGGAGAGAAACAGCAGTCATTTTATGTCAAAACCATATGCAGAGCCCTGCCTACCCTCCATGTAATCCCCTTCTGATTGGGTACTCCCTAATCTAGAGCCCATTCAAAAAATGCCCTTCTGACAGTGCAATGAAAAGCAGGCACCTACCCTGAAGACCATTGCATTGGAGCTCCCTATTGGAAGACCCAGAATCAGAGGACTGTAGCAGCTGCCCAGCTCAATGGATAGTAATTTCATCTGCCCAATAAGCTATGTTGTCATACAGTTGTGTAGGGTGCAGAATTGGAGTGGACAGAGGCAAATTAAGCTTTTGTGGGGCCCTGGGCCAGAGCAAGTCAGGGTCCCTCCCCACCTCTTCCACCTGCAGTCACAGGTGCTGGAACTAGGAGTGTGTAGGGTGGGGGGTACTGTAGCACCCCCTAACTTGAAATGATTTCCATTATATCCAGGGTTTACAGTTTGGTTCAATGGCTCACAGCACCACCCCCACCCACTATAAAAATTGTTCCAACAGCCCTGCTTGCAGTCCTCCCTCTGCCCCCGCTCCCCCCCCCCACACCCCATGCTCCTGCTGGGGAAAATGGGGTTGGGGCACATGGGTTTCCACCGCCTGCCCAGCGCTCCTGCTGGGGAGCAGGTTCAGGGCATAGGGGCTTACCCTGCTCCCCAGCAGGAGTGCCAGATAGGTGGAGCCGAAAAGCCCCTGTGCCCTGACCCCACTCCCCAGCAAGAGAAGTGGCAGGCAGGGGTGACCATTTTACTGCCCCCCCCCAATTGGCCAGGGCCACTGGGCACTGGCCCAGTGACTAATCCACCACTGGGACTGGGGTTAAGTTTCCAGTACAACTAATTTTTTTTGCCTACTTCTCTGAATGGAGCTGTGTCCCAAGTCATTCAGTGGCAGAACTTTCACTGGAAAGAAACACTTTCCAATATTTAATCATATGAGTGGGTGGCTGGTGCACATAGGGAGGATAGTTTTTATTACTAATGTTTAGTGGTGAAAGTGTTTTATGATTCAGATTATCCTGTTTTTTTTAAAAAACAAAAACAAAGATTAACTTTTACAGGCTTCCCTGATGGTAAAGAAGCTAATCCATATGGAATAGAGTACACAATATGCACCAAGAGCTAGTGACTGGAATATAGGACTGTAAAGAAAAGATGATCCTTCAAAACATTCAACTACAGACTCTTTCTGCAACAGTTGCTCTTGCTTCTTTCAACTACATTACTATGTATTTTAATAATGCATACCACATAAAAGCAGCTGTGTTAGAGATATTAAAAACCAGGGACTGTCACCCTTCCTCAGGTGAGACGTCTCATTGGAGACCTGAATGGGACTAGTTGCATAAGCAAAGATTATTCATGTGCAGAAGGGTTTGCAAGCCCTAAATCTGCACAGTTAAAATCAGAAAAGGTCAGGAAATACAAAAGTTAATTAATACCAGCATTAATGCAAGAGACGTGTTCTAAGAAGGTTACCATAAAACACAATGGTTATTCTATCCCTCCACTTCCCGTACCACTTATTTTGCCTGTCTACATCTTTTAGGTTAGTATAATTTAGGAACAAATCCTGCAATCTCTTGCTCACATGAATAGTCCCAGTGGGATCAACAGAAGAAGTGTGTGTGTGTGTCATTATATATAACTAATATGGTCTGGCCCCAGTCCTACAACCACTTGCACACACACTTAATTTTAAGCACACAAGGCGTCCCATTGAACTCAGTGAGCTCATTTTTCAAACCTGCCTGAGCAAAGATCAAGTGCAGTGGGGAAGGGAGTGATGACATGGCTCCCTGAGTCTTTTCTGCCTGGCTCCAGCATAATTTAAAGCTACAGGGAGGTATCTTTAATTTATGCTACTAGCCTAAGATCTTATGCCTGCTGAGTATCAGGCAGAGCTAGAATTAATAATTTGGAGGTCCTGTGCCCCATGGAAATTGCCCACCTACACACACTTTCCTTAATCTGGTCCTGCCCCATACATATCGCACTCCACACACAGAGACCAACATGTCTCTCCCGTGCCACATATATACCATCAACTCTCCACCAGCCCCCACTTTTCCACATACACATCCCAGCAGCCCTGAAATACAGCCCACTCACCCCAGCCTCCACAGGGTACCACACCTCAGCCCCATTGGCTCCCAACCTCTCACCCTGCAACCCCCCTGCCCCCAAATGCTCCCCACTCACTTCACCACCCAACAACTCCTCACTCCAGCCCCTCACCCACTGTCCCCTGGACCTACCTGGCCACTCACTAGTGCCTCACACACAGGTCAGCTCCATTCCCATACCAAGCTAGGGTGGCTCCTCTGCCCCACACTTACATGGCCTTGCCCCACGCAGATTTGGCTGCGCCTCCCCTTTATCACAATGGGGGTAGGGGCAGCTTGGAGTAAGTGGCATTGCATCCTGGTATATGGGGGCACCATTCAGTTTTGTTATTTTCCAGTGGTTGGGGCCTGTCTGAGATAGAGGCCTTGTATAAGTGTATCAGCCCACACTGGTTAATTCAGACCAGCGATCAGGCATAGCAGAGCCTCGCTTCATCATGCTCCTGCCCTCCTCTTGCCTCCCCTAACACACACCCATACCCTGACCCACATTCTACCTCTCCTCCTGCTTAACATGCCCCTTCCTCCAGGCAGCACAGCACCAGTGGATTAGAAGGCAGTGGCAGACAGTGGAGTTGGTCAAAGAGGTGATGGAAACTCCCCTGGTTGCTATGCAACATCAAGATGGTCCCCCTACGCAGGGGAGAATTCTCCAGGGCAGCTCTACAGCCAGTTTAAATTCATTTTGCTCTGTGTAAACAGAGCAGGGTGGGTGCAGCAGACTAAAGAATCCAGGCACAGTGAGTGCAGCCACACTTAAAGTTAAGCCTGTGCATAAATCTTAAGTTACAAGTGTTTCAAAACAGGGACCAGGTCATATAAGGCCACCTGGAGATATTTCCAGGTCAAAAAAGTTCTCTTCAATGGAGTAAATGCCTTCTTTATGCAGGAATGAGGAGCTATGGTTGTAGAGAAAGAAAAATTGAGGGTGGGGGACAAGAAAGGAAAAAAAATGTATCAGGACCCTGGGCTGTTATCCAACATCCCATACCCAGCCAATGCTTGGTGCAACTGATCCAGCTCTATTAACATGTCAGAGCTGGAAGAGGAGACGACATGCTCCTGCCAGCCATTATGTCCGCTTATGGTGAAAAGTGTTTCTTGCCTTCAGAATTTGTGGCTTGTACAGCTGAGCAAAAAGGTAGGAGGTTTCCCTCAAATCCAAGTGTGATGTTTCCTGACAGTGCCCAGGGTTGAGAGACACTCGTTACCACCTACCCTTAGCAGGAGGATGCCTTGCCTGGGCTTGCTGCCAGGGGGGAGGGTCAGCTCCCTCACCCCTAGCCATGGGCAACACGAACTCCCTTCAGCTTATTCAGGCTACCCTGGCCCTCTGCAGGTAAGCAATAGGCAACCCTCCATCTCTCTGAGCATTCCCCTGACACTCAGAATTCACAGACCCCCTGCTTCCAAAGGAACAGTGAACACTACCATTTTCATGCCAGGATCACCGCTCTGCTTAATGCCCCATTTAGATATGTTTATAGTGAAAACAAGTACAAGTTCATTTAACACAGTATTGGGAGTCTTGAAGTAACAAATGAAATCACTGGAAATGAATGATTACACGTAAAATAAAGTCCTAACATGCCTTCTAGAGCCTAGACTTGGTTAACAGGATTCTGTTTTGTCCAATGAAGTTTACCGCACCCGAAAACTTGGCAGCATTCCCCAGCCAGGTTTGCTGTGACCTTCTTTCATGAGACAGAACACGCTGACAGTTCATCTCCTTGTGAAAGATTCAGGATTTACCTCAATGCTCCCCCGTTATACCCCCAAAGCCATTGTTGTCCCTGATAAACAGGACACCCCCACTGGTTTTGTTTTTTCCTGCAGCTTTCCTCTCATGCGATTTTGCACTCTTGATTAGCATCAAGCACAGTCAGCACACGGGTGTCCATTCTGATACATACGATGCACAATACACACCTGACCAAACAGAGATAAATATCTCCTACCTCCTGTTTGAGCAGAATCTGGTCAAGGCGGGTCACATTTTGCTGACCTGCCCCTTCAAGGCTTTAAGAACCTAATTTGCAGTATAGATACACAGCTTGTTATATACTAGTCATTGCAAAATGTATGTATGGCTATGATCACATGAAGGGTACTGGTTCTCAGTGGAGACTTTATATCCAATCCTTTGGTGAACTATTACATCAATACCTGACCCTGGCCATCTCTGGAAATCCCTACGTAGGCTTTATTCCCACTGCCAATGCCAGGGCACCAATGAGTCCCTGGATTTCACAAACTTTTCACGCTTTTCTTTCATTTGACATCAAAAGTCTTCCCTATCCCATTGGTCTATCGATTAACATGACCCCAAAGCAGTTTGAAAAATGTCTGTGCTATTAATATCAAATGCAAATCATAACTAGTGAGATTACTGACTCTTGCGCATCTCCAGTAGCTACTGTTAGTTGAGTCATCAGCTCAATGGGCAAACATGTTCACTTCCCCATGGTACTTCATTTTCTAGGCAACATCGCTAAATTAAATCCTCTGAGTAGAAACTTTCTTGATGCACCCAGTTCAGTGGCTCGAGATCAATATTTCAGAAACAAATTTACACAACTTTGATATCTTTTTATTTAATTCTGAGTATTTTATTTTTAATAGGCTGGATTCATATTAAGTTAATAAATAAAATGCATATGTATCTGATTAATATTGGATGCTTTCAGTTACATTATATTGAAAATCTGTTTGAATCATGTATATCTCCAGTAAATGAGAACTTCAGTAAGGGGATGAATCAATACTGAAGGAACTCACTGGACAACACCCTGCTTAATGGAGCGGAGCTGCGTTTCAGCCTTTAGACCTTGTTACTCAGATGGTGATGGCTGCCATCTTAAGAACACGATTAGACAGAGTGCTAAAATGATTTATTTTATCTGGAAGTCAGAAGGAACAAGATGTAACTAAAATCAAAAGAAAGGACTAGTAACTATTGATAGATTACCCAGAAGGGATAGTCTTAAACTGTTGCAGATTTTACAATAGTTTTAAGAAAAAAATTGCTACCCATATGATTCAGTGGCAACATTCTAGCATCATGCTAACAAAAGTTTATAGTAAACATATTTGTTATGTAGTAAGCTTAGGTCTGCTACCATGGACAGATCCCTGATGGTGGTCCCTCTAAATCAGTGTTTCTCAACCTTTTTTATACCAGGGACCAGCTTGCTGCCTTCCTAAACTGTGTCAGGGATCTCTCAGGGACTGGCACTGGTCCATGGTCTGGTCCTTGAGAAACCCTGTGCTAGATCAGGGGTTAAGACAGAATGGCCAATCAGGGGAAACTTAGCATCCAGCAATAGTGTAATTCAAGAAGCACAAAATAAAACCTATAATTTAAAAATAATGTTAAAAAGGAATCACATTTTTTAAATCTTGGTAGAAATTGAAGTACAGAGTAAAACAAGATTACATCAAAAGAATATAAAGTCAGAATGTTTATTAAACACACGTTTTTGCATACAGGTGACCAAAAATATTTGTATACGTTTATACACAGTTAAGTACTTCATTTTTTCAGTACTTACGTTTACTACCCAACAATAGTACTGCAATTGACTTAATGAGTGTGCACCAGAGACAGTTTTATTAGCTCTGCTCTTTATGATAATTCCTAAATCAGTTTAGATTTCACTCTGTTGATGCATCACATCCTTGAGAACACCTGCCCCTGAGCTGTTAACGGATTATTATTAGGCAAAAGTAAATGCCATGAAGTTCAGTTGCAATAAAATGTAAATATAAAAGTTTATAGCCGTTGTGTAAAACTAAAAATTTAAATCAATCACAAGAGCATGGTACAGACAACTCCAAAGGTCATTTTTTGTTATGCTAAAATGTATCATTTTAATGATAATATGAAAGGTTTGCCAAAGAATTATGTTTTGGCTAATATATTCCACCTACAACTTGATCTTGTACGAGAAGTCATGTCTCCTTTATCTTTGGTTACAATTATGTAATAAACAAGGAATTTCCAATTACTAATGTCTTAATTAACCCGTTATTGCTGGGGTAAGAGACAGCTAAAACCTAGTCAGTACATCAAAAAGTTAACAGGCTGCATCAGGAAATCTGTAATAGCAGCAGACAAGAGGGAGTATGTATGAAAACACTTCAGTTTAAGTGAAGACTCATAATTCAGGCTTGTGCTTTTTTTAAAAAAACAAACAAACAGTTTAGTGTGGGCCAAATTCTGATACCTTTATTCAAACTGAGTAGCATATTAAGCCACAGGTAGTCCCAGTGAAGCCTATGGATCTACTTGTATTTGCTATTCAATATGACTATCAGAATAGCCCTATTTGGAGAGATTTAGGTATGTGAGATCTCTCTCTAAAAGATCAACTCATCAAGCAACAATTACGAATGTCTCTACTTCCAATCCATTTATATTGCTATAAAAAAAATGGTGACATGGAGACTGATAAAATATATTTAAATACTTAAACATATGTTAATATAGTAACAGTTTTAAACACTCAGAAGTGAGGATGTGCAAGTCGTCTTCATAGGAACTAAAGCAGGACCAAATTTATGTTATTTTAACCAAAACAAAAATGGTGAAAATTTTTATTTTAGGTCAAAATTTGATTTTTTATCAAGAGAAACAAAAAACCCCAAGATGTTTTCAATTAATATTTTCAGTTTTTAGGGTACTGAAAATGTTTATCAAAAATTAAAAATGTTACCAAAAACGGTTTAAACAAAAACAACTAGTTTTAATTTTCAGGTTTGATTTTTCATCAAAAGAAAAATTTCAAGGCAAATTTAAAAACAAAAAACTTCTCTCGTCAACATGCAGGAAATATTGGCTTTTTTTAACCTTAACTCACCTACACTGCACACAGCCTGATCCTGCACCCATTGAAGTGAATGAGATTCTCTCTTGACTTTGGGTCAGTTCCATACAGCATACAGTACTTCTTATACTAATTGTTTATTACAAAGGTATAAAATTAGCATGCAGTAATCCAAAATACTCTATGGGCCTTCAAGTAAGGCTCCAAATGCATACTGAAATACCCAAGTGACTTCATTTTCTGATGTACTGAGCACTCATAGCTCCCACTGAAGTAAATGGAAGCCATGAGATGCTCCGAATTTTTGAGCATCAGGAACCTGACTTCAGTGCCTTTTTTTTTTTTTTTTTTTTTTACACACACTTCTTGGCCTTTTGACTTGAATGTCACAAGATCAGTCCCCATACATAAAAGAACAAATTATGGTTCTTAAATAAGATATTTAACCTTCACTTTTATATATTATTACTTTTGAGTTTCAATCTATAATATTAATGTCCCATTAGTGTAAGTTTTTGGGTGAAATCCTGGACCCTTTGGAGTCAGTGACCAAACAGCCATTGATTTCAATATGGTGAGGATTTTACCCTTTGTATTTAACTTTCCTGTTTTTAAAATGAAGAGGAAGAAATTAAAAAACACACAAAACTCTTGGGTGCATTTCATTTCCCTGTTGGAGTAGGGTCAGTACAAGACCTTTAAGCCTTCACTGAAGTGGTGCATAGGCCCAGTGCATAGGACTGAATTTCAACCTCTAATTTCACTTCAGTTGTATAGCTAAACATACATAAACTATTCAAGCTCCATAGATAAGTGTACCACAAAACCAAAATGCTGAAACTAGTATGGATATTATATAGTCAGTTTATTCCACGTTCTCATAAATAGCCCTGTGGGAAGGATTGCGCTGTGGCAGTGCATAAGGGCTGTGAACCATCTATAAGGAACCAGGGGAAAATCCCGCCCCCCAATTCATGCACTGCTGGGCTACCATACGTCATCTGATGGGTGGCCCAGACTAAGCCCCAGCACAGACGCAGTACTGGGGGTAGGCCCATAGTACATGGCACTATAAAAATACTGGCTCAGTGCTACTCATTCACAACTTTCATACCCACACTTGCAAAATTGAGCCTATGGAGAATGGCATGAGCTGATTTGATACAGATCATAATCTGCTGAACAATACCCAGGGGCAGCTCTAGGAATTTCGCTGCCCCAAGCACGGCGGCACGCCGCGGGGGGCGCTTTGGCGGTCGCCGGTCCCGCAGCTCCGGTGGACCTCCCGCAGAGGGTCCGCTGGTCCCGTGGCTCAGGTGGAGCATCCACAGGCATGCCTGCGGGAGGTCCACCCGAGCCGCCTGCTGCCCTCCCGGCAACAGGCAGAGCGCCCCCCGCGGTATGCCGCCCCAAGCACGCGCTTAGTGCACTGGGGTCTGGAGCCGGCCCTGTCAATACCACTGGTATCTCCCAACCCTTTTGAAATGCAAAGTTCTCAGACACTCTAGGTTTAGAAAGCAACTGTTAGTTTGAAGTCTTACAGAAGTTACTGGAAGACATGAAAGGATTGTCTTGCATCTAATACACTGGATTGGAACTCATGACCTGCATTTATTTCCCAGCTCTGCCAGACTTCCTGCATAACCTTGATCAAGTCACTTAATCTTGCCACACTTTGGGTCCCCCTACGTAACATGGGATAATAGTACTTGCCTACTTTGCAGTGGCATTAGGCACATATTCTAAAGATCTATTTATTGATGTAACTAACTGACATCTGGAGAGTAAGTTTTAGTTAGCACCATGTGTACCAGGCACTGTCTCAATCTGGATCAACTTTTTAGGGATTTGAGGATATGGTGATGAACTGGCAAAATCTTCTCTAACACATGGGCTACCACTTATCTAATAAAGTTACCATGGGCTTTAAGACTATTTTCTAACTACTTTGTTACTATTTAGTTTCAACAGGTTTACTAATCCATGCCATTTAAATTGCAAAACCAAAAAACATACAAAAGCTTGCTGATAGAGACCCATGACATATCATTCCTAGTGATTTTATGAAATCCAGGTATTACTCATATTTAATTGACCAGCTATGTCTACCAAATGTTAAAACTGTCAGAATATTTTTAAATTTACTGTTGATTACTAAAAATATATACTTCTGTTTCTTCTTGTTGTTTACGTTCATTTGAAAAACAAAACAAAACAAAAACCCTGTCACTGTTTCCTCTGTACAGTTAGGACAATCCAACCAAAGCTGGTCCAATAAAACATATTTCCTCACTCACCTTGTCTCTGTACAGTCAGTTTCCCCCTCTTTGCATAAGTCAGTGTGCCTGACTGTGCCAACACAGCAAAAGGGGAGAGGAGCAGGGGTGCTGGAACAATTTATATAGTGGGGGTGCAGAGAACTGTAAACCCTGTACATGATGTAAACCGCTTGAAGCCAGGGGGTGCAACAGCACCCCCAGAACCCTTACTTCCAGCAGCTATGGAGAGGAGAAAAACTAAAATAAAAATTAAGGGGGGGGAGGGGCAAAAAATTGGCAAGGGCACTCAGGGTCAAGGGTTGGTCCTGAAGCGGTTAGTAAACTCACTTGCGAAACTGACTACCTTGAAAGTTGGCGGTTTAAAACTCTCCTGTCCTGCAAAGCTACGCTCCTGGACCTATTAGCTAGTGCAATGAGTACTGGAGACAGCAGATGGGAGACTCCTTTTCCTCCTCCCCCCTTTACCCGCCCCGTCAGGTTTATTTGCAGAATACACACTTATCTAATTGTTTTATGCTGCTGCCCTCCTTTGAGCAGGAAGCGAGCAGGATACCTCCTCGTGCAGTATAAAAATATTGACTAAAGATAAGAGGCATGCAAGGTACTGGGTAGCGAGTGAGTTCAGAACAACAGGATTGTGCTCTGGGAAATCGAGACTATGACCAAGACACTGATGAATAGTTTTAGCTGTTGTTCAGCAGCTGATGTTCCTAAGTTCTCTCAAGCATTTTAAGTATCCTGTAACTAGACAGCTTAGTACTTGAGAGGGGCCTGGAGTAACAGAAGCCCCTGCTGTGCTAGATACATTTACCAGATAATCAATTGAGCAAACCGCAAAGTAGTATAAAAACCAAGATCCTGCAGCCCAGTCGTGTGGAGGGAGGGCGCGCATTTAAAAATCTCCAAAACCAACCGCCTGCTTATTCATTCTGTCCCACGAACTGTCGATTTAATGTTATTTTGGTGGTGTTTTAAAATCAACAGCATAGTTCATGCATTCCATAAGGATTCACGGTTGTTACTGGGCGTGAACCAAGTGAAACCAAATCTATCTGCAATACTTTTGGTGGTGGTGTTCAAAACAAGGACTTTGTTTTAAGTCCTTTACTGAAAACCAATATGTACCCACACGAGTATAGGGTCCTATATTATCCAGATTTCGGAATTCTTTTTATTCCAGTCCCATGGAAAGCAATGGGAGCCTTTCCATTCAGTGAGAGTTGGATTTGGGCAGTAAAGCAGAAAGATCCTGGACTGGCCCATTGACTTTATTATAGCAGTGTCCTTAATATCCGGGACCCTATTCTCCACTTGAGAATAGACTAATAATGAGTAACATTAAATGTATTGCCGCGCTTCCTTGCTATTTGGATATCCCTCTATGTAACCTACATGTTTTCAGCAGTTACCCATCCTTGCAAGGAAGAGCTACGTCTCCTCCCCCACCCGCGACACTCAAGCCATTTGAGTCTTACGAGTGTGACTCGAAGAAAAATACCTAGTATCACATTCTGCGAACGATTCATCCCGCCCTGCCCTGTTTGCCAACTGCTCTGATGAATACCTACACACAAGAAAAAAAGTAAAGTAACCACAAGACTTGAATGACTCTTTGGTGCACACTGTGAGCGGTTCTGCAGGCTTTTGTCCTGCTCCTAGGAACACCCTCTCTCTTCTTCTGGCTCGTGCACTCATTTGGCCAGTGCGTTAGCGTGTTGTGACAAAAGTTAAGAATTAGGATTCTTAGTTCAGAATGCGAAACACATTAGTCTGAAAATGCCATCTGAACCCGCGGGACATAACCTGCTGAAGGGAAGCAGAGGAATCATTGTAAACAAGGACCTGTATCTCTTGGCTACATCTCAGGAGAGTCGCTGTAGTTTTATTATTCGTTTGCTTCCTATGGAGGACCTTGCAGCCCCATTTTACAACACAGAACATACATATGTATTGTTTACAGCTCACATAGTTCATTTCCTTCTTCTTAAAAAAAGGTAATAACTTCTGCTTCTTATCACCTTGAATGAAACAATGTTGCTTAGTTGTTTGCGGAAATATATAAAAAGGATTTGTTGAGAAATAAACAGTAACCTTGGATTGTTGGAAATTAAACTCGTCTCAAATGAAGACTAGAGGTGAACTAGTCCCAGATGGATTTATTTTGACGATCAGGGGTTTCCATGTTTGCATGGTGTTTGATAGGGTTAGCTGAGTTGTGTAGGATTCAAGTTGTGTTTAAACCAATGTAGTGAAGCTGTGCTGCCTTAGAACTGCTCACGGGGTCGGGGTGGGGAGAGGGGTAGATGCGAATAGTGATGGTAAGTGACCCTTGGCTTTCTGAATCTGGTCTTCAAAAAGAAGTGGAATCCTTCTGAATCTCTCTCAGACAGATCGACTGAGGTGCTGCCTCGCTGATCTGCAGTTGATGAACGGGCCACTAAGAGACTAAACACTGCCCCCGCCTCCTCACCAACACGGTGTGTACGTGTGCACTGCCGTGTGTGTGGGGAGGAGGGGGGGGGCACGCGAAGTGAAATTCAACACCCGAGTCCCCATCCCCAAAAACCTGTGTGTATCCAAGTGATCCGATTCCCATCTGGGGGGAACGGCGAAAGGAGTCTGCCCCGCGGATCTGGACTAGAGTCGGCGGCGCTTGGCTGCAGGAGGAAAGCAGGGGTTGGGGGCTGGCTGCCGATCTCATCCGTAGGGAGCTACAGGGCACCAGAAAAGAGGGAGAAGGAACAGATCGGAGAAAGGGGGTCTAGGGAGCGCGTGATTAATGGGGATTTGCGCCTCGGGGGGAGGGGCGGGAGAAGAGAAAAAATATAGAGGACTGAGCGGAAAGACGGGACCGGTGAAAAAAGAGGGACACGTCGATACATGTGGTGGCGGGAATAGGATTTGCTACCCATATCACTCCCCGCTGATTGCACCGAAAGGGAAACTGTCCTTTGCAACCCCTGCGGACCCCCGCCGCCCCCGGCAGTTCAGCTGCAGCCGCGCCCTCCCCCCCGGCTCTTTGAAGCGACAGCCACCGAGACATTGGGACAAAAGCTGCTTCCACCTGCGGGCACAATCCGGATCCCGTTGGAGCCAGTGGCCCATCTCCCCTTCCCTTCGGTGGGGCCAGCGTTCGGGGCCCCCTCCTCATGCATCGGGCTGCACCGTGACCAGCTTCCCGCTGCGAGGGCTTAATCCTAGGGCATCCGTCACCAAACAGACGGGGCCCCTTCCACACCCCGCTAAAAGCCCAAACGGGCGCCACAGCCTGTCCCGGCCACACTTCTTCCTTTGTGCTCGCAACGGAGCAGTGCCCGAGTCCCGGGGAGTGACAGTAGCAGATCAGGTGGCTTTTTCCCCGGCCCCGAGGCACTGTAATAAAATGCCCAGCGCAACGTCTCGGAGCATCAGAGGTTATTCGGGGAGACATGCCCCGAAGTTCCCCTGCCAAGCGACGCGCTGAAATGGGGATCCCTCCCTGGCCAGCCCTTCATTGCTGGGCCCACCCCATCCGGAGCACGGGGGGACATCCCATGGTAATAAGCCAGTCTCCCCTATCAAATGTAAACGAATCCACTGGATTCCGTTCGGTGGCTCCGGCAAACGTTTCATTTCGACCCGTGGAAGCGAAAGTAGCCAAACGGCCAGTCTGGGTCACGAGAAAAAAAGGGGGAGGAAGGTGTTGGGTGGGGAAACCCAACCACGAGAAAGGACGATAGAGGAGCAGACAGGCGCGCTCCCCGGCTCCAGCCCCATTGCCCGAGGGTAGAACTCGGGGTGGGAGGAAGGCTAAACGCAGGGAAACCGAAATTAACCAAACCAGGGATTGCACTGGGATTATAGAAAGCCAAGTGTGGTGTGGAGGGGTGCGGGGCGGGAGGTAAATCACAGACCTTGACTGTCTACCACACTTGCATAGGATTTGGAGAGATGCGAGTTGGATTATCGACACATGCCCTGCAATGAAGAGCGGTAAATAAATGGGGCTCGAACCTGCTCCCCTTGAAGCCAATGGGATTTTTGCCATTAACTCCAGTGGGCGGAGAGGGGGGAAGAAATTCAGCTCTGGTTATGATCCCCTGATCCGTATCCCTCAAGCAACCAAGGTTTGGATCTAAACACGTTAGATGAGATGAGGGGTATTATTCTTTATAAACCGGAGAATATAACCAGGGCGAAATCTTGTATTACGTTGCAAAGCTAACTAGAACACGTGCTTATTCTTGATTTAACCCCAGGGAAAGAGTGACCCTCTCAGGCCGCTGCTAAAGGAGCTGGTTGCATTTTTACTCAAGAAAATATTTTGTAATTATAAACCCAGCGAAAAAAACAAAACGTATTAGAAGCGGACCTAATTCTAGACCAACGATCGCTTATAAACATGTCTGGGGGAAAAGGACAGTGAGCAAAGTAGCTCTGTGAGCGAGTTTAAATGCATCTGATGTAAACTGAAACTGAAGGTATTAATGAGATCTGCTTAGCCTATCACTGGGACACAACTCATGTATTCTTTGCGTCCTGGGAAGAGAGTTATGGGGAAACACCTTCCGAACATTGACTGGAATACAACGAGAGAAAGAGAGAGAGCCCGATCCTGCAGTCGCCGCATAGTCACAGCTCTCCCTGAGGTCCAGGGGAGTTTTGCCTGCAGGATCCGTAGGGCATGGCTGGACCCATACAACCATTCCGCGATTCATTTTCCCGAGACAGTAAACAAAATGCCACATCGTTTTTTAAAAAAACGAAGTTTTTGCTAAAATCTAAACAGGGCAACAACCACACAGGACAGATAGTCACCGGTTGCATCGTTTAAGTACCTGGCCGTTTAAGTTATCCTCCCACACCTTTTGGCTCAGATCCCAGAGTCATCCTTTATGTAAGAAGGGTCACACTGGGTCATTTAGCCCAGTATCCTTTCTTCCAACCGTGGCCAATGCCAGGTGCCCCAGAGGGAATGAACAGAGCAGGTAATCATCCAGTGATCCATTCCCCGTGGCTCATTCCCAGCTTCTGGCAAACAGAGGCTAGGGACACCATCTCTGCCCATCTTGGCTTATAGCCATTGATAGAGCTATCCTCCATGAATTTATCTGGTTCTTTTTTGAACCCTGTTACAGTCTTGGCCTTCACAACATCCTCTGGCAAAGAATCCCACAGACTGGCTGTGCACTGTGTGAAAAAAATACCTCCTTTTGTTTGTTTTAAACCTGCTGCCTATTAATTTCATTTGGTGACCCCTAGTTCTTGTGTTATGAGAAGGAGTAAACAACACTTCCTTATTTGCCTTCTCCACACCAGTCATGATTTTATGGATCTCAAATCATATCTCCTCTTAGTGTCTCTTCCAAATTGAAGAGTCCTAGTCTCATTAATCTCGCCTCATACAGAAGCCATTCCATACCCCTAATCACGTCTGTTGCCCTTTTCTGATCCTTTTCCAATTCTTTTTTTGAGATGGGGCAACTGCATCTGCATGCAGTATTCAAGATGTGAACGTACTATGGATTTATATAGAGACAATGTGATATGCATTATGTATCTTTCTTAATGATTCCCAACATTATGTTTGCTTTTTTGACTGCTGCTGTACATTGAGTGGATTTTTTTTAAAAGAACTATCCACAATAACTCCAAGATCTTTTTCTTGAGTGGTAACATCTAATTTAGACCCCATCACTTTATATGTATACTTGGGATTATGTTTTCCATTGTGCACTACTTCACATTTATCAACATTGAATTTCATCTGCCATTTTGTTTGCCCACCACCCAGTTTTGTGAGAGCCTTTTGTAGCTCTTTGCAGTCTGCCTGGGACTTACTATCTTGAGTAGTTTTGTATCATCTGCAAGTTTTGCCACCTCACTGATTATCCCTTTTTCCAGATCATTTATGAATATGTTGAACAGGACTGGTCCCAGTACAGATCCCTGGGGACCACCACTATTTACCTCTCTCCAGTCTGAAAACTGACCTTTTATTCCTACCCTTTGTTTCCTACCTTTTACCAGTTACCAGTCCATGAGAGGACCTTCCCTCTTATCTCATGACAGCTTACTTTGCTTAAGAGCCTTTGGTGAGGGACGTTGTCAAAGGCTTTCTGAAAATCCAAGTGCACTATATCCACATCCTTGCTGACCCCCTCAAAGAATTCTAGTAAATTGGTGAGACATGATTTCCCTTTGCAAACACCATGTTGACTCTTCGCCAACAAATTATGTTCATTTATGTACTTGAAAATTCTGTTATTTACTATAGTTTCAACCAGTTTACTCAATACTGAAGTCAGGCTTTCCAGCCTGTAATTGCCGGGATCACCTCTGCAGTCCTTTTTAAAAATTGGCATCACATTAGCTATCTTCCAGTCATTTGGTATAGAAGTTGATTTAAGTGATAGGTTATTGACTACAGTTACTAGTTCTGCAATTTCACATTTGAGTTCCTTCAAAACTCTTGGGTGAATACCACTGGTCCTGGTGACTTGTTACTGTTTAGTTTATCAATCTCTAATGACGCCTCAATCTGGGGCAGTTCCTCAGATTTGTCATCTAAAAGAATGGCTCAGGTTTGGGAATCTCCCTCACATCCTCAGCCATGAAAACCAATACAAAGAATTCATTTAGTTTCTCCACAATAGCCTTATCATCCTTAATGCTCCTTTAGCATCTCAATTGTCCAGTGGCCCCATTGGTTGTTTAGCAGGCTTCCTGCTTCTGATGTACTTAAAAAAATATTACTTTTAGAGTTTTTGGCTAGCTATTCTTTGAATTCTTTTTTGGCCATCCTAATTATATTTTTACACTTCAGTTGCCTGAGTTTATGTTCCTGTCTATTTTCCTCACTAGAATTTAACTTACACTTTTTAAAAGAATCCTGTGTGTCTCTCGCTGCTTTTTTACTTTGCTGTTTAGCCACAGGGGCACTTTTTTGGTTCTGTGTTTTTTATTTTGGGGTATACATTTAAGTTGGGCCTCTATTATGGTGTCTTTAAAAAGTTTCCATGCAGCTGGCAGGGATTTTACTTTTGGTACTGTACCTTTTAATTTGTTTAATTAACTTTTCATTTTTGTGTAGTTCCCCTTTCTGAAATTAAATGCTACTGTGTTGGGCTGTTGTGGTGTTTCCCCCGACACAGGGATGTTAAATATAAGTATATTATGGTCACTATTACCAAGCAGTTCAGCTATATTCACCTCTTGGACCAGAGCCTGTGCGCCACTTAGTACTAAATCAAGAATTCTCTCTCTTCTTCTGGGTTCCAGGACTCGCTGCTCCAAGAAGCAGTTATTTAAGATGTCAAAAAAACATTATTTCTGCATCCAGTCCTGAGGTGACACGCACCCAGTCAGTATAGGGATAGTTGAAATCCCCCATTATTATTGAGTACTTTTATAGACTCTTTAATTTCCCTGAGCATTTCACAGTCACTATCCCCATCCTGGTCAGGTGGTCCATAATGTATATCCCTACTGCCATATTTTTATTAGAGCATTGTATTACTATCCATAAAGATTCTATGGTACAGTTTGGTTCATTTAAGATTTTTACTTCATTTGATTCTATGCTTTCTTCCACATGTAGTGCAACTCCCCTACCAGCACTCTGTCCTTCCAATATATTTTATACCTTGGTATTACTGTGTCCCTTTGATTATCCTCATTCTACCAAGTTTCTGTGATGCCTATTATATCAATATTCTCATTGAATAGGAGACACTCTAGTTCATCCATCTTATTATTTAGACTGCTACAATTGGTATATAAGCACTTTAAAAAACTTGTCACTTTTTAGCTGTCTGCCATTCCATGATCTAATTGAATGGGACTCTTCCATTTGACCGTTTCTCATCAGATGCTATCTGTATTTTATCATCTTCCATCCTCTCCGCCTTACTAGGATATAGATAATCTCCCCTTAGGGGAGGATCTATTAATGATGTCTCTGTCCGCTCCTCTGCACCTGTCCTTAGTTTAAAAACTGCTCTAGGACCATCCTTTGCCCTTAGCTAGCATATCAGAAGAAGCCTCCGTCTCGATGGCAAAGCAGCAATGCATTCCCAACACAGAAGAGCTGCATTAACTGGAGCCTCTGTAGCACCTCGCTCTCTGTGGGTACATATCAGCGCTGTTTTTAAATCCTAGATTTTAGCTCTTGGGAAGCTGCTGCGCGAATCTTTTGGCTTAGGTCAAGGATATGGCGTTTGTCTGCGCTCCAGCACGTAACTTCACATTCACCCCGGATGCCACGCTATTGACAGCGCGAGGACGAAGGTGGTCCCTGAAGTTTCACCATCGTTTGCCGTGGACACAAGGTCAGCTGTAAGCGTTTACTTCTGGGTCAAGGTGCCTCCTTCTGGCTGCCAAACGCAGGACATGCTCCCCTTGCTCCCTCTCCCTGATACCTCTGTCCAGCGCAACAGAGCTAAACACCGCTTAAAGCCTGCTCAACTTTGAACGGAAAAAATCAGAGACACGACAGATGTGCCGTGAGGGTTCCTCTGCGGTGCATTATTTCAAACAAGGTTCCCCCCACCTCCTCCCCAACAGCCACATGTCACCAACAGAGCGAAGAACACGGCAAAGGACCGTGCCTGTACTCCTGAGTGCTGCCCGTCCCCAACAGGTTACGTTGCTTAAGCACAGCAGTGGAGTGCACTGACATGTGGCATGCACATCAGGGAAAGGCATGTCACACACCTGCTTTATCATCCAGACGAAAGGCATGTCACACACCTGCTGCTGCTGAGCTGCGACATGCTGCTTCGGCTGTGCAGTGCCATGACCGGGCTGTAGCTTTTGGCATGCGACAGCCTAGGTGGCAAACAGCTGGTGTCTGACATGCCTGTATTGTTCTGCATTCCAGGCCGCACTAAAAAGGCTGCCCCCCCTCCTCTCACAACACCTGTCAGACACTCAACAATACAGGTATGTGATTATCAGGGCCTGGCCAGAGGTAGAAGCCCTCAGGTGAGGCGTGTCCGTGTACTAATCTCACGAGCCAGTTCCCGTGTCCTTCCTAAAGGAACACACTGCTACATTCATGCTGCCGGAGAAGGGAACAATAATGGTATCCTGGGATTTCCCCCCATGCTTATGAAACCACCATAACTGCAGGACTGCAAGACTCAGATGCTGCTAATGTTAGACCTGTAAATGTCTTCTAGTAACCTAGCCACGGACCTGTGTTTTCAGGTGGGCAGTATTTGGAGAAGTTTAACATTCATCCTGTTGCCCCGAAACCCGCCTCCACCTGAGGATCAGGCAGTCCAGTCCAGAAGGAGATCTACGCGGGCTTTAACATCCATTGTTTGACACAGACTGCTGTCCGCTCCATCGGCACCCGAGACCATGCACCATCCGGAACTCTGCTGCGTGGGTTCCCGGGGCAAGTCAGCCCTACACCAGCATATTGCAGATTTTGCACGTCTGCAGTTACCATGCTCCTGCGTGAAAGCAGCTTTTTCATACACACTAGTGGCACGCGAGGGAGAGAGAAGAAACCACAAGAGTAGTTCTTCAAATTGTCCTTTGCCTCTCAGGGCCACAATTTGTAGGATTTCGATTCCTTCCCTCTCCCCTTTGAATAAGAAATTGCAAACGGGTCCTTTCACCCTCGTGTATTATTTATACTGCGTATCAGTATAACACTCTCTCACCACTAGTGAATTATTGTAGTTGCTGGGATGTGAGCTCCCGCGTGTAGTTTAATCGTTATGAAAGAACATCCCGTCAAGAGTTGCTCTTCATTTACAAACACACCTGTATGTGAGGGCCCTTTATGTCTACAATATTACGGTTTCGTTTAATAAATACCACTTCTGTGCCTCAAAAGTGGAAAAGGCCCAAGAAATGGAGTGTATCGCAGTTACTCCTAGTACAGGCTGCTAAGGCAGACAGTGTTAACTTGCTGTCTTTGTAATGCTACATCTGTACCTTGCAGACTTCAATGGGCTTTATGCGTGTGGTGTTAGAGGAGCGGGAGCACGGGATTGTCTGGAGGTCTGTTTTTCTCCCTCTTTTTCTCTCTCAGATGGGTCAGAACCAAGAACCTGATACAAATTCCTCTTAAATAAATAGAAAGACTCCCATTGATTTCCATGGAAGTTGGGTTGGGCCTTTACACCCCACATCCGAGCCACCGTAACACCTTCGGGAAAAGCCAAACTCAATAAGAATTTCATAGCTGGTCTCTGCCCCAGTCTGACTGAACTAGACTCCTGGATCCCACTGTGACCACCACACGCCTGAAAGCTGATAGTGGATTTCCCATCCTCCCTTTTGCTCAGTCTCTTCTCTACTCTATGCAAGTGGGTGCAG
Organism: Mauremys reevesii; assembly: GCF_016161935.1. Lineage (NCBI taxonomy): Eukaryota > Metazoa > Chordata > Testudines > Geoemydidae > Mauremys > Mauremys reevesii. The sequence continues at coordinate 24,924,310 of NC_052627.1, read as the reverse complement.
AGTCAGCGCCAGGAGTTGAGTTATTTTTGGCGGAGTGGCAAGTGTTATGGACTCCTAGAAATACAGGGGTGGAGAGGACCTCCAGAAGTCACCCAATCCAGTCAATCTGGACCATCCATGAATGATATGAGTTTGCTCAACTTGTTATTAAAAGCCTCCAGTGGGATTCTACAACCTCCTAGTTGGAAAGTTTTCCCTAATAGCTAACTTAAGTCTTCCTTATCCACCTCGAGTCACCCAGACAAAAACTTGCTGAATGTTTTGAATATTGTTCTACCCTTATGAGACTTTTTCCGCGTGTAGGACAGAGAGACACTCCGTTATCTGTGTGTGCCTGCCTGCCTGCCGGTGCCTGCCTCTTTGTCTGTCTGTCTCCCTGTGCGTGTGCCTGCCTCTCTGTATTGTCGGTGCAGACACACTGGCCCACTTTTGTGTATCCTTTTCTCCTCCTTTGTCTCCTTTTCTTTGGCTTTGACTCTTTCAGGTGCCCCAGCAGTTGCCCTCGCGTGCTGCTGGTTGCTGGCCGCTGCTGCGCTGCTGTTATTGAGGGTGTGAATGCTGGCTGTTGTGCTTCGCTGGGGTAGGGGGCGGGAGGAGGGGGAGGTAGATGATGAAGATGATGATGGAGGGGAGGGGTGATGATGGTGTGTACTGCGGGAGCGCAGCTCCCTGGGGAGGTGCCTGAAAGGCCGGTGCGCTCACCAGCTGACAACGCGTGCTCCGCTCCAGACACTCAGCTCTGAGGCCAGGAGCCTCTGCCAGCCAGCCCCTCTATTGTCAGCCTCGCTCTAATTAAGAAACACTCACATTACCGCAAGCCACCCCCACACGCTCTTTAGTTCCTCTGCCTCTTTTATCTCCTCTCCCCTTCCCAGGTTTAACTCTTTCTTCCTCTCCAGGCCAGAGGTTGAGCAAACAGCAGCCACTTGCGAGGCAGCAATACACCGCGCTGCAAACTCTACATGTCTCTTCTCGCACGCGTGCTCTGGGGGTGCAGGAGCGATGTTTAAAAACCAACGAAACCCCCAAGATTCGTCTGCTTTCTACGGTTGCATAATAGGGAAGAATTCAACCTCGTGCGGTAAACTTTTAACGAGAGCGTGCAGGAAACAGGACAAGGGACTCGATCCCGCCTCCATTGTGGTCAAGAACAAAAGCTCCAAAATCGATCCCCAAAATACACTTCTCTACTGTAACTTCAGGCCGCGTAGCAAACCAACACGAGTCTCACTAGAGCAGGCTGCCTCTTGGGAATTCCCACGGTCCGCCTGGGGGTCAGCGAGCCTGTGTAGGTCTAAACGGGAAGCTAAACCAACAAAACCAAAACTTTTTGGCCAAATACAAACGATCGGCACATGGACAAGCCAGTGGAATCTCACACAAAGGGTCCAACCCCCCTCCTTCCCCCCCAAAAAAAACCTCATTGTATTTCACATTCTGGCAGATACTTAGCGTTCAGCCAAATTTCGACGCCCGGATAATACGCTTCTGACGCTCCAGTTCAAATAAAGTAAGTTAGAAATACTATGAGCACACAAACAGCTCACCCTGATCTGCTTCGAGTGGGGTTGTAGAGAGAAAGAGAGTGTTATTGTAAGTTAATACTAGTGCATACAGAACAAACACGGTCGTAAATTCAATAAAGCGATTTATCCATCTTCATTACTTAAAGCAATGTTGTCTCTTTGTTTGTTTGGGAGATATTAAGCATGCTTAGCTTGCAACACATAGTTGATTCCTTTGCTAGTATCTTGGATACTTGGATGTGACTTTGGAAGGTAGAAGCTAATTGCTAATAATGGAGAGAAAGGAACCAGCCAGCATAGCGGGAGTGGTCTGGCATATGGGGAATGAGCAGGCTGAATACTCAATATTCAAGTTTCCAAAATATTAATGAGATTATAGCAACCTGCAGCTATATGTTACAGCTTGTTAATGGAGTGTAAGAGTGTGGGCTGCCAAACGTTTGTTATGCAAACTCTATAGCAGAGCCTTAAAATGGAAATGTGTCTACGTGTCTCTTCCAAAGAAGTGTCTATTTAAAAAAAAAAAAACGGAATCCCCAACTATAGAGGTGAAGATTAACACACTGCATGGTACAGTTGATCGGTCAATAGCTAGAACATTTCCTTCTAACGTGGATGCTTTTATATATGCTTTTCAAATCACTCTGCACACAAAATAGCGTGAGTTAGATTTTTGGAGCGCCGAGCCACAAATTGTTTGGATGAAATGAGAAAAACCTTCTGAAAAAAAATTAAAGTAGTTTCCTCACATCTTTCCCCTCACACGCACACACAAATATATGCGCATCACAAAAGGCATAGCTGGGCCAGTTCAATTAAACTGATAATACTGTATACCACAACGCCAACCCCCCGTGTTGCATCATTCGCTACATATGTGAACTTTAAGAAAAATTAATCTTGTTTAAAGCACCGAGTGATATAGTTCTATGGCAGATCTATGTACAGCACGATGCTTTTAAAAGAGTTTTCTGGGCTGAACGTCAAATGCTTGCTGCCTATTAACTATTTCTAAAATGTTGAGGTTTTCGTAGTAAGTAGTAATCAAACTATATAAACCCGGAAACAATCGTGAAGTTTTGAAAGTGAAATGACCCTGCTGATGAACTTTTCACCCTACCCAGGTTGGTAAATATATCCCCAGCAGTTGGAGCGTTAGTGTGGAAGCAGTGACTTGATTCGTTTAAGCCACCCGAAGATGTTTATCTGCAGCACAGCAAACCCGGCAGTGCAAAAGGTTATCAAGGGGACAGGTGCAGGATTTCTTTCCTGGAAAGCGTCACGATCACCTGCTTCTTGCAGACTGCCTGCTTGCTATCGGCACACCTACCGGAGCAGTTTGTTTGATTGTCAGTTAGACCTAGGTGAGGTTTCACCTGCTCAAAGCACGAAAATAACGCAATGGAGAAGGAAGAAGCCCGTGTAGAAAGAGAGTCTCCGGTTGATGGATTCGGTAGACTTTACTCATGCAAAACTCCTGTTGAGTTCAGTGTCTGGTGCTTGCGTTCATTGGAAGTCTTGCCTTTGTGAGAACTGCAGGAGAAATCCTCTGGATTTCCACACTAGGGTTTTTATTTATTATTTTTTAAATAAATTGGTTAAGGACAATGGGTCAAATCCTGCTCTCCTTTCCCCAGGCGAATACTCAATAGTCAAGTTTCTAAAGTATTAATGAGATTATAGCAACCTGCAGCTATATGTTACAGCTTGTTAATGGAGTGTAAGAGTGAAGTTAAAGCATTACTTACTTGGGGAAGCATTTGGGCCGGTGTCTCAAGAATCCGACCCTACAAGTTTAAGTAATGGCCCGGTCCCTGCATCACTGAAAGAAGCGAGAGATTTGCACTTCAATGGAGCACGCCTCAAAACTTTAAACACAGAACAAGGCGCCGACTTGATTTCCAAACCTCAAACTTGATTTTTAAATTGAGCACTTTGAAGAGTTGCATCCATAGTAAATGTTGGGCCGCGTTACAGGGAGACCTTATTATTGAGAGGCGCGGTCATATTAAGATATGGCACCAAAGGAAAATGTTCGTTTCAAACCTACAGGGTAGCTCACCAATAGACAGGAGCCGCAGCCCGCCTGCTTTATTTGCAGAAAGTAAAATACCTTTGGACTCTAGGTCGACATTTCAACAGTAGCTGGACCCTCTTTATGGCTGTCAGGACGTCCAGGTTTTCACGCACGTTAAAATCCTCATTAGAAATACGTTATGAGAGATAGTCATCAGAAATACCACACGCCACTAGGTTTTAGCTTTTGGACAGACAGATACTCTCGACTTTTACGCCCCGAAGCGATTCTATCTTTTCCTTTAGAACTTGTTCCGAAACTTGCTCGAGAGCTGCCAGCCCCTCTTCTGGAGCTACCTTTGGCTCAGTAAGGACTCCGGGGCAAGTCACTTCATGCCCAGAGCTAGGAGAAAGTCTACCCGTGCAGCGCTCGTGACCCGCCCTTTCAAATCGGAATTGCTAGTCTGTCCAGCTTCCCGATTAGCGCACCCGGCTCTCAGAACTCCTAACCCACTTCAGTTTAAGGCTCCCTCTTCTCATGCGGTGAGAACCAGCCGTGCTCATGCCATAGCTCATCAGGGCAACTGCTCCGAGACGATGCGCTCACTCCCCTTCCCATTGAAGTCAACGGGAGCTGTGCTGTTATGTCAGTGGTAGTGTTTTTCGTTACACCGGGGTAGCGGAGAACGGAATTTGAACAATTAATGTCAAGGGGAGCAGGACGAGTGCCTCAGAGAGCTGAACGCCGATAGGGCTCCCATCCTGCAGTCCTAACTGGGGCAACGTTCACCTGTTGCAATGGGAATTTTAGTGCCGGGACAAGCCCTCTCTTTCCTAACCCCAAAAGGGAAGAGTGTTACCTATTAAAATCAGGACTAGGTTAAAAGAACTACTGCTTAAAAAAAAGAGCATTGTTGCAGTCCTAAGTGATTAATGCCGTTCATTATACAATTTATAGTTTTGTGGTAGGTCTAACTACCAGAAGGGTTTTGTTCGTTTGGTTTTTTTTTTTGCACGCACAGGTGCCAGTGAGAGAATTGAAACCAGAGGTGGTGTAAATTCTGATATCGTACAGACCCACGCAATCTAAATCAAATGCACTCACCCAGCCATCTCATGGCGTTGTATATCAGTATATTCAGAAAGCGCCCTTTTAAAGAGATCAGTACTCGTTTTGAAATACAAGTGTTCCGTATATTTTTTATTATGGCTTCCGAAAAATAGTCTAACCAATCTCCCCCCCCCTCATTTATTTGATCTTAAAATTACAGAAAACAATGGCAGCTGGCTTTGCTAAATTAAAAAAAAACAGGACATTCTTGTAGAAAAGTTAAAAAAGATAAAAGCAGAAATAGTAGCAAACACTCCGTAATAAATAAGTTTCCTAATATCACAAAAAGCAAAATAAAATTCACATAAAACTTTGACACTTGAAGAGCTTAAGGACTATAAGTGGCTAAATTAAATAATCGTCGTCTCCAATTGGCAGTTAGTTGCTTTCCTCTTGAAGCCGCATCTCCAGCCGCTGATAAAGTGCTTGCGCCAAGTTTCCCCAAAAGATGCCAACATTAACACGGGACTTTTAAAAATCCGCCTTTTCTCTGGTATTTACAGCACAGGAGTATGCTATTTACAATCTTTTTGTTTGTTTCCATAACAATAAAATTCGGATACAGGACCGGCATTTCGGAAGACTTTTGTGTAAGTATCTGTGCAGACACAGAAGGATGCCCATGGCATCCATAAACGGTAACTCAATTTTAGCAAGGTAAGTGTTCACAGTGCATTCGCTATTCGCTAGCAATGCAAGTGAAGCTCCGAACTACAAGGCAGCACGTTGGTTGGGAAAGCGGGGTGCGGTGGGGTGAGAAACTATAACAATCCCTATGCAAAGAAAGGGAAACGGGGTAGTGGATAGCGGGGACATTGAATCACAAAATAGTCATTTCCATAGACAAACCAAGGAGAAGGCTGGAGATTCATAAGCTAAAAGGAACTGATGCTATTTTGAACTTAGACCACAAAAGGCTGTTGAACAGAGGAAGCAGATATATGGCAAAGTTTTCAGCAGTCATAGCGGCCCCCTCCCGCCCCCCGCAGACTGGGACAGCTCTGGTTGTGGCTCTGCCCCTGTCGCCCCCGTGGTGCTGCTGGGCTCCCTCCCTAACTGGCCTCATCAGAGTCACTGTAGTGGGAGCGGGGCGAGAACTCTCCATCGCTCCTGTGGGACCTGGGCGATGGTTTGCTCCTCTCCGGCTGCCCCAGGAGGGCCGGAGATGCGGCTTTCTGTGCCATCAGGGCGCTCTCCTGGAAGGAGAAGTGCAGAGGGTCCAGCGGCACCGAGTAGCCCCCCGCAGCCGGCTGCTGGGGGAAGCGAGTCCTGCAGTTGCCGGAGGGCGAGGGTCTCTGCTGCTGCCCCTGTCCTTGCCCTGCAGCTCCGGCCTCTGCTCCGGCTGACTCGTGGGGCGGGGAGCGGTGCTCGCCCTTGCCCGGGGTGTCGGCAGGTGCGGCCGGGCTGTGCAGCAGCTCGGCCAGCGCGCTAATGTAGATCTGCGCCATCTGCAGGGTCTCGTACTTGGACAGCTTCTTGTCGTTGTTGAAGGAGGGGATGACATTGCGCAGCTGGTCGAAGGCGTGGTTCAGCCCGTGCATCCGCCGCCGCTCCCGGGCGTTGGCCGCCAGCCGCCGCTGCTTCTGCACGCCGCTCACCTGCTGCCGGAGCCCCCCGGACGGGGCGCGCTGCCTGCCGCAGTCCGACACCCCCTCCGCCGACGGGACGCCCCCTGGCAGCTTGCACAGTTTCCCCGAGGGGCCGCTCCTGCTGCTGCAGCCGCCCAGGTGCTGCTCGGCTCCCCCCGCCTCCAGCGGCTCCTCCTCCTCCTCCTCTGCTGCTCCGGGCAGCAGGTATCTGGGGGAGGCAGCAGCGGCGGCTGCGGGGACGCGTGCCGGGCAGCACATGCCCAGCCAGGCGGGGGGGAAACCGCAACCAGGATGCTCCTGCCCTAGGAGAGTCTGCTCCAGCTGATGCGGGCCCCCCAAGTCCCTGCCGCCTTCCACCCACCCGGCGGCGGCCGCCCGCAGGTGGCTCATCGCGCCGGGCGCTGCAGACCAAAGCGGGGTGGGAAGCAGGGAAGCGCGAGACGGGGCAGAACAGCCCTGGCGAGTTCTGCTGCACGCGCCCCCTCTACCCTGGCTCCGGGGACCTCGGGCGCGCACACCGCTCGCGTGCAGCCAGCCTTCTCCGGTTGCGGACGGCGCTGCGCCCCCTTTAAAAAGCGGCACGCGCCGGGGTCCCCCCCGCGCCCGCCCGCCTCCTCGCGCCCCACCCTCCGCCTCCCGCCCTCCTCGCGCCGGTCGCGTGGCGGCTCAGCCAATGGAGCGCGCGGGTCTGGCGCGTGCTGGGAGCCAATGGCAGGCGGGGCTTGGCCCGCTCCGGGGGAGAAAAAGTTGCAGCGGAGACTCCGGGGATGTGACCTAGACAGCAATTCTCCTCCCCTCCCCCACGCGGCGGGGCTGCGAGGTGTCACTGCGGGCGTGACTCCGGAGCAAGGGGGGGGGGGCGAGCCCTTGAGAGCGAGCGAGGCCTCCAGTGCATTGGGTGCGGGGGGGAGTCACGCCCGCCCGCCCGGGGCGAGGCCGACGCGTGGCTGCCCTTGGCTAGCCGGGGGAGCCAGCGCCAGGCAAACGGCTTTAAGCACGTGGGCGTGGCAGAGGGTGCCTGGCGTGCGCCGTCTGAGCGCGCCAGGCAGGAGCGTGGCACCCAGCGAGCAGGTGTGCGCCCAGGTGCCGCGTGTCACCCTGCGCCCCACCGCCCCGGGGGGAACCGAAAGCGGGGCGCGGGCCTAGCGCTCGGGACGTGCAAAGCCCCTGGCCTCAGGCCAAAAGCACGGCCTCTACTCCCTGCACTAGAGCCAGCTGCATAGGGCACGTTCCCGGCTCTGCCAGGTACCTGCACAGCGCGCCCTGCGTGTCCTCGGGCCAGCTACGAGACTGATGTACCTAACTTAACTCCGTATATAAACACATACCGCTCTTATACACGCCGCAGGCATCTTCTTAAGCGCTGGAGCAGTCTCCACCAACATCAAAGAGGGGCCCGGGGCGTTCCCCCATTCACTCCCTTTAAACAGGAGCTATTATCGGGATAAACGCACCCCAGGTGCAAAGTTCTTCAGTGCCTGACCGTCCTTATCGACCTCCACATTTTAACCTGCCCTTGAGTCATAAGATCTCAGCCATTCAATAAGGCGAGAGGCGGATTTTGTCAGTGGCAGATTAATACGTGATGGAGCAATTCGTGATAGCCGCGCGAACACCGGCGTCTCCTCTGTGGAGATCACCCAGGGCCGCACACTTATTTGAACGCCTTCTGTCCAGCGGAGCAGTACAGCATTTTGGGCAAGTGTAGGTCTTTGCGAGCCTGAACGTCGGTGCAATGCAGACAGCGGAACGGTACCGCTTATTTAGACAAGCATCTTAGTTCAGTGCCATTTTAATGAGGCGGAAGAGAAAGAGAGCAGCAGCGTCACCTAAAGCAGAGTTTGCAGGGCAGGAAGCCTAAGCGCCCCCTAGCTACCGCCACGTCTGCGTAGCACCCAGGCAAGCACCTGGCTAGTTTTCCTTGGGATATAAGGACGTATACGCAAAGCTCTCTCTCTTCACCCCCACTCTCAGCTTGTTACTGCAACTGAATGGCCTGGGCGGGCTGGGGGGAGAAAACGGAGGCAGGAACCAATTTTTCTGTTTGTACAGCACCAGCACAAAAGGATCCTGCTCCATTACTAGGACTCATACCTACTAAGGTAATGAAAATAATAAATAGTTGTCTAACCAAGTAGTACCGTACATATATTTCTGGAGCTGTCATAGACTTAAAGAAGTCTGGAGTCATTTCCCCCTTCCTGTCCACATTCTCAAGTTCACATCACCTGCTGCAGACTTGAGCAGGAATCATGAGCCCAAAGCAGACCCCACGGAGGGCCACAGCAACTCAGACCAATACTAGTTTGATAGTTGTACCAGTCTCTGTCAGCCAAGGAATTTAAGTGCACACTATGGAGGGAGATCAAAGCAGCAATTAAGTCTAATACAATACTAAGTGACTTCAGCTAGGGTACCAGCTTATAAACTGATCCAATGTTACAGTTGTAGAAGCTTTAGAAAATAGTTTCTCAACCCCCTCAACAATTGCTTCTCAGACCAGCTAGTTCTACAGCACACATAGGAGACGTTATTCTCAATATAATCCTCAATAGCAGCTCAACCATAGTCATTCCTTGAACCATTAAGTAATATCTTCAGGGGACGAGTTGCACCAAAAACTAACCCTAACAAACTAGCCTTCAGAAAAGGTGATTTCACAAAAGTGAGGTTAGTCTAAAAGAGTTCATCTAAATCCGTATGCTCCGCATACAGAAGACTACTGTGACATAATGTAACTGAGTGGCAAAGCAAAAATCAAACAACCCCCCCACCCTTGGATCCCTTCCCTAGTGAGCAAATGGCATGGATGAAGCAGTAAGGTTCAAGTCATACAGGCATCCTTGAGAAATTGAAGATGCAGTCCAAATGAAGCCAACAGAATGGAGCAAAAACTATGGGAGATAAAATGCAAGACAGAAATTTGAAGGCAGCATAAAAGTGTATGTTTTATAAATAAATAAAAAGTATGGAAGAGTCAGCATTGCTGTTCTGTAGCACAGTGAGGACTTCTAAAGCCAAGTGCGTGTGTAAATGAAGGAGTTTACGTGAATGTCGACCTTAGCTGGAATGTGTTATGGTTTTGAGCCCAGTCCGGAGATGTCAGTAGAAAGTTGATCACAACCATGTGATTTTGTACAGCTTTCAGCTAACTGAGGCACTGATCCTGCTAGTCATTCTGTAGTGCACCCTTTCCTACAGAGCCCCACTGACTTCATTAGGTATAAATGTGGGCAGATTACCATGGACAAGAGTAATCTGTACTGCAAATCCATTTAGGTGAGTGGAGCTACACCAAAAGTGATTTTTCTAATGTTCTCTAGAGCCATATTCACACACAGACACAGGAGCAGAGGGGCAATTAAATATATTAAGAGTTAATCTACCCTTGTAGCCCTATGGTCTCCCCCTCCTGCCTATGTATCCTTATTTTGAAGAAGTGGGAGTTTAGTACTAAAATAGCCAAATCTAGGGAGATGCCTAGCATTTCACATCTATGACTTCAAAGCAGATTGAGCACCTACTCAGCACTTTGGAACTCCTTGCCTTTGCAGTAGCCACAAATGGCATGGCTATTTATACCCTAACACTCTTCACAAAAAAGTGAAAAGATAATATCCATCACCAATGATGTGCAGAATTTCATTTTTAATGAATTGAAGCTGTCTTTAAGTGGTAAATTTGAAAAACCCATGTTTAAAAGCATTATAGCAACTTTATGACAGTACATCATTGGCATCGGTCACATGTCTGCACCTCAGTTTCTCACTTCCAGTCAATCCACTATCTCCTCCTCCTGGATAGGCAAGTCCAGGATTACCAGTTACCCCTTTCAGAGTCCATTTCCTTTAGGGCTTCAACAGCCCCAGCCATAACCCTTCACTGGACTCAGTTCTCCCCATAAACCTCTTGTTGCAAGGGAAGGAAGTCCATGCCACTTTTCACAGCATCACCACCAGAGATGGGTGGGGAAACCCTGGGATGCTGTCATGCAGGATTGCCTTACAACTGTTTCCCAAGGTCTTCTCCCTCAACACCTTCTGTTTTTTCCCTAAAATGCAAAATCCCTTTCCCAGGGTACACCTGTGCTCAGCTCTTCCTCGTTGAGTGCCTTTTTCTCCTTCTAGGTATCAGCTCTTCTCAGCTGGTGTTCCTGTCAGAGCCAGGTATGAGATACCTGCAGAGAGCTATATGCCAGAGTGCTAAGTTCTTTCTGTGCCCAAGATACTCAGTAAGAGTCAAATATAAGGAGGCACTTTCATGAAGTCTGGCAGTCATACAACCTCATTCACAGGATCCCATAATCCCCAGGCTAGCTGTACCTACTTTTGAAGAGCCCAACACTCAATTGTTACGGACTCAAAAATATTTCCCCAAAGTTAGTTAAAAGTGAAAGGGAACTACTGGTCCTGATGTAACACTTTTGTACAAATGAGTATTTTCACGTACACCAGCTTTGTTACACAACATTTGTGTTGTATAACTGCCTTTTTGGTCCTGGTCCCTATCAGACCAACGTCCTTCATTTGTCCTCTCACAACAGCTCCTCAAAGGGACTGCTAAATTTAAAAAAAAAGTTTGACATACTTGAAAAGTTTACTTTTGGTTTCCACTCCCTCCCCGACATATTCCTATTTACCACAAGACCATCCAACTGTAGACCCCAATCCTGCAATGGCTCAAGCTTTTGTAAAACTTAGTTTTAAATCAGTGAATAGTCCTATTGAATCCGAAAAAGGAGCGGAGAGTATGGTAGTTCAAACCAGGTAAAGGGAAACATCAGGGTTAAAAGGAGCAGTTTTGTTTATTTGGTGGAGTGATACTAGATCTTCAGAAGTCTGGTCCTGTCTTATATAATAACTTGTTTACACAATTTTGATTAAAAAGAAAGATGAGAGGAAAGGAACATGACTTCCATTATTGAAGATTTGGATTTTAAATTGAAGACATTTTGTGGGGGGAAGTGTACTAGTTGCCACTTCCTGCTTAATATGAGAGTATTTGTTTATTCTCTGTAAGCTCTTACTCTGAGCTTTTCTGCAGTCTTTCTGCTCATATATCTTTCATCAGTGAGAGTTATGTACACACTACTGGTGTCTCAGTTACTTTATGAAGTGAGGTCAAATATATTTGTTCTATAAAAGTATTTCCCAGCAAGCCCCTTTCCACCATGTCACACAGTAGCTTTTACCGATTAACGGCAATTTCATTGCCATGATGCCTATCCTCTCCATCATTTTGGTATCTCTTTAGTCACGTCTAGCAAAGACCCTGCTCCTATACACACTTATGCACTTTCATAACTTTCATTAAAGTGACAAGTCCTATTGAGGTTAATAGAATTAGACACAAACAAAGTTAAGCTTGGGTTTAAGTATATCGGGGCTGGGCCTTGGTACTGCAAGCTGTTTGAAGCAGTGACCCTAGGCCAAATATGAATGAAAACTCATGTCTGATGTGAGATATCTAGCACACTGTTGGAGAATAATCATAGTTTTTAAGTATTATGAAACCAGTCTTCAAGCCTTAGAGACAAAGAGAATGCAAATTTTCAGTGAGTTCTAGAGCTAAATATTATGAAAATTAAGGGCCCAATTCTGCAATCTTTACTCACACCACACTTCTACTGCAGTCTGAGAGGATGTAGAGAAACACTGAAAGATACTATTTAAGTTGTATAGTTAGATTTTCAGTTTTATAAATTGCACCTTAAGGCAGGCCCCAATCCTGGAAAACACTGAAAACCCTCAACTTCCACTGAAGTCAGCGAGAGTGGGCATAATGTAGGACCTAGTTCCAATTTGTAACAGTCTTGACTCGCCTCCCATTGAAGACAGAAAACAACTTGAAAGGTCTGTACAGGACTATAATATTTTTGCATATCAGTATTACAGTTAGCAAAATTAGAGCACCCAAAACCTCTTACTAAAGTGATTGTGTCTTCTTCCTTGCTCAATGAACCCAGTATTTAACCTAAAACACTATATAGTTGGTCCCATTTTATATAGAAAAGGAAAGAACAACAAGTTGACAAACTTGTCAAGCTGACATCCAGGTACAGTATTACTTTCAAAGAACCCACAATAAAAACTAAAGATGATTAAAGCATTTGCAAAATGAGCATGTTTTAAGTGTGCATCTTTCAAATTAAAGATAAATAGCTTTAATTCATTCATGCCTTTTAATTTTTAAACTGTTTTCACCATTACTAACAAAGGGTAAATATATTTAATTGAAATCCATTACTCTATATGTACATATCTGTGTCTGTCTCTCTCACACACAGAGGAAAGTCAAAGGCAGTGGGTGGTTTGTGTCAGGGTTGGGCTTAGCTCTACTCTCCCAGAATAAGATAAATGTAAGTGATGAAGAACTCCTGGGGTTGGCTGCACTCATTTTGTATTCAACACTGACTGGCCCTTTTTTCCTCTCTCTCTTTGTGTGTTCAAGCCTACTTGAGTTTCTTTTTTCTTTTGAAGAACTTAGTTCTTTTGATGTGATTCAAGGCACACCCCGCTGCAAAGAGAACTTCACAGGAATCGGAAACATAAGCACACCGGTCTGAAACAGTTACTGTACAATAGCAAGAATGCATCAAGTCTTGAAAATGAAATTTCTCTCTTTAAGAAATCATTATCTTTCAGGGCTGAGGAGGGTAGGGGTTTTGGGCTCAGTCTTTAAACAAAATCTACATCATTTTCAATTTAGAAGTTTGCCTGAGTAAGACCTGCAGGAGCAGGCACAATATTAGTACAGAAATAATTTGATTTTGCAGAAAGCTTGGAGAATTTTAGTATGTGCTGCATATGCACAATAGTGTACAAATCCGAGCTAAACTATATAATTAATAGTGTACCATAACCTTCTCACACTGATTACATATAAAACCAATTTAAGTCCACATGCTTCACAGTGCTTTGCTAGCCTCAAATTATTAGCAACTGTGTTCCCTTCCTCTCCTCCCCACATCCCAGACAATATAATTCAAATACAAAAATACCAAGAATCTCTCAAGTCCCTAGATCACTCACATCTAAAAATCAAATCCCCAAGATAGTTATATTTAGGACTGAGTACTCATACAATTCCAGCTGGGATTTTCAAAAGCACCCAAGGGAATTAGGCTCACAACTCACATTGAATTGCAATATTAACTCCCTTAGTTTCCTTTGGGGGGGGGGGGAAGAGAAAGAGTCACAGTTTCATCTAATCAGTATAGACACATAGTATATAATAATGCTAACTACAAATTTACATAAATTTCCATTAATAAAAAATTAAAGAACTACAGTTATAGGTAATTACAAGATCTTGCATTACACTTAAGTAATAGTTAATTCTTGATGTTATACATAAGATCAGTCTAAAGGTCAACTGAAAAAGAGTTAGTTTACATGATTTTATTTGTTCTGAATCAAGTTTTTAAATTGATAAGGATGAAAGAATAAGTCCAGTTTGTGCTCATGTTGTCTATGGCAAATGCATTTAATGCTACTAATTATTTTTGTTCTATGTACATTTCTGAAGAAAAAATGAAAGTTCCAAGGGATGCAGAAACCAAACAAGACATCTGGAGTTACAAGACATTTTGAACATCACTGCTTACTCAAAAAACCTGCTGTGCCACATCCCAGTCTACATCTGTACTGCTTACTCATGTGAGTAATCTCTTGAAAGCCAGCATGGCCATAATTCTGAAAAGTGTTCTGCCTGGGAGTGGGTGGACCATTACACTCACATGGAAGTCGCACTGACTTTGTAGGTTTGGGACCTGTGAAAGTAATTACCATTCATGGGTGAAATTCATCCCCAGCAAAGGTCTAGCACAAGGTCCCTGTTCTGGGACCAATCTTGCAGACATTATCATGAGTAGTCCCTCCATGCACACCAAAGAGTAAGTAGTGTCTTCATGGGAAAGGCAAAACACCACTGTAACAATACTTGCCTATCTCCTGGGGCTGTTTTGAGGCATAATTAATCTTTGTAACGCACTTTGAAATCCTTAGATAAAAAGGGACTAACATGTAATGAGAACATTATTAAAATTACTAATTTCCAAGAGCTCAAGTTGTGCCAATGCTCTTCAGAAGAAAAGCTAGGTTCAAAGAGGACAGTGTTGCTAGCAGCATTTGCTAATATTTTACCTGGGATATCAGATTTCATTGTATTTATTTAGAACTTGACTCTACAAGTTGTAGGTGCCCTCTTCAAACTGCTGAGCACACTTACTACCACTGGAGTTAGGGCACTTGTCATCTCAAGGAACTGCTCAGCTTCTTGTAGGAATAGGCCTTCAGAAATGTAATTAGAAGAGATAAAACCAAACACTGTCAACAGGAATATCATGGCTATTGTGAAATGGAAACTCAAACTAAGAAAAACTGGAAATAAGAACTCTCCCTTCCAAGTTTAGAATCAAATTCAACCATTTAAGTTTCTGAAATGTTCCTATACATGACCAGAACCAAAGTTAAAATCGTGGAAAGATTTCATTTTTCTAGCCTTTCACCTTTAACTCATCACTCCTCTCATTACATCCCTCCATTGGCTCCTGCATCTCTAGTGCAAACAAAGTAAAACTACTTGACTTTCAAAGCCCTTCATGGCCTATTTCCATCCTAGCTATCATCTCTCAGTCACCACTGGAATGTTGATGCCCACCTCCAATCCACCCATGATACCAGCCTCCATTATTCACTTGTTACATTTTCTAACAAGCAACATCATGCTTTCTCCTATACTGCCCCTCATGCTTGGGAGGGACTCCCCATGAACACCTGCAAAAATAACTCTATCCACCTTCAAAGCCTGTCTCACAATTCTTTTCTGTGATGCCTATTTAAATTTGTTTTTGAGATCCGATAGGCTGTGATCTCAGCACACTAGCAACCGAACATGCTGACTAATATTGTCTCATTGTTTCTTAATGCTCCCCCAGTCTGTGTCCATCTGTCATCTCTCATCTTATACTTGGGACTGTAAGGTCTTTGGGGAGCACAGTCTCTTAGCTGGGATCCAAGAAGGAACTTAGGTATTGTGATACTAAGGGGACAGGAACCTAACTTTAAGGCCCCCAGAAAAAAAAAAGTCACAGGAACACCACTGCCATCCGCAGTGCATGAGTTAGGGACTTAGGCTCAATTTACAATGAATGGGGAGACAGGTGCCTTAGACTGCAGCTAGGCTCCCTGCCTAATCTAGTCAATGGACAAGGCAAACAACAGGGGTGTGTCCTAAGCCCTACCCCTTGCACAGAATCTGTGCCTAAATCCAGGCTGCAGGGAGGCACCTAACTCTACTTAGTGATCCACAGATGAGAACCAGCCACCTGGAGAAGGTGGCTTAGGTGCCAAATGCATTTCCTGTGGGAATGAATGAGGTGCCTGCTTCACTCCACACAAGACAGCTGGAGGAGGAGGAGCTGATGCCCACCTTAACTTTCAGTCCAGTGGTTAGTACAATTCCCTGCAACATTGGAGACCCAGATTCAGGTCCCCCACTCCCTGCCCTTGGAGTCAGTCACTCTCTCTGGCCCAATCACTACTCCATTGTGGATGGATACCCCAGATTTTGAAAGGGGCCCAATCTAGTAAGCACTCTCAGAGGCCCTGATTTAGGCCTTGGGCCACCTTTCTTCTCCCAGTTTGTGAATTGCTCTGGGGATTAGTTGGGAGATGCACATTCAGATGCTTAGAGGGAGGCAGCAGTGCTCATGCTCAGAGGCACGAACATAGGTGCCTAGGGAACTTTTACCCAGAAAACTTAGGCATTGAATGACTAAGTGCCTATCGTTTGGCAGGAGTACTGTGAACTGCAGAATGTAAAACTGGGGCTTAAGCACTCAAGTACCTTTTGTGGATTTGGGACTTCATTGTGTGTTTCATATAACATCTAGCACAGTGCAGTCCTGATCCATAATTACAGCTCCTGGGGTCTACTGTAATACAAATGAACAGCAACAACATTACTGTGATTTGGATAGTGCCCTAAAGGCTGTTCTGTTAATATTTCTGAATAGGAATAGAACTAAAACGCCTGGCCACCTCATTTCCAGAGAAGCGCAATTTAGATAAATTTTGGATTAGGATCTGCACTTTTGGGCACATATCCAAATTGATTCCAAATACTGAACCTCCTTGAAGTTCCTCTAAAAGTTCCTAAAAGTCACAATATTACAACAAAAAACCTTCAAAAACAGACTCCAATGAGAGACTGCTGAATTGGAATTAATTTGCCAATTGGACACCATTAAATTAGGTTTGAATAAAGACTGGGAGAGGATGGGTCATTACACAAAGTAAAACTATTTCCCCATGCTTATCTCCCCCCCCCACCCGCTACAGTTCCTTGTATCTCCTTGTCAAGTGCTGGAAATGGGCCATTTTCATTACCTCTACAAACAGTTATTTTTCTTTCCTGCTGACAACAGCTCACCTTAACTGATCACTCTCCTTATAATGTGTATGATAACACCCAGGGCCAGCTCCAGGCCCCAGCACACCAAGCGCGTGCTTGGGGCGGCATGCCGCAGGGGGCGCTCCGCCAGTCAGGCGGCAGGTGGCTCCGGTGGACCTCCCGCAGGCGTGCCTGTGGAGGGTCCGCCGGAGCCGCAGGACCAGCGACTGCCAAAGCGCCCCCCCCGGCGTGCCGCCATGCTTGGGGCGGCTAAATTGCTAGAGCCGCCCCTGATAACACCCATTGTTTCATGGTGGGTGGGTGTGTGTGTTCGTTCCTTCTGTATTTTCCACAACATGCATCCAATGAAATGAGCTGTAGCCCACGAAAGCTTACGCTACAATACATTGGTTAATCTTTATGATGCCACAAGAACTCCTATTCTTTTTGAAGTTCCTCTGTTCTGGACTACTGGTGAAAATAGGTAGAGGATACAGGAAGGATTCTATGAAGACAACCTGGGTAAAAAATTGAAGATTTTCCTTGAAGAGCACTCTTGAGGTTAAGCACTAGATTCAGACTCGAGAATGGGGTCCAATTTCTGTCTGTACCAGCAGACTTGGCTTTCTGTGATTCAGTTTCTCATCTATTAAATGATGATACTATTCTCTCCCCCAACAGAGTCCTACTGCACCATGCCCCAAGTTAACCCTCGTGTACTTTGATGAGCATCTCCTTGTCAACTTTGTCTTGTCTATTTAGATTGTAAACTCTTTGGGGCAGGCACTATCCGTTACGATGTGTTTGTTCAGTGCCCAAGCTCATTTGGGGCCTTTAGGCAGGATTCTAAAATAGTAGTGCTTTACAGTATTGTGCTAAAGCATCTCCTCTTAAAAATATGGCATTTTTGTTACACTACAGTGTTCTTTAAAATGGTTATTTCAATAGGTTAGTATTAACAAATTTGTAAAGTAATAAGACTTACTCTTCATAAAGGAGACATTTTACAACTACAGAAAGATTCTAGAGCTAATTTTATTGCGCAATAACAGCTTTTCCAAATGGCTTATGGCAGAAGGATGAATGCAAAGAGCCAGATAGTCCCCTCCATCCAGTTGGTCAACCCCTATTGCTGTCAATGACAATTGCACACAACGGATAAAGGGAATATAAGCCGAAGGGTCTAGTGCAATGTGAGAGATTGCTGCTATTCGATCCTACTCCACTGATTGCCATAGCATATTGTTTAACTGTAGTGGTTCACTTTGTTATGCTTACAATTATAGCAATTTTCTTTAGAGGAGTATTATACACTAACTCCAGACTAAAATTTCATGTGCAAGCTCAATAGTGCAGCAATATTATAAGTTTATGTGCAAATAAAGTCAATTTACTATTTTATTGTGTGTTAATGTAGCTTATAAATATCCAGTTTCCCAATGCAAGAAAACTTTTCTATAATTCTGTTTTTATAAATGATTTTGGTTTCTCAATTTAAGATTAGCCATCCTGCTCATTGGAGTATGAGTGAATTTGAGTCTGAGAATCCTATTGAATTAGAGAGATTGCAGCGATTCAACTGGGAATTGCCATTCTTGGCTCCAAATGCAGCTTGAAGGTATGCTGTAAGGAAGGGGCTGATGTGAGCGGGGAGAAGAGGAGACATAGGGTCTGGAGTGAAGCAGGCAGAGGACAAGGTTCAAAAGACAGAGAGTGGTTGCCTTAGGGGGGGAAAAAGGGGTCCAACAGGTGGCCACAACCTGCCCAGCAACAAGCAGCCCAGCTCAGCCCGCTAACAAAACCCTGTCCCAGAGGACACCTCCCTGTATCCCCATACAAAGTCTCTAGTGAATGACAGACATGGTCATCTCTTTGCTCCCTTGCACAGAGGCAGGTTCCCCATCCCTCCTTCTCTAACAGAGTCCTACTGTACCATGCCCCAACTTAGCCCTCATGTACTTTGATGAGCACCTCCTTGCCAACTTCCAAGAAGGCCAACCAACCCTGGCAGCCATCAATGAGACACCAGGTGATCAGGTCTCTGCTGAGGTGGCCCCAGATTGTGGCACTCAAGAGCCATCAGAGACCATCCTGCCCCACTTTCAAATGACACATGATGAGGTCTCTTTGCCGCGATGTTTTGCAACAACTCTTCGCTCCCTGTTGGTTACCCTCCCCCTTTCCCCTATACAGGCAAAACCCAACCTGACTTCCTTGGCATTAGGGTGCCTGCTCAAAAGATGGCCATCAGTGCATAGCTTTTTCATCCCCCTCCTCCCTCTTTTTAAACAGGTGTCTCACACAGGCTAGACCAGGGGTGACTAAACTAGAAGGTGGCACATGAGCTGATTTTCAGTGGCACTCTGCCCGCGGCCTGGCCACCGGTCCAGGGGGGCTCTGCATTTTAAATGAAGCTTCTTAAACATTTTAAAAACCTTGTTTACTTTACATACAACAATGGTTTAGTTCTATATTATATAGACTTATAAAAAGAGCCATTCTAAAACCGTTACCATGTATTACTGGTAGGGACACCTTGAACTAGAGTGACTAAATGAAGACTGGGCACAGCTGCAAGGTTGCCGACCCCTTGCCCCGCTCCGGGAATCCCCAGCAAGGAGCGCGGCAGAGGCAGGATCCGCTGCCAGCCCCCGGGAACACCTGTCCCGAGAGAGCAGCGCTGATGCGCGGCGTTCCGCCCCCCCCGCCGGGAGCCGCGCGCGCCCAGTGCTGGGGAGGAGGCTGACGCCGGGCATCTGCAGGGGGCTGCGCCCCGCTCTTCGGGGGACGCCCTGCGCGCAGGGGGGGTGCTCGGGGCGGAGGCAGTTCGGCCCTTTCAGGGCAATGAAGCTGGTAAGAGTCTTATTGCAATTCCTAAGGGGGGGGGCCGAACTCCTGTCTCGGTTTTGTGCTTCAACCCAACCCCCCGGGTTTACACGGCGGGTTTGCCGTCGGTAAGGCTGCGTGCAGGGCCCGTGCGTGCAGGGCCGCCCCCTTGCAGCCGCTCGGTTAGGCAGAGGCAGGCGCTTTGCTGGCTCGCAGCCTAAGGGCAGGACGCGCCCCTCCCCCCAGCCCTTCGGACGCAAATCTGGGGGAGTCTCCCCCCCTCCAGCCCACAGCGCGGACATGGACTGGCTCGAGTGGGCCCCTCGCTGCCCCGTCCCCCTACAACACCTACCCCCTAGCGGGGCCCCAGGGCAAAGCGTGCGGGGTACGAGCCCCAGCCCCTCAGCGCTAGCGCTGGCCGGGGCAGGCGAGACACAACCGGGTGTCAGGTTTGCAGGGCGCTGAGCGCTCCCGGGGCGCAGCAGCTGCGAGCCCCACTCCCAGCATTGGAGAGGTGAGCAGGGAGGAGACCCGGAGGGTTTGGCTCAGACCCAAGCTCGGAGGGAAGGAAAGCTCGTGGCGGAGGGCAAACAAAGAGGAACCGGCCTGTCGTTCAGCCCAGAGACGTCTCCCTGCATGTAGCACACACTGGCACGTATGCAAAATACCAAGGGGGTGCGGGAGCTGGATTAAACAAACCCCGCCCCAGAAGCGAGGCGAACGCGTTTGCTCTGGTGCAGCGGGAAGCCAGGGGAAAAGCAGCCGCTTGTGCCAGGATAGAAGCCCTGCGCCCATCACCAGCCTGACTCCACACAGCCAAGCGGGAGCCATTTGCTCGGAAGTGCGGTGGCGCCCGGAGCTGGGTCTCTCCGTCGCTGCTTCCCCTGAAGTCCCTCTGGTGTGTGTGTGTCCCAGGGTTGTCCCTATGCAAACAACAGGTTGAATATTGTAGGTGAGGGTTATTAAAGTGTCCCCGGGACAATGGCCGTCTGTGTCCCATTCGCCACGCTTGGCTTAATCTTTGGAAAGGGCGCACACAATGTGACATGATGTTGGCTTCCAACATTATTCAGTCTGCATAGCGGCGAGTGCTGCCCTGTCTCCCTGGAAATGGAGGTCGGCAGATTTAATCCTACCGTCTAACAACCCCTACGCACTGAGCGCGGAGCTGTGAGCACCCCGCTAGATCCATTTAGCTCGGCCTTGAACCGAGATCACTTAGAAAATAATTAAAAGGAAAAGGCGCAGAGAGGAGGATTCTACCCAACCCAGTCACGCAGAATACGGTCTGGGTAGCGTTGCATTGGGTCTTAGTCTGTCACTGGGTTTCCCCTAAAGAATCTGGCCAGGGGTGTGTGTAGCCGATGCTGCGGCGAGAAATAAAGAGCTTTCTTATTCTTTCTTGAGCATTGTAAGCAGTGCTGGTTTCCCTCTGGCTTGGAGTAAAACCCA
Organism: Mauremys reevesii; assembly: GCF_016161935.1. Classification (NCBI taxonomy): domain Eukaryota; kingdom Metazoa; phylum Chordata; order Testudines; family Geoemydidae; genus Mauremys; species Mauremys reevesii. Next base: position 24,903,395 of record NC_052627.1, on the reverse strand, counting down.
CTAACACTGAGACATCCAAAGGGGAACAAAGCGCTCAGCCCTAGATGCTGCCCTGTCTAACTCTAGCCTCCTGTGCTGCTTTCAGAGCAAAAACGTGCCCCCAGTCTGAGGGCCCTGGGATGAGGCACTGGCCAGAGGAAGGTGAGTGGAGAGAGGGTGAGGGCTGGCGTGGGATTCTCTCCTTGGGATGGTGCAGTATCTGAAGGGCCTTTGTTTTGGGGACCTCTCCGATTTAGTGTCATTCCTGGTTCAAAAGAATGAGTACAAGGATCACAGTCCGCTTTCAAGTCACGTTGAGCTTAAAAGCATGTTTGCAAACCCTATCACTAAAAATAGGGGGTTTCAATTCAGTTGCCAGCACAGAGCGAGTTACATGCAAAAATTTCACCCACCTCGTCTCTCTAAATTAGGGATAGATCCTAAATTCTGCACCGACTCTACCTCCTCCAGCACTGCCCCGTTTGAGGAAAGGCCGAAATGTAGTTTGCTTTTCAAAGTTACCTAGGGCATCAGTTTGCTAGATTTGCGGAGGCACGGGCAATACCATAAAATAAGGCATATTGGCTGAAGGAATGAATCATCACTTGATTTCAAAGTTCCCTGATCACTTCCTATTTCAGAAAGCAAATTCCATGTAATTTAATAATTTTTAAAGAACAAAACAACGTCATTTACTACCCAAAATATTAGAATATTTGGTGTTTATTTAGGCAAGGATCACGGAAATATTTGTGAATTTAGACATTTGCATTAAACTAGCCAATTCTAGAAGTGAGAGATCAAGAGTGAACTAAGTAGTAGTCTTTAGATGAGTTCATTCCCCCCCCCCCCAGCACTACAGGGAAATAGATGATTTCAGAGCTAAAGCCACTGGAAATACCACAGCGCCACCATCTGGATTTAAAAGATTTAAACAAGAAAATCTAAGTGTATTGGCTAGAAATCTGTACGGCTTCCCTTAATAGTCAGAGAGCACATGGGTGAACGAGAGACGGCAGCCCTTAGCGTGAAGAGACCTACGATTTTACAACAAAAGAAAAGGTAAAAATTCCAATGCCATCTCCTCGTGTATCCTATCCCTACAGCCCCGGCACAAGGTGGAACACGTGTCTATTTTAGAGAGTTAAATTATACAGCACTTATCTCATGCATTGCGGTAGCTAGGCAAGAACAAACAATAGGTAAACTCAACTGCTCTAAACTGGCCAGCCAGTCAGCTAGCTAATCAGATCCAACAAAATGAGCGAAAAAAATGATCGAAAGGAAAAGCTGTCTGGAGAAGGACGAATACTGTAGTTAAAAAGAATTGGATAAGGCAATATTGTGCCTTAAGTTTTAAAGCAGAATCCCCCTTGATTGCTGATGGCAAAGATTAGCTATTGTAGTAGCTCTACACCTAAAATCTCGCTTTAGCAAAGAAGCTAACCCCCTTGCAAGAAGTAACACTGAAGTCCTCTGGGCTGTCCACAGTTGACAGAGTTAAACATTTTCAAAGCAACCATTTTCATAACACAGTCACCTTACTTTAACTCATCCAACAAGCTATAGATGTTGCTGATAGCAGCATTGCTGCTCTCTTTAAAATTGTAAAAGGATATAATTAAAACTCAATTTTTAGGGAACAATCTCATAGGTCCTCATCTACTACCAAATATCACACTTACCAAATGATGAAAGCTTTTAAAATCTGTAATAAAATCCTAATTTTTAGTCCACTCTGTATTACTGGCCAAAACATTTAAAGCACAAATAAAACACTCTGTGCTAATTGTTCCCACTAGCTGAATTTTGGCTCTACCTCCATAATTTTATGTCAGTTTCTCAGTTTGTTCCACAGAAATAATAATAATAAAAAATTGTTTTCAGGCTAGTTACAATAATAGCCAGCTAGAAATTATATAATAATGTTTTCATAATTTCTTCATATTTTCAGCTTTAAAATATCTTTGTGTAAGTCTAACCAAATGGTATTTGAACATTTTTCTGTGTTGCAGTAAATGCAGCCCTACTCCATAAAACCACAATGTAATAATGGTATTATATTACTCACTCTCTTCCATATGTGTATTCATCCTGGTATCAACTGCAATAGGAACCAAACTAATGCTTTACTAGTTTTTACTCCTAGTAGTTGTGTAGAACTAGTATAAACCAAGGCTTTTCCCCCTTCCCAGGCTCCACATTTACTAGATTCCAATTAGAAAGGTAATCTGTTACATCTGTGTAAACCAACTGACAGAAATGAGGATTTACGCAGGTGTCACCAATGGTATTATTTGGTCAGTGTAATCTTTTTACAGGTGACATGAGTGAGAAGGAAACCCAGCTTGATTGGCAGAGCATGGGTTGAGATTCTAGAGCTGATAACTAGGGTTAAAAAAATAGGCTTTATTCTGAAAATCATCATCAGGACAAGCTAGGAACCCAACAATATAAATTTTAGGCAGGCACTTTTCAGAATAAAACCCCATGTTAGGGCAAAGCTAGCCCATTTCGCTGGCTGAGGAAGGCTTCTGTGCAGCAGAACTGGTGCATTCCTCCGCACAAGGAGTAGACTAGATGTGATAGGAACCAAACATATGTGTTGAAACTAGGGGTGCTGGTTGTGCTGCCTCATCCCCCCGCCCCAACTTGAAGTGGTTTCCATCATATAGAGGGTTTACCTTTTGGATCAATGGTTCTCATATACACACTGGTCCAGAATCCCTGAGCATAAGGAATATGCAGTCTTTCTAGATACCATCGAGGCCCCTGTGGGACAAAATGCCTGGCGCAGGCTAACGGCCTCCTGGCCGTACACATTTTCTTCTCCCTCAGCTGCAGGGGATCATGAAGAAACCCTGCTTCAAACATTGGGCTTTGGATATTTCCTGGGTCTGGTAATGCATTGGTACATTTACACATCCATTTGCTACGTGAATGTCCCCAATGCTAACGCTAGAGCTGGGGAAATATTGCAAAAAGAGTGTTTGCAAGTGTTCACGGGTTGGTGTATTGAAGACTGTTGTGGAACTGCAAGCTATCACTTTAAGAGCAGGGCGGCGGTGGGGTGGTGGTTCTGTTTGCAGACCAGGGGCTCTATAGCAAAGCAATAGGATCTCATCAGCAGTCAGTCTGGTAAGCACCTGTTTAAAGCAAAATGGGTGTGGGGGGGTGATGAGTGTTACCCCGCTGCCTTAAGGAGCAGCCTCTGTTGGAGTTTTTCTGTGTTAAGGTTCTGATTTCTGGGAAATAAGTGGTGTTACACTGTAGCCTTCCACCAAGAATATTGTGTTTTTAATCTCACTTAGCCGAGTGTATGTTGTGCCCATAACACATTGGAAGGCCCACTGGCTTTTTGGTTTGATCATGTTCATATCACTCCTTTCTCCAGCAACTTTTTCTAGTTAGTCATAAACATTGAGGCAGATAAGTTTTTGTGTGACTGGGTTTGTGGGGAATTGACACAGATGAACATGCATGAACAAGAGCACATGCCCGTGTAAAATGTTTCAAGCTGCTGATTAGGCAATAATACCATGTGGTTTAAGAGCCCAACCACAGATAATAAATAGCAACCCCCAGCCCTCATAGTCTGAAAACTGTTTGTCCAAGTTTATTTGGCAACTATTTACAAATAACACATTTGCAGAAATTAGCTTCAGTTCCCAAATGATTTGCAAATATAATAAACCTAAATTTGTCAGCTAATTTAATCACACCGATTTAAGTTTTAGCTAACAAATATGGATTTTTTAAAAACAGTTTCAGGTATGTGATCTGTATTTATAGCTACTTCCTAGGTTAACATGTAGACTATAAGTACTCTGTCGCCTACATCTGTGGTCAGGCTTCTTATTGGAAAGCACTCGGTTCCCCCCTCCTCTGTTCTTCCCCCAAACCACCACTTTTGTTGCAGCATGGGAAACAGGTCTGCTTTGTCCCTTGCCACGCCCACTGCCCTTCAACCTGCTATGGCCTTTTACTGCTCTGCAAGCAGTAATGCACTTCAGAGCAATGGGTGCCCCTTTGCAGGACTGACCCCTGAAGAAGTAAATGTATTCACTTTAGTGGGTTCTGTTGTTCTTAAACAAGTCACAATATGTTGAATGAGGTTAACTTTGTATTGCTCACATCTTCTTGTACGCAGATTTTTTTGGAGTTGTATAAACTGATTAGGAAATACTGCTTGTTCTTTAACACAAAAAGTGGGAGGAGTTCATTATTTGCAAGACCCTAATCCTGTAGATAGCTAAACGGTATCCAAACAACAGCAGATATTAAGCTGTAAGGCTTGTAAAAAATCATTGTTGGGGACAAGTCCCTATTTTCACTCAGTGTTATTTTGTAAATCAACACACTTCTCTTTCTTACACTGCACAGAGTGCATGCTTTACACTGGCTATCATGAAGTAATGCTCAGGCCTTAAACAATGTATTGAGTGTTAGGACTATAAACTATCCACACTATTAATTTTGTTTGTTTTCTTTAGCTTATTTTTCCATGTGTAAGCAAAATAATTAGTAACACCATAGGTCAACAGTAATTACTCTTGCCGTGATCTGCAGTGAATATGCATACAGCCATCCCTACTGTATACATTTGAAGAAGCATGTTCACGGACATTGGGGAGGAGTACAATTTATTAACAGTGTCAGTGTGCTATAGTGCTTCTCAACCTTTTTTTGGCTAGTGTGACTGTGATATCTGCTTAGGATACAGAGCCATAGTGAGCTAACAGCCCATTTAAGGGTTTTGTTTCAGATTGATACTGTGCCACTCCATACCACCAATTTCAAACTGTGCCTAGCAAATTCATGTTATTAAAAGCTTCTATAAAGGTTGTTTTCAACAGCATCCCCCTGTCTCTTCTTCCAGGCTGCACTGGGTGCAGGGAACCATCTTGTGGTAGGTGCTGGTCTGGGCAGTGGAATGTGTATCTTGTGCCCCTTGCAAGCTCTCTACGGCCAACCAAGGAAACAGGCAGTAAAACTGCCAGTGCTGCTCTCTCACCTTTCCCCCTCTTCCTCCTTTCCATAGAGCAAGAGTTGCCTAGTGGAAGGAGTGTGGTGTGGGTAAGGCACTGGGGTGAACCTCAAGGAACATTGGTTCAATTCCTGTTTCTACCACAAGCTTCCAGGGTGACCTTGGACAAGTTGCTTAATAGTTCTGTGCTTTAGTTCCCTGTCAGTACAATAAGGATAATAATGCTTCTATTAAAATAATTCCTGTGCAGATAAGTTAATATTTGGATGGTACTTGAATAATCTGGCGATGTGGTTATCCAAATACCTAGATAAATAGTAGAGGAGCTACAGCAGAGAAGGAATGGCTGCTCAGACAGGAAAAGGCAATGAGGGAGGCGAAATGGTGCCCTCCCTGCCAAGAAGGGCTGGGTGAACCTACGCTTTCATCTGCAGGTGTTTGTGTCTGTATTCCCTGCTGAGGTTGGATGGGATAACTCCATGGCTTTTCATGGAATAGAGTGTCAGAAGGACAAATGCAGACAGAAGAGTCATGCACCAGCAACACATGGGAGCAACAGATTCTGTGCCACTCCACAGACAGCTGGGGTGGAGGCAGGTTGGCCAAAATAGTTACAAATGTCAATGAGAGGGTCCTGTTTGCACTTCAAAAAACAAAACATTGTTTTGAGCTGGTTAGCGAGAGGCAGCCAAAGCCTCTGGCAGGGGCAAAAGACTTAGCTACCATGGTTACAGCTAATTAACCATGTGGTTTGGGCCCACATTCTCTTTAGAGCCAACCATGTCTCTAAGTGGTTTGAAACTTGTAGCATGGACAGTTCCTCAGAAATGAGACAAAACCCTGTATTTCATAATGAAAAAGAGAACAGAATGCAGCTGAGCTGCCAGTTCTGTCTCCTCGCCAGAGTCTCCAGCATTGTAGGGCACCACATTCCTATTCATAAACCTCTAACTACCAACTTTGGTGAGTGTCGGGATATTTGTTGTTTTTATTAAAGCCCCAGCTCCTGGAGACATGTGAGTACATAAAAAGCGCAGCTTTCACTAAACTGCACACCCAAATGTCCAGCCCTTCCTGAGCTAGAAGGGGTTTAAACCAGAGGGCAAAGAAAAAGATCCCCACATTTAGTGTTTGAAAAATCATGAGTTTTTTGGACAATGTTCAGGTTAGGCACTGAGATACAGTTTTATTTTTGATAATAGAAAGTAGTCTCAGGTCCTTAATGTATTATGTGCCAGCACTATTTCCACAATGATGCTGAACAAACATTATTTTAGGAAACAATTCTGCACTTAAAAAAAATCACAGGCTTACCTAGCATATGCGGGAAATAACTTATTCACTAGTAGTAGCGTTGTGCTAATGGGGCATCCTGTCCTTTAAATGGATGAATATTTGGGTAGGCAGCCAGGGGAGTAGCAGAGTGTCCTACATTTAGTGATTATTGTAGCAATTATTAGCTTTAGGTCTTGGACAGTTTGTAAGGAGCTGTGCAGTTGCAGAAGGATATATATATATTTGGTAGTTTTGAGGTAATCCTTGCATAGAAAATGTAACATACATTCGTAGGTGCATGGTAGCTTTCATCTTTGAGATAACAATTATGTATTTTTTATTTATAAAAATTAGGGTGACAGGCATGTTTGAAATACGAAGTACCTTTTGCCTGTTTTGTAGGTAGCTTCCGGTGTAACTTCATTAGAGTACCAATGGTATTTCCAACAGCAGCTGCCTTATTAGAGGTGCTACTGCTTTTAATGGCCTAATTGCTTTTATAGGACTTGCGTCTTTTAATAAAAAACTTAGTTATCTGATATTCCAAAAATGAGCCAAAAGAGAAAATTGTCATAGACTAAAATATTAAAGCTGGTAAATGGCAAATTAATATTCCTGAGTGAGATTTTCATAAGTGCAGTGTTAGTTTTACTCCCATAGAAATTAATGGATGTTTTACTTTTGACTTCAGTGAGAGCTGATCTAGTCTTATATTGAGTACTCTTTAAAATCCATCCCCTAATATTTATATAACCCCTTTCATCCAAAGATTTCTCAAATTATTTTGCAGACTATATCCTTAGGGGGGAGGGATAGCTCAGTGGTTTGAGCATTGGCCTGCTAAACCCAGGGTTGTGAGTTCAATCCTTGAGGGGGCCACTTAGAGATGTGGGGCAAAAATTGGTCCTGCTAGTGAAGGCAGGGGGCTGGACTTGATGACCTTTCAAGGTCCCTTCCAGTTCTAGGAGATTGGTATATCTCCAATTATTATATTTATATTATACACTCCTGCACACAGCATAGGTGGAGGTGAAAAATGTTGTACATTACAGAGCCATGTGATAAGTGCATTGATCTTTGACCACCTCTCCTGCACTGTGTCCACTGATTCATCCCCACCAGGTCTTACTCTACTATTTCAGATCCATGGAACATTCAAACAGCTGTAATTAAAAAAAAAAAATCCACATGCTACAAAGGCAGAGCATTCCTCCCCAGTTTCATAGGCCTGAGATGCAGGATGGGTTATATTTAGTGCTGGATCAGCAATTGGTTTCAGTTCAAGATATCATGATCCCTCAGGGCTATTTTGGAGAGGCAGTAGCTAATAATGCTTATCCATCTTTCTAACGCACTTTGACATCTATAGGTGAAAAAAAAATATGGGCCAGATTATAATTGGCCTTATCCAGGGCGGCTCCAGGCACCAGCATGCCAAGCGCGTGCCTGGGGCGGCAAGCCACGGGGGGGCGCTTTGCCGGTCGCCGTGCAGGCATGCAGGTTGCCTTCGGCGGCATGCCTGCGGAGGGTCCGCTGGTCCTGCGGCTTCGGTGGCCCTCCCGCAGGCTTTCTGCCAAATCCGCAGGACCGGGGACCTCCCGCAGGCAAGCCATCGAAGGCAGCCTGCCTGCCGTGCTTGGGGCAGCAAAATACCTAGAGCCACCCCTGGCCTTATCCTATCCATGCAGTAGCGTAAGGTCCATCTTCCACTCCCTCAGCTCCGTGGAGGTTTTATCTGAATTGCTGTGTGTTTGAGCAGGTGGGGAAGGGGGAGCATTGGCTGCACTAAGTTACTGCTTTTCTGGAGCAAAAGGGAAAGAATGCTGACTCCTGGGGAGGCACAGCACGCCCCTTGGCTTAACACTCACTCAAGCTCTGTGTATATGTAAGCCATGCTTTTTCAGATGAGGTTACTTAAGCACAGAGAGTTCTATTGACATGGCTGAGTGGCACTGTGGCCTAGGATTGGTAATTGACTGGGGGAACCAAGAGACCTGTGTTATAGTTGTTTGACTCAAACTAGACCTTTTTTAGCGTGAAAGTTGGCTGTACTGTGCACGTCTGTGGGATTAACAACCACATAGTGAAAATATGTATCTTGTGAGATACACATTTAATGAGCCAGGTTTATGCAGGTGATATTACTAGCTTGATTAGAATCATAGAATATCAGGGTTGGAAGGGACCTCAGGAGATCATCTAGTCCAACCCCCTGCTCAAAGCAGGACCAATCTCCAACTATTCTTTTTGCCCAAGATCCCTAAATGGCCTGCTCAAGGATTGAATTTACAACCCTGGGTTTAGCAGGTCAATGCTCAAACCACTGAGCTATTCCTGCCCCCCACCCCAGTGCAACTTACTCCTTTAATTTGATCACCTGGTGTGACTTACCCACCCTCCTATATTTAGTATTGTGCAAACTGGGTTTGATTTGCCACTGCATTATTTCAGCTGTAAATGAATGTATGCCCAGTAGCATACCAAGCTAAATGTGTTGATTTTAATGGAAGTACACTAGCATGAAACTGGAGTCAGATCGTAGTGACCCAGGCCCTGTATATTCATTTAGCTACACAAAAGACAAAAAACACTTGGATGTTTGAAAAGCAAAATGCTTCCTTTAAGAAAAAGCAATTTAAATTGCTAAGTGACTACAATGTAGTTACTCATTACATCTTTTACAAAGCCCAAGCACTTAAAGGAAATAAATAGCTGAGGACATCATAAAAATCTTACACTGTCCACAAAGTTTTTGTCCAAATGTAAAGCAATGTATATTTCATCACAAAGCCTGACACTTAATTCTGACCCAAAATAAATACTACTCTTTCATCAGTAATCATAAAAGATGAAAAGAAAAAAAGAAACCTTTCTGAAAAAGAAACATGGCTGTCATAATATATACACATGAATTTCCCATTTTGAGCAGCCACAAAGGCAAATACATGTAGATATCGTTCCATGCATTGCTAATGTGATGCACTTTCTCATTACATTACGTATACTATTTCAAACTCAAGAAACAGCACCTACAAATGCTACAACCACAAAAAATAATATTGCCTCTTGATAAATGTGTTGCCTGACACTTTCCCCCAACAGTATCACTTAAAAGAAAATATTTAAACACCAAGGGCACAAAACCAATACATTAGAAAAAAAGAATCCCACCTACTGAAAACACCCAACAAGCCATAGGTCAGAATTAAGTTCTTTTCCTCTGTGATGAAATACACATTTATTTGTATTTTATGAGAATAAAGGGCTAGCATGTCCCTTTTTCCTGGTTAAAAATCATGATCTCATCATTAGCAGTGTCCCATTGAAGTGTGCTCATACATGTGATTTGCCTTCCACAGAAATGGTGCAGGGCCTGCGGCCAAACCGGGCAGCTCTCCAGGGAGCCAATGGAGACCAGTGCTGCCTGCTAGGAAGCTGTGCCCCCAGCACAAGTTCTGGTTCCTGGCTGGGCTTCCCCATCCTCCCTAATATCACAGATTCCTCTGGGGCAATAGTGGGCTCCCCTTGGCGCCATGTGGCCCTTAAGTGGTGCAAGTCTCTTCACAGGGCTGAACTTCACCCACAGTAATTCACTTTTCTGGATGAAGCTGAGATTGCAGTGTGCCCAGGTTATCCATGTTCTTGTGGAACATGCCATGGGATTTTTAATGCTCACAAGTAATCAGAGAGGAAAGAGTGTCTGAGGATTATAGCACTGGATTTAGGAGGCCTAGGTTGACTTCTAGGCTCTGCCACACACTTACTGTGTGACCTGGGGCAAATTACTTAATCTTTTTGTGTCTCGTTCTTCCATGTGTAAAGTGGGAGTAATATTTCCCTACCTCACGAGGGTGTCAAGTAGAGAATTTCAGGTGAGATACTGTGGTAATAGGGGGTGGCAGAGTAAAATTTGTATCACATTGTTTTGAAAGGAAGGAGAGATGTTTGCAGGGTTTGTTTCCCCCTCCCGCAATATATACCCTGACTGGCAGAGTTATTTTAGAATTACCTAGCTTTTAAGTCTTTTTATTGCCTTGCTACTTGCAATGAGTGTAAGTGATGGGAACAGGATACCCATGAAATGCAAGAGAAATGATCTAGTGCAGACTGGAGCACAACAAATTTCAAGCATTCATGTTTATCTTAGAGAAATGACTAATTCAGGCCTTGATCCTGCAAATACTTATGCAAATAACTGTACTTGTGACTAACCCCAATGAGTGTAATGTAATAAGGTGCATAAGTGTTTGTAGGATGAGGGCCTCAGTTTGCCCATTGCTTTTCTTTTAGATGGAGCTATGTAACTTACGTTTTAAAAGAAAAGCATTAAGTAACTTTCACCAAATCAGTTTTCCCTTTTACAGGGCTTTAAATCAAACCTTAGCTTTTGCAATTCTCAGAAGGTGGAATTTTTTAGTTATAATCTAGCAATGAGTTGGGATAGCATGACATTTATTTGAAAACTAAAACACCCTGTCCCATATAACATTAATGCTGGCTGAGTGAATGTATGAAACGCTAGCACCACTTTAAAATCATGGTTCAGTTAATGAAAGCTGAAGTGTTGTGAACAATCCAATAGAAAACTTGATATTAATTTGGGTGCCCCTAAGTGACTACATCATGATTGATATTAAAGTAAATGCTAAAGGAATTAATATCAATTTGGCCATTAGTTTAAGATAGTAATGAAAATATGCAACCCAAATGAATAAAGATTGAGAATACTGTAATTAACTAAGGGGCATATTCTGCCACCTGTACTCATGAGGACATAGGCGTATGGCTACTCACAGAGTAAGTTATGATTTCATTTTAAATAAGGAGGCAGAATCTGGTCCTATAAAAATAAAACAACAGAACAAAATAGGCCATATAGCAAGAAAGTTTCTAGAACTTCTAGGCTGAGATTGAGTTAGGTCAGATACTGAGTGCTTCTGAATGTACTTGAGAATTTGGGGAGAATGCAGTTTAGGTCTAAACTTGATGCCCCTGTCAATCTCTCACTAATTTCCATGAGAATTCTACAGGGGATATGATGAGAGGCATAGGCTCTGGTACTTACAGTTCTTGCTTTAAAGGATGTTTGCTATTTTTTTCCCCCAGTACATCTTACATATTCAAAAGAACACCAAAGGTGAGACTCATTCCTGCTCCAGCCCTTTACACCAGGCAAAGGGGATAAAGAAGTTCTACAAAGTTCTGGATCCAGCCAGGAGAGAATTTCCTCAGTGATGGAACTGAAGAAGACAGTCACAGGCTGCTTTTTGAAGGTCTCCACAAAAGCCCTGGTATAGCAGGTATGGCGGATAAGGGGTGTGCTGAGGCAGGACCTCGGAATGTAGTTCTGTAAAGATTTTGGGCCGTTCTGCTGCCATAAGTTAGCGAGACCCCCAGGGCTGTCAGAATTATGCCAGGGACTGCTTACAGCCACCTTAGTCCTCCCTCCCAATGCGCTAAGGCACAGCATAGAATCTCATAGGCACAATGGGATCTCCACCTTCTTGGCTTCTATGGGTTACCACAATATAAATGTTAAATAATGCACACTTTAAATTGAAGGATGCAGACGCAGTTAGACATTTCCATGTTATTTAGGACAAATAGGAGGAAAAGCAAGTTTAGAAAACAATTTTATTAGACAAATTATTTAGACAAATTATACACAGAAAGCTCTGCCACTTGTAACTGAGGCCTCCAAAAAGTGTTGTGTATTTGTATAATAGGCAACACATCAAAATAGGCCTATTTTAAATAGTGTACATGGTTAACAGTTTGTTTATAGCTAAAATCACTGCAACATCTGGTATGTCCCTACATAGCTTGTAAAGAAATCTCTCTCTCTTTTTTTTTTTTTTTTTAAAATCAGAGTTGTGTATGAGTTCATGAATGTTACAAGGGGAAACAAGTTGTGCATGCTTTTAGACACTTGCTACCCTGGAAACAAAATGGCCATTTGCATGATAAGAAATTGTTCTGCCTTACACAGTAGACAATATTTGAAGATTTAGTACAAAAACATTGACAGTATAAGATGCTCCTCCAGAACAGAATTAGCATCAAAATAGAATAGAGCTGAAGAATATACCTTTTAATTTCTCCTAAAGCAAATCACATAGGCTGATTCCTATATCAGTTCTAGCCATAGAATGGGTTAGGTTAACATAAGTGCATGGTTGCATAAAAAACCAAAAAACCAAACTAACAAAAACAAAGAACTCAACATGGGATAAGTTACTTGTTTTCTACTTAACGACATTTCTGGTTTTAAGGATTACAAACTGAAAGCTCATTCTACATTTCTAACAGATAAGAGTGTTACTTTAAGAAGCTTGTGCCAAAGCAGGCACTGTTTTTGCTCTCATTGCTGTTCTTTCATCATTCTATACAGCTGGCACTAATATAAAAATTACACAGTTCCCCTAAATATAAATGAATATAGTAAGGGTTAAAATAATAGCTCAATCCATTTTTTTCTTAGCATAATATATGACTTTATTTAAGGCCACATCAATATTTCTCAAGGGTTTTTTGTCCCAGTAACACCATTATTGTATTGATTGATGGTACTGATTTGGAAAATAATTTCTTAACCTTCTATGATCTACATTTAAACTTCTCTAGAGCTGTATTAGTTATCCATGGATGTGGTTTACCAAAGAGTTTTCCATTGGTTAAATTAATTAAAAGTAAAATTACCAAGTTTAGCCTTATACACTGCTGAATAGCCAATGCAACACCTAATCAAATGAGTTACATCTGGGTACAAACATTAAATTAACCCGGATGTTCTAATAAAAAAAGTATAAAATAAGCTCTGTTGGCAAACAATACAAGTCAGAATAATATTAAAGCCAATCTCTTTTCTAAACAAAAAGACCCCCTGCACTGTATAGCTTTCCTGTATACAACACATTTTTACTAAAGCTTTATTAAATGAATTGCAATAGCAACGGCTGCCATTTTATAGATATATATACACACATACTTATGTATATATATTTATGTGATACTAATTTATTTAACACAACAGAGGCTTCTGCCATATGATACAGTTTACTGTACATAAGAAAAACTTTTAACACTGTACAATCACATAAAGGTCATATGCACTGTTGCAGTGCAAAAGTAGATTTAACTGTAGTCTTTACTGGCATAGTAATGGCTTTTTGTAATCCTACAAAATTGCATTCTCATATTATGTGGCCTGAATGTTTTTTTCCTTTTTTTTAATTTGTTTTTATTTTACTGCAGGGTTTGCCTTTGGTCCACAGTTAAAAGGACACACAACAGCAGCGGAGCACTGAATGGATGCAGCAGAACAAATGTAAAGGATTGAAGTTATTGCAATTATATAAAAAATGGGGAAAGAGGGGAGATACAAACGCCCTTCTGTGAAATAACCCTCTATCTTTTATCCATTTTCAGTGCACATTTCCTATACTTAAAGTATATGAAAAGTGTACTAATATAAAACTAGTGGGATTTCTTTTTTTTAAAGAAACAGGTGACAAGAGAAGAGAGGAGGAGACAGAGAAAGCAGGGGACAGGAGGAGAAATAGTGAGTTGTTACTAAGAATCCTGATTTTTTTTTTAAAAAGTTACATCCATGTTAGTCCCATAATATTACAGCTGCTCCTTGCAAAGGGAGTCCTAAAAAGAAACAATGAAGAAGCTTGGTCTGAAGCTCATATGGAGGTGCCTCGATCTGGGTCATTACCAATATTGAGCCCCAGAGTAGGAGTTGGTTGGTATGGGATAGATGACATTGTTTTGATAGGACTTCTGAAAAAGCCCCCGTTAGGTGCCCTGTGCCTAAAAGGGCCAGTTCGGTGCTCAGGCATGTTGCCAAAGGAGAAACCAGAAGCGGCTTTAGCTGACAGCGTACGGCTAAGAGTCTGGATCTGTTCTGGTATGAAGGTTGTCGTGGTGATATGAGTGTTCCTGAAGTCACTGATTTGCTCCAGTGCTTGGCGTGTGGGCAACGTGTCAATGTCCAGTGGGGTCAAATCAATTGATGAGGTGGAAAACTGTTTATGGGGGCTGTCGTCATCTGTGCAGAGGCTGTTAACACGTCTATGAAGATGTTCCAGGTCAATTTCCTTGTCATCCTGGGAAAGAAAAAGAAGACGGGCCATTTATTGTTGCCACTTTTTGCTGGACTGAATCTTTACAGTGGAACCTGAACTGCCCAGGAAATGGGACTAAAACTTAGTTTAACTTTAACTAAAAGTTTGTGCCACGGGCGGACAGTGACCTGGCCGTTGGGGGAGGCTAGTCCCTGGCCCTTCCCCTCGTGCCTGAGGCCTCGCCCCTCTCTTCTCCTTTTGCCCCCTTTCCCACAGGAGCCCAGAGAACCCCCACCACAGCCCTCAGCCCAACGCCAGCTGCCCCAAGTCCCTGTGGGAGGCAGGCTGGCCAGCCTTGGCCATTGCAGAGCACTGGGAACTGCAGGGGGGAACCTGGGGGCAGGGGCCTGCTAGGCTGTTGGAGGAGGCACAGTCTCCCCCAGCCTAGGATACCTGCCACCCCTGCTTTGTGCTAATTTACAACAGCTGAGGTCAGGTATAAACATCAGTGGTAAATCTTTCCAACTGACTGATGCTGACTGGATTAGAAGGAACACAAGTGCTCTTTAACCTTATAATTCATCTATTTTCAAACCCAGCATCTTAAGTACTAAGCTGCAGGTGCTACAAATAGATGCCTATCATGAAAGTGCACGTTTAGAGTCAGGCTATGTGTGATTTAGATTAATGACAGTTTGGTAACAATCAGCTTCATATAATGAAAATGAAGTGTAAACTCAGATAGCTGGGGTGATACCAGCTTTTCTTGAACTCCATACTGATAACTAAATGTGAGCTTCACATGGGAGCCTTGGAAGAATAGTAATATCCTCTTCATCAGCCTTAATTCTGGCCGGGCTTAGATTGATTTTTCTATTTATTAGCCGAAATAGAATAAAGCTGAACTTCCAAACCATTTTTTTTTGGGGTGGGGGGAGTTAGTGGTGGCTCATTTGCAGGGCCGGCTCCAGACACCAGCATCCCAAGCTGGTGCTTGGGGCAGCATTCTGCAAGGGGCGGCAGTCCCTGTTGTTTTGCCCCCAAGCAGCACGCCGAATTGCCGCCACGGAGGGCGGGGGCAGTCTGTGTGCCCTTAGGGCGGCAGGCGTGTTTCTGCGGTGAGGGCAATTCTGTGGCAGCTTCTATGTTTAGCTGTCCGGGGCGGCTTCAGCTAAACATAGAAGCTGCCGCCGAATTGCCGCCGCCGCGGAAACGCACCTGCCGCCCTAAGGGCACACGGACTGCCCCCGCCCTTCGTGGCGGCAATTCGGCGCGCTGCTTGGGGCAGTGAAAACTGTAGAGCCGGCCCTGCTCATTTGCAGTGTACCAGAAGAGGATACACAAGATGATTTTTAATTGCCAACAGCGGCTTTGATTCTCCTCCTAGTTACAGTGGAGCAACTCCACTGACTCCATTAGAATCACACTGGTGCAGGTAAAAGGAGAATGAGGTCCATTGTACTTATTTTGGTGTGTGATCACACCCTCCTATCCTTGCCCTTTTTCTTCCTTAAACTACCCCAGAGGAATTTAATTAAAAAAATGTTATGCCAGTGTTATAGCAGAGAATTTAAATGCACAAAAGTAAAAAGATACAAAGCCATGGGCCTCAAAGTAACTGTAAATCATCTGTAGGCCACATATTTATTAATACTGAACTGCAAAGCATAACTCAAATATGCAAGGAATGTCCCCACTAATCAGGCTGTGGGGCTTATTCATCACAGAATGAAATTTTAACTAACCTTCTCAAAATTCACTTTAGTTTCCATGAAATCTACGGATTCTTCCAGACCAAATAGAGAAGTATCACAATGCATCATTCTAGGATGTCAGAGATACCAGAAATAACAGCAGCATGGGCCATAGTGGTGCATTTTTGACTTGCAGGCTTGATTACTGCAACTAATTGTAGGTGTGATTCAAAGGTCACTGAATCAATGGAAAGACTCCAGTGTCAGTGAGGTTTAGATCACTGTGTCTAGGAATGAACCCAGGCCCCCTGAAAAAGATCCACATAGTAAACATGTGACAGCCCATCTGCTTAGCAACACTGGTCACCAAATCTCTCTGTACTGAATACTGAGTCCAGTTCAAGGTCTGCGTTCTGTTATTCATGGTCCTTGGTACTTGAGAGACCACTTTTCCTTCTTTGACCAGGACCTACCGTGACAACTGTGAGACTCTAAGGGTATGTCTACACTGCAATTAGACACCCGTGGCTGGCCCATGCCAGCTGACTCAGGCTCACAGGGCTTGGGTTAAGGGACTGTTTAATTGTAGTGTAGACTTCCAGGCTCAGGCTGGAGACCGGGCTCTAGGACCCTGCAAGGTGGAAGGGTCCCAGAGCTTGTGCTGTAGCCTAAGCCTATGGAACTCACTCCCCTAAGAGATAAAAAGTTACCACAGACCTCACTATTGAGACAACTAAATGTGGGATTGACTTTCCCTCTATAATTTATGCATGCACAGACCCGTCCATAGACATACACCACACCCACCGAAACAAAACCAAAACCAACTATACTAATCAAACTGTTTCTCATATAGGCTGAGGAAGAAGGTGGAGAAAGATTGTCTGTTCTTAAATAATTGGGAGGTGCTCACGTGCTATGGTAACAAAGGCCACGGAGAGTCCAGACTGATACTCAGAGGCTCAGTCATAGTGCATAAATCATGACTTTGCCACTGTGGCACTGTTTAAAGTCTCCTCTTTTTCTAATTTTGAAATTTATAAAATAACTTTTATACTACTAAAATTTAAAATAGCAATCAAGCAAATGTTTAAAATTACCTCGCTGAGGAAATATTGCAACTTGAGCTAGGTGAATAATTTTTGTTTGGTCTGCTGCTAATTCTAATAAATTGAAAAAAAATGTTTGGATTGAACCTCGAACAACATCTTTCAAATTTTTTGGTGATTCAAAAAGAAAACAATTTATTTTCAAAAAAATTGAAACATTTTGTTTTGCTGTTTACCATCTTTGAACATTTTTGACTTCTCATTTCAAAATTTCCCTTAACTTTATTTTAAAAGTTGTTTGGAATCAAAATGTTTCATTTTGAAAATATCAAGGTTATTTATTTTTAAGCACTGAAACTATTAGATGAAGTTAATTTGTAAAATCTCAGTGTTGCTGAATCTGCATATTTCACCAAAAATATTTCAGTCAAAAGATTTCACACAGCTCTACCTGTGACTTAGCTGAGCCTCTAAAGGGCTCTCCAATATTGCTGCTGATTCTTCTGCTATAAATGGGGTCAGACTGGAAAAAATAAATAAGTGGTATTCTTCCTGGCTCTGCCCACAACCCAAGCTCTGCACACTCAATACAGCACTCACAGTAGGATTGTGCATATCCCCAGAATATGGTTATTCCTTTTTCTCTCGTGTGTTTTGATGAGTAGTGAAATATTCAGCAGTGTTCACATTTAAATTATCATCAGGCTTTAGTCAACATCCCATTCAGATTAATGGGGAGAGTTCTCAGAGCTTTTGTTTAAAGCCGTCTGTAGACTCAGGCAGACATCACTGAATGGGTTACTTCTGGTTTACGACTGGCAACCATATTTTCGCAACCATAGGACAATTATTTTTCAGTATAAATGCTTGGATTCTGGAGCACAAGATGGCAGCCATGAGGAAAAAAGAGCTGGCTTGCTGACCACAAACTGTCCCAACATGACCCCTAATTCTGGACGAGTGGCCTAGAAGAGCCAATGGATTTCATGGAAGCTAAAATGAATGTTAAGAATGTTAGTTAAGATGTAATTCTTTGCATGAGCCCCCTAGATGGGATAATGGGGACATTCAGCTCTTATTTTCATACTTAATTCAGTTTTGAGTCAAGCTTTTCACATCAACTTTAAGACATAAATTTAAGAGCAAGCCAGTAAACAATATTAAAAAGTACAAGGAGGCCAACTTATAGCAGCTGAGGCAATGATAACTTTGAATTTCCTGACTTCTATTATTTGAAATACACATACACACACACACAAAATAAAGTATCAATGTGAAGTTTCTGAAAGTTTGGGCTAAGTGACAATTTGGTATATTTTACTATTTAAGCATTTACTGGTTTTAACTGAGAGTTTCCTATTTCAGAGGAACCCAGTTTAAAGAGAAGAGAGAGTTTTCCTTTTTAACAACAGTACTTGCCAGAAGTTTAAAAATAAAAATCTCAGAACTGAAACACTAAGCAAAAGGTTTTAAAAATTCAAAGATCAATGTTGTAATTAGTGAGTGTAATTATTTCTGATTATACAGCATAAGATTAGCAGGCACAATACTGGGGAAATTGCAGATAATGGCAAAACCATCACACACAAACTCGAAGCAATATCCTACAACAGGTGTCTATGGCTATGTAGATAGAAAAAGTGTAATTGGTGGTGATGCACTGTAACTTGTCAAGCATCCTGGATTGCTATAAAATGGCATATCTCCCACTAAACTCAGTGGTCTATAGTCCTCGGCATTTTAGAATTCCCTGAGCAAGATGTTAAAAAATGGGTGTCCATTTTCAGGTTTCTAAAAAATCTGGCCTGGTTTTCCAATGGGCTGAGCACTCTCAGCTGCCATTGACTTCAGGTAGAACAGAAGCAAATAGGAGTGCAAGTCCTCTGCACCTCCAAAAATCATACCAAGTTCATTTAGGAGCCTAAATATGGATTTAGGAGTTTAGCTTTGGTAACCTGTTTTTGAAAGTCTGAGCTATTTCATTTGGCGGGGCATGTTTTGAATGCTGGAGTGAAAGAGACCTTTCAAACTCATTGGCAAAATCTGGAGTTGATCCACAGTAGCAGGCATAATGTACTAATTACTGATGTATTACTAACATAGTATTCTACTACTAATTGTTGTGTTCCATTGAGAACAGTTCCCTGCCACACAACACCAGTATATAGTATTTATTTACTTTTTTCATTTCTTTCTGGCTCTTCTAAAAAGGAGAGTCAGATTTCACAATACAGGTTTTCAGTGACCTTGCTCATCTTACAAATCAGAAAGCTGTGGAATTATTTCAGAACCTATGTTTTCCTTCCCCCTTTAATGCTATAAATTCAAGACAACAGTATGCAGATATGAAATCAATGAAAGGGTCCTATACCTCTTTTGATGGAACCCGGGAGCCTTTCCTTTTATTCCACCATGTTTCCAGCATTGCAATGAAACAGGAGAGGACAATCCCAGCAGCCAGGATACAAAACACCCCTGCAAAGCTCTTTATGTCCAGGGCGCCTCCTTTCTGTTTGGTATCCACTGATGAGTATAGGTCACACTGACCATTCTTTGGCCACCATTTATGCTTCAGTATATCCATGTCTCCATTTTGCTGAAGTTCTAAAATCCTTGGGGAGAAAGTACAGAATCACCGATTATGTCAATGACAACTGAAGCTCACATTTGTACAACTGAAAGCAAAGAAGTGGTTGAGAATGTGACCATACCACTATTCCATCCCATGCATGTGGATGGCAAAACAGATGAGTTCACAAGGGATGACTAATAAACCAGATTGAGGAAGTTTCTTGGCTGGAATACCGGGCATGGTGCCCATCCCCTGTATTTATTTTTCTTCTTTTAATTACCCTCAGTGGAAGTTATGTGTATTTCTGATTGCATTTTAAATACAGAATAGCATATTTCTTTTTCTTGCTAGCCTATTTCTGTAATTTGGGCTTGTTACATACAGAGGAATATTTTGGGCTTTATTAGTTTGAAAAGAAACAATTTGCTTTGCAAAGCAAGGACAATGCCAGACTGTGCCCTGGCAAATTTAACTAAAAAAGGGAAAGTTAGTTTGGAAGGTTCATTTTAATATTCCACTTAAGACTGTTAGCAGCAGTTTGGGTCCACATTGCCTTAGTGAGAGCCTCTCCTCCCTGAGCGAGACTGTGGCAGCTGCAATCAGTTAAGGGTCTCGAGTTCACGTACCTCCACTCCTGTTAAATGGGAAGTGGCAGGGGACTTTCAAGGAAGGGTCTTTTCTCCCACCCTTGCTTTAAATCAGGGATCTCAAACTCAAATCATGATGAGGGCCACATGAGGACTAGTACATTGGCCTGAGGGCCGCATCACTGAAACCTTCCATTAGGCTCCGACCCAACTCCGCCCCCTCCCTGCCCCTATTCCAATCCCTTCCCCAAATCCCGGCCCCACCTCTTCTCCGCCTCCTCCCCTGAACACGCTGAGGGGGTGAGGTGGGGTGGATAGGGAACGGGGGATGTGCTGGGGAGCTTGGCGGGCTGCAGGAAATAACCCCGCAGACCGCATATTTGAGACCCCGGCTCTAAAAGATCATGGATTTATTGGGTAAGTTACAAGGCCCGTATATTTTGCCAGGCCTTCCATGGAAAGAGAGAGGTGGGTTGAAAGGGGAGAAATTTATTCTGAGAGGATCTTTTGTGTGTTTATTGATCCAAATGAACCTTTAATTAACCCAAATAATTCAGTAATTACCTTTTTAAAAACTGATAAAAGAAAATGGAATTTTCCCCCCTTGCACAAATGATCTGTGTTTCTTAGTAATGTTGGCAGGAAAGCGAATCAGTTGCATGGTCATTTGAAAAACACTATGCAAAAAACAAAAGCACATACACACACGCAAAGTGCTGGAACTTTCTCATTCAAAACCAGGCATTACATCAAGAAAGATTTTTTTTCTAGTACAAAATCAAAAAGAAAAAAACATATAGGCCTCATTCGGCAAATGCTCTATGCACAACAGTCCAACTGAAGCCTCTAAAAATACAATAAAACAAAATGGACATTGTATGATGTGGCCCAGAAACTTCTTAGGGCTAACTGGCATGGGGCACAGAGGGGTTATAGGGATCTCTTGGGTCTGGTATGTGCATTCTAGTTCATGAGAGGGTGTCTTAAATCAATGCCAGTGCCACAATGGTCATCAATATCATCACAAAAGGCATATATGGATAATGTGCAAGGAGTTACATATATACACTGAAAATTATGTTCTGTGGCAGATGGCCAGCACTATTATGGTGGGTCCCATGCTTTTCCTTCATGTGATGCCTTTTGCCCCTATTCTTGGGCAGTTTTGAGAGCTCCATTAGTGCCTTGGTGGGAAAGAGAAAGGGAGCAGGGAAAGGGACCCAGCTTGTCCTCTACTCCGGGTCCCAGCCCCATCAGCTTCACGGGCTTTCCACCCTCTCGGGCAGTGTTTCTCGCAGTCCTCTCTGCCTGCGGAGTCCCCCTGGTACTCTGCTCCTCTGGTTAACAACAGTACTCCTTCAAACTACAGTCAGCTCTCCTTCCCCCTCCCTGTCTGACTGAAGCAGGGTTTTTTATTAGGTCTCTGGCAGGGCCTTAATTGGCTCCAGGTGCTTTAATTAACCTGTAGTAACCTCTCCTCAGTCCTCGGGGAGTAAGGCTCTGATCATCCTCAGGCTTATGTATCTCCCATCTATCACTTTCTTGCTGCCCTCTGGCCTTACTGTATCACAGTTCTTAAAATCTGTGCCTAGGGACTGGTCGCCAGCAAAGCTGAAAAACAGGTTTTCCATCAAACAAGAAACGTTCATCTGTCTGGTTGTTTCCAGGTTTGTGCTAGTATATTTGTGGGACTAAGATGACAACCTGGCATCCTTCACCTAGGAAATAAATGGACAGCAAGTTTGCTTCATGAAAGAGGATAAGGGGATGGACACTACGGGGAGCGCTTAAAGGACTTGGGGGTTGGTGTGGGGCTATAGCTAACCTGTAGAGAGGGAGAGCAAGGACTGTAGAGACCTGGAAGGTAGTGCTTGTGCTGTCAGAGGCTTGTGGTTTCTGGGAGCTGATTCATGACAGACAGACAAGACTTCCTCATCCTAAAGGCTGGTGGTGGAGATGGGGCCTCACAACTCTGGGTAGCCCTAGGAAGCATCACAAGTTTAACTTAGCAGTGCTTTACAATGTGTCCCGTATGCAGATTATTTTGATTTTTTTCAACATGCCAATGCCAGGCACTTTATCATGCCAACGAAGTTACTGAAGCTTTGTTTCAGCATATACAAGTCCTTCAGTGTCATCCAAAAGTGGACCTATAATTATGTGCCTTTCCCTGGAACTAGTAGTAGGTTATTTTATTTTCTGGGGGGTGGAGGTGTTAAATCCCAGCAATGACTCTAGATTGAGTTTTCAGAGTCCAATGTAGGAGCATTTTCCTGAGCAGTGAGTTAATGTCTCTATGCACCTGAAGTAGTCACTCTGGAGGTCCAACCCACATTAATGAGGCCCAGAGTTTTAGGAAAAGGGGTTTGTCTTGTTTCAGGGCCCTGAGGCAACAGAGGAATTTCCAACTAGAAATCAGCAGAGGTAGTTCTGGAGATACAAGAATCACCTTGTTTATATTCCTTTATGTTTAATGCTACAGTAGTGGGACACATTCTGTGCTGCTCCTCTAGGGGCGCAATGTGGCCTGGGAGAGGGAGATCAATTGTGGCTTTAAGCCATGTTTGCCTTGTCTGGATTCTGAGTTAGCTAGGAGGCAGCTCTAATTTACAGCAGTCTTATCCCTGGTCTTCCTGTAGGGGTATGGCTGCCTGGAGCAGCCAAGAATCTCTGAAGTGCTTAATACTATGGAGACACTATTTCCTGCCCTGACAGGTCCATACCAGGAGCTTTGAAGGGGAGGGGACTGCATACATCAGCCCTATGCTGCTCCAGCAGTGAGGGAATTATCTCCCAGCCAACTGTGTTACATTTATAGCCCTTATGCGCTAGAGTGGCACATCAGAGTTGAGGCCACTGTTGTCCACGATTTTAGTTCTCACTGTACTTACATTCAGCATCTGGTTAGCATTTGTTTGGGCAGGTTAGTCAAAATATAGTCAGATTCAGCATCTCTTGACAATCAGATCACTTCTATATAGGTCCCTGTACATGGATTTAGGGGTCTAAATTTCAGCATCTAAGTTCCATCATTTTGGCCTTTGTACTTTTATCTTTGTGAATTACTATATGCCAGATACATAAACCAGTAATGGAAAAACAGTATGGGGGCTGACTGTTTTTTTCTCAATCGTAGCTCTAAGCCCTGAGCAATGCTATTTTCTTCCTTTTATTCAGTTGGTAATAGACAAACATCTGGAATGAATGTGCTATTCTCATTAATTAAATTATATTCCATTTGTCAGTATAATTCCTGATTATACAAGACATCTTTTTAAACAACAGAAATTTGCAACAAATATCAAACTTTAGCTTGTTCTGTAAGACAGCAGTTCATTCCTAATTGTATCCCTGGTAATGATTTTAATTGATGAGCAATCATGTATAAGGTTAGTTGTTTTAAGGAAATCATAAAAAATGTAAGCAATAACTAGGAATACCAATTATACAACTTTATACAGCAGGTGTAGAAATTAAGAAAGCTCATTAAAAATTCATGTAAAAGTGCAGTTGAAATGGATATACATCAAGGGAAATGATTGGAGCATCAATGGTAACTGGATCAAATGTATTAACTTTATAAAGACAAAAGGCCAGATCCTGGTCCTACTGGACTCAGTGGATACTTTGTCATTGACGCCAATAGAATCAAGATTTGGACCCAAAAGAATAGCCACTACGTTATGAGATTTGTGAATATTGCCAAATGTTTCTGTAGCTCTGGAATTATTACTTTAGAGATTTTTGAACATGAAAAATGTTCTTTAATTGGAATCCCCTGGAAGCTAGTAAGATGGGGACTGGACTCGATGACCTCTCGAGGTCCCTTCCAGACCTACAATCTCTGAATTTATGTGAAGGATATTATGTCGAACCTATAGGCACCAATATGATTTTGTGGTGTGCAAACATTCCACAAGATGGCAGTCTGTGCACAAAATTACACACTTCTGCTGCAATTACTGTTCTGGGCATATGAACTATACTAATAATTCCAGGCTGTAAACATGGATTTTAATAATTTTAATGTTTGATTTTTATATTTAATAATTAGTTATAATAGACTACATTCACTTCCTCGATGGAACATGAAAACATGATGTCCACTATGGTTGACTTTGGGCTTCTGAAACAGCATCAGACTGTTTACAAGTGAACTTTTCCATTAGTACTCCGCTCTGTGGATACTGCAGTGTCAGAACAGAATAATATTACAATGAACCAACACTAGCCAGAAGTCTATAGGAATAGTTGGAAGTCTATAGGTAGGCTGCATGATTTTCATCTGTCTTGATGTGTTACAATATTAGAAAGCTTGGCATTAAAGACAAAGTCTGGAAAGTTCAACTGCAGTAATCTTGCTTGACTGAAAAACATGACCTTTAAAACTTGGTTATTGATAGACTCTGGATCTTAAAATATTTTTCTTTAGCAGGTAAGCTGTATTCTAACATTTTTCAAAGTAATTATGTAAAAACTATCCCCCAAATATATAAAGTATATATTGAATTATTTTGTTTCTGTATTACCCTGGCTTTATAGCACCTAATGCTACATCACACATTTTATTGGGTAGGGAGTGAAATCTAGTAATTAGAGCAGGCATGTAGGAAAGGCGACTGTTTCCCACTCTGCTACCCTCCTTTAAACCTCTCTGTACTTCAGTGTACCATTCTTTAAGATTACTACAGAGCCTAACCATTCTCCAACTGAAGACAATGGGACAGAAGCAGGTTCCCAATAATACTACCTACCTTACAGATTTGTTGGAAGACAATTACTGCTTTGAGATTCCCAAAGAAAAAATGATACTAGGCTTGCAAAGTATTATTACAAAAATCAAAACAACTGGGAGAGTGCCATTTTCAGATCTTGCTTTTGCATTTGTTCCTTCTGCGTTATAGATGACTAAATCTAGAGAGAGACGCAATGCTACATTTACAGTGGGGTCAGGAGCTATTTTCCTAGATGGTTTGAGATGGCATACGATACTGAACGCCAGCCTCTTGTGTACCAAGACATGTTAACTGGAGGAAATACTTCTGCTGAATGCTTCTTTTCACTGAAAACAAAAGCCGCGAGCAAGTGCTAGAACTCAGGTTGCTCCTAGTCTCCAAATTAACATTATGAAAATCTTTACCCATCTGCAGCAGGGATGGGAGCGCTTTAGATTAATAGAGCATTAGCTGCTTAGCATAATGAGGAAAATGATGGTCTGATGGTTAAGATACTAGGACTCAAGATCTGTGTTCAGTCCCCAGCTCCACCACAAACTTCATGTATGACCTTGGGCAAGTCACAAGGGGACACATTTTCAAGAACTGAGGAGCAGCAGTTGGGACCAGATTTCCAAAAAAAAGCAGCTAGGCAGTTATTTTGGCAATTAAAACATAGCTAAGTTCTTATGAGAATCGGGCCTTGATTGTGAGTGCTGAGCTTTTATGCAATCTGGCCACTACTCTTGATGGTCCCCATTTGTAAAATGTGGATAACACCACTTCCCTACCCCACAGGGGCATTGTAAAGCTAAAATTGTTAACAACTGTGAGTCTTTCACTTACTACAGTGATGAGGACCATATCAATACCTAGATGGAAAGATAATGAAAGCAGATACTCTCAACCAGTCGGAACTCAGACAGCAATCATGCTCTTCTGTGATAAAATTATTTTGGTCATTTTTGTTCCATGACAAAAAGTGATGTGACACCATCAACTACCTGAACCTTCTGAGTGACCACAAATGTCCTCATTCGCCAGACATTGGCCCATGGTAACTCCCCTCTGTACTGCTCTAGACGCCCAGGAGTGGCTTAAAGCTGCTGTGAAGAATGATGGCGTTATCTGGATTATTGTTATGAATATCACATGCATTCAGTTACCTGTTAGAAATTATCTTGCCTGATTGCACAGAGTTAAATCAAAGGAGGTGGTTAGGGGGAAGATGAACAGGAAACAAAACAATGACAAAGATAAGGTGCCTCCAAATAGAATACCCAGGGTCCCTAAGGAAACAATGGGGGAGCTGTTTAATTGGGAAATGCCCACCTGCCTGGCTCTAACCAGACTAAGAGGTTAATTTCTTCCAGGCCTAAGCCTAGGATCAAGAGAGCACTAAATCATTTAAGACCCTGGCCCAGAGAGGAAGAAAGTCGGAGTGGACAAGAGCTCAGAGGGAGAAGTGCAGAGTCTGATGGGGTCTAAATTAGCTGTTACCACTCAAGAAAGATCTTGGCGTCACTTTGGACACTTCTCTGAAAACATCTGCTCAATGTGCAGTGGCAGTCAAAAAAGCTAACAATGTTACAAACCATTAGGAAAGGGATAGATAAGAAGACAGAAAATGTAATGCTACTATATAAATTCATGGTATGCCCTCACCTTGAATACTGCGGGCAGTTCTGGTCACCCCCATCTCAAAAAAAGATATATTAGAATTGGAAAAGGCACAGAAAAGGCCAACAAAAATGATTGAGGTTATGAAACAGCTTCCATATGAAGAGAGATTAAAAAGACTGGGACTTTTCAATCTCAAAAAAGAGATGACTAACAGGGGATATGTTAGAGGTCTATAAAATGGTGACTGGTGAGAAAGTGAATAAGGAAGTGTTATTTACTTCTTCACATAACACAAGAACTGAGGTCACCCAATGAAATTAACAGACAGCGGGTTTGAAAACAAACAAAAGTAGTACTTTTTCACACAATGTACAGTCAACCTATGGAACTCATTGCCAGGCGATGTTGCGAAGGCCAGAATTATAATGGAGTTTAAAAATGAACTACATACATTCATGAAGGATAGGTCCATCAATGACTATTAGCCAAGATAGCCAGGGATGCAACCCCATGCTCTGGGTGTACTTAGCCTCTGATTGCCAGAATCAGAGAGTGGATGACAGGGGATAGTTCACTTGATGACAGCCTGTTCTGTTCATTCCCTGTGAAGCACCTGGCATCAAACACTGTCGGAAGATAGGATACTGGGCTAGCTGTACCATTGGTCTGACCTACTATGGCTGTTCTTATGTCTCTCTCAGACCAGAGGTGGAGGTAGCTGAACTAGATGGAAACCACTAAAACTTGCAAGGAAAGGAAAATGTTTGGATGAGACCAGATATGTAAAGACTGTCAGTACCTTTGGGCACACAGTGTTTGTTTGGAATAAGTCTTTTTGAGTCACTTTAATTAACTGCTGATCACAGGCTCACAGAGGAAACTTTCTTCTACTTGGGCCTGTCATGATAATACAGTTGGAAACAGGGGGGTGCCACCCCAGAATCCAGTCAGAAGGGTAGAGGTATGGGGTTCTATTCAAAGAGAGGTGAAGATGGTGCAATCTGTCATCTGAGGGATGCACTGATGGCCCTGTTGCCATGACTGGATGGCTGGAATAGGTCTTGTAGCCTCATGATCAGGTCTAAATTGGGGTGAACTGTGGAGTTGCATGCTGGAAAAATGGCAGATTGAGGCCTGACACTTGGAGTGCCCACAGGGGCCACTGGGGGAGTGATCACAGGTACAATTTGCCCCTGAATTGTGACAGCTGCTGTAAGGGGGAAGCTGAGGATTCCCTAGATGTGAGGGAATTCAGAGCCAGTGCTATGCCACCCTTTCTGAACTCCATTCCCCTCCAGGGTAAGTGGTGTGACCAAAGCAATGTGTGCGCGAACAACAATGTAGAGCATCCCTTAGGCTGCTCTAACTTGTTCCTCAATCCTGGAGCAAAGAAAGGTGGCAGAATCAGGAGGAAGAGAAGGGTGACTAAGGGTAGCTCTGGTGCCCCGGAGGATTTGACCTACAAAACTGAGAACAAACATCTCATTCTCTGACTTGGATAGAAAAATGAAATAATAAAATATGGACCTTATTGTTCAGAATTAAAAATAAAGGGTTGCTTATCAAACTTGTGGTATAAAACAAATAACTTAATTGCCCTTCTGTTTTGCTCAGCAGTAAGTCATTGGCCTCAGAGTATATAACACTGGGCAAATGGAGCCTCACTTCATGTAAATTAGCTACATTGAGTTGTGTCAGAGGAGGATCTGGCCCTAGATTTTTTCCTCCTAAAACAGATAAATACATAATGTAAATTTATAATAAGGTGGCATCCACATTAATAAAATGATGCACTAATTATATTATTACATTAAACACTGGATAGTGTTCTAGAACAGTTTTATACTGGCTGCATGGTTCTGATATGTGCTACAATTCTGAGAGTTAGATTAAAAGAAAAATTAAGTCTTTCAAGTTCTGCATACTTTGAATAAGGAAAGTGTTCAACTGAACCTAATCAGCCTTTAACCTTGCATTTATCTCTATTTCCAGCCCAGAGGAAAATGAGGAGAGAAGTATTAGCATCTTTTTACAAATCCTAAATTACAATGAAACACCTACTGATGTCCCCAAGAGAGCTACATAAATATCACGAGTTCATTAAGCTCAGTGCTATTATAGTAAACATGGAATGAATTAGTTATGGTAAGTCACTTACAATATAGAACTAATGGTACCAAAACAAATAAATGTTTTCTGATTTGGCTTAGCTTTAAGGAAAGGTAGATCAGGTTTCCACACTCTACTAGCATCACAATTATTCTTTATGTGGTATTCCAGATTCACCTAGAAAGTTAGCCAAAAAATGTACAGTAATACAAGACCACACATATCAGATGAACACTTAGGGACTGAGTCCCCTCTCACTTTTACCAGTGCAAATCAAAGTAATTCCATCAAAGTCGGTGGCATTACACTGATGTAAAATATGGGTGAATGGAGAATCAGGACATCTAGGTATGGTTGTACTCTAAATAGACAGTAAAGTGAGATTCCATGTTGCTGAATCTATATATAGTTTGCTTAGTTTAGAAACAGAGATGGTCTTTCTATGACTGCCAGCCCCACAAACTCAACTTTGAGATCCAAAGGTCAGTGAAGTTCCCATGCATCATCATCATTAAAAAAAGATAACAGAGGCCAGATTATGTCCTTGAATTATCCAGATAATCCCACTGTGTCAAAACTATTTTCTAAAGTGAAACCTATGCAATGCTAAAGGTTAAAGAGATGATGCAAGTTTCACTCAGGGCATACTATGGAGACAATATGATTACACAAGCATAACCCGAGGCCACAATTTGGCCTGCCAGTATCTTTATTACTAGTAAAGATGCATGTGAAGGAAAGAATCTAGCTTGATTATCAGATCCCGGGTTGCAATTTCAGGCTGGCAGTTAGAAAAAGCCATCTCTTTTATTCCTAAACTGAGTAAATTTGATGAAGAATCAACACCACACATAACATTCATGGAGCTCTGTGTTACCATTTAAACACAATTACCGTTCAGTGTAGAATGAAACTAAGGTTTTAAAAAAAAAACTGCTATCCTTACTGTAGGCTATGCATGGAATTTTCTAAAGCCCTCCGTGCTGGTCTAACTCTGCTGCCATTGAAGTCAGTGGGAGTTTTGCCATTAACTTCAAAGGGAGGGTAGGCCAACAGTGAGCACACTTGAAAATCCAACCCTATATGTTAGGCTGTAAAGGAGATGTTAGTGTTCCATGTGTAAGAATAGCAGAGGATGCTTGTATTATATAAGTATTAAATGGGCTCTTTCAGTCACAGGGTACTCCTTAGACACCTTTTCAGAAATCCCACCCTAAACAATGTTGTCTACAGTGTCACACACCAATTATCTATTACTCTAGGGATCAGTATTGGCAATGAACCAAACAGGTCGACAGATGCTTTAGACCAAGTGGCTTCACTGTTTGTTTTTAGGACTCCATTTGTTGGTGAGCATGTTTGGATTTTACTGTTTTTTAGAAATTACAGTTATTAGTAGCAATTTACTATTTCTCTCTCTCTCTCAAATCATGACACTGCATACTCTATTCAGACCACTGTTCATATAGGAAAAGTTAAACTGGAACATAAGGAGTAAGCTCTAGTTAATCTGTTCTAGGCCATCTCTTAATGTCATATGAAAAAGATCAATAAACGAGGAGTTCACAGAAGCCGACCTTCTATGGAAAGAGTGCAAAATCATCCTCCACTCACTGAGAAGCAATTGCTTGCAAAATCAAATTAGCAACAGAATGGAGCTTAAGAGTTGTGGTGACTAGTGAACTTTAGTTTTGATATGTTTATGCTGGCTGTAAAAGTCAAACACTCATTACAGAAATGGCAGACATGATCTTTCATAATATGAAAGTTGGTCTGCAAATGGAGAGATAACAAGCATAATGAAAGCAAGCTAGAAAGATGCAAGAGAGCTAAAAAAGGACTAGACAATGCCTCCCATGGAGACAGAGGGTATAATTGCAATTGGAAAGAGAACACCTTTAGTGATCTTTTAAAATGTCAGTGTCATCCTGGAGCATAGTGTGATATTTGGGTTATAGGGTAGAGACAAAAAAATCTTTCATTTTAGTGTGAGAATCTGGATATGATCATCTTTGCTTGGAGTCATGCTTCAGGCAATGCAAAGCCTCGTTCTTATACAAAACTATCCAGGCTCGCATTTTTGGAAACAAAATATAGAGCAGTGGCAGCAAACCTCATGAGCTTATCAGCTTCATTAGCTTATTCTGCAACCTCAAAATTAGGACTGCACACATGTATTTGATATATGAGATACATATTCTACATCTACACATTGTACGCAAAAAATAATAATATGAATATAAGATGGCTGTTTCTCCCATAAGTTTTTCAGCAACCTGTTTGTCCAGTTGTTTAAAAAGAAACTAAATAAAGACAGCACAAACATGGAAAAATCAGTAGACAACATTCCAAAAATAGGGGAAAATAAGTGGATAAACATTCCAAAGATCAAATCATATTAATACATTTCCATGTCTGACACTTGCCATTTTAAAAGCATCACAAGGGGTTTTAACTCCATGGCTCACATTAAAGACAATGGGAGCTGCCCAGATGAATACCAGCTCACTTCTTTTATGTCTATGGGTTTTGAAACTTCTGCCTGAAACCTGAGTAAAGAAGCTAATCTTTTATGTACTGAACCCCAAGACCCCTTAAAAACTGTCTAGAAAATTAATGAGAGACCTGCTATGTACAATGTAATAATGCTGCTGTTTTGGGTAAGCAACATAGTCTATTGTTATCGGCTCCAAAAAGGAATTCAGATATTCATTAGAAACTGAATTCCTTTCACTGAGTGCTCTTGTAGTTAGCAAAATCTTATCCACACTGTACAGTCAGCATACATCATACAATAGGTGTGAGATAAGAGATGAATGAGTAACAAAGGGACTGCACTGCGAGAGGGCATCAGCGTTGGCCTAATGCTGGCCCTGAACACTTTTGTTTCCAGGGCATATCAGCCAAGCTCACCTGAGAGAAATGTAGGATTATAACGTTTGCTACCGCTAGCCTTGACATGTATTCAGACTCTTTGACTTGCCCTGGATGTAAATGGAAATGATAAAAGAAAACGTTATGTAGTATAATGTGGGAGCAAGACTGCCTGCTTGGCATACCAAACCAAGTCTATGCATAAGGGATAATTGATGTGCTACTTCTTCACTTTACAATTTAAGTTTTTCTCATGCATGGGGAGATTCGCTAGGAATTAGTCTATTCCATCTTCTTAATGAGACTTATCTATTACCTCAGATAATGTATCTATTCACTTTAACATGCCAGACTGCCTATCCTGCGTAGGGAGGATTCTACAGAATTTAGACAAAGGAACTTACCAATGCATTTTTAAAGGATGGACTCTCTTTCAACGTACTCATGTGACTATCAACATGTAGCTAATTATATACAATATAACTATGCGATTAATGTACGAGTAATATATCAGATTTGAGTTGTAGGTTTAAGTGGTAAAGCATAAATAGGATTACAGCACAGGATATAGAACTAGAGCTATGTATCACTGGTGTGTGTGTGGTATATAAGTAAGAGAACCCATAGCTTTGATCGAGAGATAACCCTGTACCAGTAAAGTGTAAGATTACTGTAGAAGATGTGTATAAGTGCTGATGTTCTGGAAATAATATGCTGCAATGTACCAGTTCATCCCACAAAATGCCTGATAGAAGCATTTCAGGGGATTCTGTAATAACCTCAAATTGCTATGGTAACTCATTAACGTATATGTTAATGAGAGTAAGAGGAACTAAGGAGGTCGCCTATGAGAAATGGGGCACCATAAAATTCATAGCATTTGGAAGTGCAAGTAAGAGGTAAACAGCCTTATACATCAGATACGAGCCTTAGTAGGTGTAAGCGTAACTCAGGATAAAAGGTGTTGGCTGTTCTGTGTGTTGGGTGGGAAGGAATGGGGAGATGCCAGAATGACAACTGCGGGTGATGACGACGAAGATGATCCTGAGGAGTAAAACGCCAGGGTCCCCAAGCAGGAGATATGAAATGTAAGTGATGACACTTTCATAGGGCTAAACGCTTTGCTCTCTCTCTATCTGCTATTGTATTTTAGTGTTTGTGGGATTGTTTATCTGCTTAGTGAATTTGTTAATAAAGGGATTTGTGGTAAATTGTAGTTTTTTCTCATGTGCTTTTAGGGTCTCTCATTTTAATGATACTGATAACAATATTCCTGATGCTGTAGTCATCAGAAGACCAAACCTTTGTTGACCACTGCTGTCTAAAAGATGAAAAATGATCCATCAATAAAGCTACAAAAAGTAAAACAAAGATGAATAAAAATGGCACTGAAACACTGCTAACTACTTGCAGTCAAAAATTAATAACTAATATCTTATTCCACTGCTGTGCCTCTCCTGAAGCGCCGTGAACTTCTTTGTACAATAGGAGTAAGAACTTTAAGCATCAAAATGTTTACTCACTGGATGATATTACTGTACATTTCAATAACAGAAGTGGCTTGATAAAAACTTGAGTGCTATTCAGTCCTGATAATCTGCAGAAGGACTGAGTGTCTATTCTGTTAGAACAGGAATCTCTATGTATATAAGAGCTGTGGGAAGCTAAACCATATTTTTATCTTCCAAACTTTGCATAATCAATTGTTTTGGCCCTTTCTAAATCTTAATGAATAATCATTGTATAAATTGAATTGAGACTCTCAGTATTTGGGACTAGGAACAATGCAGTACAGTACAATCCAGAGTCAGCTATTTAATACACTTCCAGGAAGGACTGGATGGCTCAGGGGATTGGTTGTACGATATGGAGCCTTTCACTTTCACAGATAACCCTTTCAGATCTAGCCTCAGTTGATATTGCTCAAAATTGTTACTTTCTGAGGGAGTCTGATGTTCTTTGTGAAATGGGTGGTCCGTCTCAGTCAAGCTTCTAATGGATACATATATACATCAAATAAAGCCATTACCATAAGTGGTCTCTTAGTTGGCAATCTAAGTACAGAGGCCAACAACTGAATGAGCATTGAAAATTAACTACTTTCCCTGAGATTTGGCCCATCCAGGTCAGATTTCAGACTCATTCGTAGGGCCACGTGAAGAAACTTGCACTGCTGATCCGCACACTTTACCTGCCCTGTGGTTATGCAGAAGACTTCACTCTCCAGGGCTTTCAGTCTAGGACTACTGGGCAGATGCTCAGCTGGAATAAGTTGTCAGGGTTCCATGGAAGCAACTGTAACTATGATAATTTACAGCAGTTGAATAAGTTTACTTAATACTGTCCCTACCCCAAACACAAACACTCTCCACATCTAATACTTCATGTTACCATGCCACATAATTACATTTAAGTTTTAACAAAAACATATGTTACAGACTCTGCAAATGGCAAGTACATAAAGGAATACTGTCAATTTAAATTGGATAATTAGAAAAATCCTGATAGAGCAATAATACACTCTGAATGTATTTTTTTTAATTCCAGAAATAATTATAAATAATTTTGTCATTTCCTGGCAAAATTTACTGATTGCCTTGCCTTCCCATGAGGATGTTTGATTTCTATCCTGCATTGGATAACTTCATCATGATTGTCTATCTTATGAAACTGAATGGGTTTCTTATGTTCTGTTAATAAAAGTAAACAACACTTTGGGCCAATATCAGCATTTAGTTTCCCATGGCTGGTGCCCCCAATTACCCACTAGTGACTATCCAATTCCTACTAAATAAAAATTCTAGTCAACTCAGGGGAATGGGATACCAGAGGAACATATGGCTATGTAGCACTGAGAGCATACATTGTTTATATCCTGAAGGTGTATTACAGTTTGGCCAGCTACATCTGTAATTACAGGGGAACATCCTAGAGGAAGTACTCTGACTAGTCAGACAGGCCAACAAGGGACTCACTTGTCTCCATTTTCACAGCTCCTTTCTGATATTCCTGTTCATCTAAGGTTAATGTCTCTTCTAGCTGTGCAATTTTGACCGTTCAAAACTCAGAGGATGATTCCCTGGCTCAGCCTTTCCTGTAGTAACTGAGCCTTTTCTCCCCTTTCCTTTCCCCTCCTCTCTCCTACAAAGGCCTCCCAACAAACCACAGGGCTCTGTTTTCGACATAGTTACACAATGCCATGTCATAGCACAGTAGTATATCCCATTAGCTCCGGCAGAAAAGAATGTTCATTTTATGCTGTGTAGCAGGGTGTCCTTACCAAGGGAAAACTATATCCATTCAATTCATCCCAGCTATCCTATGGCAAAAAATAAATACTGAAATAGGACATTTAACACACACACAATGCTATATTTACTCCCCTCCAAACTAATGGCATTTAGCTAAATTGTGCTAATGGCTGCCTAGGGAAATTCTCATTTACATCCTTCATGGCTGTGGGTCAGCATCAAAAGGTTTGGCAATGAGACACAGTTTGGATAAGTAGGGAAAAGCATAGAAGCTTATCCAGAGGACCTATGCAGATCCTTTTTTAAGGTCACAGGCCTGAGGCCATATTCAACCCCTGCTGCAGTTCCTTTTCTGAGTTAGGAAGAAACCAGTCCCAGCAAAGGAACTTAGATACTATCTCCTGCATCCTGCCATCAGTCAATTAATTTGGATACCAAAGTACATTGTGTGTTTCAAAGAATACAGTTTGGATTCAGCAGCAGCTGGTTCCCATGGGAGAGGCTACCAGAGGAGCTGAGGCCCCACAGTGTAGGTCTAGTTTGACATAAGTAACTTGACATAAGACAAACTTCATACTTCAGTGGGCATCATTGGAAAGGTGAATGGAAGATTAAGTTGTAAATAAGAGCATTAGGCTGGAATCAGGCTAGCTCAGGTAAGCAGGAACACTCTGATATTAGGGACAGTGGACAAGATAAATGGAGAGTGTGTGTTATTCATGAACAGCATATGGACAGAGCATGCAGTACAGGGCTGGTTCCTGAAAAGAAACCAGGCCAATCGTGAAGCATGTGATGCAATGTATAGTCAGGAATGCAGGTGTTAATAAAGATGTATACAAAGAAAAGTTTTGTAGCGTAACTTTGGATTTGTGATGTAGCCTGCATCCACCCACATTCAAGCCTGAGCAGCTTGGGAATAGTGTTGCTGTATGCTATATAAAGGTACCTGAGTGACGAATTTCTTTGGGGAAGAGGGACTTGGGGGATCCCAACACACAGCAGGTTCCACTAAGCTGAAAAGTCAAGAGCTTTAGGGCAAAGCATTGAGGACGTAGCGGGCACGGTCCTGGGTTTGGTGGGAGGGCGGTAGGGCTGTGTTGAAATGTCCCCCATGCCTATTTGGTGGAAGAAACAGAGTGAGTGAGTGAGTGTGAGTGTGAGTGTGTGCGCGCGTGCGCGGGGAGGGGAGGGAAGGGAAGGGAAGGGGTTCCTAACCCCAAATTCTCAAGTCTTGAAAATGAAAATTCAGGTTATGTTCAAAGGGTAGATAGTCATTTGTTGATGAGTAGGAAAGATATGAAGGGGTTCTTATTTTAACCCAGCCTGTTTACTTGTTCCTAATTCTGTGTCAGATGGAGAATTAGGCTTGTACTGAATGGTTCTGTCACTGTGCTGCAAATTCACAGCTGCATGAGAAGATGCACAGTAAATCACTGTCCTTTCACTGAAAGCTGCAATAAATAATGCCACATGAGTTCCACCCCTGAAACTGCTGGAAACTGAACTACACTGAGAACTTCCAGGGGGGAAAATGTGAGGAATTAAACAGTGCACTCTGAAATATAAAATAGTTATTTATGAAAACACATTAACTGGTATCAATCAAAACCATCACCTCTTCCCATTACAGGAGCAAATATATAAGCAAGTCATCTTAGCCTAAGACAACATTCAGGGATTAGCCTTGTGAGCTATTGAAAAGCATATTTTTGAAAGTCATTTCATTAATAAGTATATTATCGTCTTCATTTTACAGACGAGGAAACTGAAGTGCAGAATGTTAAGTGACTTGCCCAAGGTCACACCATCAGTGTCAGTGGTAAAGTCAGGAATAGAATTCAGATCTTTTGACTCCCAGATTTCCTTTTACGACAACTAGACCTAGCTACCTCCCTAAGAATAAAGGAAAGAAGGAAAAAAACACCTTATCAGATTGTGTGACAGCAAGAAAAAGGTTAAAGATGCAAATATATAATAGTCATGATCATCAGATTTTTTGACCACTTTTCCTAGTTGACTCTAGGCCACACCTCTAGGTCAATGTCAGTTTTTGAAAACTTATGCTGCTGGACCTGAAAGAGACTAAACTCTTCCTCTCCTTGAGGATCTAACATTTTGAAGTACAATTATACTGTATTGAAGCATTTCCCAGACAATTGTGGTACTACATCAACCCACTCTACGGGACTAAAAAGAGAAAAAAAAGACACATCCTTTTATATTCATGGTTTACAGCTTTACCAGCCAAGTCTGTGATCATGTTAGATCTCAAGCTAAGGATGCTTACATTCCTGGAATTTTGGACTGGAAAATAAATTAACCAAGTAGGATGAAACACACCTCACAGAAAATGAAAGTTGCCCAGAGGGGATAGTAAATTGCTAAAATCTAAGGCATTCTGCCCACATTCTCCTCACACTTAAATGGAGTAAATCAGGAATTACACTCATTACAGAGGAATTACAAAATGTCAGTGGATTTACACTGGTCTAAGTGTGATCAGACTAGAAAAAACAGCATTAATTGGGATTTTTGAAGGTTCTCAAGTGCTTAGATAATTTTTGCCTCTAGCAGTTTACACTTTTGTTTGCTTCTGTAGACAGCAAGGGAAGTGAAAACACTGTAGTTTTGTGATATAGATGGGCCCAAGCAGCAAAGCTGGATTGAGATCTGAATCCAGGAATGTTTGGATCAGAGGTTTTGGGTGGCTCACTATAGAAATAGCACCACTAGGGAGAACTGCTAAGTTCAGATATCAGTATTTCCAAAGTTTAGGGAGATTCAAATTGAGTTTCTGGTCTGGGCCTATTTCTAATTTCCAGCCCTACTAGAAGTAGGGAGGCACCAGAAATCTTGAAAAACAACACATTCTTGTGAGATTTCTGGCCAAATTGCATAAATTTGGAGAGTCTGAGTAAAATTTCACATCAGTAGTTGGTATTTACCTGAAGCAGACCTTAGCTTTTTTGCTATGTTCTTCACTAGAATGACCCACACAGTAACCTTACCTTTACTATTTCTGCCTGTCACTAGCATAACATAGACAGGGATTGAAGGTAGACGCCTGTAGTATGAGGGGATGGCTGTTGAGGACTAGACTTTCTGTTGCTATCTCAGCTACTGAATAACTCCATCTTGTCCCCACTGGGTCTATCAGCATTAAGTCTTTTTCTTCCTTAACTACTAATATAGCCTAAATTTCAGGTCCCATAGTGGATGGGTTAGATCCTAAAGCCAGTATGACCCCTTCACATCATTTAGGAGCGGCAAAGAAGCCAGAAACTAGATCGAACTGCCCAGCAGATAATTCCCCCATTGGACTAATTCCTCTTTTTGAGCCATCTATGATGGATCTGGGCCTGGCACCTGGTGCTGACTTTCCCTCTCCTGGCTTTGGGGACATGTTGAGGGCAGGAAGTAGGTGTGCCAGAGCAGAGCTCCTCTATGCTTGTTCTCCGTGTAGGGTCCACTGAAGACCTCTACGTCTGCAGTGCAACTTAGAGTTGCTTAGCAACAGCACTAAGTGGCTTCAGGGAGCTGGAACTAGCTCTTTGACACCCCCACCTGTTTCTTGCACTAAAGCAGAGCTCTAGCGCAGATGAGAATCCGGCCAGAAATACATTAACCATGAGGCAGTTCATGCACTGTGCAAATTAATCAACACCTGTTGCCTGAAGAGAGGCCTGTAATCAGTACAAGTATTTTTTTTATTGCGTAATTTCTATTGGAGGTTAATGGAATCAAAGAAAATTGAATGGCCTGCAGAATAAGGCAGCAGAGTTCTTATCATTGCTGGGAACAAAAGCAAACTTAGTAAGGCCCCAGATAGCTTGATGATAGTACAGTAGAACCCATAGGTACTGACTTCCCTTCTGCCCTAGCCCCAACTGACCCCGTCTCTGTACCACCCTCGCCCCACCCTCATTCCACCCCTTCCCCAAAGTCCCTGCCCCACCCTGCCTCTTCCTGTTTCTGTGCTTGTTTCATTTAAATTAAGATTGTTAAAAGCAGCATTTTTCTTCTGCATAGTAAAATTTCAAAGCTGTATTAAGTCAATGTTCAGTTGTAAGCTTTTGAAAGAACCACAACATTTTGTTCAGAGTTACGAACATTTCAGAGTTACGAACAACCTCCATTCCCAAGGTATTCGTAACTCTGAGGTTTGACTGTCGAATTTTGCCATTTTAGCCATTGCGATTTGCTGAGGGGCAAGATAAACCATGCAATCCAACACAGAAAACTTTTGCAGAAAGAAAATACTTAGTGAGCCTGATTCGTCTCTGATTCAGACCAGTCATACACTGCATAACTCCACTGACTTCAATGCAATTACTTCCTATTAATACCAGCATCTTCCTTTCCTTATAGACTGATTCCTTAGAACTAGGCACACATTGTGGCAGACTAGATGCATATTTAATACAAAACATTAAGTTATTTTACTTTTTAGTGCAAGCCTTGAGTTTAACCCAGGTTCCAAATTAAGCTCCTGACAGATCAGGGTAAGTCCTAATATACTCAGTCTTTCATTAATTTTTTTTCTATCTTAAATCACATCTAAATAAGAAAGAGAACAAATCTTATTTAAAGATTCTTCATATGACCCGAAGAACCAGAATGTTATATTTAAGCAGTAAAGCCAACCCTGAGTTCATTGGTATGGTTATAAGCCTAGGAGAATGTTTTTCCAGTCTGTGGCATTTCCAGGTTTTTAGGCTGCTGCTGGACACTCTTTGTACTTGACTGGCACTGTGATGCTCTTGTTATTGTTATGCGCAGCCAGTTGGAATGGATATAGAGTAAAGCAGAACTCTTGCAAACACTTAAGCACTGAGTGATCACTGTGTATATACTTGGCATGGGCTACCCTTTACTTCCAATCCTAGCCCTGATCCTTAGGCTGCAAGGGACTGAGCTGGGCCCGGATAAGTTAGGACAGACTCTAGAGTGTTGCAGCCTGCTCCCTCACCATACCTGGCTAATGGGGAGGAGGAGCAGGACTTTATCTCCACCTCATCCTCACCTGCTATGGAGTGATTTGCATCCCCAAGGATGCATGGAGGGAGAAATCCTTGTTATTTCCCCAAGTATAGGAATTACACAGCCTACGTGGGGGAAGGAAAGCTCCATGCTCCTTAGACAATCAGGCCCTTTGTGCCTCAAGCACTGTTGCCAAACCTCATGAGAGAGAGAGAGACATTTCTAGCCCTCATGCTAGAAAAGTTTGAAAACAAGAACCTGAAAGGCTCACAAACCAGAAACCAAATAGAAAAAGACCCACATTTCATTTTTTAAATAAAGTCTCCCACTTAGGGCAATTTTATGATTTTTTGGGGGGCCTGACTTGTGATTTTTCAATGTGCGGGGCTGGCAATATGCTGAGTGTTGCCTATGAGTGTTTTAATATGATATGGCTCTGTAGTGCCAAAATATGGAACAAAGTACCTAATAATTTTTAGAAATATGCTCAAGTCTTGATTAAAAAGTTATTAGTTAAGTACTTGTGAGCATGGCGAAGAGCAAGGGAGAGATTTTAAGGCCCCATGATCCACCAATAATCTCCAGGCCATTTTCATTGCAGACTGATGTGTCACCTTTTCCCATTTACAAGTCTCTAAAAAGCAGATGTACACCTACACCTCTGCTAGCAGCAAATGATTACAGCTACTGGATATCACCAGTGCACAAAGGTACCTTAGGATAAATGCGGGGGAAGGGGGGAGACTCTTTCAATTCTCTTAATAATATTTTCTTTGTCCTTTCTTGTACAGTGTGAGGAAACTCCCAGGTTCAAAAATCCGCCAGTTTATTTCCCTGGCATATTTAAGCACCTTCTCGTATGTTGAGAAAAAAGCCACTTGGGGCCATTCAGTTAAACAGTTGACCCCTTTCAGCCTTACTTAGCACCTCACTTCTATTCATTATTGTGTATTTATTGATTTCAAGCATGTGTGTAGAACCCAACAAGTATGCTCAGTTACTTGAGCATACATGATTTATGTATTAAAACAAACTTTCCCACGCATAGGGAGCTAATGTCCTGGCTCAGCAACAAGACAAAGAGCAAGGGTAAAAAAAGAGGGCACTGATCGGAGAAACTAGGTGAAAATAAGATGGCCAAACAGGTGAATCTTAGGCATATCTACACTGTGTATTAGTCTGCACTAGAGGGTGTTAATTCAAGTGCACATTAGCATGTTGTGTACTAACTGGCCCATGTGGGCCCTGTTGGTGTGTGCTAAAACTTTCCCTCGTGTGCGTTAATGTATTGCAGTTTGAAATGGGACTACATTAATACCCAGCAGGGAACTATTAGAGCACACCAGCAAGGTCCACATAGGCCAGTTAGTCTGCAACACACTAATGCACACAACAGTTTAAACCCCTCTAGTAGTGATTAACAAGACAGGCCCTTACAGCATGTTTGATGCACTATAGTATAGTGCTTATGTGAATTGCCGGCAGAAGTGAATTCTGTCCAAGGCTCCCTTGAACCTCCTCCTTGGGCTGGTTAACTTGGATGGCAGTGCAGTCTGAATCACTGCAATGATGAAGCTCTACTTATCTCCCCTGATGCCTCTTCCATTGAGCTTCCTTCTGCTCAGACTGATGTCAATGGGAGTCTCGCCGTTAACTTCAAGGGGAGCAAGATAAGCCCTTATTGTGTTTGATCCTGCCATTCTAACACATGAAAATCTCTCTGACATTAATGGGGGTTCTGCCTGAATTAAGACTGTGGAATTGGGCTTTTTGGAACACTTTTGCCCTACCTAGATTAAATATCTCCTTCCTTTGCTTCAGGTTACCACTTCTCTCCTTACTATCTTCTGAGACAGTGAATAATTCCCTTCCTTCATTTATATTTAACTTATGGTATTTATAGATTGTGATCAGGTCCCCTGAGAATTGTCTC
The DNA here is from genome assembly GCF_016161935.1 of Mauremys reevesii. Lineage (NCBI taxonomy): Eukaryota > Metazoa > Chordata > Testudines > Geoemydidae > Mauremys > Mauremys reevesii. The sequence goes on along the minus strand of NC_052627.1, from coordinate 24,861,695 downwards.
TTTCATAAACTGTACAATTAGTTTTCTCAGCCTCTCCTTGGAAGTCTTTATTCTCTAATCCTTTCTTTGTATGACCCATTTTGTCCCCTTTTTAATCTGTGGAATATAAATCCAGAAACAAAGTAATATCATCAGATAAATTAAGGTGTCTGTGTAGCTTACATATTATAACCCTAATGGAACTTTCAAGGTGTGAAGCCCTGCTTTTCCATTTCTCCTGGTCGCTGGGCTGATCTTTCACTGTGTTGAAGAAACCAGGGCTGCAAACAGAATACCATATCCATGGTTATAGGCAGCTCCACTTTTCACTTTCTAACATATAAAAATGATATTTTTTCTCTCTTTACATTTTGTTCTGTATTTGTGATTTACATTCATTACCAAAGGCCATCTCCCAAATAGTGCATTGCAGGTAACATTTCAAAAGCTCCTAAGTAAATTAAGGAGCTCAAGTTGCATTTTCAAAAGTGACTCAGGAATTTTGGTGCCTAAGTCTCATTGAAAGCCATTGGGATTTAGGGCCTAAAGTGAAAGGCACAGTTGAAAATGTTACCCTTTCTGCCCTGTAACGAGCACTCATATTAAGGTCCCTTAGCTTCGTGGGCCCTCTAGTCTTCCAGCCCATCGCTAACTGCCAGGAAATACTTTGCCCATCAGGAATAGTTGCTTAATTAACCCTTGCACTACTGCAAAATAGTAAAGCCCTTGTGCTGCAGCAGATACAGTGACCAGACAGCAAGTGTGAAAAATCAGGACAGGGGGTGGGGGGTAATAGGCACCTATATAAGTCCCAAATATCGGGACTGTCCCTATAAAATCGGGACATCTGGTCACCCTAGCAGCAGACCATAACAACATTCCTTTGAAATGCCAACAATCTTTGGGAATGTCATCCCATCTAGCACATGGGTGGCACCGTATCTCATGGACAGTGGGAATCATTAAAAGAAAGAGTAACACTTGCCGCATAAGGATGTGTCACTTCACTACAGTATCCGATACATGACCAATGCTCAGAAGGCAAAACACCAGAGATACGTCACTAAATTAAACTACTGTAGCTGGCCAATGCTGAATTTTTAATGGTGCACACGTACTGGGTACAAGAGTCAAACAGTGAAGCTAACTCTTTTAAAAATGTATTTATACAGTGCTCAAAAGTGTGCAAAACGCTTTACAAATTTAGTAAGAGAAGTTCCTTCTCTCCAAAGCTTATGGCCTATGGAGCCAGACTTGCGGGATGCAGAGGGAGCATACAAGGAGATTCCCCTATCTCCTTTTCAAAGACCTAAGCCATGATCTACTACAACCACTGTCCCTCTGTGAACATCCAGCAGTGCACATCACCCCAAAGGGCCGAGGAGGAGATGGGGTTATGTACCAGTTCTGAGGAGACTTGCAAAACAGGCCCTGTGCAATGGCATGAGCAGGCAGCACCCCTGAAGAAGCGTAGCTGCAGCCATGTTCCTTCTGCACAGAGGGAGATCATTGAACTGCCTGCCTCCAGAAGCATCTGCAGGGGTAGTGAGACTCTTCAGCATGCCCAATGTAGGGCTGTGCCCAACTGGCAGGATGGAGCTCCACTACATTTAAAGAGTAGTGGAAGGGTTGCAGTATAAAAAGGAAGTGAAAGCAGTGTTGAGGTTGGCATGCATCTTATTAATTACATAATTTGTCATCCTTTTGTTCTGATTTTTCATTTGTAAGTCTCAGTGCTTATCTCATACTGCAAAAGCCATCAACTCTGCCATTTCTTTTTTGTTTTAAATGGGTAGCTACAGAGGCATTCAGAAAAAGCTGACAATCCTTACACTTTCCTATATTGAGCTCTTGGCACTGCATTGATGTTTGGTTGAGGCTGAAACCTTCAAGATTATTTCAATACAACATTATTTCAGAACCCTTAGCACTGGAGATATCCAGCTAGGTTTCTCTGGACTGCTCATATGTCCAGGGGCAGCTCTAGACATTTTGCCGCCCCAAGCACGGAGGGTCCGCTGGTCCTGCGGCTTCGGTGGACCTCCTGCGGGAGGTTCACCGAAGCCGCGGGACCAGCGGACCCTCCGCAGGCAAGCCGTCAAAGGGAGCCTGCCTGCCGCCCTCGCGACGACCGGCGGAGCGCCCCCCGCAGCATGCCGCCCAAGGCACACGCTTGGAGCGCTGGTGCCTGGAGCCGCTCCTGCATACGTCTGTAACATGCCAAGATTTCTACTTTATGTAGCTTTTGTGAGGTGGTGGAGAGTCCGAGTGAGTCAATCCATGGCATAATTTAGGAAACATTTTATTAGACAGGTGCATGAACGTGGATTAAGGTGCTCAACATTACACACCAAAGTTTGAACATTTTGGCCAGAAAGCTATAAGGGAAGTTCAAAAAGAACTTCTGTTTATAATTTCAATTTTCTCCATCTAACCAGTTATACTCTCACCGCAGAAATAAGCATGATCAGGTGACAGCCACACAGTTTAGCAGTCAATGACAATGTCTACCCCAATGCTCTTTATGGTATATTTCTGTTACCAGCAGTCAGCCAGTTCAGAAGGGGCGCTCTGCTGCTGCTTTATTAAGAATAAAGTCCATAGACTTTAGAATGTGAGTTTGTTCTTGCTCACTAAGATTGTCATCTGTTCCCCCAGGCTAAATTAAGTAGCAGTTCCCCACAAGTGACTAATTTCTGCAGCCTACAGTTGCCCACTCTTTGTCATTAGCAGCTCATAGAAAGTTTTCCTAATATACTTAAATTCCAAAATGTAATAAGTAAAAAAAGAGAATAAAATAAAAGACAACTGTAGAAAAAGACATTATCTTAATTACAATACAGTGGGATCCTCTAATAGGGAAAACATTTTCTCACAGGACAATTTTGCTATAATGGAAGGTTCGCTTTAACTGGGACTGCAATTTGCATGCTGCATTGCACTTGAAACACTTCACAGCTTGTTTTCTACTTCACTACAGTTTCATCATAGCTGATTTCCACTGTACTTAGAGGAAAACAAACGTTTTTCCAGAATTCCAGACTCGTTTTACGAAGTTTTAAAACTAATGGCACTAGAAATGCCCCCTCCTTTTAACATAACAAGCCCATAAAAATTAAGATGCGAGCCGTAGTCATTTTATGCAATGTTTTCTTTTGTCTTACTTTGTGTCGCTTCCTGCCTTCCACAGATACAGTACGCACAGTTCAATACTTGGAAATAACCACATTGTCCCTGCTCACATGTACACCTGCCAGCCAACAGTGGGAAATTGTAACTGAAATAAGAGATTACTTACCACTAACTGTAGTCTGAGTCTCACCTCTGTGTATTCCCACCTGGCATCAAGCTGGGCAATTGCTTGAAAAGATGATGCAGGAGAAAAATCATGCAAGGGGAACATCATCCTACTTTGTATAAGGGAGTGTGTCCCCAACTCAGTTCTTTCTCCCAATCATAGAAGATCAGGGTTGGAAGGGACCTCAGAAGGTCATCTAGTCCAACCCCCTGCTCAAAGCAGGACCAATCCCCAGACAGATTTTTACCCCAGTTCCCTAAATGGCTCCCTCAAGGACTGAACTCACAACCCTGGGTTTAACAAACCAATGCTCAAAACCACTGAGCTATAGAAAGTCCCAACATTATATAGAGCTCCAAGGCAGAAGGGAAGGTGGCGAGTAGCATAAATGAACAGAATAAATGGTTAACAAGCAACAGTTATGGCAAGTAACTTCTCTTCTTCAAGGGCCTCTGTATATTCCAACTTGTAGGAGATTAGCAAACAGAGCTCCACCAGGGAGATGGTGGAGGAAGAGCTCTTAACTAATACTGGCATGTGGCACCATGCTGCCAAAATGGGAATCAAGCCTGGCACTAAATCCAAGGAGTAGTGTCTAGTGAAGTTGTGCACTTAACTCCAAGTTATTTATTTGCTTATTTATTTATATTTGCTAATAGTCATGGATGGGCCATATGTCACTGTAGTACTCTCATTAACAACATCTCCTACATAAACTTACCAAGCTCAGTCTTGAAACAAGTTAGGTTTTTTGCTCCCTCTCTTCCCTTTCTAAGGCTGTTCCAGAACCTCACTCCTCCAATGGTTAGAAACCTTCATCTAATGTCAAGCCTAAACATATTGATGGCCAGTTTATATCCATTTGTTCTTGTGTCAACACTGGCCCTTATATTAAATAACTCCTCTCTTTTCCTGGTATTTATCCCTCAGGTGTATTTGTAGAGAGAACGGATGACCAAAATTACACACACTATTCCAGATGAGGTCTCACCACTTGCTTTGTATAATGGTAACACTTGCCTATCTCTACTGGAAATACATTGCCTGATGCATCCTAGGATTGCATTAGTCTTTTTCACAGCTGCATCTTATTGGCAACTCAGTCATCCTGTGACTGATCAATACAGGTCTTTTTCCTCCTCTGTTGCTTCCAACTGATATGTCCCCAGTTTATCGCAAAAAAAATAAAATCTTTCTGATAGTCCATAAATGCATGACCTTGCTCTTTATGCTATTACATTTCATTCAATTTCTATGAAAGCAGCAGAGTGTCCTGTGGCACCTTATAGAATACCAGACGTATTGGAGCATGAGCTTTCGTGGGTGAATAACCCACTTCGTCGGATGACATGCTACTCTGTTGTAACTCAGAGTCTTCACCATCTAGTGTCCCATTTCTGGTTATCTTTGAAGAAGAAGGAAAAAAAGGATCAGATTCATTTGGTATAATCTATCTTTTGTAAAACCACATTGTATTTTATGTCAATTACCATTTACCTCTATGCCCTTAACTATTCTATCTTTAAAAATTTCTTCTAAGACCTTGCATGCAATTGAAATCAAACTAAAAGATCTGTAGTTTCCCTAGACACTTTCCCCCTCCCCCATTTCTTAAATATAGGCACTACATTTGCCAGTCATAGGATATGACCCCAAATTTACAGATTCATTAAAACTCCTTGCTGTTGGTCTTGCCATTTCATGTGCCAGTTCCTTTAATATTCTTGGATGGAGATTGTCTGGGCTCCCTGATTTAGTCCCATTAAGTTGTTTGAGTTTGACTTCTGCCTCGGTTATGGTAATTTCTATTTCCATATCCTCATTTCCATTAGCCACCCTATCACCATCCCCAAGCTCCTCATTACTCTTATCAAAAACTGAGGCAAAGTATTCATTTAGGTGGTGGGCCATGCCTAAATTATCTTTAATCTCCATTCCACCCTCAGTGCTTAGCAGTCCCACTTCTGGCCTTGTTTTCTTTTTATCTGTGAGGCTAAAGAAGCTTTTACTGTTGGTTTTAAATTTCCTTTGCAAGGTCCAACTCTACTTGGCTTTTGGCAGTGCTCACTTTTTCCTTACTTTCTGAGTTCCAAGAGGTAGCTTTCCTTGCTGATCCCCCTTCTTCCATTACTTGTAGGCTTTCTGCTTTCTCTTAATAACCTGTTGGAAATGCTTCCTCAGAGCGGATATGGTACTCAATAAGAGGATTGCATTGATGCCAAAATGGGATTGGTGCCAGTGGAGGCTATGGCACCTAGGGAAGGCATGATGCCTGAATGGGTGTTGGTGCCAGAGCTGATTTTTCAGTTTTCAATGTGCCTTCTCAAAATCCTATAGTTAAGGCCACATGAACAGATGAAGTCTGTGTGAGCACAGAGTCTAGTGAACAAAGTGGTCCAATGTCCTGAGGCTGATTTGGGAGATGCTCCAAGACTATCTCCAAGGGAATCAAAGGCACTCCAAGACAGCTCTGGATCTGCAGCAGAAAATGTATGTACGCACAGGTACTAAGTCAAGTAACAGAAGAGCATGTGTTGGAGTGGCTAGTAGGCTTGATAGTGGATCCCCACTCAGGCACAGATAGATCGAAGATGCTATTGGGGTTCAAATTTGTGAAAAGTCCAAGTTAGGTCTGTGCCGAGATGTCTGGCTCCAGAGCAGTGTGGAGAAAAGATGTTAGCAGTGCCTTTCAAGAGGCCTGGAAACCACTCCTGAGCTTGGGAGTAAGAAAGGGGAGATGTATGATGCTTCCTCTCCCTCCTCTCTTTATGTCCCATTTCTGGGTACATGTGCTTCCTCATCTCCTTTTTACCCAAATGGGGGAGTGGAGTTGAGGTGCCAAGAAAGAAATGTTAGCACTGGAGGACAGGTCCAGTACAGCCAGTGCAGCAAGCAACAATGCTGAGTGAAGATTTGAGGCTGAGGCAGGTAATGTTGGTCTAGCTTTTGGAGCCGTATTGGGCTTGTCCAACACTAGGTGGGGGAGGAATTGGCTCCCAGTATAGGTCTTAATCCCATGATACAAAGAGTCTCAAAGGCTGGGGTAAAAAGATGCATTTTGGGTCCTGGGTAAGAGGTCCTTGGCACATTGACAGTACTAGGCTGTTGGCACTGAAAAGCAAGGTGAGTCTCGAGCCTCAGGTGTCTCCCCCTTCAAGTGTGGGTAGGGAAGGCATAGTGAACCACACAAATGATTACTGACTGGGCCTCATTCAGACTTAGAAGGTACTGAACATGGACAGTGGTTTCCAGTATGATCACTGGGCAAGAGACATGCCGCTTGAAGCCCTAATGGAGCTCAGGGCTCAACCTAGTGCCAGTAAGGAGCCCAAGGGCTACCAAGACAACCAAATGGCTTTTTACCCTAAGATCTCCTATGCTGCTCTATACTAACTGCTTACAAAAAAAGAGTAAGCTAAGCTAATTGAAGGTCTAGTCCCAAGGACGGAAAGGTGAGGTTTTTTTGCTCTTGGTGGCAGCAGCGGCAAAGAGACTGAGGTGACTAGAGTGTGCATTCCCTTATACAGAGAGAGGATGTCCACCTCACACAGGGCTGAAACTTCTCCTGCACATCACCATCGGGCCAGGCAGTTCCACAGTTTGATTCCAGAGGCACCGAATTCCTGAACTGGAAACAGAGAGGTGCTTGCAGAAGAATGGTCTTGATTCACTCCTCTGGGGGAACTCAGGCTATGGACCTTACTGGCAAAGAGTCTGCCCAAATAAGTGGATTAGAGCACTGCAAACTACTGGCAAGCTTCTGCTCTTAGCCCACAAAGAGGGACTTCCCAGGTAGGTTGGAGAGGTGAGGCCAGGACACCAGGAAGTCCAACTGATCCCTCCCCACAGTAGTGCCTGTTGGTGATGCACCTATACGGATCCAGCTGGAAATTAAAATTGCCCATGCTCTGGCAAAAGACCCAGGGTGGACAGCTCTACTATCACCAACTTGCCCTCTGCCAGGGATGAATCCAACCTTGGGCACTACTGCCCTGCAGGTGCAGGATTATATATGCAAAATTACACACCCCGAGCCTACACGGGTGAGTTAGATCCAAGGAGTTTTTCCCTATAGCAGTTTTAACATTCTAGTTCTCTCATATTTTCACTTATTAAGTTTTTCTGCCTTTCAATGTCTTTCTACAGAGCTGATAAACTGCAAGCTCCCAAAACGAGTCATACGAGGGACGTTTCTACTTTTGTTAGCCCAGTGGGAACAGATGATAATACGGTGAGCGTCAGCCTCTGTGAAATGAAGCCAGAGCCCATAATTGATACAGATGTACTGTAATAAGAGATATTTCCATAATTGATACAGATGTACTGTAATAAGAGATATTTCTAAAACAAAAAATTACTGTGGGTTGGTTTTAATTAGTGACTTTCTTTTAAAGAAAAATATTTATTTACCTATTCAATATTTGCTTAAAATTTATTGGTCTTTAAACCATAAAGGTGCAGTACAGTACAACAAACACTGAAAGTCTCTAAACAAATGCTGTGTACAAGCATCCTGAAAATCTCTAAAGGCTACCATCCCAGAGAACAAGGGGTGGGAAACATGACAACCAAAAGTAGGAAATGCACCTGTCATGGCCCAAAGCCATACAACAAGACTCATTTAACTGTTACCAGTGGCTGAATTACTTTGTGATGAAATAAGGAAATACAATAATAAAGAAAAGAGATGCAAGGGCAAAATAATAACTGCAAGTCGGCAGTTGTGCACACAGTTTTGTATGTGCAACTGCTATTTTTTTGGGTATGTAAATTCTGGTCTTTTTGGTAATTTTAGTGCACAATATTTTACTCCCTTTTTTGTTCATTCCTAATGGTGGCTTGTGGAATGTTAATTAAAATAGGAGGTTTCAACCTTGCAGTTCATCCTTCTGGTCATTTGCCACTTCTCACTCCATCTATTTCATTGAGGGGGGAGGGAATGCAGGAGGAATAATATTTCTCAACATCTCTGACAACAAGAGGAAAGATGGTCATGTGGTAAAGGCAAAGGACTGGAAATTGGGAGATATACATTCTATTCCTAGTTCTGCCATGGGTTCTACTGTGTGATCTTAGGCTAGTCACTTAGCCTTGCTGGGCACTTGAAGTAAAATCCCATTTGCAACATCTCATGTGCAAGTTGGGAATAATGCAAAGTAAAACTGATCTTTCATTGCAAGCCCTCATGGCTGGAGAGCAGCCATTTCCCCTATGCCAATCTCAAAATTCCCTTCAGAGTTTAAACCTTCTCCGTCAAAATGTACTAAATACCCATCAAATTGTAACTATTCTGTCTATTGGATCTACAAAAGTGCTTTTCTAAGAAGCTTACTCTATACATTGTCCAAAAGTGCTACAGGTCAATAATTTAAGCACATGGAGTCAATGACTATGCTATTTGCCTCAAGGTTTTCCTCTCCTCCCTAAATAAAAATTTATAAATTAACATCCCAAAAAATAAGGAGACAGGACTTTTTGCACCCTTCTGGAAGAATCAGGTTTGGAAGTTCTCATTTTTAAGAAATATTTTGAATTTTAAATGTAGTATTATACAATATCAATTATAAGGCCAGAGGAGATCATGATGATCTAATTTGACCTCCTGCATAGCATAGGCATAGACATTTAGCCTATTGGTTATATATATAGTTCCTGCATCAAGCCTGTATCTTGGGTACACTTGAGAGTGTCTGGTAGAAAGATATCCACTCTTGACTTAAAGAAATGGAAAAAAATACTACATCCTTTGTGGAATACCCTAGCTTTAAAAATTGTGCTTTAATTCAACCTTGAATTTATCTAGCTTCACTTCCAGCCTTTGGATCTTGTTATCCTTTTGTCTTCTAGATTAGAGAGCCCTGTATCAGAAATCTTCTCCCCATTCAGGTATTCACAGACTATTAAATCACCTTTAAATCTTCTCTTTGATAAGCTACATACATTGATCTTCTTAAGTCCTTCACTATAAGGTATGTGTTCCCAGACCTCAAATCATTCTTGTTTGCTATTTTCTGAATCTTTCCCAATTTTTCAACATCGTTTCTGAAGTGCTCACACAAGAATTGGATATAATATTTCAATAGCAGTCTCACCAATGCTGCATAAAGAGACATCACCTCCCTTTTCCTACTCAATATTGTCCTGCTTATACCTCCAACAATCACAATGAGCACTCTTAACCACAGCAATCAAAGTAGAGTCACTTGTAGAAGCCTGATGAGGGCAATGGGGCTACACAGGTTCATTAAGGGGATATCTTGGCCTCCAGAACCTTTATCCACACTGATGTATAAATGAAGGCAAAGGTTGAGCAGACAAGTTTGGCAGTTAGAAAAAAAAATCTTTCCACCAGCAAATTGAGCACATCTAATATTGAAATTTGAGACAAACATGGAACCATAAGTTGCCATTTTGCAGTCAATTTTTGGACAATTTATAAGAGCTGTCAATGCTGGAATAAACCAAAAAATGCCACTCAACTATTTGCTGTGGGAAACAACAACTTTGAGACTTACCACCAGCATTCTAGAAAACTGCTTTGTTATTAAAAAGGGAAAAGAATGTAATAAAAGGTTCTCAGCCATGGAAAGAGCAATAACAGTATTGATTCCAGCTGAAAAGATGGCCAAAGCATTTTGCTAATACTACTGAACCATCAGCTTCTTTTTCAACTTTACTGCTGTGTTTGGTAATGGCCTCTCCCCACCCATTCATATTATTCTATCTTTGCCCACTGTTGTCATTTTTTAAAGGGTCATCATGTGTGCAAGACAAAGCAAATAGTTACTAGGGATGTGCTTTTTCGGGACCATAATCACAGAATGAAAAAATAAAATTACGTTTGTACCATTTGAGTATGAAAAACTGTCCTTTTTTGACAAGCATTTTTGCAATGTGGCCATTAGCTGCTGATGGAGTTGCTACGGTTATAACAGGTCCTCTGTGGAAGAAATCTTCATTTGTTATTAGGTTTTGACAGCAGCAGTCAGAATGCTTGATGAGAGGGAAGAGGAGAAGGGGGAGTGCTTCAGTCATTTTATCCACATGAATGCTGAGTTATAACATCAGAAATATTTCCAGAAATATTCACAGAAAGAGTGAATAGAGGGCCAAGACAAATCTTGTTTGATAGAAAATTAAGTCCTGTAAATAACAAGCTAGAAATTATGGCTCACTATAGAAATAAAAACAAACGCCAGATGAGCTGATCCTGATTTGTAAAGGATTACAGGAAATTCACTAGAGTTTTTGTACTTGATACAAATCAACATGACTTAAAGACGAATATGAGGTAAAAGGACTTGGTGTGGCATTGGACTCAGGGCTAGAGAAACGTTTCAGCAGTAATTGTACCCGAAAGCATTAAAAGAGGAACATTCAGGCTCTCTCAGGAGTGGTCTGGAGCATCTCTTACCTTTGTTCAAAAAGCATTCATCCCCTTCTCTAGTGAGTGCTGCCAACCAGAGAGAATACACAGGATGGTTGGGGAACACAAGGTCTTGACCACACCTCCTAGCCGTAAGCCTACATCCCTTAGAGCCACAACCAGAGAAGTAGCTGATCCTGCCCTAGGTACTGTATCGAGTGCTAGCTTTGGAATTCTATTCTGTCGCTGCACAGAGCCAGAGGGAGGGATGGGACTAGTGCAGCACAGGGAAATAAGTTGCCACATACCTCGTTCTTTCAGTTCTCATCTCTATTTAATTTCCCTTCTGCATCATTATCACCACTACAATGTACATATTTATCCTCATCACTTTATGTCCTTTCTCCTATATCCCATTCTTCTTTACATGAATACATATAGTTCAACTCTTCATCTTTCATTGCCAGGGTTCTCCTTATTTGAGACAGATAAAACTATGGTATCCACATTCCTGGGCCAGAGTTTAAAGATCTACAACCTTGATCACTGCCTTCCAGCACTTTTAGGCTGCTGAAGTGACTTGGTCCTCTGGCTAAGAAAAAAAAGCGCATAATCTGCTATTCCAGACTCTTGCTGTGCACAGCCCTTCCTCTGAGTATCTATCATATCCCACAACAATCTTTAGGCCTTCTTGTGGGCTCAGCTTTCAGCAACCCTGGGTGCTCTTCTGCCCCTTGATAACAAAGGTGGCTGCACCACCTCACAAGAGAAAAAACATGTTTATCTTTCTCCTACAGGTTTTTGGCTCTGGACCCTGTTTAGGGTTAAACATTGGGCTATCTTCCCCTATAGTGCAAATAGCTCTGTCTTTCCTTCCCAGGGCCTCTTCCTGTTCATTCAGCTTACAACTTTTCACTGGTCCTTTCCTGGCTGTCCTCCTGTTCTTTCATAGAACCTGCCCAACCAGGTATACTTTCCCTCAAGTCTCTCTCCTGAACGACCACAGGCTCCTCCTTCATGTCCCAGCTGACCAGGTTCTTAGTCACATGTCTCTATAACATGACCCTTGTCCTCTCATTCCTTCCATCTGGGGAGGTGCTGTACACTTGGCAGATGAGGCTGAGACCCAGCTCCATTAAAGGGCTCAATCACTCTGGGAGAAGCAGGATGTGAAAAAGCAAATGAAATCTCAATTCTGTGACTACAAAGCTGCTCAGTTATTGACAAAACAAAACGTCTTCCCCACAGGAGATGCAGGGAAATAAGGGAGTCTGACCAAAATGTTTTGGAGCATGAAAAATTGCAAGTAATAAACTATATGATGTCGGTTTTACTAGCAAATCTCATGATATAAAAATACATCTTGGGAATCATCCTCCAGATCAGGCTGGCAGATTGTGTGTTCAGAGAACAATGCCTTCACTATCTATAAATTTTGCTATGGTCTGTAAACACAGAGCAATGGTGAGGGAGCTATGAAATTACTAAAGGTACCATTCACTGATGTTGCTGTAAAACAAATCAAATAAAAATGATATTGAAAACATTTGTTTAAGGGAAATTTTGTATTTAACAACTAGGATAGCTTTCCATAAGCAACAACTTCTCCTCCAGCCTATCAAATTTTGAGCTCCAGGAAGTTCTATATCTTCAACTGAAAGAGTTTGAGTTTGTCCACTACTAATAGGAGGATCTTCTCTGCCTTCTCCTCCCCCACTGGATTTTCACAGCTTTTAATTACACACAAAGTAAGAGGACAGGAGGGATTCAGTCAGTGTGTAAACCTGACTTTTTGGCTACAGTGTCAGTTGGTCAAACAGAAGCCATGATACTGAAAGTTACTCCCCCTGAGGGTCATCACCTGTGCCAACGTGGAGTCCTACTGAAGCCAATGGATTCAGGGGTTCACCACACAAAGTAATTTACACTATCAGAGCCATGTTTTCTTGTAGGGGAGCTGCCTTTGAGATTCAGGTTGTCCTTGGAGTAGATAATTTAAAGAAGACTTCAGAGTCTGCTTGATAGTCCCAAGTCTATGGAATACTCTGCTTTGAGTCATGCATAGATACTAGAGCAATGGGCACTCTCCACATAGAAAACACAAAGACAAAAGAGGGTTGGACACCTTTCTAATTTTGCAATTTTTTCCCCACAAGCCACTATTGTTTTATCTGGATTTGATCCCACACACGTTTAAATTTTCCTAACCTGTGGATATTTAAATATTTTATTATTTTCTCCAAAATCTCCACCCATAAATGAGTGCATCTTGGCGTAATGTCTCAGTGACTTAAGCTATTTAGAATAAAAGTCTCTCTCTTAGTTTGTCCATCACTGCTGATCACTCTCTAAGCAGCAGTGGAGACAATGGGAATGAAAGGGAGATATGAATATAAGGGATTTTATAATTCACTTTTGTTGTTTGAATTTAGCGCTGTCTGGACAACTCTTGGAGTGTGAAATTCTTGATTATCCTCTATCCTCAGCCTAAAGAGAGGATTCCTTGGGGAGTTGCTGCAGGGGTGGGGGATTGTGCACATAGTGCATTTGTCTTCCTGTCTGTCATTCCATTGCATGGATATACAGATTTCAAGAGCAGGAGAAGGGAGCCTTTGCTCAGAAGTGTTTGTCTCCCCACTTGCCAAGTGGACAGAGAACCCTCTGCTCCCAGATTCCCAAATATTGATCCAGGCCTGATTAAGAATTTCAGGATTTGGCCCTACACACATTCAACAATCACTTCACTACTGAAATGCAGCCACCTTGGGGCATCAGGCAAGTCATGCAGACAACCAGCACAGAGCACATACGACAGGAAAAAGAGAAATTTTGGCCATGGTCACTAGATATACCCCTGCTCTTCAGAGGAGTTCTATGGGGTCTTTAACATCCATGCAGGACAGATAAAATCTTAGTTTAAAGTTTAATTTGAAGATCCTCACTTACTAAAACTGTATGGTACTCAGATTATCTGTCTTAACAGGATGAAGGACTGTCAGCCCTGACAGGATTCAAACCTGTGATTTGAAGAAGTGTAAATATTATCAATGACACTTCTTGTTGTTGCCAGCTAAAGTTACATTGATATTAGTTAGCACAACATCAATACTTTGACGGCACAAACAGTAAGTATAGCCAAGGGCGGCTCTAGGTATTTTGCCGCCCCAAGCGCGGCAGGCAGGCTGCCTTCAGTGGCTTGCCTGCGGGAGGTCCCCGGTCCCGTGGATTCGGCGGCAGCCTGCAGGAGGTCCGCCGAAGCCACGGGACCAGCGGACCCTTTGCAGGCATGCCGCCGAAGGGAACCTGCCTGCTGCCCTCGCGGCGACCGGCAGAGCGCCCCCTGCGGCTTGCCGCCCCAGGCACACGCTTGGCGTGCTGGTGCCTGGAGCCGCCCCTGCGTATAGCACTTATTAGAGCAAATATGAGTTTGATTGGTTTCTAGCAATGTATGTAATCGCACCAATATATGATAGTTCATCACTTTAAGAACTACAGCTGGCCCACAGGTGTGCACATGCAATTCCGGAGTTCTCAGGGGGTTGTTTTTACAGATCTGAAGGCAAAATTTATTCCTAAAAGCATAAATATTTCTGCTAGGAATGGAACAGTATCAGTAAAATCATCCAAACCCTCCACAGTACTAACATATATATGACACCAACTCTACCTTGTCCGCAGAGAGGTTGACTCTTTAAATAATTCAATACTTTTCATCTTGACTAAAAAAAGATCCTTCAGATTGACATGAGTTCAATCTGTGTTGTCTTTCCTATTACAACTCAATCTGTCTATGCTAGAAAATGCACAACCTAGTCAAACACAAATGTTTATTTAACCCAGTCAAGCTCTGTGTGTTTTGCATTAAAGGCAGCAGTCAGGTCTAATTAACCCTTCTGTTTAACTGGCCATATTGCTAGGATTGTGCCTAGCTGAAAGTACTAACCCTGTTGAAGTGGAATCTAAGAAGAGATTTTACTGGAGAAAAACTGCATTCTATTCACTTAATTTTTTTGTTGTTGCCTCAGTTGGTAATATTAACATAACACTTTTCCCCTTCCTCCCTAACTGTATCATGAAAATGCTTCTGGAACGGTGCTCATGGTGAAGGGGAGTGTTATCCCCTTTATCAAAGGAATACTTGTGAAATGAAAATATAGACCATAGCAAGAGTTATACTCTTACAAGCATAGAAACTGTGGCTTACTTGACTGTAAATGTATTATGTGGTTTGCACAGTCTCCACAACCCCTCGATGGAACTATAGCCCCCCTAACTCACTGCACATTTTTTTGTGCTTTATTTTATGGGTTACCTGGACCTCTCTCTCAGAGTCTCGCTGTGTATCACCTACAGCTATCTGCCTACTCTGATGGGGGTGGGGGAGGGTGGGAGCTGTAGGCGACGGCCTTATCCTTTACATACCTAGTCTATTTTCCCAGATGACTCTAGCAAGGAGTTGAAAGTGTGAAATCCTATAAGCTTCTTTCACCCAGAAATGATGTAGACAAGAGTGCCGAAGTGTTAACAGTTACCCTACTCCCGGACTAAAGGGACCTTCCTGCTCACAGAGTTCCCTGATGCTATCAGCCTTTCCTTGTACCAGGAAGTATGGCTGGAGACAATAGTGAAATAGTAAATCATCTCCTCATACAACTCTATCACAGGGTGGCTGGCCCCTGCATATGAAGTAGGTCCAAAAATCTCTGTGTTAGAACAGGTGCTTCCAGAATGACTAATTAAGAGGGCAGGGCAGCATCTGGGGGCCTTAAAGGATCAGGGAGAATCTGAGGGGAAGGGACTCAGTGAGAGAGGCCTGGTGAACCAGTGCTGCCTGGGAGCCCAGACTGGAAGAGCAAGGAAAGGGGCAGGTGAGAGCTGCCTAGGACAGACCGTTCTTTTCATACCTGGACTGAAGGGAAACCAAGGTGTGGGCTTTAATTGAGGCTCAGAGAACTAGAGCTGCAATGGAGATAGGGAGGTAAGGTTTTCTGATTGAGGGATAGTGGAGTTATGCTTGCATAGGGGCATGAGATAGAGAGTGCTCACCAGTGTCTTGCTATACTTTTAGAAAAGGCATAGCTTGCACTCTTCCCATTGCTGGCCTCCTGCTGCCTGTCAACTTCTAGACCTCATCCCAACTCTTCTAGACACTTCCTCTTAGGACTTCTCTTGACAGTGCTAGTGCTTGGGAACTGCTGTCTAAAATATTACAAAAGCCTCCTGTACAGGACCATAGGAGGTGTGGAGTAAAGGGTCCCGTTGCACCATCTCTCCTGGAACTCATCCTCACTGTATCAGCTATAAGTTACTGCTGTGATTATTCATCAATTTAACATGGTAGGTGCTTTCCCAACATAAAAAGAGGCATCTGTGCCTGCTCTGAAGAGCCTACATTTTAAAAGGAGTCCCAACATAGTCCAGATGGAAATGGGGTGCTGATTTTTAAAGTTGATGCTAACAATACTGTTAGCACACACCTCTCACAAGCACCTCTTCCGGTACGGTACATCTGCAGTCTTTAAACAGTCCGTCCTCCTTTAAACAGGGCTTCCTCCCTGAAGGCAATGGTTTCACCCTCTTGGTCTACTCTGGCTTCTGTTCAGCCACTAAGTAGTTCAGTTCCCCTTCTGCGGGTTTATCACTGTCCCATTGAAGGCCAATTCCCCAATGGCCTATGGGGGGGGGGGGGAAACTCAGGCCTGCCCACTACTCCAGGTCCCAGGCCAAGGACCCTAAGAATAGCAGCCATGTGCTGCCATATCCCTGGGCCACTTCCCCACAGCCCCATCCCTGACCTCAGGGCTTGTCTAAGTTCAGGCCCAGCAGCCAGCCAGGAGCTCTCTCATTGCCTCCGTCCAATGTCAGCACTGAGCTGTCCATGGTGCTGAGTTCCCTTTGGCCAGCCAGGAGCACTACTTGCATTCCTGTAGCTCCAGCAAGGAACTAACTGTTTCTGGCTCTGCAGCTTCTTTTTATATGGCCCCCCTGGGCCCTGATGGGCTGCTCCCTGCTTCTCTACTGCTCTTTTCCTGGTACAGGTGTGGCAGGGGCCTCTGGGCCTAGTCTACCCCTTCACAAATACATGGAGATCAATACGAAGAAGACAGGAATTAATAGTGGAGCTACAGTTTTTTGTTACCATCTTTAATTGGCGGAGAGTAGAACTGGGTGAAATTTTTCAGGTGAAGTCTCCCGCTCCTTCCCCACAGAAAATATAGATTTGGGTTACCAAAACATTTCAGGAATTTATCCTGGATTTCAGCAAAATTATTTGCTAAGAAAAAATCTGGAAACATGGAAACAGTTCAATTCAGTATCTCAAACTAAAAGTTTTGACTTTTTTGAGCTAGATTCACAAGAGGAATTAGGCAACATTCACAAAATGCAGAAGGTGGTGGTGGCATAACTCCACCCCTTCTTATGTTACATAGCTCAGAGGTTTAGGAACTCACCTGGCATTTGGGAGACCACAGTTCAAATTCCTGCTCTGGAACAGGATCTTGAATGCCGGTCCCGTCCCCCGCCCCCGGTAAGTGCCCTAACTGCAAAGCTATAAGGTATTCTGGCATAGATCTCTTAGTCTCTCCAGTTGTAGCTGTTCTACTTCATAGTCAGAATTAAATATTCATTGAGGCAGGGACTGGAAGCTATGTGCCCACCACCCAAAGATGAGTGCCCTGACCACTGGGCTATTGAGTAATTTTCACTCTCTCTGGCCTCACTAATATGGGGGTAAAACCCAGTAACACTAATGGTAGCCTAAACTCCTGAATATTTGTGAGTCTCTCTCCACTAAGGGATAATACACTCTGGGGTCAGACATGGAATGAACGAATGAGAAATTAGTCATTTAATTAGCCCTTTCCACATTTAGTGATAGTGTGGCAAAATACAAGGCTGAATAGAATAAAGAAGCTGCCTATTGTATAAATATGCCATTTAAGAGAGGGGAGAGGAATCATTTTGCAAAGCATGGTTGAGCAGAAAACTCCATTGAACACTCAGTTACCTACAGCTGGCAACATACAGGATCTTTAATTATTGAAGCTGATAAAGCACTTGTTTAAAAAAAAATCCGTGTCACTTGAGAAGTGTTCATTGTGTGTTCTTTAAACTACTTGCCAACCAAATTCCTGTGCTACTCAACCAGGAACAATTTCTTACTAATCTTCATATAAAAAAGAAGTCTCTGCACTGATTCCTCTGTCAAGTCAGATTTGAAACAATCTGTCCAATGTTAATTAAAGATATATATACCTCATACATGTAAATTACACACACTTGACATTTGTAGTGTTGAAACTCACATGATAAGCTGCAGAGCCATGTACTCAATAGCATTTTTAACGGACATTTGATCCCCTTCTACATATTCTTCCCCCAATCCATCTCTCCACTAGAACCGTTTCTAACATTCCAAACCTCGGAGTGTCTTCAAACAGTGGCTATTTAAAAATTAAACCAGCCCGCCAGAGAAGTGTTTCCTTTAACCTGATGTGGAATTTCCCATCCAAAGTTACACTGGTCTGAGGAGCAGGAGGAGCAGTATCATAAATACTCACCTGTACACATAAGTGTATGGTTTGAAGGCACAGTGGGTACATGTGCACAGGGCAGGACCACCAATGGTTTGATCTGACTCACAATGAAGTCAATGGGACCCTTATAATTGATTTCAATGGGAACTGGATTGGGCCCTATATCAGCACTGAATAGGGCCTTAAATTTCATTCATACCTGAAAATGGGTATTAATGCTCAAAATTATCTGAGCATACAAAAATAGCTTACATATTGAAATGCAGGAGTTAGGTTTTCTAGGGGTGAGCACATAGACTTTGTGAACACAATCTAGGTACTTGTATTTTAAAATGTGTCCCTTTATTAATAAGGGAAGTTTATTTCACACTCTCTGAGAATGAAATTAATTGTTCAGTCCTTCCTAGAACTAATGAATGCACATTTCCAGACAACACAGTCAAATACTTCACACATTCTTCATTCTTATTCTTCAGGCAGCTAGTGTAATCTTCAGTAATTAAAGATTCTATATGCTGCCTAACTAAGCACTTCATGAAGTTTTCTGCTTAGCTATGCTTTGCCCAGTGATTCCTTTCCCCCAACTCCTTGTAATAGTTACAACTGGAAGCCTTTTTTGTTCTAGTCAGCCTTGTAATCAACATACTAGCCTTTAGATGGGAAAATGAACAGCTTCTCCACTATACAATTAGGGCCAGATTTTCGGATAATGGTCTTAATTTTGGCACTTGAAGTGCTAGTTAGGTCATTTCATGTAGATGTTTAAGTATCTTATTGCTCCCACAAAACAGATAAACTTTTAAGTACCTTTAAATGTATTTGCAATAAACAGAGATAGCTCAGTGGTTTGAGCATTGGTCTGCTAAACCCAGAGTTGTGAGTTCAATTCTTGAGGGGGCTATTTAGGGATCTGGGGCAAAAATCTGTATGGGGATTGATCCTGCTTTGAGCAGGGGGTTGGACTAGATGACCTCCTGAGGTCCCTTTCAACCCTGATATTCTATGAATTTCTGTTTTCAGCCCAGCTCTATCTGAGATGCACGCCACTCCACCAAAAATGAAATTCAGGCATAACTCATATTCAGACATCTAAGGGTCTGATTTCTGGGCACAATCAGCTACTTGGTCATCACAGTGATCTTACCTGTGCCTGTAGATAAATGGAGGTCCAACATTACACTTGACTTTTTTTGCTTGAAAATTGGAGGTGTAAAAAAGGAGGCCAGTTTTTAAAAAATCTTTCCCTTAAGAGCAGCTGGGACACATGAAATGAATGGGGAGGATGTGTCACTGAGGAGTCTGGAATGAGATATTTGTGTTTAATAGAATTCTTACCATTTTTATTTTCGTTTCCTTGAGCCAATGCCTACTGAGTCCATGGAAAGACTCCCATTGACTTCAGTGGGCTCTGGAGCAGGCCCTCACCTCATGGATTATTGGGTTATCTATGGGCACATATACACTTCAATAGGCTTGTGTGCGGAGATGCTACAGGTGCACGTATGTGCCTGATTTGAGAAAGAGAGTCAACATCTTTCGAAAACAGCACTGATAATATCATAAAAAGACTATTTGGCAAAATATTACTAGCTGCAGTTACTGCCATCCTTTCATCATGCTAGCTAAGAAAGCTAGAGCAAAGATTTTCCTATTTTCTTAGCTACAATTGCTTACTGCTAGAAGCAAAAAAAGTGAACACGTTTCACATTAGACTGGTCAATGCACCTTCTGGACATGTTTACAAGCTTCTTCTTCCACATGCACATTAATGGACTTTTCAAACCTGCTGCTAGCAGCTCTTCTCCCACTAGATGGGGAACAGCTCCTTTTTCCTGCTTTAGCTGGCTTTTTACTCACATAGACATGTGCTGTTGCACATACAGCAGAATAAAGGGCTTTTTCAGTAGGTTCAAAACACTACTAGTGTATATTTGTTAAATCCCAATTATTACTTTTACAACAATACATGTGAAAATACTGCTGTTTTCTCCAGATCTAAATGCATTTGTCTAGGGAAATAGGCTCACAGGATTTTATTTTTTTTTAAAGATGATGCAAAATTTTCATGTCCCTCAGTCCTGCCCAAACCAGGACTCATTCTGCATCCATAAATTATGAACATCTTGCTTAAAGCTCCAGCGAGCTTAGCACTTAAAATAGCCACCTAACTGAAAATAATATTTAATTTCAGCAAAGTGAAGCAATCTATTTTGTACTGAATGGTAATCATATCTTTTGATTAAAATGAAAAACTACACGAGATGCATGCAGACACAGCTGCTTCCAAATCTAGTTTCATGGAGGCCAGATCTGAACCTCAAGACATACCAAAAAAATGGCAAGTTTTCAGCAACTTTCTGGAGGTGGGTTACTGATTCCAACCAAATACCATGGCCTGAGAGATCATTCCAGAACTGATACTAGTGCTTTTTAAAAAGAATTCATGCCACCAGATTCATGTAGATTCTCCCATTTCTTCTTCAGTCTCAATTTCCTCTGTTTCCTGCTCTCACTATCTTCCCACTGGTTGATTGAGGCTGGCAGTGCATGTGACGTGGTTATTCAATAGACCAAGTATGAAAAATACTTAATATCCATTGAACGACTTTTTCTTACTACTGTTAGCATGCATGAAATGAATGAGGCTTCCTGCAGAAGGGATAAGTCTATAACAAAATGTCAAAAAACTATAACTCTCTGTGAAGATAGCTTATTAAGAATTTGCTATGGTTCATTTTACAATGACACCTTCATATTCAGAAGTGTCAGAGTACAGAGGAGCAGCCTGGGATCAATTCATTCTGACATTAAAAAAGGAGGAAAAAAGGGGAGAAAAGAATTGGTATGTAGCAAAACCATCTGGAGCCATTCAAAGATAAAGATGACTCATTATCGAACCCCCAAATCCCCATCAGACAGGCACTACAGCACAGTCAGCATGAATATATCTCACCCACAAGAATATGTGGCAGTCCTAATGCCTCATTTGCTTAAGTAACAAGATATATGTCCTCCTCTCAGATCATTTGCTAAAACTCTAAGAGAAAATGGCACAAGGGAAGGAGGGTGTGTGAAACACAAAGACACACATAAGCCTCACAAGTCATGCTGGGAGAGACCAATGAAAAATAGCTCAAATTACTATAGGAAACTCAGAACTTAAGAACACTGAAAGCAAAGGGGAGTTATGCTTAAAATAAACAGTTTGTCACGGCTCCTATTTTGCAGACAAGGACAATGTACATTAGGATCTCATCATTCAGTCAGACTTGAGTGGAGAAAAGGGGCAAGAGGTTAAAAAGGATGAGGAATGGAAAAGCTGCTGAAATCCCCCAAATGAACTGGAAAACAAAACATAAAACAAAAAACCCAATCAGTTTTCAAAAGTCAACATGAAACTCCAAATGTTGAAATATTTTGTTTAGGCTGTTCTGAATTGAAGTTTTCCAGAATGTTTCATATCATAAAAGTGTCAATGTTTCATCACAATTCAGGATGAAAACACAATGTCAATACTGAAATTTCTGAAAAGTCAAAAATTCCTTTTCCTGACCGACTGTACACTCAGACAGACTTAGGCTGCTCACTATTAAGGCATCAGGAAGTTGTAAGTCAGCCATATATACCACAAGACCGAACTGCAGCAGCCCTGTACGGCATAAAGTGCTAGGCACATTTGACTTCACCCAGTAAAACTACTGCTAAAGGCCCAGATTCAGCAAAGGAATTAAGCACCTGCTTAACTTTAAACATATGCACAAGTGCTTGCTGAATCAGGGCCACAGCTGTTGGACTGCATGATTTTCTGACTTTAATACATGAGTGTGAAATCTGGGTCCCAACAAGTAACCACATTCTGACATGAGACAAAATGTTAAAAGAAACCCTGTACCTACCTACAGTGGAATGCATTAGCAGATGTAGGACAATTCCCCCAGTTAATAAGTTATAACTATATAAAAAGACAGACTGTTTGCAGCACCTCATTCAAAATACGTACACCCTCAGAAAACACTAAGGAACCAGAAAAGAAATCTCAGGCACAAACTCCTGTTCTATATTGCCACAGTCTTAAAAGTATTGATACCCATAACAATGATACAATCTTATTCATTTTTTTAAAAAGTGTAATGCACAAGATTCTAACCCAAATCCTAAAGAGGACAGTATGTTACCTACTACAAAGACCTCACAAAAAACTAGAACAAACTAGATCTCTATGGATTCATTCAGAGAAGCATTACAATAGACTATACAGTACAGTCAAATATGGAAAGTCCAGGCAGACTCTCGTCATATATAGAACCAGTGATCACAAACAGGATATCAAAACCAAGGAATACAAAACCTAGGGAAAACCCAAGGATTATTGCTTTGTAAACCTTATGGAGTAATTGGAGTAATATGTAATTTGTAATATGTAATCTTAGGAGAAACCAAGCCACTTTCTGCTTCACCACAGAATATACATAGTATGGGAGAGACTTTCTAAAGCTCCTGAAAACAGACAAAGATTTCCCGCTAAAAATGAGGAAGAAAAGCCCATATTACTCTGGATGAAATGAAAGCGATTGCAGAAACTGCCTTACAATACTTGACATCCTGCCACTGCACCATAAGTGGACTAATGGACACATGGGCAAAACTCCTTTACTACTGTTAAATCCTAGACACAGATACTCAATGTACTGTATTAACGTTGGCCACTCTTGCATACCTTGTCATGCCAATAAGCATTACTGAAACTGTACTGAAAGACAGAGCCAGGTCCTGGATACGAATGACCTGATCAGAGGGCAAATCAGGGATGTATGTGTGCACAAGTGGCCTAAAAGCACCACATTTGCATTCCTCTGATCCTGGTGTTGCTGTCTCCATGCACCAAGTCAGAGCAGCCTTAAATATGATCTAATCTACCAGCTACACACTGTGTCATGGGCAGAAATTGCAGCCGAGGATTGGCATGAGCAGGGGCATGCTGGCCAAACCCCCTTTCCCTTCTAAAGCAACAGCAGGGAGGGAAAGGGGAGGGTGTAAGAACCCTTGCACTGGCTGTAGGCCACTGGAGAATCACCATTACACTGAATTGACCCTCCCTGAGCCAGTTACATCATCTTTAAGGCCAGATCCTCCTGGCACAAAGACGCCATATCACTGGAAAATGTGGCCCAGAGAGTCTAAAAAGGAACACATCAGGCTCAAGATTCCCTCCTCCCCACCCTAAAAAACCCACAAAATTTTCCCTCCACACTTTCCTCACAGTTGATCTGCCATGGAAAGGATTACATGGTATACATAATAGTTACTTACCCTACAGTAACTGTGGTTCTTCAAGACATTGTAGTCAGTGTGGACCCCCCAATACACACATGCATGTGGCTCATGCACACAAGCTTGGACTCTTTTGAATAGCAATGTCTGTCAGGGCTGCTCACTAGCCCATGGCCATGACTCTTCCTCATTTCCCTCGCAATTCCAAGCTCTTGGTTTTAGCTAGGCACTCTGAAAGGGGATGTGCAAGGTCATGGGATCCACACTGGACTACAACCTTCTCAAAGAAGCACAGCTACTGTAGGGTAACCATTCACCCTTCCAGTATGTGTCAGTGTGGATACCACTATAGGGGACTAGAAGTGGTACCCCCTCAAAACATTTTGGGAAACAGGAATGCCAGCTGTATCAGTCAAACAGAGACTGGAGTACTGCTCTCTCAAATGTAGCATCAGTTCTAGCAGTGAAATTCAGAGCATACTACTTTACAAACATGAGTAAATTCTCCATGTAGCAGCCTTGCAGATTTCAGATCAACACATTTTGGAAACAAGGAATTGCTTGAGTTCTGACAAAGTATGCATTGATGGACAGTGAGTGAAGCCCATGTGCCAGCTGGTACACTGAGTTTTCTGCTTTGACAGTCTTTGGGATGCAACAGCCTAGCCTTAACAGTGGTCAGCTACCAGCACAAAAAGACATGGGTACAGTCTGAATGTTTTAGCCCTGTTGATATAGTAACTCAGCGTACAGGAGATGTTTAGACTATGTAGTTATTTCTCCCCCCCCCATGTGGAATGTGGCTTATAGAAGAACACAGGCAAATTGATTGCCTAGTTAAGGTGAAATTTCAGACACCACCTTGAGGTGGAACTTCACAGGATGTCTCAGAACCACTTTGTCTTTGTGGAATGAGGCGTATGAGGTTCTGCAATGAGTGCCCAAATCTCGCTCATTCTCCTGGCCAAGGTGATGCCCAACAGAAAAACTATTTTAAAGATAAGATGGTGGATGGAGTACTGTCTGAGGGGCTTAGAGGGGGGCTCCATAAGCCTCAGGAGTATGATGTTCAGGTCCCATGTTGGAGTATGCTCTGTGACCAGTGGGAAAGTATTCATCAAGCTTTTAGGAATTTCAGTACCATCAGATGGGAAATTACATGCAACTGTATCAGAGGATAGTACGTGGGTATCACTTCCAGATGAACCTTGATTGAACATAAGGGTCTAGAATGTTTCAAATGTAATAAATAATCCAGAGTCTTTGGTATCAAGGCCTGCTCAGGCACTAGGCCACATTGGGCTGCCAATATGGAAAAATCTCTTCCACTAGAGGAAGTAGTCTGCCTCGTGCACAGTTTCCCGTTTTGTGCCAGGAACTCCTGGATAGATGAGGAGCAGTTATTATCCATGGTTCTCATCCAGGTCATCAACTCTAGCAATGTCAGGTCTGGGTGAAATAATTGCCCTGGTTCTGAGGCAACAGGTGTGGGCAATCAGAAAACTTGACTGGGGGTTGAACGGATATGTGCAGCAAGTCCAACAGCCAGAACTGTCTCAGCCACTAGAGAGCTGAGGATAAGCCTGGCCCAGTTTCATCTGGCTTTGGCAATCACCCTGGAGATTAGAGGGATCAGTGGGAAAGCATACATCATCAGGAAAGCATCCAGTAGGGATCCCAGGCTCATGTCATAGAGTTTAAGGCCAGAAGGGACAACTAGAGCATTTAGTCTGACCTCCTGTATAACACAGGCCACCAATACCACCTGCACACTAAACCTGACAACGAAAATTAGACCAAAGCATTACAGCCTATAGAAGACTAGACTATGATGTGCCACAGGCAGACAGTGAGGGACTGAGCTGCAACAGTGGTCAAGGCCCCCACAATGGCGGGGAGATGATTACATGAGATGTGCTAAGATACATGCAGCAAAGGAAGGCAAAATACTCCCAAAATCACTACAAATCTGACCTGGGGGAAAATTCCTTCTCATCTCCTACACAGAAATCAGTTAGACCCTGAGCATGTGAGCAAGAACCAGCAAGGCAAGCCCTTGAGAGAACAAATGCTCGGTGCCACCTCAGAGCTCTGGCCCACCCTGCCCAATGTCCAATCTTCAGCCATGACCATCCCTGACACTTCAGAGGAAGGAGATAAAAAGGGGTCTCAATACTTTGGGGGGGAAATCCCTTACTGACCCCTGAAGATGGCCAGCTGAAACCCTGAAGCATGAACTTTAGGAATATAAGACATAAACCAGAAGTGAGCCCGAGGGCTGTTGAGCCCTGCCCGCTACCATCACAAGCTACCCAGTCATACAATCACACTCAAATTTGTCCAGCTGGCTCTTAAAACTAATTAAGTTGCTTGCTTCCACAACTGCTATTGGGAGGCTGTTGCAAAACCTCATCCCTCTGATAGTTAGAAACCTTCTTTTACTTCCCTTCTGGAACAGATGTTGGTGCACTTCACATAGACCTGTTTGCCATCAGAGACAATCATCAGATTTCCCCCACTGATGGAATATCAACTCTGTAATGGACCACAGCAGTGATCACTCATGACTGGTAACAGATTGTCTGCTCAGGATATCCATCAAGCTGTTGCTGGTTCCCAGCAGGGATAGAGCTATCAGGATTATGCTGTGTATGCAGCAGCTATTCCACAGACGGATTGCCTCTCTTCACAGTGGAGAAGGGTGAGTGCCCCCTTGTTTATGCAGTACATCACCAAATGTTGTCTGTCAGTATCTGTACTACAAAGTGCTGCAGGAATGCCCACATGTCAATCTGATGGCCCAGAGTTCTAAGACATTTACATGTAGGCTCATGTCCTCCAAGGACCATGGTCCTTTGTAATTTTTGATGGTCGATGTAGTACCCCATTCCATACTGAATGGATACATGCTAATTGGCTGTTTGTGAGCAGCCCAGGTGGGAACTACAGCAGCATGGCATTATGAGGCACCCAAGGTTGCCTGGCAGTGGTGACACAGCCCCTCACTTGTCTGGATTGCACCTTGGAATGTCCAAGTCTCACTCCACTTTTCAAACAGTAAGCCTCACTCACCCTGAAAATTAAGTATTACCATCTCCATGTTACAGAGAGGAAAACTGTGGCATAGAAAGGACAAGTAACTTGATAATTGGTAGAACTCCTGAGCTATAGACCCAATGTTAAATCATGTTAGTAAAGAGATATGAACTTGTATTTTATTTACAAATTTTGTTACATAACAATAATCAAATACATAAA
The DNA here is from genome assembly GCF_016161935.1 of Mauremys reevesii. Lineage (NCBI taxonomy): Eukaryota > Metazoa > Chordata > Testudines > Geoemydidae > Mauremys > Mauremys reevesii. The sequence continues at coordinate 24,834,985 of NC_052627.1, read as the reverse complement.
ATATGGCAATTGTAAGAGATCAGTAACCTATCTGGGTGGTTATTGGCTATGTGCCTAAATAACATGGCTTAAGGCATGTTTTAATAGCCCAGTAATATATACTATAATACCCACGAAACCTATCAAGTCTTATTGCTGAAAAGTACTATGCCATCTGGTTAGTGTGTAAATGCAAGGTTTAGGTGCAAGCCTGAATCGGAAGTGTGTTTCTTTGGCTTTGTTCAATTTTCATACACCTCCAATTGTGGATCAACTATTGCCCCTTTTACAAATCTTGTTTCCAAGTTTTTATACTGAGTTTTCTATCCTGGCACTTGTAAATTACAAACACCATTTATTTTATGTCTCCTTTCACTGCACATACAAAACCCAAACCATCTTCAAACAAACTAGAAACATTGGCACTTCCTAATTCATACAACTTTTATGGGTGTCTGGTTATGGAAAAATCTCATTTATGAGAATGAAAGTTACCTCCTGGCCCACATCCCTGCTCTGTTAGGTACCGACAGTCCATGAATTCATAGACAGTCCATAAAAAGAGGGGGAGAAATTAGAATGCTCTTAAAAGCCCATAAAATAGTAATTTTAAATAACATGATATATTTAGATTTTTTTTTTACTCTGACTATAAAGGTGGTATTATTGAGCCTCTAAGGAGTGCTTATTAAAACTAAAGTTCTGGATGGAAACTCTTAGAAGAACCAAGTACAGGGAGGAAGCTTACGTTGAGGTTTCTCTAGAGAGAGTGGGTTTTTTTAAAACTTATAAATCAAGCCTAACTCTAGGAAGGTGTATAAGTTTGGCCACAGACTCAGGACCACTGTGCTCCATTGAGGATGGATTGGTACATCTACAGTGTCTAGACTGGGAACAGGCAGTCAGAAGCTGTTGCTGGATCCCAGTACCAAGCAGTTCTAATGCAATGAACATTGTTGTTTGGAAAAATCAACACATTTATATTAAGTCTCAGATGCCTATTCTCTCCTCCATGTAGCACAAAACAGCATTAGAGCTAACCACAGCACCATTATTCAAGTGCAAGAACGCCTCGCATGTCTTGGCTGCTTTTTTCTTTGTTTATTCACTTAAGTCAACTGCTGAAGAGTACGTTGTCTGATGTACTGTTACTTTGTATGTGCTGTTAGTGGGTTCTAAATTGTTTTGTGCTTTGAAAATTTCAAACTTCTCTTTTTCTAAAAAATACAAGCAACAACTCCTCCCCCACAAGCATACATACATATCAAGCAGAGAAAAGATTAGTCACTAAAGAACCTTCCGATTCCCATGCTAGGTGATAGCTCCGTGTACTGGATTATAATGCATGAGGAAGGTATGAAACTGTACTGCACAAGAACTTCTCAGCCTAAGGATTGTTGCCCTAAGGATGGTCGTTCATGCTTACGTGTGCAATCATATTAATCATTGCTTCCATTTACAGATATAGAACAACCTTTGTTTATGTGAAATTGAGTTAACCTGTGCTTGATCAAGTCCCTCAAAAGCGCTGTGAATCATACACTACAACCTCGTTTACACATAACACCATGTTCACAAAGGTTTTGGATGTCCTGGATTCTAACTTTTACAGTGCCCAATCCTGAAAACACTCACTTAGGTGAGTAACATACATTACTCAGACATGGGCCCTGATCCTCTACTGGGATCTGCTCGCATGAACCTCTGTCCCCTGGCAGAGGCCCATAAGTCAATGAAACTCTGTAAAGGTTTGCACTAATGTATTCTGATGCAGGATCGAAGCCTCTTGAGTAGTTCTATGCAACTAAAAGGGACTAGTCATCTGAGTAATGTTAATCACATGGGTAAGCCCACAGGTGGCAAATAAACACACTTCCTTCAGAATTTGCTGTAATGATATTTCTAAGTGTCTATTTTCCTTTTCAACATTCTTGAGCACATTACTGTTATGTGATTTTTTAATACAGATAAACTAGATTAATCACCAAAAATAATTACAAAATAAGTTTTGTAATCTTTTGATGTAATAGACAATCCATGCGTTCACCAAGATTCCCAGAGTCACTGCAGGTAACTTTGCGAAGTAACCTCTGTATGGAAGATGTTAAAGCTCATAAAGGAACACAGCTATATGGCTCTGATTCTTCTCTCACCTTACAGTAGTTTTACACCAGTTTAAATCCATTGACTTCAGTGGTGGTACCACTCATTAGCAGTAATGTACACAGAGAGAATAATTAGGCTTGATTGGAAGTAAGAGCTCTTCTTGTAGTCACATTATTAATTATGTCAATTGCACAGTAAGATTTTGATATTGTCATGATACTAAGAGCCTAGAGTACCTTACACCTTCAAAGCACTGCATAAAAATGCATTTTCTTATCAGCACTAACTGATGTCCACTAAACATACACAACTATATTTGCATTCAAGCAAGCAGCATTTTATGACAAATGCTACCATGCCATTGGTTTAAAATGGAAACTAAAACATTGTTTGGATATTGTTTTACCAGAGAAGAAAGCTTAAATCCTTAACGCAAGACAAATGTATTTACTTCTGTATCTTTGTTTATCTGATTACTGCAAGGGAACACTTTGTTACAGTTGTATCCATTTTTCACAGGAACTGTGGATAAGTACAGTTTACTAGAACCCGCTGAGACAATCTGTTGAGTCTGTTTTAATGTTGTTATAAGCCATTTAAACATGTACTTGTTAGCTGTATGTATACTAATTTAGCATAGTGCTGGCCTGTCAGTACAAATATCTAAAGAACACTAAAACACAAATTCGGATGCAAATCCAGCATATGGTCAGCATTTTGAGGGCAGGAGGAAAAAAACCCCCCAAAAGACCAGAGTTCACAGTAAATGACAGTAAACACCTAAAACATGAACCTGAAAACAAAATCACTAGCAGCTTCCCCCAAAAAGTGGTGGGAAATTATAATTCACAGCAGGGGCGGCTCTAGGTATGTTGCCGCACCAAGCACAGCAAGCAACCTGCCTTCAGCAGCACGCCTGCGGGAGGTCCGCTGAAGCTGCAGGACCAGAGGACCCTCCACAGGCGTGCCGCTGAAGGCAACCTGCCTGCCGCCCTCGTGGTGACCAGCAGAGCGCCTCCAGTGGCTTGCCGCCTGTGACGTTATTGATATAAACTGGGACCATATAGAACATGGTTTGCAACCAAGGTCCTGTAGTGGCACCAAATCTTAGGTAAAGGGGGTCATATAAGGTGTCTAAGACCAGGTTATGGGTTGCTGGTTATGATTATGCTGTCTGTATGTCTGTGTATCATTTTGTAGTTGAAGTTATAAGTATTGGCTCTGTACTGTCTGTATTTTGTATTATGCTCTGCTTCTGGGTGACACCGCAGACAAGTTGGTGTTAGCCCTGCCTAGCCTGCTTGATGGCCCAGTAAGGACCATCAGCTACACAACTGACCCATGGAGAGAAGGCAGACATGCCTTGTGACTCAGCAAAGTATGCAGGGACTTGTCCATGTGACTCCAGAATCCATTTTGCTGTAATTTTCCACAGTAAGGACAAAGAGGTTCTTACACCTGGAAAAGCCTAGATAAGGCTAATGCCTCATCTCCATCTGGTCTTCAATCCTGCTTCTTACCTCTGGAGGGACTTTGCTACAAGTTGAAGCTCTACACAAGGGACTGATGACCCACCCCAGCGGGGGATGTACTCCAGAGACTTGATTTGAACCTGCAATTTATGCCATCACTGCTACAAGCCTGAACTAAGAACTTTGCCATTACTGTATGTAATTGATTCCATTTAACCAATTCTAGCTCTCATCTCTATCTTTTTCCTTTTATGAATAAACCTTTAGATTTAGATTCTAAAGGATTGGCAACAAATGATTTGTGGGTAAGATCTGATGTGTATATTGACCTAGGTCTGGGGCTTGATTCTTTGGAATCGAGAGAAACTTTTTCTTTTATTGGAGTGTTGGTTTTCATAACCATTCATCCCCAGGACGAGTGCACTGGTGGTGATACTGGGAGACTGGAGTGTCTAAGGAAATTGCTTGTGTGACTTGTGGTTAGCCAGTGGGATGAAACCGAAGTCCTTTTTGTCTGGCTGGTTTGGTTTGCCTTAGAGGTGGAAAAACCCCAGCCTAGGGCTGTGACTGCCCTGTTTGAGCAACTGGTCCTGAATTGGCACTCTCAGTTGGGTCCCGCCAGAACCGCATCGTCACACCGCCCCAGGCACGCGCTTGGCATGCCAGTGCCTGGAGCCACCCCTGATTCACAGTCTCAGAAACACAGGCTCTAAGTATATATGTTGTGAACCTTGTGCACTGCTGGCTGATTTTAGTATAAATGGAGGAAGAACTACAAGTCTGAGCATCAGTATGCCAGTGAGACTGATGTAAACAAAGTGAAATGCAAAGACTGTATTGCTGGACTACACAGACTTTATCTTCTATTATCTCCTATCCCTCAGTGTTAATTTTTCTGTTTAACACTGGATAATAATTGATATTTTGCATGTTGTCTACAACTTGATCTTTCAGTAAAAGCATGTATGTACAAAATCTTAAAACAAATCTATCACTTCAGGTGAATGTGGCAGGAGTTGGCTGGGTGTGCTTTTTTGTATTAGATCATAACCAGAGTTGCAGCCAGCTGCTTCTTAGAGATTCAAAGCCTGATGCACCATTCACTCTAAGCTCACAGGCATGCTGTCTTTCGTTCAGAAGGTCTGCAGTGAAGAGCAAATCACACACAGAGAGCCCTCTAGCCAAAGGAGAAAATATCAAACTGCTCCAAGCAGGGAAGTAGTGGAGCAGAAACCCGTGAACAAATGTAGTGCTAATGAAACCAATAGAAATAGTCACGTATGCAAGAGCTCTGTGAAAATGCAAACAGTTCAGCAGATTTGTCTTGAATTAAAAACAAAAACCAAACAACTTGAGGAGGTGGTGGCACAGAATAGAAAACAGTTTTTAATTGGTAAAAACTGAAAGATGCAGGAGAGGACTGTTGGCAAGCAAATGTCCATGAAAATTTCCTCCTGGTGTTTCTCTCATCCCTAAATCTGTGGGATCTGAGGGCTGTCTGTGTTAAGGCCCTGTGCTCCTGCTCCAGCTGTGAATCCTGATTGGCCATCCTGCTCCCTGAGAGTGCAGTTGTGCTATCTGGGACTGTGGTGACTTTCAGCAATGTGGGTGTTAGGGGAATTCACAAGCAGACTCCGGCTTGTGAAGAGAGGGCACCACGGTGTGTGGAAATATGTGGGGACGGTGCCATGGGGGAAAGCTGAACCCTGCCGTGGCAGAGAACAGAAAATGTGTGACTGGCAGATATGTCTACAATTAAGTCTAAGGAAATATCATCTGGCCAGTAGTATTTTATTGCACAACAAATGTTTTGGTTTACATAGGAATTAAATTTTTCTGTGATAAATGTAAACATTTCACCCTGGATAAATTTGGGAAGATTCACATTATCCATGATGAAAAATGCCTTGTTCTCACAGTCCGCAAACACAGCTGCTGGCTACAAATATTTTACCATGGATCTAATTCATGCATACTTGTGAAAAATCTCAGGATTCACTCAAGTGCCTGTGAAATAGGAAATTAAACTAACCCTATGAAACTATAATTGGAGCTACTGAAATTGCAAGGTGATGGTCAGAATGACAACCCTGGACGGTGGTTGTTTTCAGAATGTGGCGTGTGTAGGCTTCTATGGTGATTTTTGCCTGAGATGGGACTTCACTCCTGAATTTGCACCTTAGGGAGCTCAGTCAGGAAATTTGGTGGGGGGACAGGGACTATGATAATTCTGAGATTTTAATTGCATTTTAATATAATTAAACTTCTCAACATTATTTTGTAGCAAAATCAGGCAGACACTTATCTGAATGTTCTGTGATGAAACTTCCTCTACTATCTCAGTAATCCTGCAAAAACTTCTCTGCCTCTACCTCTTTGTCATAATAACCCACCCCGGCTACAGCTATTGGGATGAGAGAAATTATCTCTCAGGACCATCTATTATGCCTCTAGCTGCTTTCCCAGCTCACACTGGTGGTAGTCAGTGTGAAGAAGACGCTGCCAGAGGCATGTGTTAGACGTTTATACTGGGCTACCAGTTTAGATTGTAAAACAGGAGAAAACACAAGTCATTGCTTGGCATATGGTACTTTGTCATATTGACTTTACAGTTAAACTATGGAGCATATTAGAGTCAATCTGTTTGGGTATTGCTGTTCTTCAAAAGTAGGGAAATTCATGGGAGTTAGAGGAGAGACTGGGACTTATCAGAGAATTGCTGGGAGGATTTAATCTGGGGCCTGTAGGACGACTTGGGAATGGGTGACAGGGGATGGATTACTTGATGATGACATGTTCTGTTCATTCCCTTTGAGGAACCTGGCATTGGCCACTGTCGGAAGACAGGATACTGGGCTAGATGGACCTTTGGTCCGATCCAGTATGGCCATTCTTATGTCTTTGGGAGGAAGGATTTGGAGGATTGTAATTAATAAAAATCAGAAAAAAAAACCAATGGGTGCAGAGGAAGCAGCATTTTTTTAAATCCATATGAATCTAGAAAAAGTTTTGGGACTGAGGAGAGCTGAAATTTGGGTTCATTAGTGTTTCCATCTTGGTTCTCTTCTTATTAAAAAAGAAAATGTGTTTTATTGCAGGCACTGTGTTTTTGCTAGAGGAGAAACATACTATAAAGCACATCCCACTAATCTGCTCATGCTGACAGCTGCCACAGTGATGTCTGATTTCTAGTTTGCATGCTTATGGAATACATTCTACCAATATGCTCACTAGCCAGACAAACATACCCTAAAAATTTACACCTCACCCCAAAAATATTTAGCACTGGTTTCTGACTTCACGTCTACAAAGAAGCACATCCCCTACAGATGTTGAAAACTGTAATGATAAAGCTGTAGCTTCCCTCTTTAGTGCATAAAATAGGCAGTGAACAAAAATCACCCTCTGAGACTAGCCAGCCTGCAGGTCATAACTCTTCAACCAATTACTATTTGAATTAAACAGTTGTCTATTTGTCTTCTTGTATCAGAACACTATGTGAATAGGGCTTGGTTTGCCAAGGCAGATGTCAAGCAAATGTTCAATTCACTTTAATATGATAGAGTATTGAGTAAATAACTGACAAAATCCAACACCAGCTAAATGAGATTGCATCCTGCCTGTCTCTTGTGGTTTTCTCAGTGTTTCTAGAAGAAAAAAAGAAGGAAAGAAAGCTGCTACTGTATGTTACAAAGGGCCTGATCCTTTGATATTTTCAGAATCTTCACTGGGACTTTTAAGGGTGCTTAGTCCATTATAGGATCAGGCTCAAAAAACAAAACAACCCCCCCGCCCGCACACACTCCTCCAGACTGAAGGCAAGAAAACTAAGTATTAGTTCAGCTGATGGCAGCATGGAAGGATGGACAGAAATATTTGCTGGTCCCAGGAAATACCGAGATCTGAAGTCATCTATTACACCAACAAGCTGTCCTTGTCACAAAAGGACTCTCTAACACAATGTTTTACCACATCCCAGCAGCACTGAACACAGTAATAATACTCACAGGCAATTAAAAGTATATGAATGAGAGAATGGCCCTATTAATGAGGCATTCCCAAGGGGTGTACTTTGCACAGTACAGAAAAGTTTACTGCAGTACGGGAAATGGCACTTAAGTCTTGTTGTAAAGTATGCAAGAGAACACTGTGCAGCTATTCATTATTATAGATACAGCCCCATTGGTGTGTAAGATACAATAAGATAAAGTCTCTACCTTATGGAATTGTCAATCAAAAGAATACAAATACAAGAGGTCACAGCAGATGATGGACCATTATGAACAGGAGACAACAGAAAATGAGGGAGAGGAAAAAGCAACTCTGGGAGAGCACAAATGACAACAATTCAATAAGGGTTCAATCCTTCAATGGACTGAGCACACTGGATCCAATCCAGCAAAGTGCTAAAGCATGTGATTGACCTCAAAGGTCATCAGCACCCAATGACTTTAGTGAGAACACTTAAGTTAAGCATGTGCTTGATTGGAGCCGGAGTGCTCAGTACTTTGCATGACTGAGCCATAAGCAAAGTAGTAAATATCTTGAATTCAACCAGGGGCAAATCATCTTCCCTGGGCTCAATTTGTCCTGGGTAGATGTGCAAGATGTAAAGGAGACCAGTCTTGCCCTCCAGACAGTGGTGCAGCTTTGTGGAGACTACTCCAACCGAACAACTCCCTATATAGCTCTCCTGAAACCATGGGGGAGAAGAGGAGGACAGGATTACCTTTGTAGTGGTTGATACTCTGGCTTCACCCCCTGCCATGTAGGAGGTCCAAGCAGAACTGAGCAAGGGGCGAGACTCCTCAGAATCCTGTCCACAACTTGTTCAATGAAACTGCAAGAGTTCACTGCCAAGGGAACATCCATGGTTATGGAGGAAGGGACAGGATTGTCCCCTAAGTAACAAAGGCTCCCTCCCTTTCTTGCTGAAGCTCATTTGTTTGTTTTGGTTAGACACAAGAGAGGGAGTTGGCAGTGCTGGATGAATGATTAGTGAGGACAAGCAAGCTGGAAGATGTGGAGGAGGAAATGGAGTGCATTGGTGAATCTGCGGTATGTCTACATTGCTAGAAAGAAAAGGCATGTTCTTAACTTGGGTTCAAAAAGAGAAGACATGACAACTTGGTTTTTAATTTTGGTTAGCAGCTCAAGTCCAGTCCTAGGCTCCCTATAAATTTTAATTTGATCTGCTCACCCAAATTATGAGCCAAGTTGCTATGTGTTCACTGCTATTTTAATTCAAATTACCTCAACCAAGTTAAGAACAGTGTGTGTGTGTGTGTGTGTGTGTGTGTGTGTGTGTGTGTGTGTGTGTGTGTGTGTGTGTGTGTGTGTGGGGACATACTCTTTGACTGGCAGAGCCCAGTTGTGCACCTGGAATGGGTATGTAGTGGAGACGGTCTTAGCAACATCTGCTGTGTTTGCAGCCAGCTGGCACAGCTGACAAAGTGAGCAGGGCTGGCCTGGGATGAGGCACCTGGGAAATGTGCTGAGTTAGGCAGAATCAATCTCTGCCCTGGAGCACAGAAAGGTGAAAATGTGTCCATTGGGGTGAATCAAACAGAGTCCTAGCCTCCATGCATGCATCCCTCATTCAGTCACTGTGGTGAGGCCAGTGACCTGTTAGTAACTCACCCATCTCTCTTGTTTAGTCATCTTAACAAGAAAAAAAACCAAGAGAATACACTTCCTACTTAGACTGTAAGCTCTTTGGGGCTATTATACAACAGAGTTGCCTACTTCAATTATTTGCAAACTTGACAATTATCTGCAGAGAATTTTCAGAACACCCTTGTTGGACTGCTCTGGTATTGTAATTCCCACATTATTTAAGGTACGGAAAAGAAAACAGCCAGTGGATTGGAGGAAAAGGAAGCATGTTCTCATTATTTCACATTTAAATCGGTGTGAAGTTTGTTCTAATCAGTCCATCACTTGTCAGAATTATGAGAAGGCCATCATTAAGCCTCATTTCAGACAGTTCAAAATCAGTAATTAACTTCCCAAGGAAAACAGATATTTTGCAGGGAATCAAAGATGACATTTCTATTTGTGCTGCACATTTTGAGCCAAACTAAGCAGCATGCTGCCACTAAATATTATGTTAACAAACCTCTGCAGATGTGGAGTTTCTGCTTTGGTCTTACTGATACCCAGAAAGACTAAAGCTTATGTGAGGTAAAACATTTTAAATGTTAGGAGCAGAAAATTAGCATTGAGAGGATACTCCCATTAACTTGTTAATGGCAGAAATAACAAATAAAGAAGAGAGACCAATTCACTCTTATAATTCTGTGGATACACCCAGCAAATCCTGATTCTAGGAGGAGGAAAGTCAGACGGGAACAGGGGACACAGCAACACAAGCTACCCACAAACCTTACACCACTTGGGACCCTGGAGGGAGCCAGCACAGCTTTAAAATGGGCCAGGTGGGCTCAAGCAGTTTATGATAGTGGACTGCTCTAGAAGCATTCTATGGGAGTGGAGAGATGGGTTCCCTATGCACTTCATCCCCCCAGAAATCAGAACAATTTGCTCAGGCTTTTGTTGTTGAGCCCCTCCCGGTAGTGCAACTCTGCCCTGTCAGCACAGCTCCACCCTAACTCTGAATCCAGAGCTGTTTCCATGAGGCACACATGGGCAGGGAACACGGCCCCAGTGGAGTTTGATCCCTCATATTCCCTCCTCCCGCTTTGGAGCGAGAGTCTGGCTCACCGTTAACTGGAATTCAGCCGGCTAAATAAAGGAAAAGAATGATAGATATTAAAGGGCATACTCTTAATTCAGCATGCAGGACTTTAGCCACGCAACTTCCATTAACACTTAGACCCTGAAGTGAGAACATACAGTAGCTCTTAATGTGGCCAATTAGTCTTGTCCATTGTCAGCGAGAGTCCTGGAACGGTTTATTAATTAAATGCTCTGCACTATAAAACATTCAGACCCAACTAAATTTAGATGCTACTTTATAAATTTAAATTATTGTTGTAATGTCACAGTCTTTTCTGTTAGAGATGGATTTAAGGAAAAGGGCCCTCTGGGGGTTGCTGTGGGTTGAGAGACATCTGCTAGGAAAATAATGTCCCCTCTTCTCCTGTCTCTGTGCCTCTAATCTCTTCCTGCAAGAGTCCATTCAATGCACTGCAGCTAAAGTTATGGTCCTATTCATTGTTAAAGGTCTTGACAACTTAATTTGTACATCTCCACTCCCTCCCCCGTTCCCTGGCTACTCCATTGCACCTCTCTGAGCAGTCTGTCCCACACTGGTGTAGATTTTCATAAGATGATATTTCCTCTCCTTTCTTATATGTTAAGGATGGTGAAATAATTCAGAGTATTGATATTTCAAGTATCACTGACAACTAATTTAGCATCCACTGAAATGAACAGGGCAGTTCACACCTCAGAGCTATTGTTTCAGGCTCTCTGAAAACTCAGGCAGACATTGCTGTATCAGTTACACTCACTCCAAATTTTGAAAGTTTGCTTTGCAATGGCAGTAGCTAGATTTTTACTTTTTAACTGAAGGCTGAGACTTTGGAGAACAATGAAAAGATCTGTCTGCATCTCACACTGGGGGAACTGCTAGCAGACTCTGAAGTGCTGCAACACTTTTTCTCTCCCCTCTCTACAAAGAAAAGGTGTGGGGAACCCACTTGACATTTGTTGATCATACCATCCCCTAGTTTCCATTCTGTTTTCTTCCCCCATATAGCATTAGAGAGCTCCACAGCAATAGATTGTGAGCATAGAAAAGGAGATCTGTCACTTCAGTGCTCATATACCACATCAACAGGCACAGTATGAATATAGAAACAGATAGGCTTTCTAGAGGGAGGGTTTTTATTTTTTGCATAACAAATTGTATAAATATGGAAGATGAATAATTGAAATTTGAGTAAACAATTCATGTTGTATTTCCTATACCAGTATAATTGCTCAAGTATTAAGGTTTTATAAATTACAATTAGATAAAATATTTGATTCATTCAATTTTTGACACAACTGAGCCAGCAAATCATTAGAAAATGCAGAGAGCAAGTCTGCATTGCCAGAGAAAGGGACCGAATGGTTTAACAAGTTTTCTCTATATCTAACTCCTGTAATTCTATGGTTCTAAAAACTGGATTCATTTCCACTTGCAGAGCCCAGGTCATGGGATTCCGTTGGCAGAAAGTGCACCCAGGGAAAGGGGCAGTGATACAAGCCACCCACAATCTCTGTTCCTCCAAAGGGCCTGCAGACAGTTAGTGAAGACCTGAAAGTGGGAAAAATCAAGACATCTATAAATTGCATTGATCCACTGCATCCCCCATGCAGATTTTACCAGCAGCTGCGAAGCCCCAGCCATAAATTACAACTTGATGTGTTCCCTTTTCTTTCTTTTAAGAGTAACAGCAATCCTGTTAAATTGTAAAGTCATTCTAGTTAAACTGTGGGCCAGACCTTCCGCTGATGTAAAGTAGCATAGCTCCACAGAAGTCAGTGGTGCTCCCCTTACATACCTGCTCAAAATATGGCCCATAATTTAAGATCTAAAATAGAACTTCTTTAATCCTCTGATGAAAATCAGTTTCATTTTGGTTTGCTCTAATCCAGAATCTACTTCTTGCCATGGATCATTAAATACAACAAACAGGACAGAGAACTAGGAATGAATGCAAATATGTTCAACAGGACGGGAAATGACCCATACTGATAAGAAACAACAACAAAATATAGCAAGGAGTTTTCAAACTGGCAGATGACATTTTTAGGTTCATTTCATCCTGCAAACACACCCCAGCTTTCTGAGATTCATTTGTGTAAACTGGTGATATATAATACAATCTATAGAAAGCAATATGAAATTTGACTACAAAATTAAATTAATTATAACAGAGTTATGTATGGTTAGAATTGTAGGGCGTTGGAGCATTTCTATCATCATATATTTTACAGAGTTTTAAAATTTGACCATAACATTTACTTCACAAAAATCTTGGCACACACAGCCTAAGTCAGAATTGTTTACTTCCCTGTTCTCCTCTCCACACCCCCTACATCGTAAATTCACTTACAAACCAAAAATAAATAAATGTAGTTTTATTTAAAAGGAATTAAGATGATCAGCTTGGCCTGTTTTACACTGTTCAAATGTTTTTTAAAAAAAAGTATTTTACCATGTTCAGATATTTACTGTACTCATGTAGCACAAGAACAGCTGTGATTTAGACAATGAAATTTGGAAAGTTCATAACATGATTTAATTGCTTGTGGTATTTTAAACACACTTCAATGCAGCTGAGGTAGTTACCATTCAAGAGAGAGTTTACTATATTTTATAAGCATTTTACTATGCTTCATCTAATACATAGTTACATCTCTTACAGATATTGGACTTAACTCATATAGACCACAGCTAGGTTTATTCATAGATTATAGGACTGGAAGTGACATCGAGAGGTCATTGAGTCCAGTCCCCTGCCCTCATGGCAGGACCAAATACTGTCTAGACCATCCCTGATAAACATTTATCTAACCTACTCTTAAATATCTCCAGAGATGGAGATTCCACAACCTCCCTAGGCAACTTATTCCAGTGTTTAAGTACCCTGACAGTTAGGAACTTTTTCCTAATGTCCAACCTAAACCTCCCTTGCTGCAGTTTAAGCTCATAGCTTCTTGTCCTATCCTCAGAGGCTAAGGTGAACAAGTTTTCTCTCTTCTCCTTATGACACCCTTTTAGATACCTGAAAACTGCTATCATGTCCCGTCTCAGTCTTCTCTTTTCCAAACTAAACAAACTCAATTCTTTCAGCCTTCCTTCATAGGTCATGTTCTCTAGACCTTTAAACATTCTTGTTGCTCTTCTCTGGACCCTCTCCAATTTCTCCACATCTTTCTTGAAATGCGGTTCCCAGAACTGGACACAATACTCCAGTTGAGGCCTAACCAGTGCAGAGTAGAGCGGAAGAATGACTTCTCGTGTCTTGCTCACAACACACCTGTTAATGCATCCCAGAATCACGTTTGCTTTTTTTGCAACAGCATCACACTGTTGACTCATATTTAGCTTGTGGTCCACTATAACCCCTAAATCCCTTTCTGCCGTACTCCTTCCTAGACAGTATCTTCCCATTCTGTATGTGTGAAACTGATTGTTCCTTCATAAGTGGAGCACTTTGCATTTATCTTTATTAAACTTCATCCTGTTTACCTCAGACCATTTCTCCAGATCATTTTGAATTATGACCCTATCTTCCAAAGCAGTTGCAATCCCTCCCAGTTTGGTGGTATCTGCAAACTTAATAAGCGTACTTTCTATGACAATATCTAAGTCGCTGATGAAGATATTGAACAGAGCTGGTCCCAAAACAGACCCCTGCGGAACCCCACTCGTTATACCTTTCCAGCAGGACTGGGAACCTTTAATAACTACTCTCTGAGTATGGCTATCCAGCCAGTTATGCACCCACCTTATAGTAGCCCCATCTAAGTTGTATTTGCCTAGTTTATCAATAAGAATATCATGCGAGACTGTAACAAATGACTTACTAAAGTCTAGGTATACCACATCCACCGCTTCTCCCTTATTCACAAGGCTCGTTATCCTATCAAAGAAAGCTATCAGATTGGCTTGACATAATTTGTTCTTTACAAATCCATGCTGGCTATTCCCTTTCACCTTACCACCTTCCAAGTGTTTGCAGATGATTTCCTTAATTACTTGCTCCATTATCTTCCCTGGCACAGAAGTTAAACTAACTGGTCTGTAGTTTCCTGGGTTGTTTTTATTTCCCTTTTTATAGACGGGCACTATATTTGCCCTTTTCCAGTCTTCTGGAATCCTTCCTGTCTCCCATCATTTCCCAAAGATAATATTTAGAGGCTCAGATACCTCCTCTATTAGCTCCTTGGGTTGTCGACATTCCGTGCATCACCTGTCCCCGCCCCGGCACCATTGCCACTTGTGGGTTCCATCTGGGAAGATACTTTAAGTTATATTATTATTACCCTAGTATACAGGAGTCCATGTCATGGACCTGGGTCTTGTGATAGGCGCTGTATAAACATAAAACAAAGATGGTCCCCTGCTCCAAGGAACTTAGAAGATAAGTATGAAACAAGAGATGTCTATAGATAAGGGAGTACACAATGAGACTATACTGGTCTGCACAATAAGCAGCATAACCATTCTCATGTTTTCTGTAGGTGTCATAGCAAAGAAAAGTTTTAAGAAGGGATTTGCAGATGGATAATGAAATGTCTCTGCGGATGTTTACAGGGAGCTCCTCCTGGGTGTGGGGGGCAGTATGGAAGAAAGCACAAAGGTGCTTGTTTGAAAATTTAACAAGTGGGCCAACGTGAGGTGAGCATCAACAGGGGGATCGCAAATATCATCGTAGGCAGGATGGGGGATTGATTGTGAAGGGCCTTGAAAGTGAAGACAAGCAGATTCTGTTTGATGCAATAGAGAAGTAGGAACCACTGAAGGGATGCTAAGAGAGGGGTGACAAAGCAATGGGCTAGAAAAATTATGTTTGCAGCAGCATTCAGAATGGATATGAGGGGGCAAGACTGTAACTGTCAAGGCTTATGTTGACTTCTTCTGCAACCCCTCCTCCCCCCGCAACCCCTGTCTAGCTAGCCCCATCAACATTTGGGCTAGGCTGGTCTCTATATGGGTCTCAGCAGACACCATCTACCTTCCTGGTGCCTATCAGGAATAAATTTGTGCCAAAGTGGAAGAAATAGGGAACAACCCTGTTTTTTGTTGTTTTTTTTTTAAAAAAAAAAAACAACCCGCATAAGGCTACGTAAGTGGTCTGTCTTTAAAAAAGTACGAAGCAAGGAAATTTACAATTAAATATGAAGCTCTCCCATATTTAAAATGCTATGGTTATAACTGCTATAGAAAATGCCTATAGATAGATGGTAACACCATTGTACGTAATTGTTGCTGCACTTACATAAAATAGCCAGTATTCTAAGATCTCTGCAACTCAGAACAACAGAGTGGTAATAAGACTGGAAGAAAATGCTTGTCCGAGTCTTAACAATTGCCTTTTCCCAATTGAATCCAGGTGAGTAATATTGTAACGAAGGCTTTAAAAATGATTAGGAGTTAGTATTTCTTTAAAACTGATGTTGTAGGATCGGTGAAAAGTTGATTGCATGTTTCAAAAATTAAAATGTAACTCTTGCTTTCACAACTATGACACAACACAAAGACAAATTCTTCCCTCAGTTATTCAAGCACAATTCTG
The DNA here is from genome assembly GCF_016161935.1 of Mauremys reevesii. Lineage (NCBI taxonomy): Eukaryota > Metazoa > Chordata > Testudines > Geoemydidae > Mauremys > Mauremys reevesii. The sequence goes on along the minus strand of NC_052627.1, from coordinate 24,819,171 downwards.
ATTGATTTAAATGGCAGCTGTGCGCATGTTACTGAGGTAGAATGTCACAATCCATAGGAGACCAGCGGGATAATGATCCCAGTAGCTACTGTGTAAAAGTGAGTATTCTCCAATGGCGCTGACTAATTGGGCTGCTCAGACTATACCCCTACGAAGTTTGAGAGAATTTGAGACTCTCAGGATTGCATTGCCTCCCGGCTATTGTCTCAACTCCACCAAAGACCATTATATGCAGCAACCCCTTTACATAGCACATCCTGCAGCTACATTTCATTTAACTCCCACCAACAGTTTCTGGAAGGAATGTATTGTTATTCACTTAAATTGGACAATTCAGTAATAGTAGAGGAAATCATGGAGAGTAACTGCAATCCCTCAAAGAAACGGTAACATACAGAGATCTTTCAGTACTCAGATTTTAACCAAAGTCTGACATTTCTCTTATTTTCAGACTGTGTATTGCCTACTCCAGAAGTAAGGTTATTTGTAATTCAGGCCAAGGATTGATACTGCAATTATGTCTGCTTGTACTTGCCAAAAATGAACTGTGTGTCTATGATCACAGATCAAATTCCTACTACAGATTAATAGCATTAAAAGCTTCCAGTTATTAGAACAAATGGAATTGCTGATCCAAGGCAAACATTTTGTTGAGAAAAAAGGGCTCTCATTAAACTAATATTTGCCATATTCAGTTATGGATGATTTATGTATACCTTCCTGTGACCTTTCCCCATTCAACCTGCCCAAGTATTATATCATTTATTTCATGTGTCAATCAATAAAAAACAATTAAAAATTCAAGCACAGAAAGAAATATTGTAGTTACAGTGCAAAAGGTTCACAATGAAATGTCAATCCATGATACATTTATTGGTCTGGGTTTATTGGAAACTCAAAATCCAGCCCAGGTTTATTGAAAGATTCATGAACCAGATGAGCAGAAGAGAGCTAATTCAGGGGTTTTCATCCCATGGTTCTTACATGAAATAAAATCAGATTTGGGGGCATCGACTTAGTTTTGCTTCAGGACTGGGATTGTTGTAATAATTGGGCCTACACATTTACCCTATTCTGAGCTCAGTAGTTAAATGTGAGTGAAAGTTCATAAAATGTCACAATAATCTATCACAATAAACATTGATGGGGGAAAAGGTGCAAAAAGGAGACAAAAAGACTAGGTTAGTCCAAACAAAAAGGTCTACTGATATAACTCAAGGACTGTGTTAAAATCATGCCTGGTAAACAAGAGAAAAGTGGGACCAGAAATCAGTGAATCAAAATTAGTGTACCTTGAAATTAGGTCTACTTCATGGACAAAATCATGACAGAGATGGTTATTCAACCCATCGTTCCTTTTTGAGGTCCTTAAAGATATTTTTTGGGAGGGAACAATATGGATGGACAGACACAAACGCTGGCTGACTGAAAGACGAGAGAAGGGGAAGGACTGAGCTTGACCACCATGACTGCCTCCCTCACTGTCTCCTGGGACCCCAGAACTTTGCCTTCCTGATCTTGAGAGATGTCCTGACCAGACCAGTCCGAGAGAGGGACCCAGATTACATCGTTACCTCTACTGGCTCTGTCTAAATGCTGAATACCACCCGGGATGTGATGCTGTGTCAAACCCCTTCCTCCCCACATATGTCCTTTTCACACACCCCATGGTGTCCTTACCTTCTTCCCCCACCTTCCTTCTTTTCTTTCCTATCCCTCTTCCTTTTTCTTCTGTCTAAAGAGTCTCTGGTTTAGTCAGCCAAGACTGTATTTTGCGACACTGCTTTAAGCCAGTGAACAGAGACACAATTAAAAGCAACACCCTAAAAAGCCTGACGCTGGTCTCATAATGGCTGAAAGACCATGTTCTGTGCCTGTGTTTCTCCAGCAGTGACGTTGAAAATGAGGGTTAACAACAGAGACAGAAGCGGCATTTTTATCTCTGCTGTTTTTGTTTTTTCCCCCTCCGTGTATTTGTCATGTTGCCTCTGTTAGGAAACAGGATCAGACTTTAACAACCATTCCAGCCCATCACAGCTAACTTTTTCTCCTTTTCCTAAAAAGGAGAGTTATTTACATCTTTAATACCATCTGAAAGATGGTCAAATGGAGTCAGAGAGCATTCCTTTTAAAAAGTCCAGCTAGAGGAAAAGGAAAAAGGGGTGTTAAAATTAAACCCTGACTTAATAATTTACATTTTACATGCTTTAACTGCTTCTCCTTTTCCCCTCCTCTATCTTTAATAAAGATTTTCAATAATGTGTTTGCTATGGTACTAAGCAGCATGAAGGTCTCTGTATACAAACTACCCAATCTTGTTTAACATTGTTTAATATTGGACAGTGACAGGGTCACGTTATCACCTTTGAATCTTTGGGCCCATTTATTTCACCTAAATTTATACAACAGCTGTTAACCCAGAGACGGACCAAGCCCAAAACTCTGTTCCCATGAGCTTTAAACTAAAAGTACCGACTTCCATGCAGTAGTAGTGAGCACTGACTTCCACATAAATATGGAAAGCTGTGCTCTTTGCTATGGTCCCAAGACAGGACAGCGCCTAAGCATGTATTTAAGCCCATCCTTCTTCAGGACAGGACTGAAGTGCGTGCTTAACTTGAAGTATGAGTTTATGTCCTATTGACAAGCGATGTCCTTAAAAAGGGATGCTTTCCTGAATTTGCATCTCTGTAATTGCATAAGGTGTTATTTTAGCAATTGGCTATCAGTATTTTGCCATTTGTTCACAGTGGGCCAAATTAATCGGTGGTACATCATTTATTTCTGTGAAGTGACAGAGATGAATTTGGCTGGGAATAGAGCTTGAGATTTTCAAAGCAATGTAAGAATTTAGCCATATACCTTCCATTAATTTTAATCTGCAAATTGCAGCCAGAGCCTTTAACTCACCTAGCCGTGCAGTTATTTCACAAAATAGGAAAGAGCACAATCTTCTTGCAATCATATTTTGTGTTTCTATAGGACCAAATTAAGGCAGGGACCTGGAGTCAGGAATAATGCCCCTCCATATGGACTGCAAAGAAAGCCTTAGATCCCTCTGCTTTCTAGCTCTGAGCAGCCCCCTCAAGGAAACTATTCTAGAGTAGAAATAATCAGTGCAGGGGCAAACTGCATAATGCTCACAACAGCATCAGGATTCATAAAGCACATGAAACATGAGACTACCTGCTTTACCCATTAGTTACACCCAGTCGTGTCCCTCAAAAGCTCCCACTATGGAAAGGCTGTAAAGTTTGACATTTTCCAAGCAATAAATAGGAAAAGGACACACAAGCACGATCAACCCCAAGCATTCAAAATCATGAGTCAGACCTCACCAACTATTGTAAGATTAGCTTAATCATGATATTTTGAAAAATAATACAGCTGGAATTCTATTTATTTGTATTTTGGCATCATAGCCATTCTGCATCACACTTTTCAAGCTTTTCTCTGAAACCACAAGGGCTAAAAGCTTTTTATTTATTTAAGGGCTGTCAATTAATCACAGTTAACTCACATGATTAAATAAAAAATGAATTGCGATTAAAAAAAATAATCAAAATTAATTGCACTGTTAAACAATAGAATACCAGTTTAAATTTATTGAATATTTTTTGATGTTTTTCTACATTTTCAAATATATTGATTTCTATTACAACACAGAATACAAAGTGTACAGTGCTCACTTTATATTATTTTTATTACAAATATTGCACTGTAAAAATAAAATATTTTTCAATTCACCTCATACAAGTACTGTAGTGCAATCTCTTTATCATTAAATTGTAACTTAAAAATGTACATCTTTTTTGTTACATAACTGCACTCAAAAACAAAACAATGTAAAACTTTAGAGCCTAATGTCCACTCAGTCCTACTTCTTGTTCAGCCAATCACGAAGACAAAAAAGTTTGTTTACATTTACGGGACATAAGGCTGCCTGCTTCTTATTTACAATGTGACCTGAAAGTGAAAACAGGCATTCGTATGGCACTTTTGGAGCCAGCATTGCAAGGTATTTACATGCCAGATGTGCTAAACATTCGTATGCTCCTTCATGCTTCGGCCACCATTCCAGAGGACATGCGTTCATGTTGATGATGCTCATTAAAAAAAATTTATTTAATTTGTGCCTGAACTCCTTGGGGGAGAATTGTATGTCCCCTGTTCTGTTTTACCTGCATTCTGCCATATATTTCATGTTATAGTAATCTCGGATGATGACCCAGCACATGCTAGTTTAAGAACACTGTCACAGCAGATTTGACAAAATGCAAAGAAGGTACCAATGTGAGATTTCTAAAAATAGCTATAGCACTCGACGCAAGGTTTAAGAATCTCAAGTGCATTCCAAAATGTGAGACGATGAGGTGTGCAGAATGCTTTCAGAAGTCTTAAAAGGGCAACACGCCGATGCAAAAACTACAGAACCTGAACCATCAAAAAGGTAAATCAACCTTCTGCTGGTGGTATCTGACTCAGATGATGAAAATAACATGTGTCAGTCTGCACTGCTTTGGATCGTTATCAAACAGATGATGTCCGTCATCAGCTTGACGCATGTTCTCTGGAATGGTGGTTGAAGCATGAAGAGACATAAAATTTTTAGTGTGTCTGGCACAGAAATATCTTAACATACTGGTTACAACAGCGCCATGCGAATGCCCATTCTCACTTTCAGGTGACATTGTAAACAAGAAGTGGGCAGCATTATTTCCTGCAAATTGTAACCAAACTGGTTTGTCTAAGCAATTGGCTGAAGTAGGACTGACTGGACTTGTAGGCTTTGAAGTTTTACATTTTTTTTTTTTGAGTGCAGTTATTTTTTTGTACATAATTCTCCATTTGTAAATTCAACTTTTCTGATAAAGAGATTGCACTACAGTACTTGTATTAGGTGGATTAAAAAGACTATTTCATTTGTTTTTTACAGTGCAAATATTTGTAATAAAAATAAATATAAAGTGAGCACTGTACATTTTATATTCTATTGTAATTGAAATCAATATATTTGAAAATGTAGAAAACATCCAAAAATATTTAAATAAATGGTATTCTATTATTGTTTAATCACTTGACAGCCCTAATTTATTTTAAATGAAATCTGAGATCTTAACAACAGGAATCGGGACTAAGAAAATTCCCCAATATCATGAGCTAATGATAAAATCGTGAAAGTTAGCAACACTGTCACACTGCAAGACAAATATATCATTTTGTGTCAGGAATACAACATGTTGATGTGTGCTTGAATATAAGCCTTCTTCCCTAAGCAGAGAACTGACTTTCCTTTATTTCCAGAAAATCTAGGTGTCCATCCTATGCAGAGTGACCGCTCTACAACATTTCAAAGAACCCAGGATAAGGGTTGTCGATTTTGCCCTGTGCTCCTGGTAGGAGTCACAGGCTATTGACATGCCCACCAAACAGAATTAGGCCTACTGATTCCTTCCTTTGAGTGCACGCAGGTGGTCATGCACATATTTCCTCTAACTAGAAAGGAAAAAAGAAAAAAGCCATCAGCCTTTGTTCTATTTTCACCAAAGTTGCTCTGTGTTCTCGGAAGTGGAGCGTACTGAATAGCAGCACAGAAAAATCAAGTTCTGTGATTCTCTGATTACAATGTATAATCAGAAACCAAAAGTTCTGCTATGATAGTGAACTACATCTCTGATGCAATCTACATTTATCATTCTCCAGTCTAGTAAAGAGGCGAGGTGAGGGATTATTATAGTAGAAGGGACAAATGTGTACTTCAGTTCCATTAATATACTAATCCACAGGACTCTGACAGTGTTTGGGAGGAACACTTCTTACATTTAAGAAATGAGCAGAAACAGTGTTCTGCTTTGCACTGCTGCTCTCTCCCCCAGTATGCTGTCCAAGTAGGCGCATGAACACAGAGAAGGGAAGCAAGCTTTGTAAGGAAAGTACTTCTGCTCTCACTCATTTGAACTTCAGCATTATCCTAGGCCTGTTATTACAAGGTAAACCACATATCCTGGTGGGCTGGAGCCCAAGCCCAAGTATATGATGGTTCTGAAGTTCCAGATGGGATAATAGCTTACTCTACTCTGTCGTCTGCCTATCTTTGCTTTTTGTGGTGCCCCTTTTAAAGTTATGCTACTGAGGGCAGGTCTACACTACGGGGGAAAATCGATATAAGATACGCAACTTCAGCTACGTGAATAACGTAGCTGAAGTCGAAGTATCTTATATCGAATTACCTACCATCCTCACGGCGCGGGATCGATGTCTGCAGCTCCCCATGTCAACTCCGCTACCGCCGTTCGGGTTGCTGGAGTTACGGAGTCGACATGAGCGCGTTCGGGGATCGATATATCGCATCTAAATGAGACGCAATATATCGATCCCTGAGAAATTGATTGCTACCCGCCGATATGGCGGGTAGTGAAGACGTACCCTGAAATTCGAGAATGTTACCATACTTATGTATGCTATGCTCCAACTCCAGAAAAATAAGTACTGATGCCCCACATAAAATGAATCCTTGAAAATATTACTTTCATGTTGGCTTCCTTATCAATCTCCTTTCACCATAAAATCTGTCCAGGTTCTTATGTTGTTTCCCATCACTGTGGCTTCTGAGAACCATATGTAGTTCCCTTTGCCTACCATTATATTCACAATTTCATGAGAAATGACCCTACAAAAGTCCAAAGAGCCACAGTAAGAAGAAAATCCCCATTTTACTTTCTCAACCCCAGACCATGTTCTTATAATAAATCAGTGTCCTGAGCCTTTAATCCTCTCTACTTCATATAAATATTATCAATCAAGTAAATGGTCTCAGCTGAAGTATGACAAGACCAACCTGCCTCCACATGCCATGACATTGAAGCGACCACTATTTTTCTCTCAATAGGTTTCATTACAGAAGAGCAGTGCTCTGAGGAATGCGCCCCATGAGACCGATACTGATGGCATCCCTTACAGACAAGGCTTTAATATATCACCAAACCTATGGCAATAACCTTTGTCCTTTTCCCTGTCATCTTTTCTGGCTGCATTCAGAAGATCGGGTTGTGAGATTTAATCAGACCCACTGTAGAGTCTTTCTGAGGCAAAGCAGAAAACACCTATATGGCATGCAGAGACCCATCTGTTCCCTCCATTATGAAAGCCAGACACAAAAGTGGTTCTCTCTTGCACAGACTTAAGGTAATCAATAACCAACCAGTCTTCCTCTCTCCCCTTCACCTACAGAAACCCTGTCTTAAACCAATCAGACATTTCAAAGCAGCTCTGTGTCAAATTGCCAAAAAGGACAAGAAATTCATACTGACAAGTATCAGAAGATGCTTGCTACCATTAGGTGTCTCTGCCTTTAAAATACCATGGGGTTCTCTAAACTTCAATAGAGATTAATTTGATTCAATTTATCTGGAGAAACTTGCTCAGTCCATAATTGACCCATCTCTCTTCCTTACAGTGAATTTTTTTAAAAAGAAAAAGCCCCAAAAGGATACATATTTTATTATGTAACATTTTTAACACTGATATTGTCGTAGTGCCTAATAGCCTCTTTGTGGTAATTTGCCCTGTCATTGCTCTCAAGAAAAAGCTGGCAATTAAATCCCTTTTGTGAGTAATGTCTTGTCTTATTTTGTATGTTGTGCATTGTCTGTCAGTTTATGTTCATTTACAGATACTTTAACTCCAGTAGTCAGTATGCAAGATAATACCAGGGAGGGGGATCTAGAGGGCTGAGATATGAAGCCTTTCATTTCTCTGTTTACTCTGTGAATGCAACCCACATAGGCAGTGGGTTACTTGCTATCTTCCGATGGCTGTTCAGTGGCCCTGTGTGAAATGAATGTTGTCTCAGTTTTGCCTCCATATCACAAAAAACATGGCCAAATGTCAATTATGTGAGTAACATAAGCCGAGAGGCCAAAGACTGAACAGACATCCCTCACTCCACATGCCTACACAGTGTTCTGGAGTCTGCAGGAATGAGCCTCCCGGCCTGAGTCAACAGACTTGTGTAAGCTGTACAGACAATACTTTGAAGTTTTGGCTCAGGCTGGAGCTCAGGCTCGGAAGCCTAGGGAGAGCAGTGGGCTACAGAGCCCAAGCCACAACTTCAAAGCACTGGCTGTACAGCTATTTTTAGAGTGCTAGCCCAAGCCTCACTAACCCAAGGCTGTTGACCTGGGCTGGGAGGCTTATTCCCATGGGCTCCAAAACCCGTATGTAGACATACCCTGAAATACTCCCTCCTCCACAGGCCTTATCTACACAGAAGCTAGACAGGTGCTAGTGCAACAGTATCAGTGTAGACAAAGCCATGGTGCTGGTCACTCACATTCAGTGCTGGAGGCACATGAGCGAGGCTTCCACTGCTACTGCTTGTGCTGTACCTGCTCTTTGGTTAAACCGGGGATGTTAGGGTCAAGTTTTGAAAAGAAACTAAGTGAAGTGGGAGACTGAATTCCACTTTCAAAAGAGATGTTGGAGCACCAAAAGTCAATGTGATTTAAGCTCTTAAATCACTTTTGAAAATGGGAATTCAGTTCCTAGGTCATTTAGTCATTTTTGAAAATGTTACCCTTAGCCTCCAGGGCAGTCAATTTGGCAACTTTTATGAATACTAAATTTTCCCTCCATCACAAAATCCATAAATAGCATACAGACGATGAAGAATACAACACAAACATAACAATAGGATTATTATAGCGATATGAAGACTGATTTCATAGTTAATGAAAGATAAATATGGTGAGCTGTTTCTTGTAATATTGTTAATTTTAAAGTTTTGACTATAAAAACAGAAATATTCCTTATGCACTGGAGAAAGTACAAAAAATGGATAGTAGCTAAAGACAAATTACCCGCCAGTCTATGCAGTCTCAAATACTTCCATCAATAGTACTATTAAGACTAACTGATACCCTCTGCTTGCTTGAACTGCAACTTTTTCTTCTAGCCATCGTCCTTTTGACCCTTTTCCACACACCAAAGTTGCAATCATCTGAGGAGATGACAATAATGGTTGTGACAACAGATGTTGGTCGTAAGAGCTGGAAAGATTTACTGCTAGGAACATTAAATTTAATATTTAATGCAGTAGAACAGCCACCAGGAAGTTAGTTAGAGAGAGAGATTGAACTTGGACAGTGAAAAGTGACCTGGAACTATGCATGCTTGTGACTGGAGTGTTGCAGAGTAATCTAAATGGTCTTGAATAGGCTAGTGAGAGGTTCTCCAAAGAAAGCTCTGTCTGAGCTTTAGGGAGCAGCATTCAGACTGGACTTAAAGTAGCCCGATCACATGCTAGCTCTCCTTGTCCAAAAAACCCAACCCTCCCCATAAAGGCACCATGATCATGGTGTTCAGAAGAGGCAGGAGAATGCGAGGTTAAAAGCAGGTTTACTAGATTTTAAGGCCAGAGGAGACTATTATGACTATCTAGCCTGAACTAAGGCTAGAATTTCACCCACTGTTTCCAGCATCAAGACAATAATTTAAGAATTTACCAGAACCAGGGGAATATTTTCAAAGGCATAAATGGGAGTTAGATGCCCAACTCCCACTGACTTTCAATATCCAAGGACCACATTAACCCTCAGATGTAGGTAAGATGCTGTACTACCATGAGGGGGGAAACTGGAAAAAAATCTAATGTTTCTTTAAAAATTTGTGTAATAGAATCTTGTATAAAAAAACCTTAAAATGCCTTTATTATAATCATATAGTTACTGCATGACAGCACTACAGGGCAGAGTTAAGGTTGTCTGGGTGCTTTAACTATGCACGTCTTACCTTAACATATTTGGATTTCTATTAAGCATAATCTTAATTCTGACTTTCCTGACTGGGGATAGCTTTGGAGTAGTTTTAACATCCCTGTTTTTCATCATTAAGTAACTGATACCTATTGTTCACCTTAACGCCAACTTAATACAGTTTTTTTTGGTCTAGGAATTAACACTTACATTTTGATAGCTACATCATGGAACAGAGTGTTGAGGATACACAGGACCAGAGCTATGTAAACTCAGATGTTTTGATTCATAATAATTTGTACAAATCTTCCCCAAGATTCCACCCCCAGTTGTTTTCACGAGAGTTTGTACAACTAAGTTTCAGGTTCAAACAAACACAAAAACCCAAAGTGAAATTTCATCACAAACTTAGGTTGTGCCTGATTTTGAGTCAACCCCCACTACTTTTGGACAGTTTCCTCATCCAACCATAAATCACCTCAATTTCACATGAAACCTTGGCTCAAATTCACAGTTAATCCAGAATTGCTAATCTCAGCAAGCCTTTTTTGGTAGCTCAAGTCCAGAGTTTGTAATGAATCCCATAACCTGGTATAAACTTGCCTGGTTTGACATCTTAAAAGGGAAAGTTTCAGAGCTCTGCTGTGAGAGCCTTCTGACTCAACACAGATTGAGCTGGACGGCAATGTAAAAAAACTGAAATGACTCAAAAGAAAAGACCTGTATGATCATCCAAAAAAAGACACTAGTTTTTTTCCTTGTGCAAATGTAATACTTGAATTGTGACTAGTGATAAAGGAAGATGCTTAGGAAGTCTAGAAGCTGGTGAAAGAGCACATTGGTTTGGCTTATTGATGGTTATATCAGCAATAATGGTGGTGTACTATATCTGGCGGTAATAAGTCACCAGACAGGAAAAAAGTGCAAGCTTTCAGCAATTCACTCACTTGTGAACACTACAAATGGGACTTTTTTAAAAAAAAAAGCTCACCTCAAGATAGAAACCAACTGTGATCTTTATCAAAACCAATACAGCAGGCCAGATCAGCAGCAATTCTGCTAGTGAATAAGGATGCCATGCTATTTACAAAGATAATACACACAATCATTGAGATTTAATACTGTGATAATTCAAAATGTTAAGGGCTGGCTATCTCTATATCAGCAGTCTAGGGGCCTGTATATTTAAACATTTTAGAAAAGTGCTTATCTTTGGCTACATGATGAAGGGGACTACAGATTACGCTTTTATTTTTATATTCATGGAAAGAGATAGAAGTGTGTATTGAAATATGTCTGAGAATGGGAAAGCTTGTACTTGAACAACCAACTGTGTTGAATTAATTTTAAAATGTAGCATAGTAAATGACAGCTTGGCTTGTGGTGTACCAAAAGGAACATAGCTATACCATTTTGATAGTGAAATAATTTTCCAGGGACCAATCTGTGTTGTGCTTTCTGAAAGGACACCTATGTCGATAGAGAATATATTAGAGTTAATAAGCAGCAAATAAACAGTAAAGTCATTATCAAACCTTCAATGTAAGTCATAGTAAGAAAGAGTAAAAACCTCATACATTGTCATCAATTTTGCCATTAAAAACTATCCATGACATCCAGCTCTCATGAGTTACTTAGGTAACTAAGTTTCAACAAATAAAAGGAAAGGAACTGAAACTCCAATTGAAAACTTTGTTGAGGATATGTCTAGACTATATCTAATTTCACACTCTGCCTGCAGATGTCTCCCTTAATCTCACCAACCTATTGTAGCACACACAGTAATACAGAAGCTAAAGGAGAGAACAGTCCTTAACTCATAGCCATTTTAAAACAAATTTCTTGCACCTTTGGAAGTTGGCCTCAGAATCGAGTGAAAAATTGATTTAATAAATTTGGATTAAGAGTGGGAACATGAAATCCACTGAAGTGGAGAGGGCATTAGATTTGGAGTCAGAACATCTTGGTCTGTCATTGACCTCATGGGTGACTGTGGGTATGTCACTTCAGCTCCTTGCCTCAGTTTCCCCATCTGTAAAATAGAGTAATGACACCCTCATGTGTAAATCACTTGAAGATCTCTGGATGAAAATTGCTATGGGAGTGCTATTATTGTTATTTTACTTCTTGTCTTAAGATGAAAGCTGTCTATATAAACTTCAGAGCTATATATTGGAGTGAGCAAAGAATATAAAACATCCAGCACAGCAATGTATTTATATACATCAGTAGTATTTCCACCTCAAGTTAAAGATCTGTCAGTTCTGTTAAAACCCCTTACATTCAAGAAGCAATGATTTTATTTGAAATATAACTGAGAGCAGGTTTATTTTTTAAAAAAAGTGAACATTGGGGACATTTTTTGATTTAGGAGGACAGTAAAGAATCATAATAGTTTGCACTTAGCTTGACTTGTATCCATGTTTCATTCATATTTTTTCTTCCATGCATACAAGAAGTTATCCCAGTATCTGAACAGGGACAGCTCCAGGCACCAGCGAACAAAACAGGTGCTTGAGGCGGCAGGTCTGTGTCTTCGGCGGCAATTTGGCAGCAGGTCCCTCAGTCCCTCTCAGACCAAAGGACCCACTGCTGAATTGCCGCCAAGGAATGAAGCTGCGTGGTTGAGCTGCCACCGAAGTGCCGCTGATCGTAGCTCCCCTCCGCCCCCCCTTCGCCGCTTGTGGCGGCAAAAAAGCCTGAACCGGCCCTGTATCTGAGGTAAAAATCAAAGTAGTTTAAAAAAAAAAAAAAGCACTGCAGAAGCTGAAAAACAACAAGGCACCTGGTTTGGATGGCATTCATCCTGAGATGCTTAAATATGGAGGCAAAGATGTGGAATCAGTCATCTGTTCACTGTGCAACAAAATATGGACGGAGGAGAAAGTGCCAGAAGAATGGACCCTCAGTATCATAATCAAGTTACCAAAGAAAGGTGAGCTAAACAATTGTTCAAATTGCAGGGGAATAACACTTCTGTCTGTCACAGGAAACGTATTAGCAGCAGTCCTCCTTAACAGAATGAAAGGAAAGATGGATACCATCTTACGTGAACAACAATCTGGATTTAGACAAGGGAGATCGTGCAGTAAACCCTGAGACGGATTACTGAGAACACAATTGAATTCCAACGCAGTCTTGCCATCAATTTTGTGGACTTTCAAAAGGCATTCAATAGTGTAAACAGAGAAACAATGTGGAGTATTGTGGAATTTGGAATTCCAACACAATTAACTAACATTATGAAGGCATTCTACGCCAACTCAAAATACTGCATTAAAATCGAAAATGGATTGAGTAAGCCATTCAGCATCAAGACTTGTTGCACCCCTGACTTACACCTGTCTCCTTTTTTGTTTATGCTAGTCATCGACTATGGATTAAAACAATGCAACAGTGATACATATGGCCTAAAATGGAACAATTCAAGGCTATTTGATCTAGACTTTGCTGACGACATCACTCTTATCAATGAAAGCAGCAAAGAATCCTGTGGCACCTTATAGACTAACAGACGTTTTGGAGCATGAGCTTTCGTGGGTGAATACCCACTTCGTTGGATGCAAGTATTCACCCACGAAAGCTCAAGCTCCAAAACGTCTGTTAGTCTATAAGGTGCCACAGGATTCTTTGCTGCTTTTACAGATCCAGACTAACACAGCTACCCCTCTGATACTTATCAATGAAGATGCCAATGGACTACAAAAATGCACAAACCAAGTAAAAGAAGTAATGGAGAAGATAGGTTTGAGATACAATGCAAAGAAATGTAATGTCCCCATTAACCTGACTACTGGGACAGACATCAAAACTGAAGAAGAGAAAATGGAGAAGGTGAACAATTTTACATATCTTGGAAGTATCATCAGCCAAGATGGTACTAGTTCCAAGGAAATAAGAAGAAGGGATCAGGAAGGGAAATACTGCATTTGGAAGGCTCAAAACCATCTGGCAACTCAAAAACATCTCCCTCAAGACAAAACTGAATGTGTTATTGCCATCACAACATATAGCAATGAGACATGGCAACTTACCAAGAAAGATATGCAAAAGCTGGATGCATTTCATCACAAATGTCTGAGAAGAATATTGGGAATAACATATAGAGATAGGAAGACGAACAAAGAAGTCAGAAAAATTACCCTCACAAATAATCTACAGAAGATGACATCAGTGGCTGGGACACATGCTGAGAATGGAAAAAGAATGCTTACCAAATAGCCCTTGAATGGAAGCCAGAAAATGCAAGAATAAAATGAGGAATACCATGAAAACGAACAGTTCTGAATGACATCAAGCACCTCAAGAGGAAATGGGAAGATTTGGGGAGAAGGGCAGTTGACAGGCAAGGATGGCAAATGTGGGTAGCCCAATGTGCAGCAAGGCACGGGATGGGCTAAGGTCTAAGGTAAGGTAATTACTTTTATTTCATTTTATTGTGGAAAGTCCTGAGGGATTGAATCAGCCCCTGCCCCTGAGTGGGTTGGAGGGCCTTGCAGAGTGAGACCCTTCCTAAACTCACCCAGCAGTGGCAGCTCCTATCCCACAGCCCCCACCCCACCACCATTGTGACCTCATAAATGGGGTTGCAGAACCACTCAGGTTTGGCCCAGCCATCCCTCCATCATGACAAAGGAGTCCAAATTTGAGGGAGTGGCTTCACAACCTGGTGCATGGAGTCACAGTGCCACTCAGATTTGATCTGGCCATCCCCTTCATGATGAGCAGCACTGTGAGTCCGTGTGCAGGTCACAATGCCTTCAGCAGCAGGCAGCCAGGCCCAGCTTCATGGGAGAGGAGTCACAAGGAGCTGCTGTGGGGTAAGTTTTACAAGTTGTTTTTACATTTTATTGCATGTTATTTCACATTTGCAAAAAAAGCCACAGGACTCAAGCTCTGGGTTCAATCCCTGGCTCTGGCACAGATTACTTGTGTGACCTTAATCTCTCTGGGCCTCGGTTCCTTGATCTAGAAAATGGAAATGACAACAATATTATTATTCCTTTGTCTTTTCTATTTAGATTGTAAGCTAATTTCAGCAAGGATTGCTTCTTACTACGTGTGCATACAACACCTAGTACTGGGACCTGATCTAGCTGCTTGCCTCTAGCTGCTTCTACAAATAACAACAGACTTACTCCAATTTTACACTAGTGTAATTGAGAGCAGAATTTCACTGAGTAAATCTTTGATGTAATTACTATAAATACCTAAAATATATCTTTATATTGTGCACTGATGAAGGACAATTATAGTTTATAAATTACTACAGGTACTTCATATGCAATAAAATATAAAGTCCCTGTCTCATGGGGACCTTAATCTTGATGCTTAAATCTAACTGATGTCAAAAATGTATTTATAGGATTAAATTCTACTGTCAGTTTAACTAGTGTAAATCTGAAATAATTCCATAAGCTGCAGATCCATCACCAATTAACTAAAATCTCCTAACAAGAAAATTAGCATAATATTAAAAAATAACATACAGAGTCCATAGCTAACTTTGGGCTCTGTCCTGCAGCTGGCCCCTACAAAAACCTCCAGTTACTCTCCCAGAAATACCACATGCAAAATAGCTGGAGGAGTTAGACTCAAGAAAAGCCAAGACGTTCACAGTTGAGGAGGGAGTGTCTAATACTTACTCACAAGGGTGAAAAACACCCTGGTTATTATTCTTCTGCCTTCCTCTTGGGTACTCAGGTTTAGGGGGTTTAATTCTTAACTGTGACTTTCCTTGCTTTTATGGTTCACACTACATGTTGTCTTAATACAGATTTTGTGAATTATACACACATCAGCGTATCTTTCTTATTAGTTCCGGTAGGTGTTAGACATTGTGACACCGAGGCTGTACTTAGTGACACTTGGAACTCACTTCTGTGAACTTGCAGACACTGTGGAAGTAGAGAAATAACTGACAGGGATTTGTAGGGGATCTTAATGCATGACAGTCTCTGTTAGCCAGAGTCAGGCTAGCTGTAACCCTAATAACGCGAGATTTGTAGAAGCGAGGATTGTGTGAGGCGAGTGGAAAAGAACTGTGTGAGAAGTTGTTTTTCGACCTTGTGTAGATAATACGAAACGTAGACTGGAGTCTCTTAAGTGAGAAAAACAAGATATCAGGATGACCTATGTATAAACAAAATGCAGCTGTTGCTTATTATTGTCTGTAACAATATAAATATAAATGCTGTAATTGTTTACCTGTTGAGAGACCTGTCTAGGAAGGGAAGACCCTATGTCCTAGTGCACTCTCTCCCTGCTGTAGCTGCTAAACAGAATAAAGTATCTGACTCTGCTGCACCCAAACAAAAAGCGAGAACTGAGTTTTTCTCCGACAACACTAACACTGTTTTGCCTTTTCATATTTGTTTTGAAATCAAATATTTGTGATTTGTGGGGAGCACCCTGATGTGTAGTAATTTATAATAGCATGATAATTTATTTCAATTTTAAGTGGCATATTTTCTTCTCTGCTGTGCAGTTTGCTCATAAACAGTTTTTTAATTGAAAACAGCAACAGCTATAAAATTACAACATTAATTACAATAAAAGAAAAGAGACTGTTTTCTGCCTAAACCAGTATGCTTCCTCATGGCTCAGTTCTGCAAGGTACAGCACACTCTGGTCCCATCTAGAACAGTACTTAAGCATGTGTCCAACTTTAATCACCTGATTAGGTACCTGCTTACATGCCTAGCTACTCAGGGTCACTGGAACTTAAAGTTAACATTATGCTTAAGTGCTTTTCTGGATAGGCCTAGAGTGCTCTGCAATCAGCTGATTACCAAAATTCTTTCACATGATGGTATCCATTAGAAGAAACTTTTGAAGTGCCTGATTATCAGAAAGCCTAAGAAAGAAATACCTCAGTAGCTAGCTGATATGCAATGGGGCAGAGTGATTTCCAGTACACTGGATAACTACTTAAAAAAATTAATTACATTTCTCTTCATGAGTTTTTGAATTTCAGATGCTGGCTTTATAAACTTGCATTTCTTTGCTGTCCATTTAAAGTGTCCATTTATATTCATGTATTCTGTTTTATCTATTGTTTTATCAGGCAATTTCAATATTCTGGCACTATATAAGCCATTTCCCTTACTCAGGAACTGCAGTCTGTAATAACAGCAATCAATGCAGTTCATTCTGACAAATGTGTGTCAGAAAAAGACTGCTGTGACTTTGAAATATTGAAAGTGACTGATAACATAATATGTGAAGCAGAATAAATGCATACAAATGGATTTTTTAGCTGAGCAGTCCAAGTATGAACTAAATACAGTGTCAGAGTATTGCACTGAAAGCTCTATGTGCAAGCAGTTACAATGGCAAATTACTAAAGGCACTCTGCAAAGTGTTTTATGAATAAAGCAGTGAGTACAGTTCTGCTCGGCTGTATCCTTTTGTGTGTGTGCCTGCACTTAGTCATGAAGCAGAACCAAGTCATGTTCAGGAGCAAAATGTGGGAATGGAAAAGTCACTTAGTTTTTATAAAAGACATCAGAGTCAACACAAATGGGACTAAGGCCTTGGTTTACACTGGGCACAAAAATCATTAGTGAAACTGGGTCTGATCCTGGTTTTAAAACCAGTTTGGGCTAACATGGCTCATCTAGCACTGAAGTAGTATATTAAAACCATGGTACAGACTGGGACCAACAAATCTTGAAAACTGATCCACAAGAGCAGGTCCTCACACCTTCACTGAGCCCCACTGAAATTATGAGAGCAAAGGTCTGTCTGGGTAAATCTGACCACACGATCAGGGCCTACACAGGAACTAAGTTTTGAAAGCCTACAATTAGAGGTTTTTCACATTGCCTTTCATTTTTTTCAAAAAATGATCTGATTTTGCAAGAAAACCTGCAAAAGATTGTGAAGCGTTTTTGCTGGAAAATTGGACCATTCTTGAATGAAAAATTCACTTAAGAATGGTTCTATTGTCCAGCAAAATCTCAAATTATTGTGTATTGATTTCATTAATGTTTGCAAATAAAATGGCCTTCCTAAACACCACTAGTAGGGACTTAAAAGTACAGCTAACATCCCATCCACATTGGCAAGATAAACTGCATTAGCCTGAACTGGTGTTAAAATGTGTTTAAAACCAGCTCTAACACACTTCATTTCTTCCTTTAGACAGGCCTGACGAGAGTGGGAGGAAGCCAGTACAAATTACCGGGGGCCGGTGGTCCGGAAGGGGGCCCAGGGCCTGGCTTCATCGGCCCTGTTTAGCTGGTTTGCCCTTGCTGGGGGGCCTGAAAAATTTTTTTCACTGGGGCCTGAACCCGCTCTCGGCGGCCCTGTATATGTGGCAAGCAAGAACTAAGGAAGAGAAAGCAGCCACTAAAAACAAAGCTTGTGCTATTTTAAAACCTCCCTCAACTTGTTGCATACAAGATTCCCACACTACCTCAACTAAAAAAAACCTCACCCCCTTTCCTGGATTTCATCCTATGAACAAGGATTAACAATAATACAAGTTTAGCTCAAGCTTTCTCCCCAGGTTTGCCTGCTCCTTATGTTCCTTCTTCAGGACTGCTCAGGCCATACTCCAGATCCTCTCTATTCTTCCCCAAAGAGCAACTCCCATCTCTCTTACATCCTGCTCATCTGCTTCACTGAGTTGGCAGAACCCTCATTACCCTGCTCCCATCAGCATCAACATATGTTAACTGGGCTGGCTGTTTCAAACAAACACTGCCAGTCCGTTACACGAAAGTTTGGTTCTAAGCTACCCGAAATCCAACTTCTGTACCAGTTACAAATACAAAACAAGAAAAGATCACTGAGGGTAGCAATATGCTGGAATATACTTTAGTTTTACTGTTATTTGAATTTACAACTGAGCACTTTTAAGTGATGGATATATAAAAACTGCCAATATAACATTATAATGTGAGGAATGCAATATAGTATTTTCACGACTTTGGATTAGTACACAGCTATCTGACTTCCGTGGGAACTGCTTGTACATTTGAGGGCAAAATTTGGCCCTTTACTTGTCAAAACTCAGTTGCTTAAGGCAAAAAAAAAGAAGCTAATTAGTAAGACATAGTTTAGTGGGTATACCGTCAACTTTAATACATACAAAATAGAGTGCTTCTTTGCAGTGGCTTACACAATCAGTGGGGATTCAATTTGCATAACCAGTTTTTCTTTTTATAACTGTGAATGAAGTGCTATCATGAAGACGAGGGATTACTACAATAACTTGGACCATGCTCAGTGTAGGCAGGGGATGTACAAGCTTTCATACATGGCTCTTGCATTGCACTTCAGTTCCAACCTGCAGAATCCCTCTGACATTCTAGCCTGGGGCATCTATTGAACGAAAACTGCCTATCATGCTGAACTGTGTAGTTGTTTTGTGATTTATCTGTGACCAGCTTCCTTGAAATGGCACACTGTATTAAGAAAGCTCCTGTGCCTTTCCCCAAGACTGTCTCATCATGCGCCATCTGCAGCTCAGCTGCATCAGAATCTTTTAACCCCTCCTCCACCAATTAATAATAAAGCAAAAAGCTGCCTTAGACTTTTAGCCGTGTTTCTATTTGTGGTTCAATTTATTTCAACCTTTATTATATATCTAACTTGAGCCCCACAAGCATCAGTACCATCCAACAGAGGGCAGTGTAGGCAGAACCAATACAGTTAGTTTTCTAACCCCTTGTCAGGGAATCTGCTCACTGCTAGAGCAGTTCCTCCTGGTCATTCTGTGGATTAGCCGATTCCAGGTTCACCACCTCCTTTCCACCTCTCACCACAAGCTCTGCCTTCTCTTCCTGGCTCTCAGCGAGGCACGATGCCCTGTGTTCATGGCTTAGCCCCCTGGGTAAGTCACATGTGTCCTCCCTTCCATGGTAGTAAAGTCTCTTCTTACAAATGGGCTCAGGCCCTCTTCCCATCCACTGCCCAGCTGGTCCACTTCCCGTGTGGCTAGTAGAGGAACCTGGGCCCACCCTCTAATTCAGGTCCCAGCTCAGAGACCCTCATCAGCAGCCAAGGTCTGTTCCATTCTGGATTTTACTGCCTCTTCCCTGAGCCTTTCCTAACTTTCCACTTCTGCAGGTTTGCCAGCCCCAAAACTTCCTCCTCTAAGGGAGTTACCTTTGCTCTGTAACCCCCAAACACACCTCCCATCACTCAGGGAGTAGCTGCTGACTATTTCCCTGCAGCCCCCGCTCTACTATCAACTTCCTGTCTTTCTATACCCAGCCCAGTCCCTTCCTCCTCAGCTGGGCTTCCTCATTATTCAGGCACGGGATTACTGAAGCCACCTGATACCCCTCAACTGTGGCCTCTCGTTAACTGGCCCCCTTCCTAGCCTAATTTAACCCCTTCAGGACAACTGTAAGAAAAGCATGCTTTGCTGTACCACCATCACCAGCTGCACGCAGCAGGGGAGGTGCAGACAGATAATAAGCCAGGCAACTCCTTTCTAGACAGTGTAGAACTCCCTGGGGCATTCCACCTTGGTCATGCAGTGGGGTGGGATGTGGCAAGACAAAGCTTCCCTAGGATAGTGAGGGTCTGTCTTCATAATAATTATTATGGGAGGTTATTATTTTTGGTGATACGCTACTATGGGGAGTATTGGTTTAACTTGTAAGGCTGTATTGTAAACTTGCGGGTCAGAGGTTCTCTGTAAGGAAGAGAAGGAGGACACTTATGTGGAGAGGTGGGAGGAGGAAGATGGATTGCTTGAGGTGGGGCTGTAAAGGGCACAATGATAGGTTTTTGCTGGTAAGGTATTTTATTGGGATGAGACTATAAGCTCTTTTCATAGTTCCACTTTTGGTCCTGGGCCACTGGGCTAGATCCACTGACACAGAGACTAGGTATACAGAATATAGCAGCCCTCCTTTTCATCTAGGGTCAGAGGTCTGCTGGAGCAGCATGGAGAGAGGGTGACATTTTCAGAGGTGGAGACTTTAACTGGAATTTACTTTAAAGGCTTCCTATATAACACATCTCTACCCATGACAGGGCAGAGACTTTCTGAGACCCGTGGGTTTACTGAAGTGATAAAAATGACAGAAGAGAGAACCAGCTGCTGTGAGCACAGCCAAAAGCTACACCAGACGTGTTAGGAAGTATGCTGCACATACAAGCCTGGTTCTCTCCTATGCATCTGAAATTTGGATTCTTGAAAGCATGATGAATGAGGTACATGAAGCAAAGCTTTGAAGCTGGCACCAGGAAAATCACTACCAGTCTCTATTTCTTTTGTTTATAATTGTAAAAAAAAGGGAACTGCATTCACCTTCTGAGCCATTAATTCATCATGACTTTTCATCATTTCTGGTAAGCTGTATGGTAGGTTTCCAAAGTAGCAATACTGAAGCTCCGTGTGCCAAGAACTTCTCCTCTGAATTCATGAGTATAATACATGCAATTGTTATGATCTTGTTTTCTGTGTTTACAACTTTAAGTGTCCAGACGTTTGCTGAGGCAGTTGTCATTCTGCAAGGCACAGCTGACCCTGCATGCTACAGAGGAGTGACACGCTGTGCTTTCTGATGGTGACTTTACCTTTGTTCTTACATTGTTTCCCTTCACCTCAAAGTAAAGTTGCTTAAACAAACAGGAACACATGCTTATTGTGTATGAAAAATACGAAACAATTGTGGCTTGATGTTAGTATATAGTCTTGTTTGTCAGCCTGAAATAGAATTTTGGGTTTGACTTTTGATACTCAAATCCTTACTAATATGTCTTAAAAACAAACAATAACAACACTGTGTTGCTTCTGCCCAGCCAGATGGGCTTGTTAGTACAATGAGAAAGAGATAATAAACAGAGCACAGCTAAAGTATTACAGGGTATGGTGTGAGTATAATATATGAGCATAGACTGGAAGGCTGCCTGGCTCTTCTCTCAAGCCAAGGTTAAGCAACCAGTTAGGAGGGGGATGGGGGAAAGGCAGAAAAACATTAAAAGCCAAAGAAAAGCCTGGCCTTGGCCAGAGCACAACCTCACCCCCTACCCCTCCCATGGAATACAAAAGAGGTGGGACGAAGACCCCAGACTCATGACCCTCCAAAACAGAACATAAGGGGTGTGACTAGGGGCATGCACTACAGGTATATTTGGGTCTGCTGAGGAGGAGGAGGTGGGAATGTGGACAGAGACAATGCTCTGCAGCATCAGAGCTGGGAACAGATCATTAGGAAACAGACTCTGCCATCGTGTAGAGCTATGGATATGTTTGTTTGGAATTAACCCCAATAAACATCGTGTTGCCTGCATTTCAGACTTGTCTGCTTTCTGGCTGCATGACAAGAACTGGGGGTGGGGGTGAAGGGAAAGCCCTCTAACACTTGATTTTCAGAGGCGTTGAGCACTGACAGCTCCCAATTACCTCAGTGAAAATCAGGCCACTGGCCTCTGAAGCTTATAAAAAATTTACCTTTTCTCTCTCTAACAACATCTATGGTTTGGATCCTAACACAGAACTGAAAATCTGAGTGTAATAG
The DNA here is from genome assembly GCF_016161935.1 of Mauremys reevesii. Classification (NCBI taxonomy): domain Eukaryota; kingdom Metazoa; phylum Chordata; order Testudines; family Geoemydidae; genus Mauremys; species Mauremys reevesii. Next base: position 24,796,934 of record NC_052627.1, on the reverse strand, counting down.
GAAAAGTGGAGATGTGAATGAGAACAGACCGTTTAGGTGTTGCCTTATTCTTGACCAACAATAGACACCACGTGCTCAGAACTGAACAACTGCTGTAGCGCCATGGGAAATATAGACTTCTATGACATATCCTGATAGAATTTACAATTATTTTTATACCTCCCAGGAGCGCAATGGAGGATTTAAGGCTCAGGATTGAAGAGAGTTCTTAATAGGTGTCATATCGCATGTCAGCACACAGTTCCTACTGAACCAAGGGACACATCCTCTTGGAACTTTTCCTGTAGCATTCAGTAGTTCACAGTATTAAAGCCTCTGTCATTACTTTCAAAAAATGACCTCTAGTGTGGTGCCCACATGGCTGCTAGTGCATAGAAGGTCATCTATTAATGGCAAAAAAAATAGTTATTCTAACTTACCTGAGCACATTGATTTGTTGTCTAATGGCATGGACAGGAGTATTTGTCAAAATCTGCCAAGTGATTATGAAGTCATTGAGACAAGCTGCAAGGTCCATTATTCAAATCTTTCTTAGAAAGATTTCACTATTATTTTGATACAATTACATTGTATCTGAATTCTAGATGGAGTGGAAGCAACTGGTTTCAGAGATACAATTATACAGACAGTGGTCACAATGTCTATTTGAGACCCTGAGTGGTTCCCTTCATATGTGAATACAGCTAAAAAAGTCTCATTAAATTTTTAGAAGCCTTACTGTTCATATTTTTGTTTCAGCTTATAACAAAAAGTCTATACGTAGATTGAAAGACCAATTGCTTCTTTTTCTAAAGTGTCCAGTTTTTACCCTTTTATTTTAATAAATAATACCACAAAAATGCTTATTTGAAGACATTTTGATATTCCACTTAGAGCAGACTTACGTTTCTTATATACTGTTTGCAATTTCTACACTGTGCTGAAAGCCAAAAGATTTTTTTCAGCCCCAAATGCTTAAATCTGCTGAATTTCAAAAGAATATCTAATATTTTGTTTTACTCTGGCTTTTTTAAAATCTGTTAGTTAAAAAAAGTAGTTAGAGAGGCTATTGATATGAAGGTTTCAGAATGTGGGTTTAATTACTGTATCCTCTGCTAGGTGTTGTCTATGCACAAACTTGCAATGGTGTTATTTTAAACTGATTTAGTTAAATTAAGGAAAACTTCTGTGTGGACACACTTATATCAGTTTAAAACTAATTACATGAGGTTAGCTTGTGCCTGTAAATTTATGAACAATAAACTAAACGGATGCAAGTACATCCACATAGAATTTTGCACCTATTTAACTAAATCAACTTAAAAGTCACATCGTTAGTTAAACTGCTGCATCTGTATGTGTAGACCAAGCCTTAACATGATATGAATGTATCCACACAGCAGTTCCATTGTCACCTTAGAGTGTCACTGTGTTCTTGGTTGGGGGCTGTCCCAAGAGTCTTTTGGTCTCAATCAAACCATTTGAGACAAGACACTATAATAGGATGGGACCACACGTCAGGCCCAACTATTGCAGGAAGTTACATCAGAGAATTTTATGTTGTTGAAAGATTTTGAGATGAAGTGTTTGCAGCTCTAGATGACAAATGCATTAGACCTGCTATCAATTAACTTTACTATGTAAAAACATAACAATACTGGGAGGTGAAGGGGAACTGGCTAGGTGAGTGATTCTGCTCTAGAGAACAGAGATTGTGATAGTTCACAGAGCAGGTGTAGGTCATTAAATTCCCTGAACGTTTTAGCCTTCTCCACGTGTCTTACCCTGTGGACACCTTGGAGAAGAGCATGCCAGCACATCCTAAGTATCTGAAAGTTACCACAGTCTCCTTTTGACTTCAAGTGCCGAGCTGTGAATCATGATCTACAGCCCTTGAGAGCAGAGGGGGAGTGGTCATCATCTGGCCTCTTGGGTACCTGGGGATCTTTTTCTCTCCCCCTTGTTATGGGGAATCTCCTATGCTGGGTGTTTCCTGTTCTGAAAAGGTAACAATGAGCCCTGTGCTGCTCATGCTCCCTGGGTTGAGATCAAGGATTTTTTTTTTTAATTTTTGTTTTTGGTCATCTTGCAAGACCTTATACAGCTGCACTCTAGGAATTCAACACTGTTCAGCTGATGGCGCTATACAGAATATGGATATTTCATAAATGCAGAGACCTGCATTTTCACATAAATACGACTAGCCCAGGAGAGAGCAGGAAATGCCAATACATTTCAAATGGATACCCTATAACATTAAGGAATTTGAAATAGTCATATGAACATTTGCTAATTCCACCCGGCAAAACTTATTTCCTTCTGTCTAGAATATAGATTGCTGCAACAGATGATTATTCATCCTTCCCATTAGAAAGAGAAGCAAGGGTGATTTGTAAAATACTCATGATAGTAGTCATGATAAACAGTACTAAGAGACCTTTGAAAAACCTGCCATGTAAGCAAGCTCTCTCTTCATGGCGTCTGTTTCTTAAGTACTGTTCCCCTCTCAAATGCTTAAATTTAAATTGACAGAAGTAATTAACAATGGAATATAAGAGGGTCCCCTTTATGCTGCGACTTTCAATTCTGTGTTTGTCAAGTCCCTGTTGTGACCCAGCCCTCTGGTCACGTTAGTAATCACCTCTGCCCCCTTCAGGAAGCTAGAGAACCCTAGGTCTCCTGGGTTGAAATAATTTGTCTCCAGAGTTCCTGGTGGGAATAGGTATGGGGACCCAGCTCCCCGTCCCCCTCCACCAGGTTCCACCTCAGGGCCCTTGTTTGGAACAGTCAGAACCAATCCTTCTCATGCTGCTCTCTGAGCTACTTCCTACCTCTCCTCTTCTGTAGGCTTCCCCTGCCCTGCTTCTCCCTCTTTCAACTGGTGGCTTCTCTGACAGCTTCTCCTATCTGCTGGAGGAGTCTTCTCTCTCTGCAATCTCTCTGGCAGCTTCCTATCTCCTCAGGAGTTCACCCTCACACAGAATTAGGCTTTAGTCATGTGCAGGGCCTTCCCTGCCTAATTAAATGCCTCCCAGTTACTCAGTGAGTTAACTACTCAGAGGTGAACTCAGCTGCCTTATTCCCACTTGTGGAGCCTGTCAGAGGTAGGCTGAGCCCTTGACCCCTAGAGGGCCAGCTTCCCTGTCACAGAATCTCATAACGAAGAAATAGAAAGTTATTTAAAAAGGGAGATCACATAGGTTTTCAGGGCATACATAATCTAACTCTCTAAATTGTTCACCAGTACTGCCCTGACAGGCACATTCTGGCCCACCTAGGTGCATGGGGTCATGTCCCTTCTGGTCAGTCATCAGTCCTGATGATATAATCAGTTTTTTGCTCATTAGTGCTAAAATTGCATAATACCAGTTCAGACTCCCCAGACTCTAGAGATCTCATAAATTATCCATCCACCTACTCTCCCATGCTGTGTTAGAGTATTAGAGCAGAGGACTGAAAATCAAGAATGCTGGGTTCTATATTCCTGACTCTGCCACTGACAAATTGTGACCTTAGGAAAGTCACTTAACTCCCCTTGTGCCCCACTTTACCCCCCTTGTGCCCCACTTTACCCATGTATTAAGGGGAAATGTCCTTTCTTTTCTCAGAGGAATGCTATTATTTATACAGTGCTTCAAAAATCCTCAGATAAAAGGTGCTACATAAGTGCAAGTTTTTATGCTTCTTTCTCCTTACATATGCCTTCATAATAATATACTGAAATGCTGCAATTCTGAGACAAAATAAAACTGTACTTTACTTAGAACTGTCAGACCTGCACAGTGAATGTCAATGCTTCAGATGAAGGCATAACCAAGCCTCCCTATTTGTTCAATACTGTACCATGGGGGTGGGGGATTTTTTTTCTTAATTCTAGTGGTGATCATGTCTAATACCATGGGGACTGATATGCCTTGCAAGTATATCCCTGCTTGCAGAAGCTATTATTGTATCAGTAACAAAATTATAGTTACTATTAATTAAATGAAAATACTATTTCTATTTTATACATATATATCACTCTTGAACTGAAGATATCAAAACCTTCATGTACAGGACTGGGCAAAATTCCTAGTGACTTCAGTGGGATCAGGATTTCATTCTTGGTCTCCAGCTTCTCTCTGTTTCCATTTCTTAAAATCAAACTCATGTGGCTAATGCTCAGAACAAGATGACTTAAGACCCTGAATGGCACCTGATCACATCACTCTTCCCTCTCTATGTCGCTGTTCCAGAGCTTAGATGGCTGGGAATGTTCCTTGGAAAGATTATAGGAAGGATTTTTGCTTGCTTATTTTGCATAGTGTATATCGAGTGAACAATGTGAGAGTCCTAGATATTTTCTGCTGTGCTTACATGGTCATGTTCACTGACTGTTTCAATATTTTTGACAAGCAACTCCTATATATATGAGTTTTGACAAGCAACTCCCTATAATATACACACAAACACACACACATACGTATAGGGAGTTGCTTGTCAAAACCCATATGTATGTATGTATGTATGGAGAGAGAGAGAGAACATTATATAAACAACATTATAGGGAGCTGCTTGTCAAAAACTTTCAGTAAACATGACATGTAAGTGCAGCAGAAAATATCTAGGACTCCAGCATTGTTCGCTTGATATACACTATGCAAAATAAGCAAGCAAAAAAATACACACACACACACACACACACACTCAAATATATAACTCAATGCATTTTAACTTCATCACTTATGTAAACTTTTAGATTTTTGTTAAAGTTTATCTCAGAGCACAAGTCAGGCAAATAGTTCCCAATCAGTAACATATTCACTGAATATTAGTCCCTTTCTGCTCATACAATATCTGTGAGCAGATAATGATTTCCTTGAATTTACGTATTACTTGAAATAATTCAACAACCATCTTTTTAATATTATACTCTATTACGTGAATGCAAATATTTAAAAATCAAACTGTGCTGCTTAGCTGTAACTGGTCAGATAAGTCACATAGCATTATTTCTGGTTGTTTTTTTCCCCCTGTGATGACAAATGCACAAGCACAATTCTGGCACAATTACTTGGACAGGAGAATTTAAAATTCAGTCCTGTGAATATTCAATATCATAACTCTGACATTTGCTTTCTGCAGATATTTGTGCCAGTATCTGAATAGTCTGAATATTCAAAGAAAGTGAACACAAGGAGCACAAGCCTGAATGAAACATATTCATATGACATAATGAAGGATATCCAATATGACAGCCACACAGAAGAAGTTCCGACAAAGCAAGTGTGAAATTTTGTCACTTGCCTTAAGTGCAAATACTTAGCAATAGGGTTGGGAATAAATAGGAACCATATAATTCACTCAGACCTTCATCCAAAATTCAAACTGGATACAAAATAAAGCTTTCCTGTGGTTTATAAAAGTATGTTTGTTCATTATTGTTGGATTTTTTTCCATTTCACATGCATCTGCAATTTTGAGTCAACACTGAATGCTGAGAAAGCACAATAAAGACAATTCTGTTGGTATTTCTGGTCTGATCAAAAGCAATAAGTACCAGAAATCTCACTAGAGATCTCACTTTTGCAGCTCCAAAAGGTTGAGTAAGCTTTGGAAAAACCTCGGAACTTTCTTACACAATTTTCTCTCCTTAGAAAAGGCTTGTAACTCTTTTGGGGGAGGGGACATCATCTCAAAAGCATTGAGTGTGGGAACTGGCTATCCACATAACATAAGTTCCACAAATCTTTTTTTGCTGCCAATAAAGTTCAGTGCAACTCTCTGATGTGTCTCAGGAGGAGTGAAAGCAACTAAAGCAAAACTAAGTATTTTAATGAGACTGCTAGAGGAATGAATAATCAACTTCAGCATAAAATACCAGAATATGCAATTGACAGTTACCTGCTTCAATGATATGTTTGATGATGTAAGGCCAGATGACACCAGTGTCTTTTTTCATTCCTTTTCGCAAAGTGGGGCATTTTTCTGTTTTTCGTACATTCCCAATGTAAGTAAATGCATATGTACAAAATCAAGGCATAGACAGCAGCAATAACAGGAAGTTTTTCTCCCAAAGAAAATGCAACTAGAAATGGTTCCAGAGCTAAGAGATATCTTCTCTTAATCCCTATTCCATCCTCTCCTGAATCTTACCTTTGCGAGAAGACATCTCTGTAGGGGCTGCCATGCTGGAGTGCAATTCCATATCCCCTGTCTGCGACAGTGTTCCCAACTGTGTAAAAGGAGCAGTCTGGATCATTGATGGCCACGTATTCCAGAACTGCTGCATCCCAAACAAAGGCGTAGTTCCCATATTTCACCTGTAGCAAATAGAAGAAGACCTTAAGGCTACAGCTTGTCAGCTCCAAAACAAGGCAGTTGTGACCAAAACTTGTTACCATCTGAACAGGGCCGGCTCCAGGCACCAGCTCAGCAAGCAGGTGCTTGGGGCAGCCAAGGGGAAGGAGCGGCACGTCAGGCTCTTCAGCGGCTGGTCCCTCGGTCCCTCTCGGAGGGAAGGACCTGCCGCAGAAGAAGAAAGTGGCACAGTGGAGCTTCTGCCGATTGCGACCCCCCCCACGCCACTTGGGGCAGCAAAAATCCTGGAGCCGGCCCTGCATCTGAAGGCTGTGTGATTAAAAAAAATGTTGAGGTTTCAGTCCAGTTTCCAGCAGTTAAGTGTCCATATCCCCAAAACCACTACCACAGCTGATGCTGGTTGATGCTTTTTTTTGTAGATGCAGCAGGCATGCTAGGAATTGAATGTGAACTGAAAACAATTTGCCCTCAGGGATGAGGCATGTGGGTGGAGAATTTGGGATAAGCTAATACTCTTCCTGTTCAGTGTATAAATGGAGGACTTCAGTCCCCAGGGCTATCAATTGGGCACCTTTCACCTGTGCTAAATTCACACAGTGTAGATATGCATGCGTGAGAGAGAATCAGTGTAGTGCCTATTTTACTCCCTTCACCCTTTTACCAACCCTCTGGTCCTGGTGAAAGGATCATTTTATGGTGAAGGCATGGATTGAGACTGAGAAGATCTGTCATCAATTCTCAGCTCTGCCACTGATTCCATATATGACCTTAGACATGTCACTTGGTAACAGATTTTCAAAAAAGCACTACTCTCATTTACGCACCAACATTGAGTGGCCAGATTTTCAAAAGTGCTCAAAGGGAGCTGCAGGGTCCTGAGCACTTTTGAAAATCTGGCTATTTATCTCTGTCTTAATTCCATATCTGTAAAATGGCAATTCCCTGCTTCAGAAGGATACCATGAGAATAAATTTATTAATATTTGTGAGGTGCTCAGAGGCTATGGTGATTGGAACCACATAAGTATCTAGATAGAAAATTTGCTTCAGTGACCCAAAAGACAAGACTCTTCTAAAAAGAAGCATTGCTCTACAGATATATTTTTCCTGCATTTAAAAAAAAAAAATGAAAAACAAAACAATACACACACACAGTAGCAGCTGTGTTTCATTGTCAAGACTGACCATGACTGGCATATCGCAATACCATTCCAATGAAAGCTCCACTTAGACCACACTAATGGAAAGATTTCTTCCTTAAGTTATTACTAATGAAAAATTATGTGCCTTGCCCACCCTGCTGTCGAAACTGCTAGGTTGTAGGCAAATCTTACATGGGCAGTTCATGCAGCCTATTTTACTACTGATTGCAGCTGTGTTAACATAGCTTTCTTGCTCAGAGTTTTAGCCAAACAATTAAATGATTGTTTTTCTGAAGATTATTTTATCATCCAGGGTGGTGGCGCTCTCGGAAGTATCGTTGACTAGCCCTGGTGTTTCTGGCATTACTTTATGCACTTTTGTTGTCTGTGTGAAGCACTTGCACTAGTAGACGTGAATCACCACAATTGTGAGTGAATCTGCAATTGTAATTGCCATCCAAAAACTTTGTTCATCTGCCAGGACAGATCACTCCTCACAGCAGCAGCACTATTAATAGAAGGTGGCCCACTTATCCAAGAGGTAAATGGCACTGGCACACGTAATATAATTAGCTTTACCTACATACATTCTGTCTCATCCCTCAGCTGGGTCCATATAATGAATTGATCCTAGTGCCTGGGTACACAAGAACATAGCAGCAGCTGAACTTAAAGCTGCATGGCTATTCTTATTTATACTGGGTTTATTCTGGTTTACCTAAATAAATTAGGAAAATATTTAACTAATCCTCATTTAGACCAAAATAAGGGGGTTTGCACCTGTTTAATTAAAATGGTAAAAAAACCAACCAAACAAAAAAACCCAAACAAACCCTGATTTAAATTAAACTGCTACAATTTTGGGATGTAAAGAAGACCATAGTATCTAAACACAAGCATTACTCCTATAAGGAGAGGATACATCCCACATCATATCCACCAGTATAGTAACTTCCTACATTAAATTACACACACAAACTATGTGAAAGATCATTACTAAGGTTATAAAGTCAAACACTCAGAAGTTAGGAAATGCCAGACATAAGGTTGCCTTCTTTTTGTGTGTAGTCTCCTAGGCTTTTAAAAAAGCCAACTGAACCCTGTCCCAGAAATTCCATCATGTGGCATCATATTGACACCCACATGGTTCATTAGCAGGGTTGGCACTTTTAGATCCACTGTACTGGCCCTTGCCACTTGGCTTAAAGGAGTAACCTATTATTGCTACGTGGGTTAGTGCTAGAGAAAGAGGAGACATGCACTTGCCAATGGGATTCCCAGATATTTGCTGAGCAGAGGAATGATGAAACTCAGAAATGTTGGGATTCCATTCCAGGGGCTGGAAGGGATTTTGCTCTAATGCAGGGTTTCTCCACTTGGATCATGACTCAAAACTGGGTCCCCAGAATGTGTCAAAGGATCACAGAGCTGGCTTTGCTCAGCTCCCTGCTCCAGGAGTTGCGAACTGATTCACAGGGTCACAGTGCCACTCAGATATGGCCCAGCCACCCTTACATCATGATGGTAGGGGCCAGCCTGGCTAAATCTGAGTAAGTGGTGCTGTGACCCCATGCACCAAGTCCCAATACCACTCTCACAAATTTGGCCGGGCCAGCCCCACCATTAGGTCAATGCCTGAAGCTGGGAGCCAAACCCAGCCAGCTTCGCAAGAGAGGAGACGGGAGGTAGTGATTGGTGTTACATTTCCCAGTAAGTACTGGTTCTCTGACATATCCTCTGCCCCGCAGCCGGGTGATACCCCATCTTCCATGCCCCCTGTCGTACCCCCCAGCTTGGGCCCCCTGACATATCTCCAGTCCCAACGCTGTGTGACTCTCCCTCTGTCATACCATCCATCTTGGCCACCAGCACCCCAGATCTTCCCCTACTGCAACCTCCAGCTCCTTCTGCCCCCAACTCCTTTTCCCCAGCCCCCACACATATCCCACAGGAACCCAAATCCCCCATCCCTTTACCCTCTGCTCCCTATGGATCACGTGTGGGGTCTGTGTGCTTTTTGGGGGGAGCTATCAGCTTGCCACCTGCCCCCGACCTCTCTGCCTCCATATCCTTTCCCCAGTCTCCCACTTCACTGCCACACCCCTCTGTCCCTCAGTTTGTTCCTCAGCAACCCTCAAACCACCATCTGCTTCCGCACTATACCCAGTGCCCACGATCTCCTCAATTCAGCTCCAGCACCCCAAATCCCTCCCACCCCTTGCCCTCTGTCCCCCAGGAAGGAATTATGTTTTGGGGGAGTGGCTTGGCTCACTACCCCTCCCCCCAGTTGCCAAAGGGGCGGGGGTTCCCAAACTGCTCACATTTGGTCTTAGAATCTGGAATCTTAGCTCTGAGCCCCCATCCCAGCCCTCTGACAGACTCCTATGGGGGTGTCTCTCATCAGGTCTGTGGGCTTCTCTGAGGTCTCTGGCTCGTGACAGTCCAAATGGGTTCTGAGCCCAAACAGGTTGAGAACCACAGCCGTAGTGGACACCTACTGTTATCCCCATGCCCCCAAGCTGGACTGATTCTGTCCCATGCCCTCCAACCTGGTCCCGTCCCAGTCCTGTCTCTTCCCCATTCCTGGATCTTTTTTCCAGTCTCCTTATCTAGCCAGTCCCAATCTCTCCTCCTCAGGCTTCTGCTTCCAGTTCCAGCCTCTTGCACAGCAGGTTCTACTCTCCCCTTCTGGACTCTTCTTCCCAGTCCCCGTCTCCCCTACTCTCATTCCATTCTTCCCATTCCCAGTCTCCTTGCCCAACCAATACCAGTTCCCCCTCCCACCGCTTAATTCCTTATCCCCCACAAATCCCCTTGCGCAGATAGTCCCAGTGCCCTGCCCCAGCTCCTCTCCCAGCCTCTCTTCCCCACCCCCATTTATGTTCACTATCCTCACTGCCTCCCAGTCCCAATCTTCCTTCTTACATGCCTCATCCCAATGCCAGTATCTCCTCATCCTCCACCTCACAGTTCCTCTGTCAGTCTGTCTCCCCTACCCCACACACTTCTTTCCTCTTGCCTCACTGGTTCACAGTTCCAATCTCCTTGCCCAGACAGTCCCAATCTCCTCCCAGCTGCTCCTCTGATGTCAGTCTACCACCCACTGACTCCCCATCACCCAGTTTTGCTCTTTCTTACTGTCCCAATCTGCTTGCCTAACCCGCTCCAGTCTCCCCCACCCCAGGTCTCAGTCTCACTGACTAGTCAGTCTCCAACTCCCAGTTTCCCCTCACTCCAACTCCCAGACCCCATTTCCCTTCCCCTCACCAGACTCCACGTCCACTATCTTTCCCCACACCAGCACTTTGTCCCAATCTACTCTCCCAACCCCATCCAGCTCTTGCCCCTTCTGTTTTGTATAAGGCATCTTCTACCTCCAAGCTGCTTGGGTCAAACAGCAGAGGCCTTGAGAGCACAGGAGAGACAGGCTCCCTGTTTTCAGTTCTGGTGCCTGGCCTGTGGTAGCTCAGAGCTGAAACTGCAGGGAAAGTCCTGCTCAGCCCTGGGCTGGAGCATGCCCAGTGCAGATGGAATTTTCAGGGAATTTAGTCTGCAAAGCTCTAGCAAGTCTCTACTGAGCATATACAAACTTAATTTTTTTTAAAGGCTTATAACTTGGAAAATTTGGGTAAGTTTTCATAGAGATGGCAAAAGACACATTCCTGACACAAAGGTTACAGCCGTACCAAATTTTGAAGTCCCTCCTCCAAAGCACAGGAGCACTACAGCTTTTCAAAGAAAACATCATTAAAATTTTTGACCTTAGGCAAAACAATGTATTTTTCTCTAACCTTGCTCTTGGAAATAGCTGACATGTTTTTGGCTGAAATTTTCCAAAAACATTCAGCCCGAGGCAGACCACATCATGGAAAATATCATCCCAAATGGTTAAAATTTGTCAGTTATAAACAACTGAAGACAAGAATTTATAAGGGGAAGTGTCAGCCAAACTTAACATGTGGTGCTACCAGTTCCATCTATACTACTCCATTGGAGGTACTGCATCCAAAGAAAATTACACTGCATTCATCCAGGGCACTAACTTCTGCTTAATATCTTTTTACCATCCAGGGAACTTCAAATGCCTTTCTTTTCCTTTCCCACATATTCTCCTCAGTCTCATGCATACTCTCAGGATATAATTTATGTTATCCTAAATTTGTCCCCCTGCAGTGTATAGGTGCACCACTTTCCTCAACTGGATGGAATGTCAGACTTGCTCAAATGTATGTGATTCTGTTCTCCTTGAGTGGTTAAATACAAAACAAAGTACAGATCTGTCATCTCTAAAAGTGCATGTGATTCTGTTACCCTCTAATTGCTGCAGCCTATAAACAGTAAAAGTACTTCCCTAGCATAAACTCTTTCATGAGTTACCACTGGAATTTTCAGGTTCAAGAAATGCTAAACCACATTTGAACACTAGGGGTAAAAACCTTGTTAGCGACTGTTCTTGTGCTCCCTATTTCTCTTGTGGAGTTTGGGTTTGTTGCCTTTTCTCTGATTGTTCACATCCTCCATCTCCCTCCCTGCCACTTTCCAGTGATGATACCACCACCAAAACTGCAAGTCCAGCAGTTGTTTTAACTAACTGATCCAGCAATGAGACTGCCAGATAAAATCCTAGAGCCTGGTAGGAAATGGTTTTCCTATCTTGTGAGAATTTGAGATTTTGAAAAACATCCTCAATTCAAATCAGGATGAAAAGTCTAAGACTTTCTTTAATAATTAGCTTATGTTATTAAATGGAAAGTCATTTTGACCCAAAACATTTTTTTTATTTTGAAAATGTCAAAATGCGACATTTAAATAATTTTGAAACTCTTCAAAATTGTTTTGAAATGGGAAATTTATTAGGAACGACACCTTTCCACAAAGACTTTCAGTTTGGACAAATCTGCTTTTTCCCAATGTAAAATGTTGTGTCAAAAATTTTCGTGTCAGCTCTACTAGATTCTTCACTGACTTGCTATCCCATTGGTCTCTCTGGGTGCTCGGAGAAGTCATGATACTTTTCTCCTGACTCCTCTCCCTGGTTCCATTCTGCATTTCTATATCATACTAGGCAATCACATTGTAAAATTGAGATGAATTCACTAGACATACAGAGACAACGGTAATAAATAATAGCTAAGTAAAAAGTAAACAGAACATAAAGAGGCCATCTGGGGCTAGGCAGCCCAAAAGAAGATTAAAACCCAAGTCAGCATATTAAATTACACCATGTCATTACATCATTTAGATCAGAGCTTGACAATGTAGATAATATTTGTAAAGACTGTTTACAATTAAAAACTACTGAAGCATGCCATGATAGATTTTTGTTTGAGAGATGTAGTGTACAAACGGCTCTTCTTTCACATGCATAATCAATCTCCTCTGGACTAAACACACAAGGGCTGGAGAGGAACATTTTTTGTTTAATGCTGTAGAGCTGGAGGAATTTTCTTCTTTTCAACAACTAAAGATTTTGGAGCAGAGAGGGAACCAGATTGTCCATGGAGCTTTGCATGAATATACAAGGATAGGGGGAGGAGGACAGGGTGCAAGGAACTCTCTTTCACACCCTTCATGACCTGGGGTTTGGGGATGTGAAGGAATTTCCCCCTCTGAACTCCACTGGGGTTGCAAATCATCTCAAGGGGGCCAGGGAGCAGTGGGGAAAAGATGAAGTTATAGCCTAAAGGATAGTGTAGTACTGAACCTGGGAGCTGTCAGTACAATCCATCCCAGAGCTCTTCCTGTGGTGGGCTGGCTCAGCCTGCTCCCAATGTACTTAAAGGCATAATATGAGCAAGAAAGACAGACAAGACTCTCTTTAGCAGTGAGGGGGTAGCACACCCCAGTCTGGAAGGCAGACAAGTACAACATGCAAGACTGAAGAATCATGAGGGGGCAGTCTCAGAGGGAGATCATGAGTGAGGGAAATAGAAGTGAGGAACAGAAGTCCAGGAGAGGGAAAGTGAAGAGGCAAGGTGTGTGTATGATTCCTGGAGAGGATTGGGATGGATTTTTAGCAACCGGAAGATTAAGGAGAGGTGGCTGAGTTAGGAGGAAGAGAGTCTGTTCATAAGGCAAACTATTTTGACAGATGGCGGATGGTAGTTGGAGGCAAAGTTTTGGTAGGCCATGTCCTGTTTTGTCTTAATCTACCTTGAAGAGTTATACTGAAGGGAAGAGAGTTGTGTGTTTATAAGAAGGCTAAATCCCCACTCAGTTACTTCAAAAAGGTTCCTGTTTAGGTCCCTTCCTGTCAAAGCCATTCGTAGTAAAAATGAGAAAATATAAAAAAAGTGCAAACACATTTCTGGTCAATAAAAAGCATGATGAAGTGAACAGATGCAAATAAATTGCAAAATCCCTGAACCAAGCCAAACTCTCAGCCACTGGCAAAACTTGTCACAATTAAAATTTGGGTTCCAGCAGAGACTTCATGATTCGTTTCTAGAGTCTGGGAGTATCCCAGGCTGTACATGCAGTGGACACCGCTCTTTATGGGACACAGAAGTGAGGCATTGAGGAGACATATGAAGTCATCCGTCTACCTACCAGTACAATATTGTTCCATACAACAGTACATTTTGTTGCATTATTTGTCCCAAGCAAATAGAGCTTTCCCCACTTCCTTTAGGAGACTAGTCCTTAGCCGAGTAGGTCTATGAGAAATTTTTTCTTGATATTTAGCATTAATATTTTATTTTTTCCTTCTTCCATCTCCCACTGTTTTCGTTTTTATTTTATCACTTCTAGTGATTTCTCTTTGTGCCACTCTAAATGATCTTTCTACCTCTTTGGGGCTGAAATCTTTCAAATATTATAGGTTGTAATCATGTGTCCACCATCTTGCTTGTCACTTAGCCAAGCTAGATATAGTTAGTGTAGCTCTCTTTAATCTTTTCTCCTAAATCAATCCTTTCAACTCCCCAATTATCGTTGTTTGTTTATTTTGCTCACTTCAAACTCTCTCTAAGTTACAATGATCTCTCTGGTAATGAGGAGTGCATTCCCTAAGAGAGTGTCAACTGCTTGTAAAGTTGTCTGGCAGGAGTAGATGAATTTGGTTCCCTTTTTAGTGTGTGCTTCCTAGCATAAGGGAAAAATTATCTTCTCAGATTCACACAGTATAGCTTCATGGGTATTTTCCTCTCTCAATATGCAGAGATTTTAAACATAGGAAAAATAAGAAAAATGAAGATGAGATCTAGATCTGAGAACAGAGTTCTGACAGAGTACAGTGTACTGTATCTGGAATGCCAATTATATGCTATGTGTCTATGTACCCATTATATGGAAAGTGGAGGAGGTGGGGCTGGCACAAGGAATGAAGGAGGAAGTGGATTCTAGAACAAAATGATAATTAAAAGCCCTATCGCCTCATCACTGAGATGAATGTAGATTCTCTAGCTTTCCAACAGGCATGTTGCAAATTCTCCACTTTGAAACACACAATAAACAGCAAACCCCCCAGCTCCACATCATGACAAAAAGCTAAGGAATGACAATCAATTATAGGGACTAAATAAAGGCAAAAGCTCAAGGGAAAAGGACAGGATCTTTGTAGTATCACTCACAGCAGATTTGTATTCCTGAATTCTACATTTCCACATAGTTATACTGTAATTTCATGGGGGAGATAATGCCGTTTCAGAATGATGGAAAATCTGAATGCAGTTCACACTCTATCATGCAGCACCTGGGAGGGTTGAGAAAAAAATTTGTATAGAGGAAGTGTGTTATCAGTCAGCAGCAATCCCAGCTTTCTAGTCAATCTAGATATAAAGTCTGAGTGCTACAAACTGTATCCCTTCTTTCTACATCATACATAATCAGCATTCGTGAGAGTGTTGTAAGGGAAAGGCTAAAAAGAGTTTTGTGTATTTGATGAAGATCCCCATACAAAATGAGAAACAAAATTGGATATATAGTCTTTTGATAAGGATTGTTTGTATGCACGACACTGGATTTTAAGTGAAGCCAGGAGACTGATTATTGGACAAAAATGTTTGACCCCACTCTTGAGTTTAATGACCCATTCCAAGTGAGTTACTGTAAAAAGGGAATCTATTTAGCATTATATACATCAGGGGAAATCAGCACATCAGTAGTGTTAAAAATTATTTCTATAAGACTGTGTATCACTACACATTATAAGATAATATAAGAAACCTTGACTATAAACACTATATCAACTTCATCCCTCACCCTTGGGGGGAGGGATAGCTCAGTGGTTTGAGCATTGGCCTGCTAAACCCAGGGTTCTGAGTTCAATCCTTGAGGGGTCCACTTAGGGATCTGGGGCAAAAATCAGTACTTAGTCCTGCTAGTGAAGGCAGGGAGCTGGACTTGATGACCTTTCAAGGTCCCTTTCAGTTCTAGGAGATTGGTATAGCTCCAATTATTATTATTATCCCTGATGCAACTCTATCTAAAGCAGTGGAGTTACTCCAGGCACACATTTGATCCATTATATATTTCACTATATGTGAAGCATAAGGTTGATTCATATTTACTGGTGGCATTTCTAAGTATCTTTGGGCCAACTCATAAAAGAAGAAGGCTACAGGCTCCATCAGCACAGTGTTTGAGTTCAATACTATATAACCTTGTCCTTCACGTAACTTTTAACATTTTTTATATACATTTATAATTACAGAAAAGTATAGTCTTTATAGCAGAAGAAAATAAAGAGTAACTATCTACTTCAAGGTTTCCCATGAGTGTTGTAAAAATATTTTTAAAAATGTATTTACAAAAAGAGATATGCAAAAAATCTGTATTTCTTCTTTAAAAGAGCTAAATAAATGCCCAGTGGAAAAAAGTTAAGATACAGTACAGGCTACATAGAATTACCAGTAACCGTTGTAAAAACAATAGAATATTCTAGTTACATGTGTACACATTTTTAAAAATAAAACAATGTTTGAAGCCCAATGTTTAAATTAAGGTTAAATTGACTAGGGAAAAGTAAATGTATTCAAGTCTGGAAACTCAAACAAAATCCCTGAACACACTACTGTATTCCTCTACTTCAGAAAAACACTCACGGTGCTTTTTCCATACATTTTGAATAAAAGCCACATATGCCCAACTGTAGCAGACCTTTCTTTACCTAATAGGGCACCAACTGAATTACCGCTATTTAATCAAAAACCACATGCTCAGAGACAGTCTCATCAGATTCACCCTTTTGGAATGTGTCAATGACCACAACAGAAAATACAGATATAGAAACAAACAGAAGACACAGATTAGTCACTTGCCCCCACATTTCACGTAACCATTATAGTCAAGGGATGACATTGTTTCACAGTCCACTATCTACATGTGTTATCCAGTATCTACCATTCTACTACACTAGCTATACAGAGGAAGAACACTACCATATGCAGCTAATTTTATTTTTCCTTTTCATGTGGTCTGAAACCTGAGCATAAACACACCATACATCTAGTCATCCACTGTACAAACACTAGATGCAGACCATAGGGAACTGTACTTTATTCTCCAAAACTATTTTATGACCTTTGATGTTACAAAGAGGATATAGAAGAGTAGATAGCAATGGGAAGACTACTTGAAATACTTAGATTAAATGCTGGTTCACATCATGTAGATACTGCACTCTAAAATGAGATATAGCAGGATTTGGGGGCAGAATTAAAGTTATTTGTGGAATCTTAATTCTAAATTTCCAGATGTTGCCAAATGGCAGTTTGATGGCCATCTTGCAGCCTCACAAGAAAGCATCTTCAGTAGAAGGGATTGGAAGCACAGTAAGCTCCATCATCTCCTGTTCCCAGGATCTCACCAAGGTCATTGTCTATTAGAGTTGAGTGAAAAATGGTATTTACAACTGCAAGAAATTCTGATAGTTCATTTGTTTTCATCTCAAATTGGGATAGAAAGTTGAATACTGAAATTTTTAATGGAATGAAAAAACTTTAAACAAAATTCCATTTGGGTCAGAATGAAATGTTTGTCATTCTCAAACTGAAATGTTTGGTTTCAGATTATTGAACTGACTCAAAACCTTTTGTTCCAAGTGAGCTTAACATTAAAACCGTATCTGCCTCTGGTGCCATCATGCTTCATGGGGGTTGTAGTTCTGGTGCTTCTTGCCCCATTTTCTCCTGTGGGCCTCTGGTCAAACTGTATCTCCCATAATAAAGCTCTTGTTTTGTGACTCATGTTGCACTGCATCGCTTGGTCAGAGGGCAGACTGTGGTGCACCATGGGAGATGTGTTTAGGTGTTGGAGTTCAGCCCAGAGGGTAGAATAGAGGCAGAAGGCACCCAAATTATGACACCCATGAGTAGAGCTGCACAAACATTTTTATCCAACCCCCCCCCCCCCCAAGAAAAAGGCAGATTTGAGTTGACCAAAACATTTTGCCAATTCATGTCAAACTTGCCAAATTGTTTTGGTAAAAAAACATTGACATTTTCTAAATGAAAGTTTTTTTTATTCCAAACAGCTTTTAATTTCAAAATGTACTTCAATTGTGTTGAAAACATTTTAAAAAAAGGTTTAATTAGCTTAAAACCAGAAGAAAACATTTTGTTTGACCTAAAACAATTTTTTTTCCTTTTTGTTTTGCTGAAATTTTTTTAAAAAATTGATTCTGACTGACCCCAAAATAATGTTTTATTTTTCAGTACAATAGAATAGAAGAGAGCAGATTCATCTCTAAAAATTGTCCAAGCTGGAAACTGAATAATGAGACGGGGGGTGCGGGGGTTAGAACTCCTAACTTCATCTCTCTCTAGTACAAATTTTATCTTTCATTACATTGTCATATCAGGTTTCAGCAGCTTGTTTATTTGTTTCAGTTGTTACTTCACCAGGTTTAGAAGAGGTACTGTATAGCAAATGTGTTGCCAATTGCTTTAGAAAAGATTATCAAACATCGAGAGCAAAATTGCTCTTACACTATATATAAACCTAGAATAACTGCATTGAAGTGAGTATTATTCCAGATTTACACCACTGTAACCGAGAGCAGAATTTGTCCCTCAATTTTTAGCTTGGCTTCCAGCTTCTAAAATAAATATGAATTTTGCTGTTGTAATTAATAATATAAGTCACAAAAATATAATAACCAGAGTTGACAGGGTAAAGACAGAACAAAAACCCAATTTCTAAATTGGAAAAGAAAATGTATTTAGTAATCTTTTCAAGTTGTCACAGCAAAGCACTGAAAGGCAGCAGATCTCTCTGATCACTGACATGCAGCTGAGCCATAGGTAATTGAAACTAATGCCAGTTTCAGTGGGAAAAAAACTAGAAGGGAAAAAAGCACAGCAGGAACAGAAAACCACTTGCAATGCGTTACTTTAAAAGGTTATGAACCATTTCTTCAGAGTGGCTCCCTGCCTTTCTTCTTACCTGACAATTTAGGTGGTACAGATATTAGTGAGTAGCATTTTAACTGAACACCAGCAAAGGTCACCTGTAGAAACTATGTGAAAGCATCTCAGCCTTTCCCCAGGCATAGATGAACCATAGCAAGTGCTGATCTTGTTGATGGGAAAATTTAAAATACAATGCCTGATTTTATTTATTTATTTAAATTATTCTCAGGGCAGAATTCAGTTCTGACGTATGGAGGCACAATTCCCATTGGCTGTGCTGATCTACAACATAAATGAGTTTGGCCATTGGTTTCTTCTATGCTCCCACTTGAGTCTTGTAAGTCAACCCTAGGAATATACAATAGTTACTTGTGGTTTGTTCTTAAATTAAATTCAATTAATCTTAATTTTGGTCTCATGAACTAGAGAATGAGAAAGTTCCAGGCACTGATCTTTTTATTTAGGATCTATATAAAGCACCGTAGGAATGCATAACCATCATTCTATGGCCTCTCAGTGTGACGGGGTTCTGGGGGTTGCCACCTGGAACTGAGGTACAGCTGAGCCCTCTGTGTCACCAATCTGGGTTCCCTCTTGCACTGTGATGTTGTGACAAGCTGCAAAGCCCTCCAAGCAAGCACCCACCACACCAACCTCCACGCAGGGACCACACCCAGCTGTATTCATGAATGCTCTGGCCAGCCACTCATGAACCCACAATAGAGAGGCTACAGCCTAAACACTCCCAGCTCCCTAGCCTGAGACCTCAGAGCTGTACCGTCCTGCCCTGCTCAAAGTCCAACCACTATGAATTTATTACGCAGTCCGCCAATCTTACAAAGGAATGTGGACATGCACTAACCCTTGATCATGAACCAAGATTTATCCCTTTCGCACGTCAAACAACACACAGCATTTTAAATAAAATATAAAATAGATTTAACTACAGAAAGATAACTTTTAAGTGATTATAAGTGATAGCAAAAAGATCAAATTAGATTACCATAAGAAATAAATCAAAACACAAACTAAGCTTACAATATTAGCTAGGATTTGAATCAGTAAATTCTCTCCCTGACTGACGATACGAGCAGTCCACCAAGTTTCCATATACAGGCTGGAAATCCTTTTGCCTGGGACCATCACTTCCCCCCAAGTTCATTCCTTTTCATCCGGTACTTTCAGGTGTAGGGAGAGTGAGGTGCAGTCATGTCATCATCCCCCACCCCCTTTAATATCTTCTTCCAATGTGCTGGAAAGCTGTTTTAATGTGACCTGGGTCAAACAGTTCCCATTGTGTAGTGCTATCTCTGAGAGGTTTCTATTGTACACAGTTCCTGGGGTAATCCTTGTGCTTGTGTGCATTTCTTCAATAAGCCATTAACATTGTTTGGCCTTTCTATTGTTGTACCTGAAAGGCTGCTTGTGGATATTCTCAATCTCATAACATGTTTCAGAGCACATACATAGCCAAACTTCGTAACTTCACATACAGCGATAGCACATGCAATCCAACGAGATATTCATGTCTATCAGATCAAGACTTTTAGAATGATACTTCACAAGGCATACTTTGTGCAAAACATATCCTAATTATATGACTGTGGTGAATATGGGGGTGCCAGGGTGTGTCACACTCAGTGCCATCAACCCCACGGTACTGTTGTCCTGAAGGGTGCCCCCATCCACTAAGAAAAAAATATCAGCGCTTAAGAGGTATTTAAGACCTAGTTTCCCTTTTCTTCCTCCTTCACCAAAGGATCTATCAGAAGATAAAGATCTAAGGTCTGGTCTACACTAGCGGGGGGGTTCGATCTAAGGTACGCAACTTCAGCTACACAAATAGCGTAGCTGAAGTCGAAGTACCTTAGTTCGAATTACTTACTCGTCCTCACGGCACGGGATCGATGTCCACAGCTCCCCTGTCGACTCCGCCACCGCCGTTCGCGGTGATGGAGTTCCGGAGTCGACGGGAGCGCGTTCGGAGTTCGATATATCGTGTCTAGATGAGACGCGATATATTGAACTCCGAGAAATCGATTGTTACCCGCCGATATGGCGGGTAGTGAAGACGTACCCTAAGGCCATATCCTTGTCCACTTTCCACAGATCTGTGGTGCAAAACAAACATAAGTAATCAGTTCAGAATTCCCCTTGCCTAGGTGAATCCAGTTGTCAACATATAGTTCATGCCTGAGGCAAAGGGGCCATGCCCTAAATTGCTGGGATCGCATGCTCAGGTGCCAGAGCAGCTTCTTTAGGACCACTACAACTAGTACAATTTAGAGCAGCATCAGAGCTGCTCTAAATTTTTGCTTGAGACTGAACTTGTGCTTGGCAGACACACCCTTAGCCTGAGCTGCACAGTGTTCCACATGAGCAGTATTCTTGATCTGGCTATGCAGATTTGTGTGTGAATAAGGGAGGGTTGGGGGAAGGAGAAGGGGGATTCCCTCCTCTGAACTGTTTGCTACCTTTAAATGTTCAATAACAAACCTGCCAGGCAATATATCCTTCCCCTCCACTTGTACTTATTATCCTGTGTTTTATATAATCGTTTGGTAAGTAGTACCTGAATATTTGGGTGATGGGCACTTTTGTTATGCTGACAGGTTAGTCTGACAGATCAGAGACAGAGAGAAATGTATTATGACATACGATTTACACTGGTCTACAATTTCAGGCAGCACAGGCTCCTCCGGAAAGCCTTGGCTAGCCCAGACACACCAGGATGTCTGTCTATCTAGGGGTAGATATTGGCTCCGAGAATGTCTTTATGTGACCATTTTGCTTACCTACTTTCAGATGTCAGCACCCTTCCTGGCTTCAAGACTCCCATGTGTGTTTTTCTCCCCCCGTTTCTAGGATTTTCACAAATAAATAATTACAACGGTCTATTGAACATACACCGAGCAGACGAACTAAAGGGTATTATGCTTAGAGGCATAGCATTATAGAACAAAACCTGATCTACAAGTTTGGGAAAAATTACATAACCTAGTGCTGTAGGTGGGAGATAAATGCAGGTGCATTGAAGGAAGAAGCCAGGCCAAATTAAGGCAATCCAGAACTGTAGGCATATCCAACATGCACCCTCTATAGCCCTGTTACTGCATCCTGGCTTCACCTCTCCTTGGGGCAGGAGCAAAGTTCACACCTCTTGGAGCTATTGTTTCAGGCTCTCTGCCCAACTCAGGCAGACATCACTTACACTTGATTCATATTTTTTTCAAGCATTTCTTTCCATCCATAAGAGCTAGAAATATTTTTCTTAAATGAAAGCTGAGATTTTCATTTCATCCATTTCATTTCATTTCACTCCAGGAACTGGGGTACTAGCATTGGCTTTATGATGCCGATGCCTATGCATTCTTCTGGCCTTGGAGGGAGTTGCTAAGGGAAATCATAATTACCAATAGCATCCTCTCTGCAACAGCTGGACATTTTTTTCCTCAAAGAGTCCTTAAAATCAGATCTAGTTTCTTCTTCCAGTTACAAAACAAAACAAAAAACAAGCCAAACAAAGGTGCTTAGATAAATGTTGCTATCAATTTATTTCATAGCACCCAAAACTGTGCTGACAAGTCTCTGTCCAAAAGATCTTAGAAAAACAAACAAAAACAATCTTTATTCATCTGCATTTCAGACTACTTTCAAGTTATTTTTGTTAGAGAGGCTGATAGAATTCATTAGAGAAAAAAATGTGCATGACATAAGTCTCAGTGTTGCACATTTATCTTCCTTCCTTGCTTGTTTTTTTTTACTCCTTTGCTTTCGTCCTACAGTCAAAGTGATGGATGTTTGGCCAATAAGTCTAAAAAGAGTGACACTTTGCTTCATTCCCCTTTATGCCGAGTATATTGGCTGAGGGAAATGATGATTTTCTCCAGATTAGGGAGAGAAAGAAACACAGTGGGGAGGAGCAGTATTTTTCTCTCTCTCTCATGGACTCAAAGACAGGCCAACAGAACTCAAGCCTCAGGGGCTAGGAGGTAGAAAGATTGCCAGGAGTGGGACCAACAGGCACAAAGAGCTCATAACCTCCACTGCACCAGTGGGCCTGAAATGCCAAAGGTGGGCAGGGCCAGGAGAAGGAAGGGTCAGGCTTTCAGGAAGCCTCTCTAATGGTGGGTTCCTCTGAGGTCCCAGCTGGATTTTAAAGTTACCCTTTCCCACATAAAACCTGCATGAGGACTAGAACTCCTCTCTCACTGTTGTGAATCTTCCCCTCAGGCTTAACTGTTCTAGCAGGCACAGATTTGTAGCCCCTCCAGGCCTGAAGGAGTGAATCAAGCCCAATAACAAGTCACCAGCCTTATACCAAAGATGTAAAGATTATACTCTGGTGTGTTGCTCTGTCTTCTATGTTACTCAAAGGAGTTCCCACAACACAGGCTATTCTCTTTCTGAGACAGAGTATCATGGCTGTCAGTTCAATAATGGCTAGCATTTGACCTCTTAGCTTTCCATAGACTGATTTAAAGTTCTTTTTTTATTGAATTATTTATATCCATCCTAATTTTCAACTGTTATGTTTTTTGTGTGTCATCTCTCTGGATAATTTTGTCTTCTCACAGCTATATTTCCGGATACTGCAGACTAAAGAAACAGACATGAAAATAATGCTATAGGTCTTTGTTCAAAATGCCTGTCCTTTCTTAGCTTCTCACCTTGGACTTTGCTATTACAACACACAGAGCATAGAAGACATCACAGGGAGGGAAGCCACTGCAGGGGTGGTATAAATGTTTTTGAATTGGGTCAATCAAAATATTTTGTTTAGATAATTTCAAAATGTTTTGTTTTGAATTTGACCATTTTAAATTTAAAATTTTCAATATAAATTAACTGCAATTTCAAAATGAAAAAAAATTGGTTGAAACCATATAAAGGAACTTTTCATTTTGACACTTTCAGACAACAAATTTCATTTTTTTTTAAAATGGGAAATTCATTGAAAACCAACCTTTACTGTGAACAGTTTTGGTTTTGATGAATTAACATTTTCTGACAAACGTTTCGTTGAAAATTTCCCAACCAGCTCCTGTTTTAGTGGCACTGTATTTGCAGAAGTTATAAAGAATGAAAACACTTACAAATAGAATAATTAGGACTGTAAATAATTATCTCTCCCAGTTCGTCTTCATCCCTTCCAATCTGTTGGGTGATAACAGTATCATGTGTCTCATTACATTTTGCCTGAGTCTTTTTGATTGAAACTTGGCAACAGTGCAAATATCACTCCACTATAAATGAGAGGAATAGCTCTTTGATAAATATCCATTCAGTCACTGATGTGGACACAGCGGCAAAACGAGGACAGACACATGCATGCCACAACTTTTGTTAAACTTTAACAAAGAGGAGGGGCGCTACCTGACAATCACCCATGCTCTCCTATACCAGGTATCTAATTGACGCCAATGCCAGAGTTAAAGGGCTCCTTACCATATAACCCATAACGGAGGGTAGTGCTGCTCAGCCAATCCTCCAAGACTCAGCTCTTGCTGAGTCCTAGCACCGTTGGGCTGAGGGATAGCTCAGTGGTTTGAGCATTGGCCTGACAAACCCAGGGTTGGGAGTTCAATCCTTGAGGGGGCCACTTAGGGATCTGGGGGGGGGAACTGCCAGGGACAGTACTTGGTCCTGCTAGTGAAGGCAGGGGAGTGGACTTGATGACCTTTCAAGGTGTCTTCCAGCTCTATTAGATAAGTATATCTCCATATAACAAAAAACCCACACCTTTCCTGCCCTCCAAGTGCACAGCAGGGTGGAGACCTCAGCCCATGGGGGCAATAAGGTCTCACCTTATCACTGAGCCCCAGACCTATCATCAAAACCCCAGGTCTTGTACCTCTGGGAACCATTCATTTTATTTTCTTAACCACACTGGAAACTGGCTGCAAGTTGCGATGAACAAACAATTACACTCCAGAACCTCAGTTAGGTACTAAGCACATTCCTACTTCGCTCACTGTGGCTTGAAGGTGCTGCAAAGCAGCAAAAAACTCCTTCATCCTGTGACAGTTGGCCCATGGGAGAAAAAATTTCTTCCTGACCCTGTAACCAGGTGAGCGGCTCGACCTGCAGCAGCTATCAGGCCAGGTTCCCATTCCTAGTTCAGGTGGGTACAAAAGAGGCTCCACATGGTCCCTGCACTAGGATAAATCCTGGGAGATGCTGGCCAATCAGCACCCCTTTCCCCTAGCTGGCCAACAGATGCCCGAAATTCCCAGGGGGTTGAGCTACCTATTGTCCATTGGTGAGTGTCTCCCTCCCTTGCTCCCTTCCCACCATTCCCCATTAGCCCCATCAAGTTCCTCCACCTATTTCTGTCACTCGTTACATTTGAGTTATTTCACATTTCTATCTCACTTCAACTGTGTGTTTTTTGCCAAATATAAGAGCCCTGCTCTTGACACATTAATAAAAACCTCAGTATGACTCACTACAAGAAATAAGAAAAATGGAATTAAAATATTGAAGAATGAAATAAGCCATGGTTTAGATGTTTTCATCTCTAAATCTCTTTAACGCCATGAAATTAGTTCATTGTCTTCCCTAAAATGAATCCACATTAGACTCACAGTTAGGAATTATGGAGCAGATTTTCAAGGTTAATTATGCACATGGATATGAGTTCATGCCTTATGCAACCTGTGTTTGCATGGAAATCAGGCATGTGTGTATGCATATGGTCAGTTGAGTGTTTAACTAGTCATGGACACCAGTAAAAATCCTACCTGAGTGCAAGAAATCATTCCATCAGTTAATAGTGAGCATCAGGAGGTGGAAATAAAAATCACAGGTAATAGCATCACAGAATTGTCTATCAAACTGTAGCCCTGTATCAAAACAGACTTATAGATATGTTAAAGTATATGTAGTAATTACTGGGAAAATGCCACCACCTTATTAGGTATCTTAATCTGTTTCTGTGTTTTAGTATCTGTTATGCTGTTTGTTTCATTAAAGCAAAAACCACTATAACCTGAACTAAAAGAATGTTAAACATCTAAATAGGATGTTAAAACGGAAAGTTATGAGTATTTCACAACATATTAATAGTTCCCTTTCTGTTATAGTTTAAAAAATTACCAAGATTTTTAAAGTACTATCCTGCATTCAGACGTTGTGACACCATACGTAAGGACGTATTTTTAATTTTGATGCTCTGCCATCTCATATATCAAGCTAGAATCATAGGGTTAGAAGAGACCGAAAGGTCATCCAGACTAACCCCCTGCCAAGATGCAGGATTTGTTATGTCTAAACTATCCAAGACAGATGGCAATCTAGCCTCCTTTTGAAAACCTGCCACAACCTCTCTAGGCATGTGAATATAACCATCACAATTTCTTTAGAAGAGAAAATCCAACCAAAATTATGGACAACTGCAATGTTGTTCAAAGTCATTCATACAAATGCAAAAAAATTTATTATATAGAAATAAATTAGTAAGTGTTTTATAGTTCTATTTTATAGTTTTAAACTATAGTTTTAAAATTCTCCTGGCCCTGCACATTGTCTCTTTTACAGGAACTGTGTCATTGAGTGGAACCGACAAAATGGGCAGAAAATCCCTGGAAGATCAGGAAGAATTTTAAAGGGCCAGGAGTGTATAACATCTACACATATTTTTCTTGTTTAATATGCTTTTAAAAGGACCATGGTCAGCTATTTTCTATAATTTGATTTTTTGTTACTCTCTATAGTTTAGAATGTTCTTACAAATGGTTCTCGTTTAAGAGATTTTGTTCCTCTATTCCACTATGGTTCCCTCTTAAGACAGCAGCTTTCCTCAACTGGAAAATCAAGGCAGCCACTTATGCTCTCTCTGCTCCTCCAATTCAGAAACTTTGGCCTGAAGATGTTGTTCTTAGGCTCTCAGGCGTCATGAGATGCTTGCACCAGGTGCACACACATGCCACTTGGACACAAGGAAAATTGTCAGACACTGCACTCTTGCGCTGCAAACTAGGTGAACTACCCTTGCCAAATCTGCTTCTACAACCCCCATTTTCTCCCCATATATAATTGGCCACTAATTTTATGCTTAGAGTGAATGTTTTTTATTTTTTAATTTAATGTATTAATTTAAACAATTTCCTTTACTCCCCACAGTACCTAATTCTCAATCCAAATTCCTCTCTGGACATGCTATCTGGGGCCTCTGTCAGCTTAAGAATTCTTCCTTAAGAGGGCTGTCCTGCAAAACTGTCTTCACTGAAGCTAATGGAAACTAATTTTATAGCATCATATATCAGAAGTGGAAAAAACACCTTCTGCATTCCCCAATACATTAATTGAAGCCACTGGGATCACTTACATGAGCAAGGGTTTGCAGCATCTGGTCCGAACACTAAAAAAAGGAATATCTTTAATTATAAATTAGAGATATACCAATCTCCTAGAACTGGAAGGGACCTTGAAAGGTCATTAAGTCCAGCCCCATGCCTTCACTAGCAGGACCAAGTACTGATTTTTGCCCCAGATCCCTAAGTGGCTTCCTCAAGAATTGACCTCACAACCCCTGGGTTTAGCAGGCCAATGCTCAAACCACTGAGCTATCCCTCCCCACAGCTACACAAACCATGTATTACATAACTAAAAGGACTCACAACATATTATAGTAAAAAACATACTGAAAAGCTAATAGAATACATAAATATTAAAATTAATATGAAAGATAAAATAAATGTAATGCATTATATAGTAAAAAGCATATATTTATAGACACACTTACAAGTACTCACTCTTTTGAAGTGCTCTCACCCTAAAAATATGCAAAGGTACGTGTTTCAAATGGTAAGAGAAGTCACCTTGTAAGCATAATGAGTAACCATATTATTGTTAATTAACCAATGACAAGTATAATCCAGTTATCAACAGTCACTCCTGTCCTGAACTTGTGTAAGCCTTCCCACAGCCAGTGAAAAGAAACTTACAATATTGTAACTGGGAAATTGTTTTCAACGGTTATGTTTGAACCTCTGCCACAACTTCTTGAGTGATCTTGGGCAAGTCACTCAATTTCCCTATGTCTTAGTTGGCCATCTGTACAGTGGGGATAGTAATAACTTTTCTTTTACATTATTTATTTGTAAGCTATTTTGGACAGGGACTTTTTCTTAGTATGCATCTGTACACAGCAAAGCACAATGGGGTCCTGATCTAAATAGGGGAGTCGAGGTGCTACCATAATACAAATACCGGTAATTTTAGGTAATAAAAGTATGCACAGGGTTTCCTTGAAAACATAGGCACCTTTCTGCAATACAGTGGCAGCTTCAAGGACTCTGCACAAGAGTGAAGGGATCCTCTGGTGAGCTACCCTAAGCTCAAGTGAAAGAACCTTGTGTAAACATGCAGAGTCATTACAACTGGCATATGCTGGCAGCTGATCTTGATCTCTAGAATACAAGAGAGATTAGGGGTGTCTCTCTGGAGCAGAAGGAACTTAAGGATAAATCCACAAAGATACCTTGGCACCTAACTGCCTCTTTAATTGCTTAGGTCCAATATTTAGGTGCTACTAACATTCTCAGAATCACGGCTCATCTGCCACCTAATCAGAATAGTTGCTTGAAGTCCCAATGGCATCTACATTTCCACGGGTGGGCACACACAAAGCTGCTTAAATCTTGACACTGCCCCCAAACTGTTGAACTGCTCTGAGGCCTTGCTCACGCTAAATCCTGGTGGGACTCTCAGACACAGAATTCTCTGCCTATCTCGCCCATGGGACCTAATCTGGTAGACATTTGGGCCTTGCACAAAAGGCAGCCATGGGCGAGCAGGTCAGGAATTTTTCAGAGAGGCAGGCGTGTGTATCTAGAATACCTAATAGACCAGTGGTTGGGGCACTCATCTGGGAGGTGTGAGACCTAGATTCAAATCCCTGTTCTGCTTCATTTGGAGGAGGAATATGAGCCCTTGTCTCCCACCTCCCAGGCATAATGGACAAGTTGCAGGGTATAAATAATGGCCATTCTGCAATCTGGTACTACGGTCATGGAGTTGTGGTGCATAAAAGAATTTGGATACATTCTGGTTATCTTGAAATAATGGGCCTGATTCTGCTTTCACTTAAACATGAAAAATTAGCACGGGTTCAGAATCAGGTTCAAGAGGTTTTTTTTTCCTGGGTGGTTACAGATCTGATGAATGCTGATAAAGTTTCTAACATTAAGCAGCGTCATGAAAATATGATTTCAATTCACAGCTGAGTCTGGAAACAACAAACAAGATAGTGTTGGAATAGCCTGGTTTAAAGCTTCCTACTTCACAGGGTCTAATAACTCCCCTTACAGAGAAACTGTAAATAATTAACAATTAATCATTGTTTGCCAAGCGCTTACAGTGCTTTGGATGAAAGTATCTAACTCAGTATTATTAAGTTAGGTATTCTTGTTTGTGTTCTAGTTGCATAGGAAGCACTCTCAGCTAAATGAAGACTTTTATGGATATACAAAAACGTAATCATGATTAGCTTGATCATTAAATGATTTAGAATTTAAGAAACAGAAAACACCACAAAGAAAGCACAACCAAAAGAAACTAACAATATTTCAAAACCAGAACATTCTACCATAAAAGAGAATCCAGGTGGGCAAAACTGACAGGAAAACAACAAGGAGTTCATACTGAAATCACAGCCAAAAGAATACATCTGTTTGAAAATGATAAAAGGTGAGGAAAACATTTTCAGTATCCTTTTGTCTTTCCTTAGAAGTTAATGATGATCCGGATTTGGAAAAGAATGCTTCTGATCTTGTGATATAAATTGCTATTGGACATCTGATACTCTGGTGCTGAAAGTCTCACTGCTCTTGATAACAATTTCTGTCCACCTTGCCTTCAACCATATAATCTCTGATAAAAGCCCCTTTTGCCTGATGAAAACTTTTTCAACTACTCTTTGAAGTATCAGACACGATTAGATTTTTAGCAAAACTGCAAAGAGTCTCCTCTCAACTGTGCAAATATCTCAGGAGAGAGTATAACCTAAGATCCTATCAGCCCTACTGCATGAGACTTTTTTCTCTGATTTCCTATCCACATCTGAGTCCACTTGAAAACCGACATCAAGCTTTTCAGAATTCTGTACAGGCTCTCCTTCTTTCCAACCTCATGTCAAGTGTTTTTTCTCTGCCAGTTCACTCTGCTCCCTCAGGACAACTCTTCAAGGTTGTTGGGGTGCAGAAAGGTAGGATAGAGCTGCTCTTTGTGTTGTGCATTTGTGTTGCCCTATCTTCCTAGAATTCCTTTCTTCACAGTGAGAGAGTTACTTCCTCCCCAAAACTCACCTGAAAACCTTTAGATTAAATTTGCCATTCAGTGTAAACAGTGAGAGAAAAACCTCAAGCAGTTCAGAGTCAGGGTTGTGTGTGTATACACATCCACCAGTTTGTTTGTTTGTTTGAACTACTCTTAGCTCTTAAGTCTGAAAAATTGGGCTGGAAATCTCACAAGAACAGGCTTTAGTGTGGTATTTCCGCACATCCAGTTCCATTCCTGGCTGGAAAGCAGAAGTGAGGAAAGAATACCTGAACAACAGAGAATCTTGAAAAAGGCTCAGTTTGAGTTTGGTTCTAATAATTACCCAGAACTTCAACGGGTCTCTGTACTCCTCCTAAAGTTTCTGTAATATTCTTTTTGAAGGATGCTATATCAAAACATATTGTATCCTACCATCAGTTATATGGCACAGATGCCATACTAAATTCAATACGCTTTTTATCTATCAGAACTCTGTAAAATTTATATCCAGCCAGATGTTTATTACACGACACACCTTTTCTATCCATTATGTGATCTATGGTCTTCAGTTCAGCAAGTTTTATTCTATATCCATTTATCTATCATATTCTTGCCATATTTTATGTCCATATAGATCTGTATTTTATCTTTCATCTGAATGACTGTACATAAAAATTCTTAGGGTCAATTTCTGCTCTGATGGACATCCTCTGTCTAAATATGGAGTAACTCCATTGAACCAACTGATACTTAATCTTGATTGGCTGAACTGTAAAGGTCCAATTCTGTAAGATGCACCAGCCCCTCAACTCCCACTGATCTTGCACAATTGGTCCTAAATGATTTACAATATAATATCACAAATAGAACAGATGCAACACACAAGAAAGAGAAAACAAAATAGATGACAGAAAATATGTTTTTAAACTTAAGCTGCACTTTAGATATTTGGGGTGTGTGTGTGTGTGTGTGTGTGTGTGTGTGTGTGTGTGTGTGTGTGTGTGTGTCCGTCCCCATCCCCTGCTCTGGCTTATATCTAGCTTTCAATGTATTCATTTCTAAAATTTCCCAAGGAACAGAAAGAAACAGAAAAAATATATTAGAATTGATATCAAAACACAATCAGTACAACTAGCCCCTTTGTATGTAAGAGGGAAGGTATATATTTTCAGAATAAGAGGCTACACGTGTGTCTTAATTTGCACATGCAGTTAGCATAACTGCACACACACTTGTACATTGGGTATCTCTATGTACAAATGACCACTTAGAGGCCTTGTCATTTCTGTTCAAACCCTCAGTTTGCCTATGCAGAGTAAACGTGTGCACAAATGTATGAGCACAAATGCAAGCACATTTTTGAGTGCTGCTTGTAAACTTCTTTTGTTGAAAATTTGATCTCAAACATACAATCAACCTGCAAAAAGCCATGTAGGTTTCCATGCCATGCTAATGAAATCTCCAGCATTGGAATGTAGGGTGACTGTCTTTTAGACTTAGGCAACAACTTCCTCCCAACCCCATAATGTTCAGCATTGTCCAGTTGACTAGAATAGGGACTGTCAGAAAGGTGCAATGAGTCAAAACATTTTGGGTGGGATTTGAGCATCAAAATGAAAATTTGAGCACCTTTGAAAATCCCGCACTAAAGCAAACAGTGACTTGGAAGGCAGAAACCTATTGGGATTGTCTGCCTTCCTCTGGAGTATTGGGGATTGACTATTGCCAGAGTAGTTGGACTAGTAATTCGAGTCAATGTTTATTTCAAAAGATACGTAAAACCAAATAAATTAAGCAGCTTGAATACCACAACACTGGATAATGTTTGGAAGTATTTAGACTGTATATGGCATAACTACTTTGCTAAGATGCAGACTTTACAATTTACGCTTAGTACTGCCAGCCTTTCCCCGCTCCTCAACAAAGGTTTAGTAGCAAATACTGTAGTAGTGTCTCTTATACCAAGACTTAATTATTTACTGGCATGCTAAGAGGTATTATTAGAAATAATTACAGTTAAATTACAACTGTCATACTAAATGAATTACAGTTGGTTTATACAGTATCCTTGTTCTTATTACGCTTGCTCACTTACTCACAAAGTGTAGTCATTTGCAATGGGTGTCTCAGCATACATGAATTAGTGAGAGTCTACAATATATAAGTTTCCACTTACATTATTATTAGCTAAGTCTATAACATGAAGGTATATTAATCATCATTTGCATCTCTAAGAAAGAGCGGGGAAACAGACATTTCCTACCTTTTTTTAAATGGACATTTTCCTAACGTTGGGGGAGCTTTTGTTGATTTACATTTTTGAACAATTAGTCTTTTAGAAATTTACATGCTCTCAGCAAGAAGCGCTCTTTATAGTATGCACAAAGACCACAAATGTCATTAGGTGAAGATTCTCAGACCTTTAGGAAGGTCTATGTTTAGGACAATGTTAATAATTCATCCTTTCCTAGAAAAAAGTTATTAGCAGGGCAATTGCACCTGTATTCCCCACTTGTGGTCCACTAAGTGCACCCACTCTAGGCAAATCCTCAGCCACTACCTCTCTTAAGCAGAGAGCCTTCCTGACTGGGGTTTTTCCAGACTGCTTAGTTCCCTGTCTACATCGTGATATTCCCAGCAATCCAGTGTCTGAGCTTTATTTATTTTCTCTCCATAGGCTATGAATAGTTGTGATTGCCAGAAGTTACAAGTTATCACAAAGCTCTTGATAAACAAGCACATTTATTCTTAAGGTGAACATGTTACGAAGAAAACATTACACAAAATATAAAAAACCTAATGCATGCTAAAAATGTTAACAGAGGTCACACCAACTTCAGCCTAGGGCTCTGGTAAGTGTCAGTCCTTCAAAACCCACAACTGGGTTTAGCCCTTGGTTACAGGTTCATAACTACCTCAGATTCATAACCAGAACCACCATAAATACTTCAGTCTTTTCTTTACACAGTTTGGGCCTTTGATCTTGGCCTCATGTAACAGGTAATCAGCAGACGATGGCCCACGCCTCAGGTCATAGCTTTACAAGACTGGATGTCTGTATAACTGCAGGTGGGGAAATTGCATTCACCTCCCACTAGATATTCCCCAGAAAACTACCTAATACTTGGAGTTCCAAAAGTCCATTCTAATTTGGCACATTGTTCAATATCACCCTCTGAACCCCCAGGTCTCACATCTGTCACATCTCCTCCCCGAGATATTACATACAATTCCAGCCCACAATAATACATAAACCATTCATTTAATACAGTGGACCCCAAAGATACTTAAACTTAATTCAATAAGATCTCCCAAGGATATGCAGGAAATTGCCACATCTTTCATAGCAGGTATGTCCATAGGCTATATATCTGATCTCCATGGCAACTCTTATGACTCCAGGTTTCAAATAAATGAAAGCTATACTTAGGTTATGAAAAATAACTCATATGATAGCAGCATTGCTCTGTGCCATTTGTGGCCACACTTTCTAAACCTAGATGCTAAAGCTAGGCTCCTAAATATAAATTTATACAGCTAAAGATGAACACCCT